>NC_138370.1:28705687-28764123 GCF_054177405.1 Leptonychotes weddellii
CTGAAAGGTTAAAGGTTATGGTCCAGGTTAACACCAGTGGAGAGGAGAGTAAGTGACGCGACCTGAATTGTAGATTTTTCTTCCTTTAGGATGGTTGAAGGTCAGGAAGAATGGCAGGCCTAAGTATCTGATAGCTAAGGTTCTAGAAGGAAATCACAGACCTTTAAGTAAGCTGTTTTCTGTAGGATCTAGATGGCACAATGACATCTAAGCCAGTCCATGTATAATTCTTTCATACATTGTGGTTTGGTAATTCTTAATTTTTTGGTGGCCCAGAATAGGAAAGTCAGGAAGGGGGACTGTAACTGATCTCCTGAAAATTCCTAGAAGTCCATCACTCCTGAAAGAGATGGCATAGTTACATGTGTAACACTCAGGTGTTAAAAAAATTACTTAGTGTTACATTGGGAGAGAATAGAAGAAAGTCACCAGTTAATGAATATCTTTAAGGGGCTTGGGTTGACAGGGTAACCTAGTGAACAGAGCAGGAGCTTTGAAATCAGAGCTCAGGTTTGAGCCCCCACACTTTCCAGCATTGTAACCTCGGGCAAGTTACCTGAGCTCTCTGTACCTCAGTTTCCTTGGCAGACAGTGATAATCATAATGGTGCCTACGTCAGAGGGTGTTGTGAGGATTGAAAGTGGTAATATGGGCAGAGCTGTTGGCAGGGAACCCTGTACATCTTACTTGTTAGCACTTGTTAAGAGTAAGTGTTCACAGACCAGTCATTTGCTTACGACCAGCAGAACCCCAGTATTCACCAAACTGTAACATGAAGGAACACAGTGCAGGCTGTTTTCCAGATAGACCCTCAGGCCAGGTGTCCTGACTTTAAATCTCAGTTGCGTAGTTTCTAGTTGTGTGACCTTGGACAAAGTACTGAGCCTCCCTATGCCTCAGTTTCCTCATTTTTAGAGTGGAGATAGAAAGAGTACTTACTGCATCGTTATTATATTAAGTGAAAAGCTCTTAGGACTTGGCACATGTGCCTGACACATAAGTGTTCTGTAAATTGTAACAATTATTATTTCTACATGCACCTAGATTATATAATACGTTATCAATACAGGTACATCTGAAATTAACTCCAGGTTGAGTCTGTGACATCATTTCTTGATAATTAGCTATAATTTGTTGTAACTAAAGATTAAAGAGAACATTCATAGCATCTCCATTTGATAAATGAGGGAAAGAGAATATCCATATTGCTTATAACTGCATAGCAAATAATCATTTGCAGCAGATTCCTCCTCTAGTTAATTAGCAAGTTCCATTAAATTTTACAGATACATAGTGAACACTGTGATGTATACTTTATTTTAAAATGTTTACAGTCCTAATAAATTAATGAAACTATAGACGTACCAGAGCTAGGAAAAGAATTCTCTGCTGAGTCTGGCATTTTGACAATATGAGTCTTCTTGGTGTCCCAAGAAAAGCAGTGTTTTTTTCTCTTCCCTCTGCTCTAGCTGTTCTCAGCTCAGATCACTGAGATTCAGATGATTATTGCTCATTTCATGACCAGAAGGGAAGCAACATAGACAAAGACCTCAAAAATAAAGTTACTCCTTAGGACTTGAGGATACATTTCTTTCAAGAAGTCCTCTAGCCCGAAAGTCACCTCCTTTGTTATAAGGAAGGGATGAAAATGAAGCCTTTCTCTGGCTACTTCTAACATGTTGGTACAAGTGTCTTCTGTTCCTTTTTGTGAAGGTAAACACGGCCTTCTGCCTTCAGAGACAGTAGCTGTGGTGGAACACATAAATGCCAAGTGCCCCAGCCTGGAATTCGTGGGGCTGATGACCATAGGAAGCTTTGGCCATGATTTCAGTCAAGGACCAAATCCGGACTTCCAGGTACTGGGGGCCAAGGATGGGGTCGGGGGCGCGGATTGCTCGCATGCTAAGGAAGCATCTTAGCGAAATGCTGTCACAGGACTGGCTGTCATAATAAACTTCAGAGACATCCCAGATATTGCCTCGGGGGTTATAGCCGTCTTCTGAACTCTTCTCATAAGGAAAGGAGAAAATAGGTTTCCAAAACCCCACAGACCTTTCTCAACCCCACTTGAACCTGGCTAAAACACGAGTTCTTTTCTTCCTTTTCCAATGGCTGATCGTTTTTTTTTTTTGAAAGTAGGAGCATTTGCTAAAAAAAAACCTCACTAACTTCTGGAAATTTTGACAGGCCTTGAAACCACGAGGAATCAATAATCTTTGGCAGAGGTCTTCAGATCCAGCCACTTTCAGGCATCCTTAGAGAAGGCAGGAGTTAAATAAATGTCACACTTGTCTTTCTGTCAGGTGTTACTGTCCCTCCGAGAGGAGCTGTGTAAAAAGCTGAACATCCCCACTGAGCAGGTTGAGCTGAGCATGGGCATGTCCATGGACTTCCAACATGCAGTGAGTGTCCTCCTGGGGGCCCTTATCTGCCTCAAGGGGAGGGTCCAAAAGGCCACAGCAGGAAGCGGTTTTTGCCAGAGAAATCTTTGAAAATGCCTCATTGTAGCAATAGGGCCCCAAATCTCAGTGGCTCTCAACTGTTCCAGCATCCCCCACTCCCTTCTCTTTTGAAATGAAATGTATAGAAATTATAGCCTGACACATAACTTTTTTAAACTCAATATAATTCCCTAAGTGGATTCTAAAGAACTAAGAAGGGGTGCCTGGTTGGCCCAGTCGGTAGAGCACGCGACTCTTGATCTCGGGGTCGTGAGGTCAAGCCCCACGGTGGATATAGAGATTACTTAAAAATAAAAAAATTAAACTAATTTTTTTAAATGTTTTATTTATTTATTCATGAGAATCAGAGAGAGAGAGGCAGAGGGAGAAGCAGGCTCCCCGCCTAGCAGGGAGCCTGATGCAGGACTCGATCCCAGGACCCTGAGATCATGACCTGAGCCGAAGGCAGACGCTTAACCATCTGAACCACCCAGGTGCCCCTAAACTATCATTTTTTTAAGGTTATTTATCATATATGCTTTTCTGGAAATAGCTTAACAAAGTGCTAAAAATCAAAATATAAACTTCACCGTGCATCCAGTAGTTGCATTCTTAGAAAGTCACATAAATCAGAACAGTGCAAAAATACTTTGTTTATAAGTACGATGGAATTTGATCCTGTGCTCAATCAGGAGGAGGTTTTTTCACCTGCCTAATCATGGAGCATTAGGAAGGGCCGTGGGCTGTGAGACCTCTCCATTGTGCCACCGCGTCTCAGTCACACAGCATGACCTCTCATATCCCCGGCCCCAGATAAGCGGCAGTCGTCTTCCCTAATCATGGTGACAGCCAGGGACGTGCATACCGATTTCTCAGACACACCCAAGGTTAACCACTGCCCCATGGCCCTCTTCAGCTGCCTTATCGTCGTTCTTCATAGAAGGCCCTCTAGAGCCACAGTGACTAGCACAGCTTCCGCGGTCGCTGCCTTATTTCAACTCGGGCCCCGGTACTTTCTCTTCTTTCCCGCAGATTGAAGCGGGATCTACGAATGTCCGAGTAGGAAGCACCATTTTTGGAGAGCGAGATTACTCCAAGAAACCTGCCCTGGACAAGTCGGCAGCCGACCTGAAGGCGCCGGTGGAGGTGGCCCAGGGACACTGAGGCCAGGGCCCGTCCAGGAGGACGAACTCTGCACTCAGCTGGACTTCCCTCTTGATAGTCCCTGTGTCACAGCCACAGCCACAGCCGTGCTCTCCTTGTGACCTGCAGAGAGCGTGCTGATGACGACGTGTGTTAATGGAAAGCATCTGTACTTAGGGTCTGACCCAAGAAGTTCGCTTCAGGTAGTGGCTGTGGATTGGAGCTGAGAGATCCAGACATTTCCGCAGAATGGATGTATGTCAGCAGCCAGGGATTGAGTTCCGTTTCCAGTCCTGCCCGGGAATACCAAGCAGCCCATGAATGCCTGCCCCAGGTTAAAATGTGGCCACTGATGCCTATAATCACCAAACTGAGAGGGATTCAGGTTTGTCGTCCCCTTTCATGGAAAATTATCGTAGGACAGACCCCTCCTGAGTAACTGTCTTTGCTGCTCTGGAGCGAGGCGATTGCCGCCCCCATTTCCCACCCCGCCCAGTAGATACTCCTCTCTGCTCTGGACCGGCAGTACGCGTACCTTCAGGAACGGGCTCAAGGCAGTGCTCCAGACCCAAATCGGGGCTCCTGAGAGTTTATGGCACTCGCCACTGTGTGGTATTGACCCTGAAAATGACAGAGGTAACGTAAATGGGTTTGGACCTTTCTAACATCCTCCTCGAGAGACAGGGCTTTGAGCTTTTTCCCCTTGGGCTCTCCAGTGAGGAGAATTGAATGCTGTGATGTCTTCACCACCATAATCCTCTTAATGGTAATTTCTTATCAAAGACCTGTGAATCTCATCGCTTCCCAGAAATTCCTTC
Organism: Leptonychotes weddellii; assembly: GCF_054177405.1. Taxonomy (NCBI): domain Eukaryota; kingdom Metazoa; phylum Chordata; class Mammalia; order Carnivora; family Phocidae; genus Leptonychotes; species Leptonychotes weddellii. Next base: position 28,710,090 of record NC_138370.1, read on the forward strand.
AAAGCCAGTCCAGGCTCACACGTTCCACGAGGCCTGGCTTTGAGGTTCCCGCCCATGCAGAGCATTTTCCAGGCACATCTGTAGCCTCCCCTCCCCTGCTACCCTGATAAGGCAGAATTTTACAACTTCTTGGTTGTTAATAAAGTAGCAAGGTCTTCAAAAACCAGAAAGCACAATTCTCAAATATTCATAACAGGTGACTTCGGTCCACGTTGTTTATTTTCTGGATATTTTTTTCCTTATTTTTTCAAGCCCTGGTCTTTAATTTCATGAAATAACTTTCAGAACCTGTTGTTGCTGCTGAATGTAATTTTGTAAAACTTAAAACCATTATGATTCCTGTATTCTTTCAGTCAGAGCTATAAAATGATGTTTCAGAGTGTGTTAAATAAAAATGTGAGTTTGAATTATACCACCTGTGCCAGTTACAAAGCAATTAAAAGATTTATTTTTTAAGACCTGGTGTAATGAGTGAGTCTAACAGGAGCGGGGCATCGGGGCCGACGGGAAGCAGCAGTGCCCATCACTGGACACCGTGCCAGCCCGGCTTTAGCGGAGGACTTTCCCTGGGTCAGAGAGGCAGCCAGAGCCACACCGTAGATGAGAGAGGAATTCTGAACTTCTAAAGGCAAGAAAATGAAATCCAGCCTTTCAGGGATTATGAAGGGAAGAGGTTACCTCTTGCCGCAAGAACCTCTATTTTAAGTGGCCTCTAGGTGGCGACATTGGCTAACCTTGGGGCAAGCACTGGGCTCCACCGGCCGCAAATTTCCTGGGAGGGGCCCCTCACCCTGAGTCTCACCCCTTCAGGGGGCAGGAAAGGAGGCCAAAGAGAACATGATTTTTCCAAGTGATAGGGCTGACTCTTGCAAAGCCACTAGGTTCTTCCAGATATCTCATTTTGCTAACTGGACTAGGGGTCCAAGGGTGGCTGCGGAACACTTTGGGAAAGGTGACCTGGTCTAAGCTTTTTAATAAAGAACTCTCTGGATTGTGCCTTGAGATTGAGAACAATGAAGGAGGCAAGCCAGGGGAGGCTGAGTCAAAACCAGATAAGAAAAGGAAACTAAAGTAGGTCTGTCCAGTGTACCCACAGCAGGCCAGGACCTTTGGCAGAGAGAAAAGCGAGCAAAACGGTGACTTTGATTTGGGTACACGTGATAGGCAGCAGGTCCGAATCCTCCCAGATTTTCATCAGATCGGTGATAGCATCCACAGCAAGTTTCCTGAGTCACAACAGCATGCTGTTCTGGGACAGACCCACCATGCGGCCTAGCATTCTCTCCCTGCCCCCAGCCCGGGCCCTTGTCTGCCTGGTGTCAGCCTCAGAAGGTTCTGATGCTCAAAGGCTCCCGATAATCCAGCAAGGCTTTGTCCTTGCAAACTTCCTCAGAGATTCCAACCATTACATCTCTTAAGTACTCAAATTAACTCTCCCCCCTCCCTTTTTTAAATTCCGGGCCCATAAAGCACTCTCCCCTATATTCTCTCATTTTGCCCTCACAAGAGCTGACGGGATAATTTCGGTGACATGGTGTCCCAGAGAAGATCCTGTTCTCCTTTTCTGAGGTCCCAGTGGGTTGGTGGCAGAACGAGAAATAAGCTCAAGGCTCTTCATTCCTGGTCCAGAAGTTCACTACACCACACCGGTATCTTCTGTTGTCTCGGGCTTATAACAATCAGTAAGTGGCATATTCTTAGATTTATAGGTTTAAAGTTAAGAGAAGCATATTACCATAAAAGAAGTGTATGTTTTTAGTCTATTGTAATTGTTGAGAACTGACACATCTTTAATGCAGAACAAACTTTGAAACCGCAGGCCGTGGGGATGAGCAGGGAGGAGAGAATTAAGCCCAGTCTGAGTGGAATTAGCCTCCCCCTTCTGTCATCCTGTTTCCCTAACACACACATTCCTCCCCCGGATTCAAACTATCCCACAGGCTGCGAGGCCCCGATCATGCAGAGCTGTGCCCTTTTCCCCCCAGAGCCAGACTGACAGACGATTCTGTTCCCCACGGCTACAGGGGAGAAATGAGGTCAAATGGGACGTTCGTAAAACCCAAGACACCCCTGTCTTTCTGAAAGGAAGCGGCCCTGTGCTTTCCCCCAAAGCTCTGGACAGGAAGGACTCGCCCACCAATTTGAAGGGCTGCGCTAAGAGGGGGTGTCGCCAGCCGTGCAATTGGAACCGATTTGCTCTGGGAACTGTGACCGTCTTTACCATGAAATCAGTTGAATGCTATTACATCAGCCTCATGACTAAGGGCAAAAGAATCCAAACTGTCCACCGAGAAGCTTTACTAATCTGCCCTCTCCCCTCAAGAAGCACATAGGTGAAGAAAACGGCTTCCAGGATGCCTGGGTGGCTCAGTCGTGAAGCGTCTGCCTTAGGCTCAGGTCATGGCCCAGGGTCCTGGAATCGAGCCCCACATCGAGCTCCCTGCTCAGCGGGAGGCCTGCTTCTCCCTCTCCCACTCCCCCTGCTTGTGTTCCCTCTCTGGCTGTGTCTCTCTGTCAGATAAATAAATAAAATCTTAAAAAAAAAAGAAAGAAAACGGCTTCCTTTCCCACAGAGTCTGCATCACTGGGCATCCGCCGTAGCTGTGTGGGGTTGGGTGGCTAGTCACAGCGTAGGGGACCCCTAACCTTCAGCTCCTCTCCTAAAACCCCTTCAAGGGCCCAAGGGACCTCAGAGCTAACACTCCTTTCCCCGTGAAGTCCAGCACAGATGAGCTGAAATGGCATATGCTAGGGACAAAGGGGAGGGGGCTTTGGGCACCTCTCTTGTATTTAAAAGACGTTTTCCGAGCTCACAAAGGAGCAGAAGCCACCCCTTGGGGGCCTGTGTGTCTTCAATCTGGGGCTCCGGGGGCTCCCCACGCACTCCCTGCCATACCCGTGCCCCAGCCAGCTCCCCGGCTCTCGGGCTCCAGAGCAAAGCCTGACCCAGCTGCCAATCTCCCAAATAAGATCAATGTGTGACCTTACTCACCAGCTGTACTGAAGAAACTAGCATAAACTAGGCCCAACTTTGAAGCCAAGAAGGGAAGATGAGAAGTTGGGAGAGAGAGAGAAAGAGGGGGGATAACTTGGCTGGACTTGAAAGGTGTCTTGTCTGTCTGTTCCCCATTAGGCGCAACTCTCTTGCAATCTGCAGCCTCGACATAATTCTCTTGACCAGAAACTCTCCAGAGAGATAGTGTCAGAAGGAAAAACAAACAGAATAGCATCTCTGACAGCAAAGTCACTTAAAACCCTATTTGGGGGAGGGAGGGGAGAAAAGAGATGTCAGCACGGCGGGGGCTGGGGGGGCGGGGGGGAAGGCACTCCACAGTGGGCCACGTGTGGAGACGCACTTACCCTGGGATGGGACAAGGACAGGACAGGGAGCCCAGTCGAGGGCAGCCCAGGAAGCGAAGCTCCCAAGTCCTCTGCCCCACGAGCCCCCCTCGCAGCTGAGGTACACTCTGTCTGGCTTTCTCACTGTGCACTCAACACCAAAACCCACAGTGCTGGGCTCTCTACTGAATCCCCCAAGAGGGATTCAGAAGGACTGTCTTAGGAAAAAAAAAAGGGTCCCCTGTCCTCACTTTCCCATTGCTGACCAGCCCCCAGCAGCAGCAGAAGGCCGAGGACCTAGCTCTCCCCGTAAGCTGGCAGCCAGGTCCCCAGGCAGCAAAGACCCTTCTCCCCAAGACCCTTTGAACTGCCTTTGAGCCAAGTCTCCTAGGGTTGGGGAAGGCAGCCCCTCATCCCCCGGGTCTGCAGGAGCCCAGAGGGTAAGGACCAGGGAGCGGGGGATACCGGGGATACAGGCCAGGAGAGGGCACAGTTCTGGGCTCAAGTTTCTGGGGCCGGCGTCCTGTTAGAGGAGAAAACTTTTTTTTAAGGGAAGAAAAACTAATCAGAAGAAAGAAGCAAGAGCTTTCCCCCGCCTTTCGGACTTGTTTATGACTAGGATATCTGATTGCAGCAGAGGAAGCAGGCACCAAGAGCTAGGTTTTTATTGGCCATGAGCAAGAGGAATTCAGGGTTTGCCTCTGATTTGGCTTTCCCAGAACACGCAGCCCCGAAAAAAGAGTGCTCGCTGCTTTCAGGGAGTAGCTCGGTGCTCCGGGGCCCCCAGAACTCCCACTTTCTGCAGCTTTGACTAGAATTCCCTTTGGAGGATGAGGGCGGAGCAAGGGGCCCCCTGCGTGGAAGGTGGCCTCAGAAACGTTTTGGAGAGCAAAATAGGGGACAAAAGTTAAGAAGTTCGGAGACTGGCTCCAGGGGGGCGCCAGTGAGGCTGTGCTCACCGCCCCCCGCCCTTTCCGCGTGGGGACCCGGAGGAGGGCAGGCCTGGTTTGGATGAAAGAGCACTGTCTCTAGCTGACAGAGCCAGGCGGGCTGCAGTCGCAGGGCCCGGCCTGATGGTTTCAATGTGTGGGCAAGATAAAGCCAGGATGTGCAGAGGCGGCCTCTGCCAACAGCTTTCCTCAGCTGGGGAGGGGATTACCAGCTGGGCCTCAAGCTCAAGGAGCTGCTGCTGATCCCCCAGGGCTCCCCACGGACACCTCCCCGCACAGTCAGCCCGGCCTCCCTGCCCCCCGCTGGCTTCCAGAGAGGGACATGGAGAAAGGGCGAGGGTGTCCCTCCAACTGGGGGCCTCTGGGGGAGCCCAGCCATCTCCCTCTCTTCCTTTTCCCCCCTCTCTCTATCCTCTTTCTATCCACCTTTCCCTCTGAGCCCTCTCATAAGCCTCCCCCCACAAACCACGGGGGACAGGAAGAACCTCGAAGCTGAGATCTCGAGGAGTCCCCCGCAGACTCTAGCCGCAAACGCGGATAAGGACTGTCCTGCTTGACCCACCAGGAGCAGGACCCTGCCGCTGAGGGTATGGGGACTTGGGGGTCCACGGGCCGGAGAGGGCAGCCCCTCTGCCCGGCGATGGCTCTCTTCCAGGTTTGAGAGCCACTTTCTTCCCCTGCCTGGGTGTGCGTCTCTGGGACGGGTCACGGGCCCTCTCCAGGGCTGAGTGTGCGCCCAGGCCATGCTGTCGTCTGTCCCCAGTTGGCTCTGCTCACCTGTGGGGCCCAGGCCCACCTTGGCAGCCACCGTGCCACTGGGAGCTCTGAACTGGGGCCCAGAGCATGGGGGTGGGGGGCTGCGGGATGGATGAACAGGGCTCTCACTGTGTCAGCTTCAAGGGGCCCAGGCATCAAAAGGACTTTATGCAGTCAGTTTGGCAACACGCTCACAGGGAGAGGAGCGGCAGGAGTAAAAGCAGATGGCCCACACTAGGGGTGAGGAGCTGCTGCTGCGGGCAGGCACGCACGTGCGCACACGCACACGCACAGCCAAAATGCTTGCTCCGAGACCCTGGCACCAGTCTGTCTGGGTCTGACTCCCCACATCTGTTCCTCACCAGTCAAATCACCCTGGGCCAAAGACTTAAGCTCCTTGGTGCCTCAGTTTCCTCATCGGTAAATAGAGGGTTATCAAGAGTGACTGCCTCCTGGTGGTGGTGCAAAATTTAAATGTGACAAAGCGTGGGGCCCCCAGGCTGGCTCAGTCAGTAAGAGTCCGCAACTCTTGATCTCAGGGTCTCAAGTTCGAGCCCCACGTGATGTGTAGAGATGACTTAAACATTCAAAGTCAAGGACACATTTTCTTTTAATGGGACAAAGCAGGTAAAGCGCTGTGCACAGAAGCGGGCACATAATAGCAGCTCAGTAAACGTTGGTGCCTCTGCGCCGGACCCAGCCTGGTTGGGCTTTGCAGTCCGCTCGAGTCTCCATGGAGAAACCGGCTGGAGCTCTGATGGACCAAGCAGATAAGGACTGTCGGGAAAGCTGGGGCCTTCCTTCACAGATGAAACATGATCCTCTGAGGCCGAGGAGGAAGGGTGACGGTCCGAGAGGCAGCTAAAGCTCTGAGTGCCCACGACAAGCTCTCCTCGCGGGCACCTCACTGGGCACATAACGAGGCTGGACGCAGAGAGGTGGGAAGGCCCCGCGTCCCCTTAACGTGCTGCCCAAATGTGGACGCCCAGGCCTTCCCTTCCTGTCCCCACAGCTTTTAACTAAAGACCTAGCTGGGGACCGGGGCCATAAAAACAGCGAAATCAGCCCAGAGTGAAACCAAAACTAGACACTCTGGCTCACATACCCTGGACGCCAAGACTCTGGTGACACACCCAAACTCCCCGAGTGCAGTCCCCGGGAGGGAGGCCCAGGGAGGGGGCTCCTGTTTCTGCATTTCTCCCAACGTCCCCATTCACGTCCACAGGCCTGCCAGGGCCCCAAGGCAGCCAGCCAGGTCTTAGGTAATAGAACCCAACCTCCTGCCCAGAAGTCTGACCTTGACCTTCCAGTGAGGTTGTCAGGGGAGGGGGGGTTAGGGTACACAAAGTGGACAGGAGAGGAAAGGAGAAAGAAAAGACGAGAGAGGGAAAGAAGCCGAGGGAGATAAGGGAGACAAAGGCCAAAGGGCCAGCCCAGAAACGCCCCATGGCCAGCTAGGCGTCCAGAGGACTGTGGCTTCAGGGAATTGGGGTTCCACGCAAATTACAAACCCAACTTGCCAGGCTGCTGATCAGCCTCAGCTGTGTGTTAATGAGGCTCCCCATGACCTGAGGGGTTCTCAAACGCTCCAAGTGGGCCAGAGTGCCCTGTGGGGACAGGGAGAAGGTAACAGTGACCCAGAGAATCAGGCTTGAAAATCTATGGAGAGCCACGGCCCTGAAGGCCACGCCAGACCGGTGGGGAGCTGGAGGGGGTGCTTCTCGAATTTGGACCTGCAGAGCCGCCCTCAGACAGGGACGTCCTCTCGGTACTAAGGCTCCTTCAGCGGCTGCGTCCACAAACCCACGAAGTACAGAACTAAAAGCAGACCAGGTGAGAGCCGCCTCTGGAGAGCTGGTTCCGGAGGAGAATGTTGCTTCCATGCTATTTCATTTCTAACCATGTATGTGTACTACTTTGATAAAAATAATTTTTCTAAATAGTGGTGAGGGCTGGAAGCAGGCTTAACTCTAGACAAAGTTTGAGGTCGGCCTCGACCTGGGCCCCTTGCCATGTGCCTTGCAAAGGGAGAGCCCAGTCTTCAATCTCACCAGCTCCCAGCTGACCCCATCTCCCTGAACCGGGGGGCCCCCAACACTCCAGGCTTGTCTGGACCTCTCCTCCTGCCCAGAATAACACGAAAAGCCACTAAGTAGCTTTTTGCTCCTCTTCTGTTTTCTTTAGTGCTGCCTCAGGCCTCCCCTGGGGTGAGAGGGGCCCAGATGTGTGAGGCTCAGTGCTGGGTCGTCAGGGAGACCAGAGATCCACCCTACCCACACTCGCCCCTCATGTGCCAGGTAGCAGGTGGAATGGGAGGGGTGTTGAGAAAGCCGGGGCCCTACCCAGCTGCTCCACTGAGTCACCCTGTCAGAGCACAGAGAGGAGTGAGGCCAAATGAGCCCTCTCCAGCTTCAACACACATCTGCATGCACACACACACACGCACACATGCACGTCACTTAACCTGTCTGAGGTCCAATGTCCTCATCTGTGAGAGAGGATAGCAACCCAATATGGGGCACTGGTAAGGATTAAATGAAATACAGTTGACCCTTGAACAACATGGGGGGTTAGGGGCACCGAACCCTCTGCATAGTCAGAAATCTGAGTACAACTTTGGATCCCCCAAACCCTTAACCACTACTAGCCTGCTGCTGACCTTCTGGTCACTGATAACGTCAACAGTCACTGAGCACATACTGTGTGTTATGTGTAGTATGTACTGTATTCTTACAATAAAGTATGCTAGAAGAAAGAAAAGTTATTAAGAAAGTCATAAAAAAAAGGGGGGGGGGGTGCCTGGGTGGCTCAGTCGTTAAGCGTCTGCCTTCGGCTCAGGTCATGGTCCCAGGGTCCTGGGATCGAGCCTGCTTCTCCCTCTCCCTCTGCTGCTGCTTGTGCTCTTTCTCTTTCTCAAATAAACAAATTCTTAAAAAAAAAAAAGTCATAAAAAAGAGAAAAGACATTTATCATACTATAAAAAACCCAGAGAGTAGCGGGTCTGCATAGTTCCAACCCGGGTGGTTCAAGGGTCGGCTGTAGGCACATGGCACCCTCGGGGCCTCAACACCTCAGTTAATGTCACTCTTGCTTTCCTCCTCCCACTTCTTTCTCTACATGCTTGACGCCACATGTCCACACACCTTCGTAAAAACGTGGCCCCCTGCCACATGCTCTCCACTCCACGGCCACCTCAGCCCATCCCACCCCCATCCACACACACTCGCACGCGCTCTTCTGGCCTGTGTTGCTTGTCCTCCTTCTGGGATAGTCCGACCCCAGCAGGGCTCAGGGAGAGAGGGGTGTCACCCTGTCACCAGCCTCATCCTCTCGACGGCCTCTGGGGAGAGAAGGCAATGGATGGAGCAGTTCCTCGGAGTGGGGGGCCTAGAAGAACAGGTCACAGATCCCCAAGGAGCCACGAAGCCAGACGGGAAGCCAGGCCCTGATGGGCTGGGCTACCTCAGCTCACCAGAAAAGGCCTTCCTTCTGTGACCTGATAAGGCTGTGAATCGAGGGGCGCCTGGGTGGCTCAGTCGTTCAGCGTCTGCCTTCGGCTCAGGTCATGGTCCCAGGGTCCTGGGATGGAGCCCCGCATCGGGCTCCCGGCTCCGCGGGAAGCCTGCTTCTCCCTCTCCCACTCCCCCTGCTTGTGTTCCCTCTATCGCTGTGTCTCTCTCTCTCAAATAAATAAAATCTTTAAAAAAAAAAAAAAAAAAGGCTGTGAATCGAGAGGCTTCCTGAGTCCTGATGCATCTGTAGGATCCTGAGCAGGAGAGACACACTCTATCCCCTGAGCTCTGAGGGGCCTAGGAGCCTGCAGAGGTGCCTGGGGCCCACCGCGGAGAGGAAGGGGGGAGGAGGGGAGCCCTCACCCCTCCGCCACCAGCCCCCTTCACTCCCTCACACAACACGGATTCCTTCCTAAGGCACCAAGTTTTTCCCTGCCCAGGGTTAGGGAAGCTCCTGGCCTCCTCCTCGCCTGGCTGATGCCTGTTTATCCTCCAGGTTAGCCTAGCCAATCTCCCTCCGAGAGGACTTTCTGGTCCCCAGTGGACATTTACAGGCTCTCTGTCCCCCCCATTATTCTAACGGCCCCCTTCCCTTCACACCCATCACCCATATCACAGGTGGTAATTATGGAATCATTTGTGCCCTTCTCTGTTCAATCACAGCCTCTCCTACTAGACTCTCAATTCCCTGAGGGCGGCAACCATAGCTTTTTTTTTTTTTTTTTTTTTAACCATTGGATACCCAGCACCGAGGCCCCCAGTGATGGGCCAAACTCTTGATTTTCTCCCCAATTTTATCCTTCTCCAGAGTCTTCTCCAGAATGGCGACTCCATTCTTCTCACAGCTGAAGCCAAACACCTAGGGGGCCAATCCTTTTGGGTTTCGGGTGTACAACACAGTGATTTGACAGTTTTATACATTACATAGTACTAGGGGTCATTCTTGACAAGTGTTTCTCACACCCCACTTTAGTGTGTCAGGGAATCCTGCTGGACTCGCTTTCTGCCCACACCCAGGATCCAACCTCTTTCCGCCTCCTTCACCACCCCCTCTGTCCAAGGTGCCGTGGCACTTCCACTGGATGGGCCTCCTAACTGGTCTCCTGCGCCCCACACCTGTCATCCTCCACGCGCCAGACAGACGGGAGATTTAAAAGTCTAATTCAGGTAACACCTTTTTTCAAACCCTCTAGGCTTCTCCTCACATTCAGAATAAAATTCAACGTCCTGCCCAGGGTCTTCAGTACCGTGGGTGATGGGGACATGAGGTCAAAGGGCACTGTGACCACACCTCTCGCTCTGCTCCAACCAACTGGTCCCCAACTCTTCCTTGAGTGAGCACCGTGAGTGCTCACCCACCTTGCTGCCGCTGCTGTCTGCATGGAATGCCCTGTCCCCCCAGATCCATGTGACCTGCTTCCTTCCTAACTCCGCTCGAAGATCACCTTGTCAGAGGGGTCTTCCTCCTTACACTTTATTTCCTTAAGCAGCTTAATTTGGCTTCATTGATCTTATCCCCACCTACTAGATTATATGTATTTGTTTATTTACATATTATCTGTCTCTCTCTGCTATAAGGTTAGTGTCATGAAACCACAGACTTTCTTTTGGTTTATCGCTGTATCTTCAGTGCCAGAAACAGTATCTGGCATATAGTAGATGCTCCATAAATGTTGCTTAAATGAATGACTAAGACTTCCGTAACACTTTGTTGAACAAATTAAATAAATGTGTCTTCTATTTGTTGGGCACTAGAACAGGCTGGAAATCAGAGAAATAAAGAAGAGAATTCCCTCCTCGGGGACGTTCTAGGCTAATGGAAGAATCAGACACGTAAATAGTGAACTCTAAGAGAGGACAGAACTGAAAAAAAAAAAATGAAATTCAACTGACTCCATTTGAGGATCTAATTGGCTTTACTCACTGATTCGTGAGTCAGGCCACATCCCATCTAGCAAGTAGAACGGGGCTCCTTGAAGCTGTACTAAACTGAAGGCTTTTATAGGCAGAAGGGGGTGGGAAAAGGAAGTTTCTAGCAAAGAGTGGATTGGTTCAGGCAAGATCTCCTTCCTTTGGGAAAAGGCTTGGGTCTATCGGGCAGATTACCTCACTAGTGCTGACAAGGTAATTCCAGACTGACTGGTTAAAGGTCAGATTTCTGGGAGGGCTAAGACTAAAATTAGGCTAGGTATTAAGTCTTGGTTTGCTGATGTGGGGCTTAGCACAAGTGACTCCATTTTGCATCTGTTGTTTCTTTTTCAACAGTACCAATAAGAAAAACAGCAACAAGCCTAGGGGAGGAGCCTAGCTAACATTTACTGAGTACTTGTGTGTGCCAGGCTGGGGTGTTCTCTGACACCAATCAATTCTCCACTGAGTATCCTACAGTGCAGTTCCACTCAGAGATAGTGCAAACCCCACAGGTTAAGGGCTCAGTCCCCCCACTTCAGATGCGAGTTGGGAGTCTTGGGCCACCCATACTTCTGACTGACTGGCTGTCAATCCGAGCCTCCCATGATCCCTTCTTCGGTTTTGGTAACTTGACAGTATGGCTCACAGGACCCAGGAAAACACTTACTTACACTAGTGGGTTTATTTTTAAGGATTCAACTCAGGAACAGCCAAATGGAAGAGATGCCTAGGACAAGGTATGGGGAGAGGAGACGGAGCTCCCATGCCCTCTGCAGGTGTGTGGCCCTCCAAGCACCTTGATGTGCTCACCAACCAGGAAGCGCTCTGAATCTCACTGTTGGAGTTTTTATAGACCTCAATCTCCTGTGCCCCCATCCCTTTCCCAGAGGCAGAGGCCAGTGGCAACGAAAGTTCCAACCCCCACTAATCACTAGGTCTTTCTGGTGACCAGCCCCATCCTGAGGCTACCTAAGAGTCCCACCCTCAATCATTAGCATAAACTCAGGTGTGATCAAAGAAGCTCTTTATGATTAACAAAAGACACTCCAATCACTCAGGAAATGCCAAGGGTTTGAGGAGCTCCAGGTCAGGAACCAGGACGAACCACACAGGCATCATTTATATACAACTCACACATCAGTACAATTCTCGGAAGTAAATGTTATTTTTTATCCCCCATTTCACAGGTGAGAAAACTGAGACTTTGGTAAATCAAGTGATTTGCCCAAAGTCACACGATCCGTAAGCTAGAGAGCCAGGATTTGGATCCAGCTGCAGAGTCCATGCCCTTAGTCACTAAACTTAAAGTGCAGGAGGTAGTCCAACATCTGAGGGAATGTGAGTAGATTTCACTTTAAGGGTGAGTCCAATTTATTTATTTATTTATTTAAAGATTTTATTTATTTATTTGAGAGAGAGAGAGCATGAGAGGGGGGAGGGTGAGACTGCAGGATCATGACCTGAGCTGAAGGCAGTCGCTTAACCAACTGAGCCAGCCAGGTGCCCAAGGGTGAGTCCAATTTAATAGACACAGAGATCATGACCACTTCCTGTGGGAGTGCCTAAATTATACCCAGGTACCTAACATGTGGTAAAATCTGATCACCAAAGGGAAGCCCTTGCAGGCCCAAATATTTAACTGGGTAGCTTCTCACAATTCTTTTTTTTTTTTTTTTTTTAGGATGTCATTTATCTGAGATATAGAGCAAGAGAGAGTGTGTACAAGCAGGGGGAGGGGCAGAGGGAGAGGGAGAAGCAGAATCCCTGCTGAGCAGGGAGCCCCATATGGGGCTCGATCCCAGGACCCTGGGATCATGACCTGAGCCGAAGGCGGATGCTTAACCGACTGAGCCACCCAGGCGTCCCAGCTTCTCACAATTCTTCTTCATTCCTTCTGGTTGAGGCACGAGCATTTCTCCCTCATGAATACCCAGTGTGAATGTTCCAACAGGACAGGCAGCTCAGCATTGACAGGACAGGGAAGAGGACAGAGAAGCTCCCAGGACTGCCCAGCACAGCCATTCTGGGAGGCAGGTAGGGGAATGGGGCTGAGGGGTGGGGGTGGGTGTCACAGGCTCTGTGCCTCCACAGTGTCTGTCTAAGCTAATGGAGCCCTAGAGAAATGTCATATTTGCTTTACCAACCCAATTATGGGCCATTATCTCCTCTATTGTAGTCCTGGGTCTGTATTAGGATCCTACTTCTGAAAGGCCACAAGGGAGTTAGAAAACCTAAGAATTCATGGGGTGCCTGGGTGGCTCAGTCGGGACTAAATTTGAGTTCTCCTTCCGACTCAAACAAACCTCAAAACAAAAAAGATGTTCATGTGGGCCACTCCTCCATCCCACCCTGCTCCTCTGAGGACAGATAAGCCAGCTTCCTGTAGGAAAAGCTTTGAGGGGCTCAGAGGAAAGAGCACTTGAAAAGCAACCCGAGGGTAAATCCCCACCCCTGGCTCTTTAACTGCTCATGATTCAGTTTCCTCATCCACACTTGTAAGATGGGAAAGTAACTTCTGCCCCATTCACCTCTCTGGGAGGGAGGGTAGAGAAGCCAAACATAATGACATACAGGTCAGGACAGCGTTTCATTCTTTTCTTTTTTTCTTTTTTAAGATTTTTACTTATTTGGCAAAAAGAATTAACAAATAAAAAACCTGTGTGACCTGGACCAGAGGCCTCTCCTCCTCCTCTCGAAGTTTCCCCTGCCCGGGAGCAGGAGAGTTGACTGGCAGACCCTGCCTGTGGCCAAGGCTCCATCTCGACCCTGCCAAAGGAATGCAGTCTCAGCCTGCCCGCCGCGTGCGGAGGGCTCCTGCTGGGGAGTCCACTCCCCTTCTCTCTTACTCCATTTGCAATCACTATTTATTTATCTTTGGAAGTTGAAGGCACCAGAGCCTGCAGCCGGGAGAGACTGGTGGAGCCAGAGAGGGAAAGTGAAGAAGCCAGTGTCTGGGCCCAGGGTCTGCCTCTGAAGGGCCAGGGAGGGAAGGCGCTTCCCTGCAGAGGGGGGTGGGAGACTGGACGGAAAGGCCACGGGGCTGGAAAAGGTGCCACACACACCAGCAGGGCCAAGACCACAGAAAGGAGGTGGCGGCGACCTTCTTTGCCGATACAGTGAAAAATGAGGAATAGGAGTTCTGACCAGGGATCCCCCAACCCAGGCAGCCTGCCCCTCAGCAGCGAAGGGTCTATTAAGTGTCAGAAAAGGCAGCGTTTGTGGGGAAACTGAGGGAGCAGACACACTAGGCCACACTTCCTTTTCCGTCTGTCCCCAGCCCCATTCCCAGCTGGCATCACAGTCCATCTAGGATCCTCAGGCAACTTTCACTCCCATCCCCCTTTGTCAAAGTCAGACACCACCCAAAGCCACCAGCCCTGTGTCTCTGGAAACTGAGTGCCCCCTCTCTTGAACTCGCTCATTCAAATGCCACAACTGACCTTCATCAACTAGGAACCACGAAGAGCCCCATGCTGACCCCAGAGATTAGATACTCCAGGACGTTAGAGGCCGTATCCAAAGTCAAATAGAGCCATCTAGAATGAAGCTCTCCTGACTGGCTCACAGTGCTGTGCTCTTTCCACACCCCGGCCCAGATCCCTGCTTTTCTTCCCATTTCTCTCATTCCTACTGCCACCGGAACACACACACACACACACACACACACACACACACACACACACACACACACACACACACACTGGGATATGGAAAAGGTAGGAGGCCAGATCTAGCCTGTTGCCTTGGCCTTTGACCCCTCCGTGGCGGAGTGACATGCACCCCCCGCTGGGTGAGGTCACTGGCAGCAGAGGAGGGTCTGAGCCTTCCTAAGTCTCTGGTTTGTATCCTGCAGTGGCTGGAGCAGGGCTGCGGGAGGGAGAGCCGGCTTCCAGACTGGCCCATCAGGTCAGGGGCCAAGGGAAGCCGAGTGTCAGCAACGCCAGGGCGGTGAACAAAGTTCAATCTCAACCCCAAACAAGGAGCACCAACCATCTTTGGCCGAACCCGCAGGTCAATGAAAGACCCAGAACAAGGGGGTGCGGGCTGGATGAGCAGGAGCGAGGGAGGGTTTTGTGGAAAGTGATGGTGGTTGGCTTTGAGGGCTGGGATGGGTTGTGGAGAGGAAGAGTCCTGGCCCCGGGGGGAGGGGGGCGGGAGGGAGAAGGAGTCCCGGCCCAGGGCGGGTTCGGGGACACGCGCGGCCTCCAGCAGCCTGGCCCGCTCTCGCTCCAAGGAGGGCAGCGGCCGGGCTGCGTAGCGGGAGGCGCTAGGGCCTCGCGGACGGGCGAGCTGGCGAGGGGAGGGCGCCCTCTCGGGAGGGCGGGCGGGGGCTGGCGGCGGCGGGAGCGGCGCCGCGCCGAGCTGCCTCCATCCATGGCACGGAGCGGCGGCGGCGGCGGCGGCAGCAGGAGGAGCCCGGCGCGATCCGCTAGGTCCCAGCCCAGCGCGGAGCGAGCAGGCGACGCGGAGGGGCCCGGCCTCAGGCGGCCCGGGAGCACGGCGCAGAGAGTCGGGCCGCGCCGCCGGGGGCCGCCCGCGCCGCGCTGACAGCCGCGCCCGCGTCCTCCCCGCCGGGGCGCTCGCCGGACATGCCCCCGGGGCGCGGCGGCGGGGACCCCGGGGCTTGCCTCCGCCCAGGGCCCCCCGCCCCGCCCTCGGACGCCCCGGGCCCCCGCTGAGCACGCCTCCCGCAAGCCCAGGTCCCTCTGGCCGGCGCGCAGACGGACCCCAGCGCTGTGGGTCCCCGCGGGGCGATGGGCTGATGGGCGCCGCGGGACGCAGGATGCGGGGGGCGCCAGCGCGCCTGCTGCTGCCGCTGCTGCCGTGGCTACTGCTCCTGGCGCCCGAGACCCGGGGCGCGCCCGGCTGCCCCGTCCCCATTCGCAGCTGCAAATGCTCGGGGGAGCGGCCCAAGGGGCTGAGCGGTGGCGCCCCCAACCCGGCGCGCAGGAGAGTGGTGTGCGGCGGCGGGGACCTCCCGGAGCCTCCCGAGCCCGGCCTTCTGCCTAACGGCACCGTGACCCTGTGAGTACCCTAGTCGGCCCGGCCCGGCGCGAGCCCCGACGAGGGGACGAACGGAGACAGGACGGGAAGGGCGGGAGGAGGGGGACGGGGACGTTGCCGCCACTTCAGAGACTCTGGGACACGCCTGAGTCCGGGCGCCGAGCAGGGAGGCTTGGAGAAGTACGGGGAGGATTAGGGCTCCAGGGGTGTGGAGGGAGGAAGGGACTTGGGGGGGCGGCTGCGCCCGAGGGAGGGGCACCGCGGGCGCCCACTCACCTGCACAGGTGAAGGGAATGCGCGCTGGCGGGGCGCCCACGCCCCTTGACTTTCCAGCCTGGGCTGGTGTTGCAGACTTCGGGGACGTGAGGTGGGTGGGCTGGGGGAAGGCTCGGGAAAGATCGACGCGCGCGGCCTCAAAGGTGGCTGAGGTCGTTACCCCCGCGGACGCGTCCTTGGCCGGACTGGAGGAGTCTCCCAGGTTCACCCCGCGGGCCTGGCTCCTCCAGTGGGGGGCGCCCCATCCGCGCCCCCCCCCCCCCGCCCCAACCAGCCTGCCAGCCCAGCTTCCAGCGCGTCTCCATAGGGCAGGCGGAGGGGGGAGGATGTCGGAAAATCTGTCCTTGGGATTGCGGCGCTTCTGGCCTGAAGGAGACCCCGGTGTCCGGGGTCGTCTCGGGCCCCTCTCCCTCCGCGCGCGTCTGCGAAGTGAGCCTTGCGCCGGGTCCTGCACCCCGCCCTCTTCTTTGCCTCCCCTGGGTATAACCCGAGCTTTGGCTGTTAATCGATTGACTCCTTCGCTCCAAGACTGCGAAGAAAGAAACCCGGCTGAGGGGGAGGCGGCTGCCTCCCAGCCTCCTTCCGTCCTCCCGTTTCCTTTCTCAGCCAGGGCCCTACCGAGCCCTCACTCTGCCGCCTGCGAGCGCGGCCCGTTGCGGCCGCGCACCGACCCCAAGCCTCCTCAATGGAGGTCCGAAGCCCCCCCACCGCCGCAGGAGAATTCGCGACCCCAGCCCGCCGCGGCGGTTTCCTGCTCGGACCACGTGCTCCCAGCTCCACGCACGCCGTGGAGTGGAGGGTCCGGCCCGAGCGGCGACCCATGCCTTTCCTGTCCCGGATCCAACCTGCGAGCGCTTGCCTTTCCTGTCTTCCTGACCCCGGTGGCGACCGTTTCCCCACCGCCCCTTGCCCAGACTTGGGGCTGGCGCACAGTCTATCCTGATTGTGTCCAGAACAATACAGTAGTGCCTTTGGTCGGGTGAGTTCAGAGGCTGCCGGCTTCCTGACAGGACACGACTGGTCAGCCTCTGACGTTGGCCGCCGGGCCTGCATTTTCCCCAGCTGGGGTATGTGTGTGCGTGTGTGTGTGTGTGTGTGCTCGAGTGTATGTGTGTGCATGGCGGGGGGAGGGTGGAAGCAGTGTGTCTGCTCTCTCCCACGTCTCAGCAGCAGCTCCGGGATCTGGCCGTGGCCTGGGAAGGCGGCTGGGGCTGCTCATTCCTGGCCTCTTTGACTGTCCACTGGTGTTGAAGGGTCCAGACAGGCCCGGGCATTCCCCAGCCCACTCAGATCTGGAGGAGAAGTATGCTTGCTGTGTGGAATGGTTGGGCCCGTGTCTGGGGGAGCCCCCGCTGGGCAATGGTAACTCAGTTCAGGAGAGCGGGGGTGTGTGTGTGTGTTGTGTGTGCCTATTCGATCTTGTGGCTGTACTCACACACATATGTGGGATACCGTCTCTCTGTGTGTCTGCTTGTTGGGATTAAGGAATCCACACATACTGAAGGCAGAAAAGAGGGGGAAAACATTAAAAGGTGGTTTTGCAGTACATCTTAGAATGATTTGGTAACTAACGCTTTCCAGCCATAGCTAATTCCCATCGACGCCACTCCAAGGAGCGAGCGCAGCTGACTCTTGGTGAGAATATATGGTGACAGGGTGGAGCAAACGTGACTGCTAGCTCACCTTCCCATCCCAAACCATTCCCAGAGGAAGGGCTCCTTCTTTGTCCCAGGCCACTGACCTAGCTGGCTTAAGATACCTTCCAGAGGAACAGCCCCAAGCCTGGGTGGGCATCCCCACAGCGATGACAGGGCAGGCCCTAGAAGCTCCAGAGAGCCCACTGGCCCCTCAGCCTGGAGTGTGGCTGAATGCCAGCCACAGACCTATTTCTTAGGCTCTCCCTCCAGGCTCCACCTAATCCTGACCCTGATTGCTGGGCAGGGGCTCTCTTCCCAGGGCTCAGCCCCTCCAGCGTACCCATCCCTGCCCAGCATGCCTCTTGAGGGAAGAAGGAAGAGAAGTGCCGGGAAGGGGCTTCAGCCTGGCAGCAAAACAGGAGGCCAGGAGCTCAAGAACCTTCTCCACACCCTCCCAGACTCCTCCTCCTTACTCTTTTTGTTTCCACACAGATTTCCCCCACCATCTTTTTGCCTGTCACCTGGTGCAAACAACAGGACTTTCGTGGATCGATTTTTGCACCTGTGGCTTTATCTCCCTCCTCCTCCCCTTTTTCCTCCAGAACGGGCCACCTTATCTTCCTCCCCCCTCCCCTCTTTCCCTCCAGAATGGGCCACCCGGCCCCAGTCCCCTTCACACCCCACCCTGCTCACTTGGGTCCTCGGGGGACCCAGGACTCCACCTTGGGAAGCGTGGTAGCCACCAGTGCTGGGACTCTTCAGGTGAAGAAAGTGCTAGAAAAGATGCCTGTCTGCAAGGAGCCTCCAGTCTCTGCTCAAAGAAAGCCTCCAGGCAGTTCTGAGGCAATTCTGTGACTAGTCCTGTTTACCTCACTGAAAACCCTTCCACCCTATTATCCTAACTTCTGCGTTCTGTTTTTGTAGACTCTGTGCCCCCTCTCCCCCACCCTTTACTGTTTCCCCTTCTAATGGATTTTCATTTGCAGTTTTCCAGGAAAGCAGAACTCTTGGCTTCCTTCCTGATCCATCTGTCCCACCCCTCAGCTCAGTCCACAGGGCAGCTGCGGACACCCGACGCCGATGCTCCTATCTAGAGCAGGAGGCTTTATGGCTCTCCCCCAAGGCGAAAGGTCTCATGGGGGGTGGTGAGTTTCAGGGAGAGCCCGGGTATGGGAGGGAGATGGAGACCCCTGTGAATCCCCCACCCATCCCTGGGCAGCAGCTGATGGGCCTGTCCTTCTGCTTCTCCGCTCTGGGAGTGAGAGTAAGGGGGTGGGGGGGATAATAAAGAATTCTAGGAAAGGACTGATAATAGATAACTCCAGAAGGAAATCGCCTACAAGGACCTTCTGGGATATCTGAGCAGCCCCTCAGAGGATTCTAGCCAGTGTCATAAATTCCTAGACCGTCTGCACTGAAAAGGCCCTTATAGATCAGCAAATCCAGCCCCTGCATCTTCATCTTAGAGCTGAGCAAACTGAGGCCAGGAAGGGGGGGGACCAGTGTCCCTACAGTCACACACTAGCAGACACGAGGATCAGCTGGTTGGGTTCTCTTAAACTTCTCTCGGGTGACAGACTCGCTATTCACCTGGCTGCACTTGGGACCCAATGGACACAAAGCCGCTTTTAAAAACCCAGTTCCTTCCCAGGAGAACCTAGGCCCTTTTGACCTGGGAACATTCCAAGGCTGGGTGAGGAGGGGGCAGGCAAGGTACAGGTCACTCTGGATTCTCCCAGAACCCACAAACCTTTGTCTACTTCGCCTCCCCTTTCTGGGGCAAGGGGTGGTCTACCGCATCAGCAGCCCACATAGGGGAAAAGGGGCATTTGCCATTCGGATGCCCCTACTGGTGGCCACATCCTTTTGCTGGGGGTTTGGTGGTCTTTAAAGGTAGCATGGGGGAAGGGGAGGCCCCTTCACAGCCTTGTGTTTGCTCCAGCCTCAGGAAAGTGGTTCTGGAACACAGATCTCCCTCTGAACCTCCAGCTCTGGACTGGTCCCTCCCCTCAGTGCCCCTCACCCCAGCTGCCAGGATCCAGTTAGGGGAGTTTGGGGCAAAGTGTGCCAACTGCCTTGCACATAGCCTGAGGGGAGTGGAAAGATGCTGGCTGGGGGGGCGGGTCCTTGCCATCTTCCCCACCCCCTTCTCTTCCACCCTCTTTCCCCCATATGGTTCTCATAAGGTCTGGGCTCAGAGACAGCAGTCAGAGGAAGTGGCTGTGTACAGAGAGCTTTTGTGAGGGAAGGAGGGGGAGGGGCAGAGAGCAGGGAGAGAGAAGGAAAGAAAAGAGGGAAGAGGCTGGGGACAGAAGGTGGGAGCAAGCTGGGAGACTCCAGCACACTACCTTACCGTCCCAATGCAGGGTCTCAGCTGCAGCATGCCCAGTGTGGGCTCTTGACCCCGCCTGCCTGAAACGAGGGGCCCCAAAAAAATCCAGGTTCCCCTCTAACTTCGCAACTACCTGCAGGAGAAGCTGGAGGAGCCCCTTCCTGGAGTTCTTGGGGACTCTTTGGGCTCCCTCATGTGCAGGATGTCAGGGTCCATGGTCCCATCTCAGGGCAAGCACTGGACAGGGAACAGAGCCCTCTGGGGGTTACTGGTTGAGTCCTCACTGCGCCAAAGAGACTAGAGAGGCCACCACACTGAACTCCAAAGACAACCCCTATAATTCATCATCCCAGTGGTTCCAGGACCCAGAATGGGTAATTTGGCCTGAATTATTCAGAACATGTGCATGAACCCAGCCACTCCTGATCCCCAAGATGGTCCCTTCCCACCAACTACCATGGATCACCCTTCCGTGATGGGGGCGGGAGTGGTGGGCAATCCCTTGCCCTGGGGGTATGAGTCTGAGAATCTCCCCCAAAGGCACAGGCAAACCAGCATAATTTGAACCTGACCATAAATTGACCCTTAAATTGGGGGTCATGTTTTTAAAGGGAGAGAGTTTCCAAGTTTATGCCACATGAGAATCATTGGGGTAAGAACACTTTCCTGAAGGAGAAAAAGTTCCAACCACCTCTGAGTTGATCCATATCCATCCATTCAGTGGGCTCTCCTCACCAAAGCCCAGAGAGGGGAGGGTAGGTCCCCAGAGCCTCACAGCCTGGACCAGCACTCCTCACTCCCTCATGATCCTGAGATAGAGAACCCCCCCACTCCCTGGGACCTGACGGGGAGCAGGGGAGAAGAGAGGAGGGAAATGGCCCTGGGCTGAGGAACTAGAAGGGAAGTCCGGTAACTGCTTGGAAGGGGCTGCTTGGAGGGGCTGTTTATTTTCATTCCCCCAGCCCAGGCTCTCTGTTCTATTTAGAGCTCAGACACTGACAGGACAAAGCTGCCTCCTCCCCTTCCTCCCTCCTCTGGCGGGCCCCCATCCTTCCCAAACTCCAGAACATTCCTTTGCTTTTAGGACTGGGTAATGGGGGTGGGGGAGCAGAGAAACTGTGGAGTGTAGCTAACTCCAGCAACCTCCCAGGACCCAGCTTCCCTAGCCCTGGGAGAGGAGAGAGGCCGGATGGGGGAGCAAAGGGGTGTGCAAGATGGATGGAGCCAGGTGAGGGCAGGGAACGGGGCGGAGAGAGGCCTGAGGAGGGAGTTCCAGCCCGAACTTGAGGGGCCAGACATCTCCCAGCTGGAAAGGGAAGGGAAAGTCTGAGAGGCGCTCCCCCACTCCCACCCACCCAGCTAGGGCTCTTTGCCTGCTGGGAACTGTGTGGTGAGGCAGACACTTTAGACTTCAGGCTCCAGGAGACCCAGTATCCAGGATGAGAAAAGCCATCAAATATAAGAAGTGGGAGTCTTCAGTCCAGACCCTTCTTTTACTGAGAAGAAACCTCCAGAGAGGGGCTGACCTGCCCAAGATCACACAGCAACTAGCCAGACCCCAGGGCTCCTGGTCCTGGGTCAGCCTCTTTCCATGGGGGCTTCATCCCTGGGGACAGAGCAGGGGAGATAGACATGAGCCAGGGAAAAGGGGCAGATAACCTAATAAACACTCGTGTACTTAGGGGACCTCTGTACAAAATCTCTGCACAGAGTACTGGAAATCAGATGGACCCAGGGCAAGTGGTCTCTAAAGCATCCTTCCTGGTGGTTCTCTCCCTCTCTCGCACCATGCACAGCTTCGGGACTACACACCCAGGTGGCAGGCGAAGTCTCAGGAGGGCTGTACTGTGGAGCCGAGGGATGGTGCTGTCTCCGAGCTGTCAGGACTGAGCTCTGCTAAGACTGACTGGGTGGGGGGCAGAAGAGGGGGAGCGAGTGGAGGTAGGAGGAAACTGCTCCATGACTTGAGAAAGCGAGGGTTCAGCATGAACCCTGTCCGTCGACCACCCCCACCTTGCCTAGAGCTCTGTGCCTCCAGGTCCCGGTCCCTTCGTTCAGCCAGTGTCTGCTGTGTCCAGCCCCACACCAGTGCCAGGAGGTGAGAGATCTGGCGTCTGACCTCAGGGGGCCATCCGGCCTCATCGTGGAGACTGGATACAGGCTCACAAAGCAGAACGGGATCAGGGCCTCTGGGCTCCCAAGGAAAATTTCTGGGGTAGAAAGATTAAAGGACTAATTTATACTTGAGTGTAAAAGACTGATAACAGGGTGCCTGGGTGGCTCAGTCGGTTAAGCCTCTGCTTTTCCCTCTGCCCTTCTCCCCTGCTTGTGATCTCTCTCTCTCTCAAAAAAAACAAACAACAACAACAACAACAAAAACAAAACAAACAAACAAAAAAACCAAGACTGATAACAAATTGATCCTTTCAGGTTTATTTGTATTTGAAAAGAAATCCACTTTCTTCACCCAAAATCGTGGCTTCCCCTGGGCTAAGATTTTAGGCCATGTTTGGAGAAGCACTTAAGGCCGATTGGGAGCAATTTCCCAGCTTCCTTGAATCGAGTGGACACATATACACGCAAGCATTCCATCCGGGCTGACACATGTCCCTCCGCCTTCCATGAATGGAAGATTGTAGACCCCACGTCTCATTGATGTTTGTGGTACTGTTGTGTTACACAGGGCCGAGCACACAAAAGGCGTCAGTGTAGACTTGAAGATTGAATGAGTACCTAGGCATGAATGATCACAGCAAACTTGATTCCATGCACTCAAGCTAGGGTGCTGGGGCCCCAAAGCCCCAGCAAGGCACACCGACCACCTACCATAAACACCCCAAGCCCCTTTTCTCAGGCTGCGGACTCCCTCAGATTAGTCCTCCCCATCTCAGCCCCAATTTCTTGGTCCTGCCCGCTCACCACCAAGCTGGGGTGCCCTTGTAGAGAGGGTAGGTTAGAGAAAAGGAGACAAGAAGGCCCCATGCATGGAGCCATTCCAAGACTCTTTTCTTTCCTGACCTTGACCTCAGGCGCTGCCTGGACAGTTCAGCTTCAAGGCTGAGGTCAGAGGCCATATCCAGACACAACCCCCTACAGCCTGGGGAAAGAAGGTCCTACCTGGGTCTCCTTCTAATCAGGTATTCCGGGCTGTGCAGACAGGCTTCCAGCCGGGGGGAAGGGATGGCGAGGAAGTTCGAGAGTGCTGTGTGTCCTCTCCCCCAGTTAAGTCCCCTGCAGTGAGGCTAAATGGACGTGAAGGGCAGACTGGAAGGGAAGGGAGGCCACAGGAGGGCAGTCTTTAGCCTGAGGCTGTTTGCCAGGGCAGGGCCTGTGGACCAGAGGCAGTTTCGATTTTGGAGACCTTGTCATCACATCAAGCCTACTGTAATGCACCCCCCTCCTTCGTGAAACATAGTAACTCTTGCCAATCAATGTGGTATGACATTTGGTTGTTATTTAGGTAAGTGTTAATTGCAATTTTATAGCATTTATATTTCAGAGGCGGTGATTATTTTTGTAGGTTTCAGACATCTTTGTGGGCCCTGGAACTGCACAGAGGCCTTGCGCACTACGCCTGCAGGAAGGGCTGGGAGTCCATTTTCACTTGCTGGTTCAGAGTGGCTATGGGCCTGAGACCCCCTCACTGATGGTCTCCCTAAGACACTCACTGCTAAGGTGCAGATGTTGGAGACAGGTCCTTCTGAGCCCAGAGGGCCCTGGTGATGCCCTGAACTCCAGGCTCAGACTCCCTGGAGAAGCTAGATTCCCCAAGTGTCCAGGCCTGTGGTCCCTGCATCTGTTACAAGTGGAGGGGGAGGGGCGCTGACATGTATGGGTCTTCCAGCACATGAGAGAACAATTTCGTTCGGACATGCGTTGGTCCCATGTCTCACGGAGTGGTGCCCACATGACCCCTACAGGGTCATCTCTGATGTGGGGCTGGGGTCTGGTGAGTTCCTGTGGCTGCCCAAAGGCCACATGGCCTCTCTGTAGATGCCAGCCACTCCTTTGGCCTCCACCCTCATTAGTGGTAACTCCGCTTGCTTGCTTCTCTTCCCTAAAATAGGACCCTAGCTGGGAGATAGTTCTGGAATGGACTCAGTGTGCCCCCTCTCCTTGACCAGATTTCAGACTCTAGGCTAAGAGAACAGGGGACTCTAGGGACCGGCCCCCCTGCCTGTGAAATCTGATGATGTTGGAGTGGTAGACAGGGAGGGAGGGAAGAAAGCTGCAGATGCTGGGTTGGGTGAGCCAGAGGTCTGAGAGGCGGGTTGGCGTGGTTGGGAAGGAAATCCACCTGGCAGGCTCCTTGTGCTGTTGCAGGGCGAGGGGTTGATGCAGGCTGAGGAAGTAGCTGTCCGGTAGGGGTGGCAGGGCGGTGAAGAGGGGGCCAAGCTGACACTGTGTCTACGAAGCTGGACAGAACCATAGGGCCAAGGCTTCCTCCTTCCCGGCCCGATGGTTGGGGCCGCCCTGCCTGCTTCCATCCCATGTGACAATCTAGTGTGGTGGGAACATTTTCCTTCCCATTGGACGAGGCTGGCTGTGTGTTTTCCTCTACTCGCAGTAACTGCCAGCTTCCTACCTGCCCCGAACAACGCCAGACCCAAGCACTTTCTGCCCCAATCACTGCCCTCCCCACCCCCCAGACCCAAAAGGGGCAGCTCCCAGAGCTGAACCACTGAACCCATAGGCACAATTGAAGCCCTTCTCTGGGCAATCTGGGTCTCAAGCAAAATTTCCTCAGCCCCATCTAGGTTGTAAAGGCCAAAAGATCCAATTCTGGGTATTTGGGGACTGGGATCACAGAGATATCTGCCTGAAGTTTGTCCAAGAGCTGGAAATGCAGCAAGAAGGGGGGCCATTGGAGGAGAAGGACAAACCACCGTTTGCCTGGCATCCCTGCTTTTGCGAATAGCTTATGGAGAGTTGGGGATCAGGGACATGTTCTCTGCCCCAGAGAAATATCTCCTTTCCAGACTTTCTGGGCTGGGGTTTGCACCAGGCTAGTCAAGCTGGAAACGTGGGCTGCAGCTGACCTCCTACTCCTTCCCAGCACAACAGTGGCTACCTCAGATTGGGGGAGGGGGCTGCCAGAGGGGGTTAGGACACCAAGGGATGAGTTGTGCCTTGTTCTGGGCCACCGTCTCATCTTCACCTGCATCAGGGGCTGCTCCCCAATTCTGTGCTCTGCTCCCGCACCACTCACACACACACACACACACACACACCACCCCACCCCAATTTGCCTCCTATCTCACAAGCAGCCCAGACTTCCTCCTGGGGAGGCGCAGGCCACGAGGAAACCAGATAAGGGTTAAGCCACCAGCCACACGTGGCCCCTGAGCTCCCGTAACGTGGCTGGTCTGACCTGAGATGTGCGAGAACAGTAGAACACACACAGCTTCCAAAGGCTCCGTACAAGAAAAAAAAAAAAAAGCAAAGGCTCCGTACAAAAAAAGAAAAAAAAAAGGAAAATATCTTGTTAATAATTTTGCATATTGATTACATATTGAAATGATAACTTTAATACATTGGGTTAACTAAAATACATGATTAGAATTAACTTTTTAACTTTAAAAAATATGGCTACTAGAACATTTGAAATTACATACTCAGTTCACATCGTCATACTTCCACTGACCAGCTCTGGGTAAAAGAATTTGGGGTATGCAAAAGGTGTTCAAGGGTTAAAGGCTGAAGAGTCTGAAGAATGTGGGGTGTACCCCAATACCACTTCTAGGCCTGTCTGGACAGGATTCTCAAATTAGGATCCCAGATTTTAATCTCAGGGAGTTGGAGGATTTTTTTAAATTTCCTGTTTTCAATTCAATGATCTTTATTTTTTTTTTATTAAAGATTTTATTTATTTGAGAGAGGGAGACAGAGTGAGAGAAAAAAAGCACGCACGCATGCATGAGCATGAGTGGAGGGTGGGGCAGAGGGAGAGGGAGAAGCAGACCCCCCCCCCCGCCGCCGCACTGATCAGGGAGCCCGATGTGGGGTTCCATCCCAGGACCCCAGGATCGTGACCTGAGCAGAAGGCAGACGCTTAACTGACTAAGCCACCCAGGCGCCCCTCAATTCAATGATCTTTAAACAAAAATCGTCTGCAGATAATTTTGAGATAATTATTTATTAGAAGGTATTTTCCTAGTGTAAGATTTTCATTTCGAAAGTCAATGTTTCTCACACTAGAATCCTCAGACGTATTCTCAGGAAATAAGATACTTTGCCCCTCCCTTTAACAGGTCTCTACTCAAGTTTGAGAACTAATATTCTCGGGCTTCCTCCTTCATGAATGGGGCTGGGCTATTCTGGCAGCCCTGTCCCTGTCTCCTTCCATACCTCCTCCTTCCCCTGCCTGCACCAGCCTCATCAGCATCCTCATCCCCACAAACCCAGGAGGGGGCAGTCCCTGGGAGAGACCCTTGGGACTGCGGGACGGGGGAGGTTGAAACACATGCCTTTTGTCCACCCTTCTTCCTGACACCTCAGGACCCCTCTCTGATATTACTAAAAGTACTGTGGGGTCCTCTCACCCTCTTTGACATTTAATGCAACCTCTGAGCCTCAAACTCTGGGGGCATATGAAGGGGATGAAGCAGAGATGAGGTGAGGCGAGCTTTGGTTTATAAGTCACACTGTCAAGAGTCTGTCACCACTGAGGGGGCCACCACCAGGGCCTGAATGAGACCATTAGAGGCCCTAAGAACTGACATGATTATTTATGATTTACCACCACCATGGATAATGCCAATTAAAATGAGAATAAAGGGGGCCATGTGAGTTCTAATTATTCATATGACAACTATGATGAACTTTTTGAAATGTCAAGATTGTGTGTGTGTGTGAGAGAGAGAGCGCGCCATTTGGAAACCCAGCACCCACCCCCGCACCCATGACCCCTTCACACAACCACTCCTCAGGAGCTCCTAGGAAGTGTCAGCGTTGGAGGACAGTTAGGTGGGGACTAGAAGGGTAGGAGGGGGTCTATCTGGAAAGCAGAGAAGGGAGGAAGCCCCCTTCCACTCTTGCCTCCATCCTGGCCGTTGTCTGTTCTCCATGAGCCTCCTGAAGATGGACTGGCTGGAACGTCTGGAACGTCAGAGGTCTGGGGTCCTCTCCCCGCCTGTCTTGATATATTCACCTAGTATTCACCAGTAAGCTTGGGGGCAGAACTCTAGACAGCTGCCCGCATGCCTTGTCCCCACCCCCCACCTGAGAGCTGAAGTCCATCCCAGAGGCTGCCCACTCAAGAGAAGTTTCCAGACTTGTACCTCTGGCCTTCCCATGTCCACCAATAAGAGCAAAGAAGTGAAACCCTTTGTGTCGGCCCAGAGCAGGCAAGAGTTTGGGCTGTGAGGCTCATTAAAGCGTTTTAATAACCAATTAACTCAAAGGATGAGCCCTTTGGCTGGTCTGGAACTTCCTCCTCCCAGGGAGGGAGTCTGGCAGAGAAAGGCTAAGTGGGTGGGCAGAGTGGGTTTAGTCAGTAGCTTGGGGCCTCTTTCCTCCCCCTCTAAATACAAATAAATAAACAGAACCTCTGAGTGGGCAGAGGCAAAGGCTGAGGCCTGGGCCTCCACCAGGCAGGCCCCAGGGCTCTATCAGTTTTCTGTTGAGGCCGCAGACAGGCTTGGGGAGGAAGGCAAGGGTGCGCAGTGCCTCTGAACCGGGGGCCTTTGAGGGCTGGGAAGAGTCCCCTTGTGGGAAGTCCTCCACTCACAGAGTGGGGCCCAAGGAAGGGCAGCTCCTCGCACCTGCCTCCCCACCTGCCTGGCCTCCTGTTCCACCCGCCAGAGCCCTGACCCAATTCGGGCCATTCTTCCTCCCACGCTCCTCGGGATGTGGGGCTGAAGGCCTGCGAAGGACAGAGCCCCGGGGGGCAGGAGGAGAGCTCTGTGGCTCAGGCCTGTGGTTCCAAGGTGTAAATGGGGGCATCGCAACTTGACGCCCGCTCAGCCCACTTGCCTACAGAGCCCTAAGTCAGATCCAGGCCATGGGGGAACCAAGGGCAGGTGAAACACCTGATTTGGAGCTCAGTGGGCTAACCGGTCTGCCTGAACCATTCACTGGCTCTTTCCTATAATCTGGAGCAGAGGGTGGGGCTCCTGCCCTGCACAACTTCAGGGGGCGCCACTGATACAGAAAGCAACATGGTTATACCAGGGAAACCGTATCCCCTCTCCATCCACACTTTCTGGCTTGTAACAGCACGTTCTCCTGCCTGTGTTCTCCCTGTTCCTTCAGGCTCTTGAGCAACAACAAGATTACTGGGCTCCGGAATGGATCCTTCTTGGGACTGTCCCTGCTGGAGAAGCTGTAAGTGCTGGGGCAAAGTGGGGCAGAGTTGGGGGCCGGTGGTCATGGGCAAGAAGTCCATCCAGGCAGGATGAGGACCCCTGGGTGCCGAGGGACCCCTCAACCCCAGAACCTGCTGGCTAAGTGGGGCCCAGAGTCAGACCCACGGGAACCCTGCCCAGGACTTGACCACCAGGGGGAGGGTATGGAGAGAGGGACCAGCTCCTTCCCCAGTGACAGCAGTGAGTAGGGAAACCTCGCTGGTCTAGGGAAGGATGGGGCTCAGGGAAGTTCATTAACGCTCTTAAATGAGCAATTAGCTGTGAGGGCTGAGCCCCTTAGCTGGCCAGATGCCACTTCCCCGCTCCAGCTGGGGGCCCAGCATAAAGGGCTGAGGAGGATTTAGTGGGACTGAGGCCTCTTTCCTCCGCCCCACCAAACAAATCAACAAACAGAGCCCCATGGGGCTAGTGCCCTGGGCTGAGGGTGGGGAAAGTGGATCCCATCCAAAGGGCCCGCCCCCCACCTGCCCTGCTTTGGAGCTGCATCCTCCGGGCTGCCCTACGGGCCCAGGCAGCCTGGCACTGGGCTCAGGACCACAGGGGCCCTGCTGGCCAGAAGGGACTTTCTTCCCAGAGTTGGGGGCCTGACTCAGTTGAGGGCAAGTCCCTTAACCTGCCACACTGGGGACTGAACCAGCCCCTCAATTCCCTGCTCAGCTGGCCTGCTCCAGGAACCACAGCCTGTACGACAGCTTTGGGTCCTGTCTCCTCCACAGGAGACCTGGGCCTCCGTCCCTTCTGGAGCCTGATCCCTGCATTCTCCCCTGCCTCCGGCACCCGGTCTCCTACCTCCGCTCCCACCCTGCGGGGCGTTCCCAAATCCTTCAACAGGGCCCCTGCCCCTTGACTTCCACTTTTCCCGCCAGGCGTGGACCAGTGTGATGGAGGATACAGAGAAATAAGGTGGAAGCCTGCCCTCCAAGAGCCCGAGATTACGGTCTAGTGGAGACCACCAGTGCCATGTGTGTTAGAATTCAGTAGGTTGGGGTTTCCATAAAACCCAAAGGACGGACGTCACTGACCGGTGCAGGCTGGAAAATTCGAGGGTAACTGGGATGCAGTCTCTCCATGACATGGAGTGTAGATTTTCAACCATGACAACAATTACGAGGTCATCTCTACGACAGCCCACTTCACAGGGGAAGGGAAAAGCTGTCTCGCAAACTCCCCAGCCTGTGAGGAAGGCGCAGTGGCCTGGCCGGCCTTGTGGCGGTGGGAAGGGGCAACCCCGTGTTTGGGGTGGAAGGCCGAGCATGTTCTGTCTGGTCTGGGGCGTGCCGGGGTGGGAGGGGGTGTCGGGTTGTTGACGGCGGCACGTGCACACAGCGCCGTGACCAGAGCCCTCCACCATCTGCTCTGTCGCTCACAGACCGGGTGTCCAGACGAGGAGAAAGGGCTGCCACCGAGCGGCTAGTAAAAAGTGTCCTGGGTACCGACAGATCGGGAATGTTTTGCTCTCCCACAGGCAGTCAGGCGTGCAGGAGCTCTGATTCCTGCGCTCAGCCCAAGCTTGGTCTCCGAAGGCTGAGTGGCAGGAAGGTGCTCGCTCCTTCCAGGGATCTTTGGGAGGATGACAAACTGCAGCTGCCTCCAGCCCGTCGCCACCCAGAGGCGCTGTCACTTCTCCTTGCCGTGAGCCAGACGGCTCTGAGCCTCTCGTGGCCCCACTGGCATCTTCCCGTCTTTACCCCTCTCACTTTATCAAAGACCCACCGGGTCTCCCCGCTTCTCCTCCTTTAGTCTCACGAGGGTCAACTTCCTGATGAAGAAGAGAAGAGGGTCCTTTCCTTCCCACCCCTGCCCACGTACTGAATCTCCCCAGCACCGGGGACCCAGGTGACTGTGCAGCAGGTGCTTTCAAAGCATGGAAAGCAGAGAGGAATGAGAGCATGGTCAAGGAACAATGACGAAAAGCTGAATCTCATGGCGGGGCAGGAGCGCGGGGCGGGAGACAGATGAGAGTTCAGAATCCCAAGTGTGAGCCCTGCTCTGTTAGGAATCACCCAAGGCCTTCATTCTAGAGATATGTACTGAGCCCCCTTTGTGTGCCGAGCTCTGTTCTAGGCATTGGGAGTGAACACAATAGACCCAGCGCCTGCCCTCAGGGAACTTACCCTCTACGGGACACAGAAAATAGCAAATAAATGTATAATGTATCAGGTGATAGGTCTACAAAGAAAAACAAAGCAGGGAAAGGGGGAAAGAAAGCAGCGACGGTAGGCGGAGGCTGCTGTTTTGGTGTAGCGAGGTCAAGGAAGGCCTCGCTGACAAGGTGACTGAGCCCGAGGTCTAAGGGAGGGAGGAATCTGGAGGGGAAGGCCCTTGGGTCCACCCTATGCCTGGTGGGTCTGAGGAGCAGAAGGACCTGTCGATGGGAAGTGGTAAGAGATGAGGTCAGAGTGATGCTGCAGTGGGTGCCAGGTCTGGGATCTCGGTTTCCTCATCTGTACAAAAGAGGGGGACAGGGTGATTTGTAAGCTACATTATGGATTTTAAATTCTATGATCCTTGGATGTGTATGCGTGTGATACCCACAAGTGCTGCTTGAGAAGGAAAAAAATCAGAGCACCCAAGGTTGCAGCCAGGCTTTCCAGAAGAGGGGAAGCCTCTGGGCAGAGGCGTGTGCTGTGCTCAGCAGGTATGCATGCTTCCCAGGGATAGAAAGGCCGGGCAGGGCCGGTAGAAGCCCAGGATCTCCAGCCTGGCTGATCACCACTGTTTCAGTCGGGTTCTCCAGAGAAAGAAAACCAATAGGAGATGTGTGTGTGTGTATCTTTATATAAATATATAAAGAAATTATATTAGTTCTTTATAAAGAAATGTATTTTAAGGAAATGGGTCATGTTGATTGTGGGGGCTGGCAAATCCAAAATCTGTAGGGCAGGCCAGCAGGCTGGGAAATCAGGCAGGAGTTGATGCTTTAGTCTCCAGACAGAATTTCTTCTCCAGGAAACCTCAGTTTTTTGCTCTTGCGCCCGTCAACTGATTAGATGAGGCCCACCCATGCTATCCAAGGTAATCTTTATTTAAAGTCAACTGCTCATAGATGTCCACCACATCTACAAATTACCTTCACAGTAACGCCTCCATTAGTGTTTGATTAAGTCACAAGGTGCTATCGCCTGGCCAAGTGGACACATAAAACTAGTCCTCAAAACCACTGTCCCACCATCCCAGGGATGGGGAGAGATCCTCTGCCCTACTCCCAGAGATGCTAATTCATCAGGTCGGAAGGGGCCTGGGAACTTTTTACAAGGTATGCAGACGATTCTCATGCTCATCCGGGGTTGGGAACCAGTGGACCAGATGACCCCGAGACTGTGGGCCTATTCATCACAAATGAGACGCTGTGGCCTGGCGTGCAGTTGGTGCCAGGAAACACTGATCTCTCTGTCCTGTCAAGCTCAGACATCCAGGCTTGGGCAGCTGAGTCCATGGCAGCTTAACATCCCACAGTCTGTGAGCTACAAGTCCCGTGGGAGGGTTGGGGCCTAGCCTAATAACTGAAATGGTGGGTCTGGGCTGCAGAGAATGCCAGCATTGCCTCCTTGTGCTGAGCGCCTCTCTGGCCTTTGAAAATGGGTCAAGTATAAGCATATGGGGGGAGGAGGTCCGCCTGGTCCCGGTTAATGGCAGGGGCTTGAGGCTGGGAGGGGATACAGAAAGGGCACCGCATGTGAATGTGCCTTCGATGATCTCAGGGGAGGACAGGTGCTCCAGAGAGGCTGGGGGGAGAGTGGGGGACTTACCCTGTGGGCTCTATCAGCCAAGCAGGATGGACAAGAAAACCTGAAACAGGGTCCAGCAGAGCAGTTCACCGCCAGCCCATGGCGTGTACGGAATCGTCCAGATGGGCGCTGAGGCCCTGTCTCTGAGCCCTCCCCTCTGTATCCCCCCAGCCCTCGGCATGGACAAGCCTGTTACCCAGAGGAAAGACTTCTGGGGTGGAGGAGACCGGGCGGGCCAGGAAGGGCACGGAACTCCATTCTGGAGTCAAAGAGGCCTGGGATTGAGTCCTGCCTCTGTCATTTACTTTCTGGGTGCCTCTCCAAGCCTGGTGTTTCTCCCCTGGAAAAGGGGGCAATACGGGACTCCTAGACTGGCTGTCGTGGGGACGGCGTGGGCTTTCAGTAAATGCCTGTTCCCTTCCCTTCTCGGGAGAGTTTGAAGTTGCAAGATGTTATGTTGGCAGCCCCCCGTTGCATGGGATTTGCCCAGAGCTCCCCAGCCTTGGCGGGCAGTCCTGGAGCTGAAACGAGCGTGCGTGCGTGCGTGCCGAAAGTACTCACGGCTGGCCCACCCGTCTGGTCCCTGGCATCTCCGCCCACATCCCCCACCACGCGCCTTCAACAGGGAGCAGGCCACCAGAAGACCTTCCCGGGCTCCCAGGGTGCCCCGGCCACAGTGAGAAGCCCCCAGACTGGGGACCAAGTGGGCCGCAGGACAGCCAGCCCCCAGAAGAGGCCAAGGGAGAGAGCCTGGGCATGCACGCGAGCGAGGGGCTCTGTGTGGACACACGGCCCCAGAGGCCTGTGCATGCCTGGAGGAGAGGACGTGGTGAGGGGAGCCTGGTCAGCCCCAGGATGATTTGTCATTGCCTAATGAGATTAATGAGCCCAGGGGGCTGGTATGCAGCGGTGCTGGGGCACTCATTAGAAGCAGATGCTCATGGGAATGGGGGGGCTCTGGGGGTGGAGTGGTTCTCACCCGCCAGGTGGTTTCCATTAATCTGTGGGCGGGGCCACGAGCGAGGCCGCCTGGCCCGCGTCCTCCTCCCCTTCCCATCCCCACTCACACTGGGGAGGAATGCAGAAGAGAGGCTGCTGACTCTGGGAACAGCTGAGGGCTGGGAAGGGAGGCTTGTGGGCTTGGGGACAGCCCTCTGCTCTCGTAGCCCCAGCGCCTGGCAGAGTGTACATGCTGAATAAATACCTGTTGGATGATCTCAGAGACAAGAGGGGCCCGGCCCGGGGTGGGCCCATCTCGGTTTTCTCCCGCCAGATGCTCTCCCTGCCCTGCCCCCCACGCCCTCCATACCTGCGCGGGGGTCTGGCTGGCTTCTCGGCCAGCCCCCGCTTTCGAAAGAACCTTGGAAGTCCTGGAGGGCCCAGGGAAAGCTGCTCTGCGGCCTCCGAACCTATAATTTGGTTTCTAAACCCACAAGCAGGGAGGTCTGTGGGGGCCGGAGGGAGCCATCTTGGGGCCACCCCACCCTGTCCAAACGTGGGACACGGCTCGCCCTCACACGTGCGCGCTCTGGCGTGCAAACTCACTCGAGATAGAATTAACATCCCGGAACGTTCGCCCACTTAAAGTGTGCCATCCGATGGCTCGGAGCGTATTTACACAGTTGTGCGGCCATCACCGTCTAATTTTAGAACATTGTCATCGTCTCCGAAAGCAACCGTGCATCATTAGCAGCCACTCCCCGCTCGCCTTCCTACTCCCAGCCCTCAGTACCCACTAATCTCTCTGCCTCTATAGATCTGCCTATTCTGGACATTTCATCTAAATGGAATCATATCATATGTAATCTTTCATAACCGGGCTTTTTTCACTTAGCATAATGGTCTCAAGCGTCATCCAGATTATAGCATATATCAGTTCATTCCATGCAATACGGCCGAACAGTATTCTGTTGTGCGAATAGAGCACAGAAGCTTTATCCGGTGACGGGCACTTGGGATGTTTCCACTCTGGGGCTGTGACCATTCCTGTTCAGGTTTTTGTGCAGATGTACCCTTGTTTCTCCTGCAGATGTACCTGGGAGTGCAATTGCTGGGTCCCTTGGTAACTCTGCCGAACTGGTTTTCACGGTGGCTGCACCGTTTTACACCAGTAATGTATAAGGGGTCCAGTCTTTCCACACCCACAGCAACTCTTGCTGTGGCCCGTTTTTTCTGTTATCACCATCTTAGCGCGTATGAGGTGATATCTCACTGTGGGGTTTGCTTTGCATTTCCCTACTGACTAAGAGTGTCGAATCTCTCTTCGTGTGTTATTTGGTCATTTGTATGTAAGTCCTTTGCCCATTTTTTCCAGCTGGTTTGTCTTTTTATTATAGAGTTGGAAGAGTTCTTTGTATATTCTAGATAGGAGTCCCTTATCAGATATATGATTTGCAAACATTTTCTCTCATTCTCTGGGTTGCCTTTCACTTTCTTGATGGTGTCCTTCAGAGAGCAGAAGTTTTAAGTTTTTATTAAGTCCACTTTATTAATCTGCTCTTTTGTTGCTTCTACTCCCACACTCAGTCTTACACTCAGCTTCCTGAGCTCCAGCTTTCCTAAGAAGGGTATAGGGTATGATTTGCTCCCAGGAACAGCCCCCCTCCCCGACTTCTGCCACAGAGTCCTTCTCCATTCTGGCGTAGATACAGGGAGAGGAGTATGCCTTGAGTCAGGGTAGCCTGCTCTGGGTTGGGCGAGGGGTGGTCGGGAGCGGAGGCGCCGTCCACACACCACACCTTTCCCAGCTTCCAAGACCTGGGCTCTATGGAGGCAGGGAGAAGATGAGAGATTCCACATCATAGTAACATCTGTTCACCCTCATGACCTCACCTAAGAAATGAAGGGATCTTGGGGTGCCTGGAGGGCTCAGTCGGTGGAGTGTGCAACTCTTGATCTTGGGGCTGTGAGTTCGAGGCCCACACTGGGTGTAGGAATTCAAGGAAAGAAATAAATGAAGGATCAGATTAGACAATCCAGGGCAGGGGTTCATCACCTAGGTTCCACAAGCCCCCTGAAATCATGGACAGTGTTGGGTAGAGTGCATTTTTCCGAGGCAGGAGTCCATAGCAAGAAGCACCAACCTATAGGGACCTTGCTGGTCCAAAAAAAAAAAAAAAAAAAATCCCAGTTCTAGGATAGCATTTCCTCTGGGGCGCCTGGGTGGCTCAGTTGGTCAAGCGACTGCCTTCGGCTCAGGTCATGATCCTGGAGTCCCTGGATCGAGTCCCGCATCGGGCTCCCTGCTCGGCAAGGAGTCTGCTTCTCCCTCCGACCCTCCCCCCTCTCATGTACTCGCTCTCTCTCATTCTCTCTCTCTCAAATAAATAAAATCTTTAAAAAAAAAAAAAAAAAAGGATAGCATTTCCTCCTGCTGCTAGGGAGGGTAGAGCCCCAACCTGCTTCCCCTACCTTAGGGACCAGGACCCCATCGGGCTGTCAGAGCTCAGCCCAGTGAGCAGCCGTGGGCCTGCACCCCTCAGGAGAAGACCCAGGCCTGGCCCGTCTGGGCAGTCGAGGGGCTGCCTGGGTCACCCCTGAAACCACTCTGTGGGCGTGAGGCAAGGGGGCAGGAATGCCAGTGCTTGGTGGAAGCTCCCCTCTCAGAGGGCCCCGGCGTGGCTCTGGGCGGCAGGAAATCCAGGGCAGGAAGGGGCTGGGGCCCAAGTGGCCGCCTTGCTCCCATCTGCAGAGCATCAGTGGGGCAGGCGGGGTGGGGGCTCTCAAGGGGGGCCGGGGAGGAAATGAGAATAAACACAGCGAGCGGAGAGGGAAGGGGCGGGGGGCTGCAGCCTCAGCCCCTTGGCAGCCCATGAAGGGAAGTGACACAATGAGGAATGTGTTTCCCTCTGCCCGTCCCCTGCGTGGGGGTGGGAGGCAGAGCCCTGAGAATGGCCAGACCCCAACCGGGGCCAGGGGGCACATGCTGGAACAGCACCAGAGGGGGGTGCTTTGAGAGTGGGGAACCAAAAGGGGGGTGCTGGCAGGAGGGGCAACCCAGGGCAGGCGGGGCGCTCCCCCCCAACCCCGGCCATCTCCAGTCTCCATGCTGCATGAGCATCCAGGGTCTGCGTTCTTGCACGTTCCCTGCTGGGGTACCACCAGCCGCCTGGGTATGGAAGCCATCCCTTCTTTAGGAAGCTGGCCCCTTCTGGTGGCTTTCCCTTCTTTCTCAAGGGGCTTAGGGTTAAGGAGGCCAAGTCCTTGGTATGAGGGTGTTTCATTTCTCTCTCTCTCTCTCTCTCTGGGTGTTTTTGTCCCCAGCTGGGACTGGCTATGTGAAAACAGGCCCCCTGGTGGGATGGCACCTCCCCATCCTGGACACCCATTTCCTCTCCCAGAGCTGGGAGTGGCTGGTTAACCCCCTCGTGCCCATAATCCAGACATGTCCCTGAGACTTTGGCAGGCAGGGCCAAGTGCCCCGTGTGTCAGCCTGGGCCGGAGGGTCACAGGGCCTTGGAAAACAGGTTGACCCCAGATATCTCTGTCAATCTTCTCCTTCCTGTGCAGGCTCTTTCCAACAGGTTGATTGTTCCAGGAATCCCCCACCCCAGCCCTCTGGCTCATCAGCACCCTCTGCCTGGGTGGAGAGCAGATAGCTAGCAAGGAGGCCGCAGCCCCCATCCCAGGGTCCCAGGAGGGCAGGCAGTCTGGCTGAGCAGGGAGGCTTCCTGCTACATTGCTCCGTGGGGCTGCAGGCGTGCTGGTTGGGCTCAGGAAAGACTCAGGTGGTCCTTGAGTAGTTGGGTGAATGGCCAGTTGGTGGTCTAAGCACCTCTTCTGGTGGCTGTGCTCAGGAAGCACAGGATGGGAGGGTAGCCAGTGGGCCAGCACTCACCTTGGTCCTTAGTGGCCCCAGAGAGCTGCCAGTCTGGTTTTGAGCTGGGGCCAGGTGGGCACCGGTGGGTCCCCAGGGGGGCAGGAACTGCCCCTTCAGCTCTGTCCCTGCCACCACTGGGGGAGGGCATGTAAGGGAGGAGGGTTGCTGTCTGGTCACGTGGTTGCCTTTGAGCAACCAGATCCTGGGACAGAAGCTGCTCGGATGACTGACCTGCACTTCGCTCCCCTGAGTGGGTGGCCCTTGGCCCCATGGAGCCCTGCGGGGGGGGCACCACCTTCTACTGTCTGGACCTGTTGGAGCTCAGCCCAGAGATGGCATTTCCCTTGCCACCTTCCCTCAGCACTGTGGGCTCCTAGGAGACCCTCGGGGGTGCGGGGGGAGGCAGGTGAGCCAGCCTTTACCCCCTCAGCCTTGCCTTCCTCTTCTGAGGAATGAGGGGCTGCCATGAGGGGTTTATAATTCTGCCTGGGAGTCAGAGACCTGCGTCAGCCTGCAGGCAGTCATCAGCTGCCTGACCTGTTTCCTCACCTGTCAGGTGGAGAGATCAACATGGACAGAACAGCTATGGAAGTACCTCCCCCAGTGCCAGGCTCCAGAAGATCTTACCTTTGTATAGCAATTTACAAAAGACTTTACCCCCCATTTTCAAATGGTTCTCATAGCAGCTCCTGTGAGATCCTTGGCAGCTCAGATGGGAGCGACCTGGGCGAGGCCTCCCGGCTCCTAGTTCAGTGCTGGCTCCATTCCTTGTTTCCACCCAAGGGGACCCCATCCCATCTCTTGGCTTCTATATTCTTCCTGACATCTTTCTGACCAGCACCCCTTGATGGTAGCCGGGGGGGGGCAGCAAGGAGACCTATCTGAGAGTTGGGGTCCTTCGTCCAACCTCCCCACCCGGGCTGAGGAGATTAGAAGAAAATCCAGTTCCCAACACTGCTGGTAAAAATGGGGCTTCCCCACCCCAGGGGAATGTGTGGCCCCCAGAGTGGGAGAGGGCTGAAGGCTCGCACTTGCCTCCCACAGGGACCTGAGGAACAATGTCATCAGCACGGTGCAGCCTGGTGCCTTCCTGGGCCTGGGGGAGCTGAAGCGTTTGTGAGTGGCATGTCCCGCTCCCCAAGCCCTCCCAGCCCTCCCCCTCCCTGGAGATGGTCCCCTGGATCCCATGACCAGCTATCCCTTCTTGTCTCCCCACTCACAGCGCCTCTCTCTCCACACAGTGCATGTGGGGGGTAGATGGGGGAGACACTTCAAGCCCATCTCCTTGTTCCTCCTGCTCCCACACAAGCCCCGGCCACACACGTGTGTCCCGCACAAGCGGATCCGTGTGGACCGTGTGGCCGGCTTGCTGAGGTTGTGTATGTCCCCCTAGAGATCTCTCCAACAACCGGATTGGCTGTCTCACGTCTGAGACCTTCCAAGGCCTCCCCAGGCTTCTCCGACTGTGAGTGACGGGCAGTTGGGGTGGGGGTGGGGGGAAGGCTCGCCTCGAAGGAAGGGTTGGGAGGAAGGAGGCAGCAGCAGACCCTCTTAGGCCCCCTGCATTCCCTTCACTTGCTCCTCCCTCCTCCGGCCCAGGGAGACCCTAAGATCCTGGCTCCCTGTTCCCTGCAGAAACATATCTGGAAACATCTTCTCCAATCTGCAACCTGGGGTCTTTGATGAGCTGCCAGCCCTTAAGGTTGTGTGAGTATCTGTTCCCGGCCCAAGGACTCAGAGCCCTGCTGCCTTTCTCTGCCCAGGAAGGACACACATAAGCATCATGACCACGGTGGCCGGCCTTATGAGTAGGCAGGATGGGCAATGGCTGAAACCGCCGTATTTGCCTTCCCACCATCGCCAGGCTGGGGGTGCGCGCGTACCCCCGTGTGCCCCTTCCAGCTGCAGTCTCTCCCAGGGCTCCATCCCCACCCTGGAGCCCACACTCGCTGTGCTCTAGTCGGTGGCCCCTCTCCCCGTTCTGCAGGGATCTGGGCACCGAGTACCTGACATGTGACTGCCGCCTGCGCTGGCTACTGTCCTGGGCCCGCAATCGCTCCCTGCAGCTGTCCGAGCACACGCTCTGTGCCTACCCCAGCGCCCTGCACGCCCAGGCCCTGGGGGGCCTCCAGGAGGCCCAGCTGCGCTGCGGTGAGCACATCCCCCCCTGCACACCTGCCCCTTGGTGCAGACGCGCTCCAGAAGGGCCCCCCTCTGGCTCCGCGCTCCCTCTGCCTTAAGGGTTACTGGGTGGTGGGCGCCTTCTCCAGGGCATGCGTCCTCTCCCTCAGATCCCGCTGGGGGTCCCACCCTGGTGCATGAAGGCCTCCCCGCCCGTGTCTCCTCCCACAGAAGGGGCCCTGGAGCTGCACACGCACCACCTCATCCCGTCCCTGCGCCAAGTCGTGTTCCAGGGTGACCGGCTGCCCTTCCAGTGCTCCGCCAGCTACCTGGGCAATGACACCCGCATCCGCTGGTACCACAACCGGGCCCCCCTAGAGGGCGACGAGCAGGCGGGCATCCTCCTGGCCGAGAGCCTCATCCACGACTGCACCTTCATCACCAGGTACAGGCCCTGCTGCCCTTTCCCAGCCCGAGGCATGGGGTGGGGGAGGCTACAGTGCCCATCAGCCGCCCCCCGAAGGAGCCCTGCTCAGTCAGACATGTTCTGGAGAGTACGGTCCTGTGCGTGGGAGCGCACGTGTGTGTTTATGGAAATCCAGGACTGAGTCATAAATGGTCTTGGCTAGGCGATAGAAAGTCAACGCCTGGTAGGAAAAAAAAAAAAAAGATTACAACTGACCGTTCTTTAGCGCTTTTACAATGTATATAGTGACTCTCACCAAATTATGGGACTGAATCTCTCCAAGAGACTTGCAAGGGAGGTCTTATTAGCTCCATGCTAAGGGTGGGGAAATTGAAGCTCAGGAAAACCATACCAGAGGGCCAGTCGGAGTTAAAGGAGTATGTACTTGTATCCCTCGCTCCGTCAAAGAGAAGAACCCGGAAGCTCCTGCCCCGCACGCCCTCAGTCAGGGGCTGCGTGCCGGTGGACGGGGCCAGGGCGCTTAGGGAGGGTGGCGCGGCCACCGAGAGTGCCTCGCGCGCAGCCAGCCCTCCGCCCGCCCGCAGCGAGCTGACCCTGTCTCACATCGGCGTGTGGGCGTCAGGGGAGTGGGAGTGCTCCGTGTCCACGGCCCAGGGCAACGCCAGCAAGAAGGTGGAGATTGTGGTGCTGGAGACCTCCGCCTCCTACTGCCCCGCTGAGCGAGTCGCCAACAACCGCGGGGACTTCAGGTGCGGTGCCCTCTGCGACCCCGGCCCCGCCCCCACCCCGGTCCCAGCTCCTGCGTCCCCGTCGGAAAACACGCCCCGCCCGCCCGGGCTGCCCATCTTCTGTAAGTCCCCGGCCCCAAGTCCCACTGTCTTGCTGTTGTTTTTACAGAGACCTTATCTTTTTGTATAAAGTCCCCATCTGACATATGCTGTGCAGAACAAAAAGTTTGGGTGGGTTTTTTTGTTTCTTTGTCTTCTTTGCATTAATAGTTTACAAAACTTTCCCACAATGGATATCAGATTTTAATACCCCCATGGGCATCTCCGTGAGGAAGGGCAGGTATTATCCTCCCCATGGACAGCTGAGAACACTCAAGCCCAGAAAGGGTAAGGGGCTTGAAATCAGGGCTCCAAGTCTGAAGAAACACGGACTTAGAGAGAAGGTGGAGCTCGGGAGCCCCGCGGAGCCCGTCGAAGGCCAGTCCGAATCCTCTCTCTGAATCCCTCCCCCAGGTCCCGAGGGGTTCAGCATCCCAGGTCTAAGGGCAGAGGAGGGACCCTTGCTCTGAGGAGCTGGGGCATCAGCAACCTCCCGCCTCTGCCCCCAGGTGGCCTCGGACTCTGGCTGGCATCACAGCCTACCAGTCCTGCCTACAGTACCCCTTCACCTCGGTGCCCCTGAGCGGGGGGGCCCCAGGCACCCGAGCCTCCCGCCGGTGTGACCGAGCTGGCCGCTGGGAGCCAGGGGACTACTCCCACTGTCTGTACACCAACGACATCACCCGGGTGCTCTACACCTTCGTGCTGGTGAGGCCAGGAGAGGAGAGGGGCGGGGGGGGGGTGGCATCCCATCAGCTCTGGTTCTGGGGAATGGGGAGGGGAGCCCCCTCATGGCTGTGGGCTCTGCTGCTCCTCCGGTCTGTGGGCGTGAGCAGTGAGGGGCTCTTGCTCTTCTCTTCTAGCTTTTCTCCTTCTAGGGCATTCAGATCCCTCCCCCTCCCCCTCCCCCTCCCCCTCCAGGGCCACTCCAAGCATCTTTATTCCCAAACACAGCAAGGGCAGCCTGAAGGGGGAAAACAAGGACAGTGTGAGGTCGTCCCATTATCCTTAGGCCAGTGGTGTTAGAAGTGGGCGGCCCTGAGTCCTGATGAGTTCATTCCTTCCATGTGCCTCCTGTCTTGATTAGACCCAGCTGGTGGGCTAGACCCCTCTCCCCAGGCCTTGTCGCCCTGAGCTTCGGCACAGACAAGGGGGCCCCCTAGGGGCAGTTCTTGGGGAGAAGGGGCACAACTGGACCATCTCCTTTCTTCCTTCAATTCTCCCAGATGCCCATCAACGCCTCCAATGCGCTGACCCTGGCTCACCAGCTGCGCGTGTACACGGCGGAGGCAGCCAGCTTCTCAGACATGATGGATGTTGTCTACGTGGCTCAGATGATCCAGAAATTTTTGGGTTATGTTGACCAGATCAAAGAGGTGAGATTCAACCCGGCCTCTGGGGCCCTTGAAAACCGCCCCCCATTTGCTCAAGCCTCTTGTGCCCCTAGCCCCTGGGCCCCACACCCCACTCCTGCCCTCAGTGACTGCCCCCCTCCCCCGCCAGCTGGTGGAGGTGATGGTGGACATGGCCAGCAACCTGATGCTGGTGGATGAGCACCTGCTGTGGCTGGCCCAGCGCGAGGACAAGGCTTGCAGTGGCATCGTGGGCGCCCTGGAACGCATCGGGGGGGCTGCCCTCAGCCCCCACGCCCAGCACATCTCTGTGGTAATATGGGTCAGCTGGGAGGGAGCTCCTTGGGGAGCCCAGCCCTGGGAGGGACCTTAGAGTCAACTGGGGCCGGCCCTTGCCTGCCAGGAGGAAAACACTCCTGTCTCCGGGCAGCAGGTCCTCCAAGTATGCACCTGCCATGCGCCCAGCTAGCAAGAACCCCCGCGCATGACTCAGTTGTGCAGAATCTGCCTCCAAGTCGTCAGGGGCAGTGGAGAGGGAGGGGCCGGTGACAGGGAGAAGTTACACAAGGCTTCATGGTGGGGAACCGAGTTGTAACGCTAGCCCAACGGAAATAAACTGGAGGAAGGGTAAAAGGAGCCGAAGGGATGAATATAAGAGGAGACTTGGAAGCAGGGCGACAGCACTGTGATGGAATGAGGAGTCACGGAGACTCCTGCTCCCTAAGAAGAGGGTGACATTGCCAATGGTGGGTTGTGAACCAATGAACAACCACCACAGAGCATCTTCTACGTGCAAGATACTGTGCTAGGCACCCCGGGTGGTGTAAGGAGGTTGGACGTGGACCCTGCTCCATGGCTTGGCTGGGGTGGCAGAACTAGTATCTGCTAAGAGGTGAGCCAGATACAAGGTAGGGTGCAGTCAGGAATAACGTGTAGGGGGGGCACAGCCTGAGCGAACCTGCAGGGAGGGACTGGGCAGTGGCGGGCAGGAAGCCAAGAGAGAGCCGCCGTATCTCAGATGGGGGTGTGACAAGCTCCCTGTCCCTAGAACTCAAGGAACGTGGCATTGGAGGCCTACCTCATCAAGCCCCACAGCTACGTGGGGCTGACCTGCACAGCCTTCCAGAGAAGGGAGGCAGGAGTGCCAGGCGTGCGGCCCGGGGGCCCTGGCCAGAACCCCTCACCAGAGCCCGAGCCCCTGGCTGATCAGCAGCTCCGCTTCCGCTGTACCACAGGGAGACCCAGCATCTCTCTGTCCTCTTTCCACATCAAGGTGGGCACTGGGGGAGGGCCGTGGGGGCGGACGTGCCTAGACGCAGGTGCCTGGGGCGGGGGGGGGAGGGGGGTGGTCTGTGTGAGTGGAAGCGGATCCAGAAAAGGGGTTCAGGGGAGGTGGGAGGAGGGGACCGGAAGGCTTCAGAGTCCTAGGGGTTCCCAGATGTCTCTGAGGAACTCCAATGTCCCCCCAGAACAGCGTGGCCCTGGCCTCCATCCAGCTGCCGCCCAGTCTGTTCTCGTCCCTTCCGGCTGCCCTGGCTCCCCCTGTCCCCCCAGACTGCACCCTGCAACTGCTGGTCTTCCGAAATGGCCGCCTCTTCCGCAGCCACGGCAACACCTCTCGCCCTGGAGCTGCTGGGCCTGGCAAGAGACGCGGTGTGGCCACCCCCGTCATCTTTGCTGGAACCAGTAAGGGACTGAGCTCCCCGTGCTGCACGGAGTGCTCCCAAGTGTCTGCCCTCCCCTCACCCACAGCCCCCCTAACGCCCTGGGGGAGGGGGCCAAGGAGAGTGGCCACTCAGCATTTCCCAGGGGGATAAGGGACAGGGACGTCCTCTCAAGGAAGGGACTGCTGGAGAAAAGGCTCTGGAAGACATTGGAATTTATATCCCAGATCTGTCAAATTTCGAAAGGGTTACAAACACCCCCCCCCACCCCGAGTCCTCTCGTCACCTTCCTGTCCCTCAGAATTACCTTCTCCCTTCCTTTCCCTGAGCCCAGCCATCACTCATTTGGCATTTAGAATGGGCCACCTCCCAGTGCTTTTTGATTCATCCTTGGGTCTCCCTGGTGAGACGGACAACCTGGAAGGCAGGGCCCGGACTGGCGTCCAACTGCATCTGGAAGCCCAGCGCACGCCCTGCCCCGGGGGGCCTTGCTGTCTTGCTGCTGC
Source organism: Leptonychotes weddellii (assembly GCF_054177405.1). Lineage (NCBI taxonomy): Eukaryota > Metazoa > Chordata > Mammalia > Carnivora > Phocidae > Leptonychotes > Leptonychotes weddellii. The sequence goes on from NC_138370.1 coordinate 28,753,617, forward strand.
TTAGCTCTGTAGGGCGAGCCTCCCTGCGGCCTGGTTCTACCCTGGTTCTACCCGTGTGGACCTCCTTCTCCCCTGCAGGTGGCTGTGGTGTGGGCAACCTGACCGAGCCAGTGGCCATTTCACTTCGGCACTGGGCTGAGGGGGCTGAACCTGTGGCAGCTTGGTGGAGCCAGGACGGGCCGGGGGGCCCCGGGGGTTGGAGCTCCGAGGGCTGCGAGCTCCACTCCAGCCAGCCCAATGTCAGCTCCCTGCACTGCCGGCACTTGGGCAACGTGGCCGTGCTCGTGGTGAGTGGGATGGCAGTGGGAGCTCGGGAGGACCAGGGACCAGGGAACGGGGGTGAGGTGGGGGTGAGGGTAGGGGTATTCTGATCCCCTGGAGCCACATTGAACTACAGAAAGGACAGCGGCCTCATCAGGCCTCGTGACTGTAGGATTCATGGGGAAATGTCCCTCTGGTCTTCCCCACACCTTTTCATCTTTCAGGAGACAGGGAGGTCCTGCCCCCACTCATCGAGACAGATGGATCTGGAACTACCCAGCCCGGTCTTCACATCCTGCACTCTCTGAGACCCAGATTGTTAAAGTGGGGGGAAAAAATCTGGGACCATTTCTCCTTTCTGGTCAACCTCCTCACTCCTGTCTGGCTCCCCCTCCCTCACATTTTGCACCCCCCTTTCCCAGAACCTGAGCAGACGTGCACCTGGATTATAGACAGAAACCTGCCCCTCTTTCATCATCTCTGATTTTTAGGCTGAGAAAAGTCCCCAGAGGGGCAAGAGACGAGGAGGGAGGGACTGGTAGATCATTAACACTACCTGGGACTTTCTATGAGTGGCTGTCTCAGCACTTACGTCTTCGCCCACCTGGATGGACGAGGGGCCGAAGCTGAGGACCAAAGCTGACCGGGCTTGGGAAGAGGAAGAATGGTGTGGGGGACTGGCCAGGACTCCATGGGGTGGCCTCTACCCCTGGCTTCCTACTACTTCCTCCTTCCTACTCTTTCCAGGAGCTGAGTGCCTTCCCCAGGGAGGCTGGGGGCTCCGGGGCAGGGCTGCATCCTGTCGTGTACCCCTGCACGGGCCTGCTGCTGCTCTGCCTCTTCTCCACCATCATCACCTATATCCTCAACCACAGGTGGGGGCCCCTGCGGGGGGGGAGGGCGTGGAGGGAAGGCTGTGGGTCTCCCTGAGTACTGGCCAAGGGTTCCTTTCCCAAGTGGGCCCACATGCCGTTCCCAGGCTTGCCTAGCATTTTACTGGAAGGCTCTAGGGCTGGAAAACACATTTTGGGGGTTAAGCCCTCCCTGCCCTGCACATGCATGTGCACAGATATCTGCTTCCCCCCTTGCTCTCCCAATGGCCTGAAGACCCCATGGGCCTGACCTTGGGTGGGTGGCCCATTAATTAAAGACTGTTTCTGGGGCAGCTCCATCCATGTGTCCCGGAAGGGCTGGCACATGCTGCTGAACCTGTGCTTCCACATGGCCATGACCTCCGCCGTCTTTGCAGGAGGAATCACACTCACCAACTACCACATGGTCTGCCAGGCAGTAAGCAGGAGAAGGGGCCGGGGGGCGCTCCAAGATGAGTGATGGCAGCCTAGGCACAGAGTCGGGAGGTGCAGGGGAAAAAACGGGGGCTCATGCTAATAGGCCCCAGCTGCACGGTTGTGTCCAGCCTTGCTGGGGTGGGGGCCGTGGGAGTCGGGGTGGTAAGAAGTAGAGACTACGAGATGGGTCTTCAAAGGGGAGATTGGGGATCTTCAATGGAGGAGAGGTCAGGGACAAGGCAGACAGCAACGGCAGGATTGTGAAAAGTCCCCCAAGTGGGAGAGAAGCGTGGGGTGGAAGGAGAGAGGGTGACAGCAGGGACAGAACCTTGAGGAGGCTCAGGGTAGAGCTGGGGGTGGGACAGTGGGAGGAATGGGAGAGTAACACTGCGGACTGGGGCCCCGGGATGGCTCCAGTAGTAGCAGCCTGGTCCCCCAGCCTCTGTGGCTTGACCCCGCAGGTGGGCATCACTCTGCACTACTCTTCGTTGTCCACGCTGCTCTGGATGGGTGTGAAGGCCCGAGTCCTCCACAAGGAGCTCACCTGGAGAGCGCCCCCTCCACAAGAAGGGGACTCGGCCCCACCTGCGCCCCGCCCCATGCTCCGGTACTCGCCTCCAACTGTCAGCTTTGCGAGGGTGAAGGGCTCCCAGGCGGGTGAAGGACACCACCGTCTGTTTTCCCAGGGTGGAGGCAGGGCGGGTCCAAAGTCCTGGGTGAGCACTCTCCAAAGAGAGAAGAGGCAAAGCCCTAGGTGGCACCAGGTTGCCCAAGGCCATGGAGTGGGTGCATCCTTAGGGCTTTTCAGGGCTGACAAGGCCAGGGAAGGAAGTGACTCCAAAGGGCGTTGGGTAGGGATCCTGGCAACCCGAGTGGCACCCTGACTTCTGTACTGTTTCAAGTGAGAGAACAATTCTGGCCTCTGTCCCTTAGAGCAGTCATGGCCAAGTCCCCTAGGAACGTACTGAGCCTGCAAAAAAAATCTGAGAGAATTTAAAGGGGAAAGAAAGAGAATGGGACAGAGACCCCGAGTCAAGGCTTCTGAGCATCTGTTTCCAACCCACTTGGTTGCCCACATCTCTGACCCCAAACCCCATTCCTCTCCAGGTTCTATCTGATCGCCGGAGGGATCCCACTCATTATCTGTGGCATCACAGCTGCAGTCAGCATCCACAACTACCGGGACCACAGCCCCTAGTGAGCGCCGCTGCCTGCCTGCCCCACACCTACCCGCCCCTACACCGGATGCCTTCTTCTTCACTGGCGGGGGCACCTGCAGGCCCACCCGGCCAGTGACCCAACCCAAACCCACGCATGTTGCCTAAGCCAGTCTCTGCCTTGCCACTCACCGTGTCCTATGTCCCCAACCACCCAGCCACCTCAGACATGCTCCCCGTCCTCACCCACTGCCTGTGTCTCCCCTCAGCTGCTGGCTGGTGTGGCGTCCAAGCCTGGGAGCCTTCTACATCCCGGTGGCTTTGATTCTGCTGATCACCTGGATCTATTTCCTGTGTGCGGGGCTGCACTTAAGGGGTCCTCTGGCACAGAGCCCAAAGGGGGGCACCAGCAGGGTCTCCCTGGAGACAGGGGAGGAGCTGAGGGGTTCCACCAGGCTCAGGAGCAGCGGCCCCCTCCTGAATGACTCAGGTTCCCTTCTGGCTACTGGGAGTGCTGGGGTGGTGACACCCGGGCCCCCGGAGGATGGTGACGGCCTCTATTCTCCGGGAGTCCAACTGGGGGCGCTGGTGACCACGCATTTCCTGTACCTGGCCATGTGGGCCTGTGGGGCTCTGGCCGTGTCGCAGCACTGGCTGCCCCGGGTGGTGTGCAGCTGCCTGTATGGGGCGGCGGCCTCCGCCCTGGGACTCTTCGTCTTCACCCACCACTGCGCCCGGCGCCGCGACGTTAGGGCCTCCTGGCGTGCCTGCGGCCCCCGGGCCTCGGCCTCCCGCGCCTCACCCCGGGCCGAGCCCGCCGCCCCAGAGGACGGTTCCCCCGTACTCGGAGAGGGCGCCCCCTCCCTCAAGTCCTCCCCGAGCGGCAGCAGCGGCCACGCGCCGCCCCTGGGCTCCTGCAAGCTCACCAACCTGCAGCTGGCCCAGAGTCAGGTGTGCGAGGCGGGGGCCCGCGGGGAAGGGGAGCCGGAAGCCGCGGGCTCCCGGGGCGGCCTCGCTGCCCGCCACCCCAACAACGTGCACCACGGGCGCCGCGCGCACAAGAGTCGGGCCAAGGGGCACCGCGCGGGGGAGGCCGGCGCCAAGAACCGGCTCAAGGCGCTGCGCGGGGGCGCGGCGGCCGGGGCGCCCGAGCTGCTGTCCAGCGAGAGCGGCAGCCTGCACAACAGCCCGTCCGACAGCTACCCGGGCAGCAGCCGCAACAGCCCGGGCCTGCAGCTCGAGGGCGAGCCCATGCTCACGCCGTCGGAGGGCAGCGACACGAGCGCCGCGCCGCCCCCCGAGGCCGGACGGCCGGGCCAGCGCCGGAGCGCCAGTCGCGACAACCTCAAGGGCGGCGGGGCCGGCGCGTCCGAGCGGGACAGCAAGCGGCGCTCGTACCCGCTCAACGCCGCCAGTCTCAACGGCGCGCCCAAGGGGGCCAAGTACGACGACCTCGGCGGGGCGGCCGCGGCCGCGGGCGCCTGCATGAAGACGGGCCTCTGGAAGAGCGAGACCACCGTCTAGGGCGGGGGCGGGCGACCCTGTGGGACATGCGGCTTCCCTGGGGCCCTAAAGACGTCCACCGGTGCGTCAGCAGGTTTGAGGGAGGCACACCGGCGTTAGTCCCGGAGGCTGGGCAAAAGGACAGGCGGAAGGCCTGCCACCGCCCTGAGCGCCGTCCCTCCGGGGTAGCGACGATCCCAGGACCGCGAGCGGGATACCTTTCCGTCCCAGCCCAGGCTAGTTTGGGCAGTCGACTCGGTGCCGTCCAGGGTAGTGGGGGAAGGTGCTGTCCGCCCCCAGGTGGGCCCCTCCCTAGGTACTCCCCACATCTCATCCACCCTGCCTCGCTGGTGGCTGTCCGCCGCATCAGGAAAACACAGATGCCGGGAGCTTGAGAACCATGTTCTCTCCTCACTGCCCTCCTCTGCAGTCAGCCATCTGTGCCTAGATCCTAGGGCCTCTCCCCCACCCAGCTTTCAGCCAACTAGGCGGCCAGCCTAGCAGATGCGCCAGGTGGCCAGGACCCACAGGTGCTGCTTTTAAGATAAACTATGCAAGAGAAGGTGGAACAGTGTGCAAGGCAGCCCTGGAGATGGCCTTCTAGGAAAAGGGTGCACAATCGGGGACGGACACGTCCCACAGGAGTGGTGCACAAACCATACAGCAGGGCTTTAGAGGTGGTGCCTCAGGACAAAGCCAAGGCCCTGCGCCTAAGAAGCTGCCTCTGCCAGATACCCAGGAAAGATCTGAGGCAAGTAGAGAGTAGTGCTTAGATTTGGCAGTCCTGCCCTAAACCTGACCCTATAAACAGTGCTCTGAAGAGAGGCGCCACCACAAGGCCACAGGCGGGGCTGGAGAAGCACTTACTGTTCAATGACAAGACCCACATCCCCAGTCTCCACCTGCCAACACCGAGGCACTGGGGAAGAGCACTTCCCTGCCTCCATGAGGCCATATGCAAGGACCATTCCAAGAATTTGATCTCTAGCTCCGTATTAGGGAGAAACCTCCCCAACATCGAACCGGCTTCCTGCCTCACAGAAGCCCAAGCTGAATCCCCCAGGGCAGCAGGTAGGGTACCTGCGGCTCACGTGGAGCCTTCACTACTTTCAAACACCAGCACCCATATTTCCCCCAACCTAAAAGCAACCACCAGCCTTTTACTACAGGACCCAGTGAAAAGTGGAGGGAAAGCTGAGCCCGGGGAAGAGGAACAGGAAAACCAGACCTGGTCCAGGTCCCCTCTCAGTGTCCATATTCCCGCAGTCTGATCACCAAGGCAAAAGACAAAAGGGAGGGGAGAAAATCCACACACCTTGGGATGAATCCTGTTATTTATGCTTGCTGCACAGACAATATTAGACAAAAAAAAAAAAAAAAAAAAGCTTCGTATTATTCTTCCACGTACGCTGGCTGTTTACATACCCTGCCAATGCCTTAGCACTGGAGAGCTTTTTGCAATACGCTGGGGAAAAGGGAGGGAGGGGATGAAAAGTGCCAAAGAAAACATGTTTTTAAAAGCTCGGGTTTTATACAATAGAATGTTTTCTAGCAGATGCCTCTTGTTTTAATATATTAAAATTTTGCAAAGCCCTTTGAGCTATATAACTTTAGTCCACCCACGGTCCTTTTGTTATGAGGTAGAGGATTCTGTGACCCCTGTACATGAGAAACCACCCATGCCTGTAGACGGATGCAGGATCAAGAGGTGCCCAGTTCCCATTCGCTGAGGGCTGATTGCATTCGCAACGCCAACCGCTCCACACCAGCAGGGAGGGCCCATGAGGCCTGCAGCAGCAGTGTACCCAAAGCCAAACCAGAAGAAAGCCTGACATTCTCCAGCCAGTCTAGGAGGGAAGCCATCCCTCATAATATGAATGTGTGCACCTTCCTCTCAGGGATGGGATTCTCTCCAACCCAGTTGTCCCTGCATCGCTCCTGACTTCTACTCTAGGACCCAGGGTCCAATTAACTGCAGAGTCCCTTGGTTCCTTCAAACAAGGAAAACAAAACAAAACAAAAAAAACAAACCTGCCTCAGGACTCACATACACTTATTTCTCCGGATAGGACAGGCCTATGATCAAGCTGCTGTCCGAATGGTGGGAGTGCTCCCTCAGATGCACATCAGGGGGGGTTAGAAACCCCCGTGGCAGCCTGTCTTGCAGCTTGAGCTTTCTGAAAGTCCCTAACTTCCTGAGGGGTACGCAAATACTGCTCTATTTCACTGTCAGAAATATCCTCATCTCCGGTGGCCGTGGAGATAGGGGGTGGGGGACAGACCCGCTTTGGGGGCTTCAGCATGCAAGGTGGGAGGAGAAGGGCAGGACTGGCTGGCCGCTTGCCCTCGGGCAGATCTAAGGACCTACTCGCCACCTCCTCTTTTCCCTGCCCTGGCCCCTGGCCCCGTGCCTGCCGCTCCTCCTCCCCGGCTTCCGACTCTGCCGGTCCGTCTCGAAAGGCCTTGCGGACCAACGTGTGGCGGTGCTGCAGGAGGTCGCCGATGTGCTTCACCACAGACCGTCTGTCGAGCCTCAGCACCTGCAGCCAGGCCAGCTGCTCAGCCATCCGCAGCAGCACAGCCAGCAGCTCCTGCAGGCGGGAGGAAGCAGGGCAGGGCAGGTCCACATTTGCCAACTTACAAAACCGGGCAAGGGAGCACGTCAGACGCTCTGAAGGCTGCAGCGACTGCCAAGCCAGGAAGGTAGCAGCAGTGATGACGGGCAAGGGATGCCGCCCGGTCACCAGCCACGTCTCATCCGCCAGCTCCACCAACTGCAGTGTGCGCGACAGCATCTTCTCTTTGTCTTCCACGTATTTGGCTGGCACGGATGGGGAAGCTTGGAACAGTCTGAAGCTGAAAGAACCAAAACGAGAGTCTGGGCTCCGCGCCTATGGGGGAGGGGGCTGCTCTGCCAAAGTGAGGAAAAGCAGTCTACTCACGACGGGCAAGCTAGTCTCTCCCCTTGGAACACTCAAGCTCGCTGGGCAGCGAGTTTCTACAGGTGCTGAGAGAAGACAGGTGGAGTGTTCTACTTGTGCGGTGAAGGGCAGGAGAACCCACAAGGAAGCGCACGTTCGTCAGCACCCCCGTCAGCCATTATTCTGAGCGCTTTCCAAATGTTCTCCTTTCATCTCCTCTACACCCCATTATATGCATTTATAGTTTAAAAAAACAGGCCCATAGTCATCCAGCTAGGAAGTAACCGAGCAAACCAAAACCAACACCACTTGACACTGACAGCCTTTGCTTTCTACGGTATTTTTCAGAAAAAAAGGAAACACAGCTACTTAGGAGAAAAAAAAAAAAAAAAAAAAGGCCCAAGCTTCTGCCTCCAGCCGCATCACTAACATCGTCTCACCTGCATTCACAGATGATCCTGCTGAGGCAGGGCTGTTACACACAGCCAAGCAGGCCATGCACAACAGGAGAGCTGCAACTCAGCAGCCCCGTGCCAAGGCTAACACCCACTCTGCCTGCAACATTAGGCTGCAGTAAGGCCAAAGGGATTTGGAAATGGCACCAGTTTAGAACTGTAAAACGGATTAACCTTATTAATACTAGACACGAGGGAGGGAGAATAGATTTTTCTCCCAAATCCCTTTCGAGGGGCTTTGGTGAAAAAGAGCCAGCCACAGGTCAAAGGACGTAGGTCTAAGGAGCCAGCCCATCCCAGGGTTTCCCAGCGGGCGAGTACCTGCTGCAGTAAGTCTTCACCAGGTCTGCCAAGCACAGAGATGGCACATCCAGCCCCAGGAGCTTCACTATCTGCATGTAGGTGCCAGAAAACACATCCAGATCTGCATACAACAGGGTGCAGATGGTTCCCATGGTGAGGGGCCAGTTATGCTGCCGGCAGGTGATTAAGACACAGCACCCAACTAACACCTCCTTCTTCTGCAGCCTGGCAGCACGGATTCCAGAGTGCCGGTAGGCCTGCTGGTAGTAGGCAACTGCTGTGTCCTCAAATGTCGATGGCAACTGCAGGACTCGGCAGAGGTCTCTCACTCGGCGGAGACCTAAGAAAGCCCACCGCAGGAGTTAAGAGGGGTCGAAGGCGCTACCGTGCAGCTCCTGGCAATTTTTGCTAAATTTGCCTCCAACACCAGATGCAAGAATAATGCACCTTTCTACGATGACAAGAGTGACATTTGGTGAGGTCATTCTAAAGACAAATCTGTGGAAAGAGTCAAGTTTAACCCACCATTCTTTGGAGACTGGCTTGATTCAGAGCCAAGCCAAACACGGCCCGACAAACCCAAACTGTACACTGCATTAGAACTGTATGCTCTTAGAACCACCTCCATTCCTTATTTCTATTTACCATTCTCTTCTACTCTACCGTACACAATAATGCTGAAAAGCAAGAGGATGGGCTGGGCCATCAGGAGAATTTTCTTTAAGGTCACCACATCACAAAAGGTTGATTCTCACCTCGTTGCTGGCTGCGACTAACTTGTTCGTTTTCCCCTGTGCTTCGGGAATAGGTTACTTCTGAAAGATAATGGACAAGAAACAGCTTGTTTAGCCTTTATTCACCAGACCCCTGGCCTCCCACCACACAAAACCAGAGAGAAATCGTATCATTAGGCTCTGCTCCCTGTCTCACAGAAGGTACCCATTTTTGCGCGTTAAAAGTCTATCCAGTCTTCTATGTCCACAAGCAGTATCAAATACAGAGACTGAGGAAGGTTAGGAGTGCACTAAAGTGGCTCTGAGTGTTCCAAATTTTCAGCCCTCCCTCCTGCATATCCAATCCAGGCAATCTTCCTGACTTGATTTTGAGGGCTGCACTGGCCAGGGACTCAGAAAGCAAAGAAAAAAAAGGATGTTTTTGCCAATTAGTACTAAAGACTACTTCGGGGGTAATAATTTGTCCGTATTTATAAAGAATTGACCCACAATCCTTCCATCACACCCAGACTAGGTAAATTGAGTGGAACTTTGTTTCTCTTTGTTTCACTTGGTCAACGTTTACTATTCTCTCTCTCTCTCTCTCTACACACACACACACCTGGATGCCAGATATCGCACTAGGTGCTAGAAAAACACAGATGAAGGGCAGTCCCTGAGCTCCTGCAGCTCACTCGGTCGCTTTCTCCCGTTGTTTAACGCACACGTGACGAGAGGGCGCGAGAGGAATCAGAGAACTCTGACGTCAATCCCTCACCACCCCAGGCTACACCCACGGCCCGGGAAAGGCCGGCACAGATACCTCGGAGGTTGCCTTCGTCGCTGAAGGTGGTAGTAAGGACCCCCTCGGTGACCACGCAGCCACAGTCTGAGCACACCAGCTGGCTCTGCGAATAGTGCGAGTCTTCCACGAGCTCAGTGGACCCGCAATCGGGGCAGTGACCGCCGCCCGGCATCTCACAACCCAGAGCCGCGGAAGCTTTCAGGTATCCACTCCTACGTCCGCGACAGCAACAGCGGAGACGCAGGAACTAAGAGGGGAGCCTTCTAAGAGCTGCACCTTTCTCTTCCGGCCAGAGCAATCGCGGTATACGTAGGTAGTTCTGTCTGCCGACCACGCGTCACTTCCGGTCCGTATCTCTGCGGGCTCGGGTAGAAACGTGAGCCAGGAAAGAAGGTTCCTGGTGCGGACACCGTCTTCGCGTTCCCTGGTATCTGCGGTCAGTTTGACTGGGGGGTTGAATTTGGGTGAAATACCTACCTACGTGGACACACTTAACAGACAAGAAATTGTTGCCGTTCCCACAACTCTCCTTTCTGAAACTCTAGGAGAGTCGTAGATTCTCCATTTCTCTTTGGTAACAAATGTTGATTTGGGCCATAGTACTGTTTGCCTAAAAGGAAAGAATATTATAGTGAGAGAGCAGGAAATTGTGTTCCACTCTCCAGAGCGGCTTTTCCCAGGCAAGTTGTTTCCTCTCTTTGCAGTCTGTTTTTCTAGAATGAGGGAGTTGAATGAAAATCCAGAGTGGCAAACACAATGCTTTCAGAGGCTAGGCAAGGAATGTCTGAGGAGTTGGGAGTGGAAGAATATGGGGGTGGTGAGGCTTTGGGCAAACTGGAGGCTTCAAGCAGATTTAGGTGTTTTTAAAAGCTGAGCTTTAAGATACTCCAAGATTCTGACTCAACGTTACTAACTTGGTACAGTATAGATCAAAGAATCTTGAGCAAAATTGTGCCTCTAGTTACGCTATCATAGAAACCAAGTTTACACATTTAAATTCTGTCTGTTATGTTTGAATATAAATTAAAAGTCACCAAAAGAGAGTATTTTCTAAGTAAATCCTAATTGCACTCATGAAGAATAAAGATTTTAATGCTTAA
>NC_138370.1:28764623-28796802 GCF_054177405.1 Leptonychotes weddellii
AAATTATGCATTCTAGAGAATTTTCAAAATAAAAAGTGGAGCTTATTAGTCTGAAGAGACAGGTGACATAATGACCATATACCCAGAGAGTCCTCAGAGGATTTGGGCCTCAAAAAGAAGGGGATCTGATCAGACAGGGCTGTAGGTTCTTTTGAAAGAGCTATGATCAGTGGTCAGGTACACAGGATTCCTTGTATGCCTGAGGAGACAGTGAGTTCCCTGGACCACAGTGGGGAACAAGGGCATTTCTGACACAAAGATTGCATTTTATCTACAATCCAAGCATCAGCTTTCTCTGCTTCAGATGTCGCTTACCTTTAGTATAAATTGGGAAGGAGTTGCTGTGCCTTACAAGAATTGTCCATTCAACAGAAGCCCCCCTGACTCTTAAGTTCCTTCCCTCTGCCCATGGCTATTCCCTAAACCTCCCCTGCTTTGCTACAGGCACAACAGAATTTCCTGCACCTTGGACCTCAGTGGGCTGGCAGGATGCCTTTCCACTGACCAGCTGTTAGTTGACCTGTGAACACAAAGCAGCCAGATTTCCATTTTCTCATTTTCCACACCAGCATCACGAGACTGTTAATGTACTTTGCTGAAGGGTTGAGGAACTGAAGGTATTGTAATAGAAATGAAAAATATATTTGTAAAATGGGAAATTTCATAAGACTCTCCTCACAGTTCAAGAGGAATGCATTAAAAAAAAGAAGCAAACCAAACCAAAATACCTTCAAAAGCTGTCAGCCCCTTCTTTTCCAGTTTCTTTCCTTGATAGCCAGACCTAAAGACACCACTCCATTCCCAAGAGATTTCTTTCTCACAGCATAAAACCTCTTCTCCTTTCTAGAGAAGTCCCACCTACTACCACAGGACTTGATCATGCTGGAACATTCACCCCCTCCCCCCAACCAAGGGATGCAGTAATCCCCAACAGTCCACACCCTTACATTTGAATTACTCACGCTAGCCCCACACCACAAGGGGGATCAGCACAATAGCTTTGGGTGGGCACTGGCATTCCAAGTCCCCTTTCTTCTAGACTTGCCCACTAGAGTGAGGTATGTGATAAGGATTTACTTCTGGCTATCCAGCAGATAAATATTGTATGTATGCACACACACACGTGTCAGAGACATCCATTAGTTTTAGACAATACCATCGACATCCTGATTGGAGTGGAGAAATATGTCTCCAAAAGCAACATAACTGCATTGGGAGTGCTTCTTCACATTATCATACAGAACAGCATCGGACTCCTCTCATCCCCAATTTTGTGCAGATCTTGACCCTAACTGCATTTAAAAAAAAAAAGTGGGATTTTATTAGAATCCTCTACCCATGATAGAAGCCTCAAAATTCTGCTTTCCCCAACATTACTCATCATAAAGTGGAAGAGCGATTTTGTGATCCTCCAACCAGCACCTCTAAGGGGTAGAGAGGAGTGATTCTGTTTTCCAGTCACAAATGTGTGATACCATAAGAGAGCCTGGCCCTCAGATGCAAACAGGCTGGGAGGTAGGCAGGACCCAGGCCAGAAGGTGGCGCACTCTATTAAGACGTGTAAGTCGAGGGGACCCTGGTTGCCTCAGTCACCTGGCTGGCTCAGTCCATAGAGTATATGACTCTGGATCTTGGGGTCATGAGTTGGGGCCCCATGTTGGGGGGGTAGATTGTACTTAAAATTTTTTTTTAAAAGACTTGTAAGTCTGGGGTTCTCTACTTTCTTAGGAAGAAAGTGATTCATTTAGGGAATGGATTTGCCTTCCCCTGGAAATCAGGACAGACACAACATCCTTGGTGCCCTTCCTGCCGCTACAGACTCTTCTAAGAATTACCATCGTTCAGTGATAGTGACGATCTGTTTACCAGATGCTCCTCAAGCCCCTCTCCACCACGCCACCCCCAGCTTGTGAAACTGGAATCATGTTTCTCGTCTCTGTATCACCAGTGCCCACATGGTGCGGGGCACATAGGCTTTGGAATGCTGAGTGCCCAGAATGTGGGGGATTTGTGTAGAAAGCTCCTGGGGAGGGGAGGCTGTTGGAAGGCCTGCCCCAGCCACGTCCCGATGTGAAATACTGACCTTAAGGCCACAGTTCTTTCCAGAAAGGTAGAGGAAGAGGGTTTTCTGATGGACAGTGTGGGATGGAAGGAAGCTCTCACCAGTCCTCCCTCCGAAGAGGGATGCGTGTATTCTAGTTAGTTGTTTGCCTGTCTGGCTCTCCCTCTGCTTGCAAGTCTTTGTGGGAATGATGCGGCTCTCTCGGCCCCGTGTCCAGGGAGCCCCTCCTACGGTGAGGGCCGGCACTCGGCAAAGGGCTTGTCAACTCCTGTGACTACCCGTCCCCATGTCCCCATGCTGGGCCTGTCAGGAGCAACAAATAGACTAAATTTCTCAGAGGCAAGACGATTCTAATTTAAAATAAGTAACCGGGGAGAGTTGGGCCGCCTCCGGTCCTTAATCTGGCCTCACCGCTGGGCTCCTCCCAGCTCAGCTGACTGAAACGTTGTCACTCTAAGCCAGTTTCGCTCTGAGCCCAGGACACTCTCTCACTGTCACCCTAAGCCAGGCCGCGGCTCAGGCCGTGCAGTCTTCCTGACTGGATTTCCTTCCCATCACCTCAGCTCTTTGGTGGATACTCCTTCTTCTCTACCACTCATGGAGACACTGCCATGGCATATAGACCTAAATCCTGGCGCCAGCTAACTTCCCTTGCTCATATCCGCTTTCCTCTTTTGGGTTGTTTATTCCATCCCCACTACCCACTTTTCCTTTTCCGGGCAGAGGATTAATGTGTTCAGTTTCTTTCACTCCTAGGAACAAAGGCACCTGAAAACTCTAAGAAGGTGGTCACAGGCCACCACTCGCTGCCCACACTGAGAGCATGAATACCAGTCAGCTTACTTACCTGGAACTTCCCTCCTCAGGGCAGCTGTGGCTTCGCTGGCCTCATCGGGAGGGGAAATTGAGTCACACCTGCCTGCTCCAATCCTCTAGGATTCCAAGAGAATCAGAACATTCTCTCTCTGACCCCCAAAGTGATCCTAGACTAGGGGTGAGCAAACTCTTTCTGTAAAGGGCCAGACAGCAAATATTTAGGTTTGGCAGATGGTAAGGTCTCTGTTACAACTACTCAGGTCTGCTTTTATAATGTGGGAACAGCCATAGACCATGACGTAAACGAATGGGCATGGCTGTATTTCAATAAAACTTGGTGGCCCTGACATTGGAATTTCACGTCATTTTCATGTGTCATGAAATATTGTTAATTTTTTTGTTAAAAAATGTAAAAATTCCAGTATTCAGTGTGGTGGTGTTGACAGGTGGTCATCATTCCGTACATTAGATCCCCACACTCATTCATTTGACGTTAAAAAAAAAAAAAAGTAAAAATCATTCTTGCCTCGAGGGCCATACAAAACCAGGAGGCAGGCTGTACTTGCTGACCTCTGTTCTCCATCTCCAGGTCAGACAGATGAGGAGTTCAAATCCGTTCTGAAGTACTCACTGTGTGACCCTAGGGGAACTAAAGTTCCGATGCCCAAGACTCAGTTTCCTCATCTGCATAATGGACATACTGTCTACCTTGATGAGAATTAGAAATAGGACATGTCGGTGCTTAGGGAACAGTAATAATGCAGTAAACGAGCCTTCCTTTTGCAGTCAGGGCTCCGCCTGAAGTGCACTTGCTAGGCACAGTCAGGAGCAACTTTCTCTCACCTCTGTGAGGGCTTATCAGAGGCACCAGGGTGACTATTTCCAGGGCACCAAGACAGGTTTCTGCGTAAAAGAGTCAAGAGGCTGAGGACACTCCCTCGGGAGTGTTTGGGGCTTTGGAGTACGCTGGCCCCACAGAGCTGAAGGAAGCCTGTTTTGAATGCAAAGTAAAAGCTCCTGCCTTGCCAGGAGGGCAAGACTGCAGAGTCCCCAAGGTGACACCTGAAGAGAAGCCGAGGGAACAGGGTCCATCTGCTTAGAGACTGGGTTCCGGGGCTAAGGGAGCCTGTGATGTTTGGCCCACAGCTGAAGAGATCTACCCACGCCCTGTTAGTGGCTGTTTTCCCTGGGGCGGGGCGGGGGGGGGCTGGCTGGAAGTAACCTGGATAGCGTCTGCAGCCACCGCGGCTCTTCTGTGGGTGTCTGGGGGGGGGGGTAGGGGGAGGGGGTAGTTGGCTGGGGCACCTTCTCCCCCGGAATCACTCTGTCCTTGTTGCAGAACAGTATCCAAAGGCGTGCAGAAATGTTCAAAGCTATCGTACTGTACTGCGTACTGCATGTTCCCATCTTCATTTTAAAGTGTATCTAAATACATAAGCTCCCCCCTCCCCCCCAGGGGGCTTCATAAGCACTGCCTGCCTCTGTCTCTCTATAGTGTGACTTTTATCACGGAGCAAGAAAAAGTGTCTCCTCCCTTTCAAGAGGTTGGGGTCCTTGGAGCATGGACTATGGGTGGGAGGCAGGCAGACCTCGCATCTCATCAGGAAAGGCTCCGAGTCCCGGGAGAGCTGAGCTCAGGAGAAGATTCTCGGTGCTTCCCTAATACCCTCTACTCAGAAATGAATAAACAGAGTTGACTGAACCAGGGATTTGGCTCCCAGGTCTGGGGCAGTCTGAAGCCAATCTGAATTTAAATCATGTCCCCACAGTGAAACTTTTACTCTCTAGGAAATCGGGGGTGGGGTGGAGGGATCAAGGAAGGGACCTCATTCATATGCTCAGCCAAAAGTGCCCGGTTTCAAGGAAGAGGTAGCAGCTCTTCGCCGTGGGGGCAGAGAATTCAAATGTTCTTCTGGTAAATGCCATGGTCCCTGCAGGCCAAGATGAGGGGCATGTCATAGGGATCAGAGATGTCCCATCCTCTGCTGGAGAAAGGACACTGGGACCTCTGGGCCCCAGGCAAGGTGGCAGCCACAGGAATCCAGATGAGGGAAGCTCATGGGGTAAGAAACACTGGTCACTCCCTAAGAGAGGTTTTCTTTTCTTTTTTTTTTTTTTTAAAGATTTTATTTATTTATTTGACAGGGAGAGACACAGCGAGAGAGGGAACACAAGCAGGGGGGAGTGGGAGAGGGAGAAGCAGGCTTCCCGCAGAGCAGGGAGCCCAACGCGGGGCTCGATCCCATGACCCTGGGATCACGACCTGAGCCGAAGGCAGATGCTTAACGACTGAGCCACCCAAGTCTCCCGAGAGGTTTTCTTTAAGAAGACATTTTTATTGCACCCACATGAAAGTACAGACACAAATCTTTGAAAGGTAGTACCATTTTATTTAGTGTTGTAGAAATTTTAGGTTACTTCTGAAAAACAAACCAAAGAAATTAAAAACTTCCAAACTAACAAGGCAGGAAATTATTTTATAATCCAAAAATGCTGGGCGATCTTTCAATCGGAGGGTGGAAGAAGTCAAGTTAGTAGCTCATATAATAGATAGTGAGAAACCACAGAGTCGAGGTCGGTATGATTACTAGGAGGCTAAATTCTCCACCTAAGGCAATTAATCTGTCAGCCTTGAGGGATCATTAATTCGTAGTTCTCAAAAAGAAAATAAAAAGATCGATTGGGAAAAGGGACTCAGGGAGGGAAGATCCTACCTAATTTAACAGTAAATTGCCTCTGGCCTTCAATTGGGTATGTGGCTGAGTGTCATAGGCCCTCCTCCCTCTCTGCCCTTTTGAGCTCCCACTGTTAGCAAAGCTGGAAACCACACACACACACACACACACCCTATACACACACACACACACACACACCCTATTCATGTGCACACACCTCCCACTCAGGGTCAAGAGCTCTTCCTCATGGCAAAGGGCAGACTTTCTTGTTCCTCCACTGTGATATGCGTTAACACAGGAATAAAATGGAGGGCAGGAAACCTGTCAAAGTCCAAGGAATGAGATGATAGGAAACAGGCAAAGGATTGACATTTTTTTCAGGAGGCTGACCTCCAACTGAAGTTCACTGCAAGGTGTTCAGTGTTTAATCTGATGCTTCCCTTAAGTACTGACTGCTCTTTCTGGAGGCAGCTGGGCAAGGCCAGGAAAAGACCTGCTCCTGCTTCTCCAGAACACAGCTTCCTCCCAGCGTCCTTCCATCAGGTTGGCATTTCTAGCAGCCAGAGGCGAGTCCCAACTCTCCTCGTGTAGGTGAGCGTGCGCCCTCTGACACGTGCCGGGCACAGGAGCTCCAACACTCCAATTCACCAGCCCCTGCTAATGGCTCAGGGAAGACTAAAGCTTCTCCTAGACAAATCCTCCACCAAAGTAGAGCCCTCCAGGACACTCATTACCTCATGCCCTCCAGGTTAGCTACTTTGAGAGGTGCAGGAATGCTATAAATTGGATTTTTTTCCCCAGCAGTGGTAGAAGCCAGACACCCTTGAAGTAAATTGTCCTTCATCCTCCAGAGTCCCCAAGTGGCATTTCAGAGCACAGGAATTCACTCTTCTACCCAGACGTCCCTCTCAAACACTGACCGAGTTACATACCCGAGGTCCTAGCGGCAGATAATATCTCCAGACCAAGCACCTCTCGTGAACAGTGCAGGTCTCCACACCAGCTCTTCTAAGGAGAAATCATTCAGAGCACCCCTGCCCCAGTGCCCTTGGGTTATCACAGTCAAAATACGTTTTTAAGTAAAAAACCTATTGCGGAACGAATATATATACATGTACGTTTTCAGAGTTGAGGCGAATACATGGTTCTCTTTATAGGTATGTAAATAACTCTCATAGCACTACAAAAATACAAGTCATCTGGGAAGTTTACAGTGGTCCCCACTCCTGTAAGATAATCAAAAGCTGATTAATCAAGTTATAGTATCACCCTTCAGGTTAAAGTGCTCCGATATAACTAACATTGCAGCCAACGTGTGATCCTGAAAAGGGGTTCTGCTGCCAACCGTCCTGCCTCTTTACCCTCCACAGAACAAGAACATACAGAGAAGAGACCCCCAGTCTAATGACTGTTGTTGCCTCAAGCCCTGCCCACCGCGCAGGCCTGTGATCTTCTTCCGCCCCGGAGAGAGGTCAAAGTTTGGTAAGAGTCTGTCACAACCAGGAGGAAAAAAAAAAACGAGCAACACAGAAACATTCTAATTCCAGCATTAGGTTCCGAACAAGGAAACTACCTGAGGAATCCGAACTGGAGCTATTAGTTCAGAAGCGTCCTAGCTTTAAAAAATAGGTGTGTTCTTCTAGATTTAAAAATACAGCCAACCAAAACTAAGTGTTAATCTTCTTGCTCTTCGTAATTTTGTAACAAGGGTTGGTGGGGGGCGGGAATCGCCAGGAAGTGTTGCTGAGGAAATCAGGGAGCCAAGCAAAGGCACTGGGAAATAGGCCACAGGAGTCCTACTGAGATGATCCCATACCTTGTGGAACCGAGTAAATGCTTGGGCCACCCGATCCCTTCTCAAGCACTGACGAGGCCACTCTAGCCAGCAGGAACCTGGCTACCGGCTACCGTGAGCCTTTGACCAACCCCCGTTAAGTGAGTGCAAAGTGAGGAATTCCCTCTTCTGCTTCTCACGTCCCCACAGACACGCCCTATGGACCGATCAGGAGCACACTGTAAGGCTAAAGAGTAGTGCAGCTGGTGCTTAGAAAAGGCAGCTTGTTCCAAATCTACAAGGCACACTCAGAGGCTTTCTTTAACCTCCCCTGCTTCGGTCAAATCAACAAGACCAAGTCCAAGAAGCCCAGAGGTTTACACGGTATCAAAACTTAGCACCTGCAGCCAAACATCACCCTGAGCTACTCAAAAGCCAAGCAAGTATGTGCCCGGTCCTTCTCATTTCACCCCACACTTCACTGATGGGGCGGGGTGGGAGGAGGAGTACGTAGTTTTAAATGTCAATATCAAAGAAAGAAAATCCCAATGTTAAATACACGAATAACCCTGCGCAATCTGAGTCTCTGGGCCAGGAGCAGATCTTATGACCACATCTCTGGTCAGAGCATAAAACATTTATAATATACTTAAAGGCACAGTGGCATTTAAAAATAAAACCCTGGGAATGTATAGTAAAAGATTCATTGTAATAATTAACCTGGCTTCAGTTGGTGGAACTGACTCTTGCCAGATAACAGGCAAGGGAGGCAGCTGGTGACTTTGAGCCTGTAAGCTGGTTATCAGGCATACGGAGTCCTTGGCCTCAGGAGCAGGTGGAAACAAACTCACAAAACAGTCTCCGTCTCCTAGGCTGACGATTCACATCTTTCCTGCCTTTTTGCCGACCTGAGCCGGAATACGGAGGATGTTGGGGGTCTCCTCCATGACCCTGACGAGCAGATTGTCAATGTAGTCTTCCAGCTCGCGAACCTGAAACTCCTTCTTGCTTATCGTCTCCTTCTGTTTGAGGACCAACTGGATCAGCTCATCGTGGGTTAGCTGTGCATAAGCAAAGGCGGGGTCCGAGGGGTTGTATTTCTTTAGAAGGGGAGACAGGGGGAGAAAAAATGGTAAAGTCAGCAAAGAAGGCAAATATCGTAAAGAAATCTAAAAGAGGAAAATGTTATTAGCGATCGGAGTCTCCTGGGAATGTATTTTCAGTTCCGGTGGAAAACCGGTTTATTGACAAAGTTTTCTGTAAAGGATCAGAGCGTAAATAGTTGAGGCCTTGCAGGCCATATATGGCCTGTGTTGTCTGTTCTTCTTTGTTGGTTCGTTTGTTCTTTCTGTCTTACGACTTTTTAAAAATGTAAAAACCATACTTGGCTCACAGGCTACAAACCCCTGGATTAGACTCTGGATTTGAGGTTTTAGGAAATGTAACAATGGGAGGTCTCTGGACACTAGGAGCTGGCACAATGAAATATCAATGCGAAGCTGAGAGCCCCAAGCTAAGGTGGTGGCCCATGAAGAAACCCTAGTGACAGAAGGTGCAGGAGACGATGCTCACCCATCACCACCCCACGCAGCTGCTCATCCTGGACTACCTGAGGAGTCCACAGGTAGGCTGATGCACTGGCCACTCAGAGACCCCACTTTAAATCATTTCATACTTGAGACATGTGCAGAGTCAGAGCTAAGTGCCACGGTGGCGCATCACCCAGTCAGCAGCTCAGAATCATGGCACACCCTCTGGGCACACAGCGGCCAGTGCCAGGGCTGAGCGGCCCCACTCTTGCCAAGAGCAGGAGCCCTAAGGAGTTACTCCATCAGCATTTATAATCTGGGATGACTGGAGTCCAGCTGCAAAGTGACCAGGCCCAAACCATGAGGAAACACAAGATAAGGATTGAATGAAAAGTACCACGTCATACCAAGTCTCCAGCTGGAGAAGCTAAGTCAAGAGCAGAACCATCATTCACTCTTTTGACAACATGATAGAAGGCGCTGCTCAGTGCAGCGACGTAAGGTGCCTACACGCTAGCCAGACATCAGAGAGAAATCCCATCCGTCTTATCCTGGCTCGGAAGGAAAGCACAGGGCTCGTAGTCCCAGCTTAGAAGCACACACCGACAATTCCATGCACAGAGCAGGTTTTCACCTAACACAGGCTGCACGGAAACAGGCGAGATGTTGGACTACTTTTTCAAAAAACCACTTCTCCCTTAATCCTTTTGTTGTTTTTGTTTTTTTAACTTGTTGAAGGCACACATTCCTCTGGACCTCAGTCACCCTATTAGTAATTCTGAAACCATCTTCAACCAAAAAGTTGAGTGTCTGGAAAAGGATTCTGGAGACTGGTTGTACAAGGTGAACGTACTTAATGCTACTGATCTGTACACTTAAAAATGCTTATGATACCTTACGCACTGTTGCTGGGAATGCAAGCTGGTGCAGCCACTGTGGAAAACAGTACAGAGGTTCCTTAAAAAATTAAAAATAGAATTGATCCAGTAATCCCGCTACTAGGTATTTACCCAAAGAATACAAAAACACTAATTTGAAAAGATAAATGCACCCCTATGTTTGTTGCAGCATTATTTACAAGAGCCAAACTATGGAAGCAGCCCAAGTGTCCCTCGTCTGATGAATGGATAAAGAAGTGGTACACACACACACATAATGGAGTATTACTCAGCCATAAAAAATGACATCTCGCCATTTGCAACAACGTGGATGGACCTAGAGAGTATAATGCTAAGCGAAACAAGTCAGCCTGAGAAAGACAAATACCATATGACTTCACTCATATGTGGAATTTAAGAAACAAACCAAACGAACAAAGAAAAAAAAGAGACAAACCAAGAAACAAACTCTTAACTGTAGAGAACAAACTGATGGCTACCACGGGGCGGGGGGATGGGTGAAATAGATGATGGGGATGAAGAACACACTTATGATAAGCAGAGTAATGTATAAAATTGTTGAATCACTAAACTGTACACCTGAAACTAATATAACACTATATGTTAATTGCGCTTGAATTGAAAATTTTTTTTTTAATTTTTAAATGCTTAAGAGGGTAAAAGTTTGGGGCGCCTGGGTGGCTCAGATGGTTAAGCGTCTGCCTTCGGCTCAGGTCATGATCCCGGGGTCCTGGGATCGAGTCCCACATCAGGCTCCTGACTCAGCGGGGAGTCTGCTTCTTCCTCTCCCTCTGCCTCTCCCACTGCTCATGCTCTCTCTCTCTGTATCTCTGTGTCTCAAATGAATAAATAAAATCTTTAAAAAAAAAAAAAAAGAGGGTAAAAGTTTTATGTTATGTTTATTTTACCACAATTTTTTTTTTAAGATTTTATTTATTTATTTGAGAGAGAGAATGAGAGAGAGCAAGCATGAGAGGGGGAGGGTCAGAGGGAGAAGCAGACTCCCCACTGAGCAGAGAGCCCGATGCGGGACTCGATCCCGGGACTCCAGGATCATGACCTGAGTCAAAGGCAGTCGCTTAACCAACTGAGCCACCCAGGCGCCCCTATTTTACCACAATTTTTAAAAAAGGAGTTGTCTTGATGTCCTCAAGGGTTTTTAGATTATAGCTCTGTCATACAAGGATTTTATTTATTGAAAAATGTGGATCATATAAGATACGGGGCAAGACGGTTTGTGAGAGAGAAAGATGAAGAAGCTGTCGCCTGGAGGCAGGAGCAGCAGGTGCTCCTGGAGAGTAGAGACCAGGTCCTTAGAGTGCCTCACACACTAGGGCTCAGACAGCTGGACAACCAAGAGCCCTCTGCTACACAGGAAATCGGGACAAACTGCGAAGATGGGGCGTGACAGCTCAACTAGACTTTGAAGACAAATTAAAATTCATTTTCCCCAGGGGCGCCTGGGTGGCTCAGTCGGTGAGGCGTCTGCCTTCGGCTCCAGTCATGATCCCGGGATCCTGGGATCGAGCCCCGCGACAGGCTCCCTGCTCAGCGGAGAGTCTGCTTCTCCTTCTCCCTCTGTGCTCTCTTGCTCGCTCTCAAGTAAATAAATAAAATCTTTAAAAAAAATTAATTTTCCTCCAAAATAACAGAATTCTGCTTTCACTATAAAGGGGATATTTCCTCATAATGGAAAATCTCAAATGCAGAAGAGGGAAAAAATTATTACCTGGAACTCCAACACATAACATTTGGGTCTCTTATTTCTTCCTTGGTTTCTTTATGCTAAGTTTTATACTTTAAGCATCATGCAGAATATGGTTTTCAAGCATTTTAAAATTACTTTGTGAGCATTTTCCCATCACTAAATTTTAGCAAAAATAATTTTTAAAAAAGATTTTACTTATTTATTTGACAGAGAGAGAGAACACAAGCAGGGGGAGCAGGAGAGGGAGAAGCAGGCTCCCCACCAAGCAGGGAGCCTGACTCGGGGCTCAATCCCAGCACCCTGGGATCACAACCAGAGCCGAAGGTCTGAAGACACTTAATGGACTGAGCAACCCAGGCGCCCCCACCTTTTTTTTTTTTTTTTTAGCAAAAATCATTTTTTTTTTAAGATTTTATTTATCTATTTGACAGAGAAAGACACAGCGAGAGAGGGAACACAAGCAGGGGGAGTGGCAGAGGGAGAAGCAGGCTTCCTGCCAAGCAGGGAGCCTGATGCGGGGCTCGATCCCAGGACCCTGGGATCATGACCTGAGCCGAAGGCAGACGCTTAATGACTGAGCCACCCAGGTGCCCCAGCAAAAATCATTTTTAATGGATACTTAAAATTTCATTATATTTTACCTATCTCCTTTGCTAGATATTTAGATTTTTTCAGTTTTCAAATTATATATAACATTTTTATTAAAATGTATGAGCATAAATCTTTGATCACGTCTCTAAAATATTTCCTTATGATAAATGCGTAGGGTTGAAAAGGCATGTGCACTTCATACCTTACAAACTATGAAACAGCTATTCAATTTGGATTTCATAACCCAAAAGGGAAAGAATGTAAGACTTTGAAATCATTAGGCAATCCTAGATATGTGATGACTTAAAAAATTATAAAACAATCCAGCATTACAGAAAGTGAGCAACAGCCATGGCGAGGAAGAGGTACAAAGAAAATAACCATTAATTCAAGAAAAAACACTGCCCATTGTCACATATTTCCTTCCAGGATTTTCACCTTGGATGTTCCCACCATAGTTGTAATAATAATGACGTATATTCAAATCTGTGTCTAACTTTTTCCATATTAACAGGACAGATGATTTTTGGATGTAGTTGGCTGTATTATTTTTAAATGGAAGTGTTAAAGCCACCTGGGTAAATAATACACTCCTAAGTTATAAATCATCTATCTATAAGGGATGGAGGCCCTGAAACAGCAACCCAAAAAAAACCCCATTATGGTAATGACTCAGTTAGCTTTTCATAACTTCAGCTGTGCAATTTCTTTCCCTAACCTCGCTGGTACTTTGCAACATTCCAAAGAGTAGTTACTTTTGTAAATATTATTTATGGCTTAGTACAAAGCATCTGTTATATGGGGGGCCAAGAGGAGCCGCTAGGAAACTTTCCATATTTGCTCAGAGTATTTACTAGGTATAGTCCAGGACCAAGCGCTTTGTTGCAGGCAGCCAGAAGGGCAGCTGCCGGGCTTACAAATCATGAGCAAAATAAGCAGCAGTTGCCTTTGTTTTAAGGCAAGATATTCTCTCAGTCAGGGCCAGGAGATAAGCCCCTGATTAAATGAGCTTTGAAGAATAAATAAAATGGGAGCCAAGGGTCTTGCTCACTTCCCGAGAGCTAGGTGTTTGTTTCTCTTTGGAGCCCAGCTGCATTCCACAGTACAAGAGGGGATGGGAGGCTGCTCCATGACCCTAGTTTTCATTACTGTCCCTTTTATGCTGTTCTTTTGCCTGGTTTCCTGGTAAATATCGTTAACTCCTGGAAGGTAAGTGCTGCCTCTTCACACCCTCAGAGGCCCGCCAAGCTGAGCTGGGCGAGTTATGGGGCATTTTTAGGCTAGGGCTAAAACATAGCAGAATGATGCTCACTTACCACTGGCCCTGGCAGCTCGCAGTACAAGGGAAGAGAAGGCAAGGCAGCTAGAAGATGCTAGCTCGTTCGCCATGACCATCTGTTACCACTATTCAGCCTCCTTCCCTGAACCTCAGAGCCCCAGCTTTCAGTAAACCCTTCGCCCAGCTCCTGGCGGCAGAGAATCAACGGAACCCGGGTGGTAACAACTAACTGGCACTTTAAAAACGCTTCCAGGGGAGCCTGCGTGGCTCAGTCGGTTAAGCGTCTGCCTTCAGCTCGGGTCGTGATCTCAGGGTCCTGGGATTGAGTCCTGCATCGAGCTCCCTGCTGAGCTGACAGCCTGATTCTCCCTCTCCTCCCTGCTCATGCTCTCTCTCCCTATCTCTCTCTCTCACAAATAAATAAAATCTTAAAAAATATAAAAATGCTTATAGGAGTAAAGGAGACATGAGCAAGAAATTTTTATTCTAAAATCGCAAAGACTACTTGATGTTTTACAGTGCATAGGACTGTAAAATTCTCATTAAATGAAGCGTTTAGATGCCCTGGACTAAAATAGAAATAAAGTTTATTTCTACTGACAGTGGTCCCCAGTAGTCAGGAAGTTCCTCTCCACATATTTGAAACGCAACACAGCCTTGCCAACCAGTCCCTCCGTAAATCATTCTCCTCCAGCCCAAGTGATAACGAGTCAAAGACCAGAGGTTTGCAGCGAGGCAGTGTTCCATAGCCTCCTGACTTTAGAACCAGAAAGGGCAGGATGGAGATGCTCCAAAGCAGAGATCATCTGGGGGGTTGGCTTGGTTTCGCTGGTGGGCAGGAGTTGTTTTTTTTAAAGTTAGCCCAAGTTTTTGAAAGAGAAGAGATCCTCTAATCAAGCGATATCCTTCCTGGAAATTTAGCTTAAGAAGGGGAAAAGTTCTATGCAAGAAATTGTTGACTATAACGTTATTCACACTGAAGAACAGAAAATCACCCAAATATCCAATAACAGGGGAATGGTTAAGCAAATATTGGTACAACCATTTCAAAGACTAATTAAGTAGCAACATGCAAAAATGCTTATGATCTACTGAATGAAAAAGAGAATCGAACAGTGTTTCTATGTGGGCGATGGAACTGGAAAATCACCATTTTGCCACTGCCATATTCACCAATGGATCCGAAAGCCTGAGAACAGGATGTTTACATAGTCTGAAATCAACTCCCCACGAATTTCATATTGATTGTAAAAGGGGAAAATAGCAACTTTACACTGGAGAGCCTCGTGGACACCACCTAAAGTCAGTCATCAGAGTTAACATGCCCACTACCACGACAAGCGGATGTAATGTGCCTCCTTCTATGAACCACTGAGAAGGACGCATGATTTGCACGGTTAATTCCTGCCAGGAATGCGCGACCTCAACCAAACCATGAGGAGATAGCAGACAAATCCAAACAGAGGAAAATTCTACAAAACAACTGATCTAAAGTCTTAGAGAATGTCAAGGTCTTGAGAGACTTCAAGAAGGCTGGGGAACTGTTCCAGGATAAAGGAGCCCAGGGAGACACGGCAACAAAACAGCAAGAGATCCCGGACTGGATCCTGGACTGGAAAGAAAAACAGGAAAACTAGGGAGCACACTCATGAGACAACAGGTGAAGCTCAAGTATGGGCTACAGATGAGAAAAGAGGATTACATCAACTTTACATGTCTTGACCTTGATTAAATGACCTTATTCTTAGGAATTACACACTTAAGTATTTAGTGGTAAATGGGGCATGAGGTAGGCAACTTACCCTCCAATGGTTCAGACAAAAAAAAAAAAGTATATATATACAAAGAGAGAATGGACAGGGAACAGGAGAAAGAGAGGGTGAAAGTGATAAAGACAATATGGTAAAATGTCAACAATTGATGAAAGGTTTATAGCAGTCCTTTGTACTATTGCAACTTTTTTTAAGTTTGAAATGATTGCAGAATAAAGTTTCAAAAAAGTATATCTAGGCAATGATGACAACCACAAGAATTTTACATTCTTGCCAAAAGATAAGAAAGAATACACGGGGAAATGAAAATATCTGATTGGAACAGACCAGATGGTGGGTGACATTTTCTTCTCACCAAAAAGCAGCACCGGTATCAATCACGTTGCTTGAGACCTAAGCAATTCAACAATAACTAAGTAACTCTCAGGGGAGCAGTAATAATCCCCTGGGAAGCGTGGAGGCTTCCAAAGATTATCTGAAGACCCAGACGTTTGTATGCTCAAGTCACTCCTGGCATTACCTGCTGCCGAAGAAGGTGTATATCATGGTGACTCTAGAAATGGGTTTTTTCATAGATCCCTAACTAGCACGCCTACTTCTTGGAGGAGACATACCTTCATCATGGTCTCATTGATCAAGTTCTCACTGATGATGGTGGCGGTGCCCAAGCTGGAGTTAGCAATCTTGGTGGCTGTTGTGTTCATTGGCTTCACGGGGTGGAGTCTAAAGAGAAGGGGATAGGATCCTTAGACCTTTCAGTAATGACAAAACCGAGAAACCGTCCATCTCGCGGATGGCAGCCGGCGAGACAGACAAGAGGGCAGAGTGGTGACAAGTTCTGTTCACACCTCCAGTCCGACACACACCAGCGTTCCTGTGGATATGAGGGCGGCCAGCACGAGGCAGCCACATGCAGGCCCCCCATGCACACCGGACAGCCAGGTGTCCTGGTGCTCTCACAAGACCCCTGGTCTCACTGTCAATGTCAGAAGAACATTAAAGACAGCCTCTGATTTTGGGGGCAACTACAGCCTAGGACCCGCACCGTGGGAGTCACTACTGAGCCTTCCGTTCCTCAGCATCACCTTACAGCAAGCTTTCAGCGCTGCTGGGTTCTACCACTCCGTCTCGGCTGCTTTCTGATGCTAGGAAGAGACGGGCCACGGGACATCGTTGCGGTTCGAGCGCCCCAACTCTGACTGGGCAGAACAATCCCTAAACTACCTCTGAAGACTGGCACTAGGTTCTCCCTACAAACACAGGAGTGTCTCAAGGAGGTATTCCCACCACGGGGCAGGGGGAGACCCTTTGAAAACAGGCCCTACCAGCACAGCACGCGGGTGTGCCATCGGGACAGCCGTGCAAGCAGAAAGCCAAAACCCCCGCAGGCAGAAGGCAAAGGGTTGGGGGGGGGGGGCGGCGCATCGCTCCCATGGATGAAACGATCTTCCCCGACTCTCACCTGTGCTTGGCTGACCCCGTTGCCGCGCTCGGCTGAGCTGACACTGGATGTGTCTCTGAGGGTGAGACCCAGGCCTGAAGAAGCGGCTTCCTCTTGCTAGAATTTTCCACCTTACCAGCAGAGCCCTCTGCTGTTGCTTTTTTTTGAGATTCTGCTGTACCGGTGGGGTGAGTGTCAGCGTGTGGGCTGCTGGGGGAAGAGTGTGTAACAGGAAAGGTCTCAGAAAAGGAGGGGCTGGATATAGGAGAATCCAGGGCCCTATCAGGAGGCTGGCCTGGCCTCCCATTTCCCATCAGCTTTCCCTTCTCGCCACCGCCAGGACCTGGCAGCCGTTTATCCAAGCGTGAGCCCTTGCCAAGATCTGGTTTGTGAATTCCTGAAGCTGCAGCTGGACCTGAAGACGCTGCAGCAGATGCTTTGGGTGCCTCTGACCTGAGGTCATGCAGGCTCTCCACAGGCGCCGCCCAACCGTCTGCCTCGCCCCTCGGCCCCTTTTCCATCTCAGGACGGGCAGGGGACGGGCTCAAGGAAGAAGGCCCTCCTTCCAGGGCTGCCACCTGGGCTGTCTCTCTGTCGTCTTCAACCTGATCCACTCTCTCATCATCCGATGCCACCTCAGGAATGGAAGGAAGGGTTAAGGCCAGATCAGCCATGACTGGAGAGTTCATACCTGGGGTAGAGTGAAGGCCACTCAGGGGATCAGACAATAAACCTTCGTGATCACTGGCTTTGCTCTGATTTTGAGCCATAAGTATATTGTCTGGCTCGATCCTCAAGAGGGGAATGTCTTTCCCTGAGCTTGCTTCACTCACGGGGCCTTCTGAGACGCTCTCCTCGCATGAGGGGCGGGGAAGGGGGTCTGCCTCAGAAGCCGGCACACCACACTTCGCGCGCCCGGGTGGGGACACAGCGCCCTTCTCTGCGTCCTCTGCGTGAAGGGACCCAGCAGGCTCCCGGTCTGACACGTTTCCAGCAGCAGCTCCTTCATGCGTCAGCTCCTGGGGATCACTTCTGTCCTCTTCCACCGGCCCGGCGGACTTCTCTAGCTCCTCTTGCGTAAAGAGCTGCTCAGAAAATGACACGTGCTTCTTGATTTTCTTTCGGCTCTCGCCCACATTCTCTCCATGTCTCTGCATCACGGAGCCAAGAGGGGGAGCCGATTCTCCCATCTGAAGAGGGGGCACCCCTTCCTTCATGGCAGAAGTCATGCTGTCTTCCTGAAGTCCGTTCTCCCCAAAAGACGCAGACAGACTCTCCGAGTCTGTGTCTGCCCCCATCGGAGGCCTCCCCACTGGGCTTTCAGTCTGCCCACTTCTGAGTGAAAGGGCGAATGTTACTTCTTGGGCCTCCTGAAATGAAGGGATGTAGTCTCGTTCTGAGGGGGGAAACCCCAGATCTTCCCCCTGGTGCCCCATTTCAGGCTGCTTCAGGAGAGACTTTTCTGAGTCATTACCGACGGTGCTCTCTGGGCCTACCTCACTGGTCTTCCTCGTGGGAGAATCTTCCGTCCCTTTAGAAGCTGGAGTGGGTAGCTTTTTGGAAAGTGACCCCGAGCCATCAGAAATAGTCTTTGGAACTTGTGTTAAACTCTCCCTTGGCAATTCTGCCTTAAGGAGCAAAGATGGCTCTTCAGGACAGGCTTGGCCCTTGTCTGTGGAAGGCCAGTTCTCAACCGGCGTGGAGGTGGAAATGGGAGCCACTATGGGAGATGAGAAAGAGAAGACAGAGGGAGATTCAGAGGACGGTGTCTCTGCACCATGCCCCGATTTAGAAGGGACTGGTGTGTGGCCAGAACTGGAAAGAAGAGCAGAGAAGAAGAGAGGAGAGTCAGGGGAAGAAGGAAGCCTGGCTGTGGGTTGAGCCTCTGGAGACACGTCCAGTCTGCAAAAAGGACAAAATAAAGTCTGCAGGTCAGTTGCAGATGCATCGTGAGAGGCAAGAAACACTTACAAATAAAGTTGCTCCAAAGGGGAGAACACTTTTATATTTGGGGCAATATCTTAAGAAGTGAGAGACGGAACATCAATCACTTAACGTGCGAAAGGGACACTTTTATCACTAACACACCTGCCACACGAAGGACTGTTGCAACAGAAACAGAAAGCTCCAGGTAAAGCAACAGCCCACAGTTTCTTTTGGTGATAAACAAAAAGTATCTACAAAGTTCGAAGCAGTAAAAGATGCACCTGAAGGCAACAGGCACCAATCCTGAAGAGGAACAGTCTGCGTGTGTGTGTGTGTGTCCGTGTGTGTGTGTGTCTGTGTATTTGTGTGTGTGTGTGTGTGTGTGTGAAATCAAAGTAAGCAGAATCTCAAAAAAAAGTCTCTCCCATCCCAGACCACAGAAATATTGCTAGTGTGAATGTGAGAAAGCAGAAAGCCCCCAACGCTCACTCAGGCTCTTGCAACGAGATGCACACTGAACACGCAGAGAACGGGCACACTCGAGAGTGGGCCAAGGGTCTCCCGTGCCAGCACACCAATGCCAAATTGCAAGGAGGAAAGATATCATCTGCCTCAAAGAGAAATATGTGACAAGAACTCTAAATAAACACATGTTCTGCACATGCCACAACCAAAATCTGGTCTGCCCAACTCGCAATACTCAGAATCTGCTGCAAACCAGGGCATTCCACTGGGGGCTGATTATCTTACTGAGACGGAAAGACCATGCCTGCTGGCAGTGGCTCTGGGCTGGGACACATCACTGTAATCTGGGCCAGGGTGGGCCAGCCAGGCAGGCAGGCAGTCAGGCAGGATGGGCTGGTAAAAATAACTCAGGCCATTAAATGCTTGCCATACACTGGTACCACCCGGGAACCACATGCAAGATTTGCTCTACCGGCAGACCTTGCTGACCACCACGAACAGTGAGGTGCAGACCCTGCACCAGGGGGGCTAAGACTCACCGAGGCTTGACAGCTTTGGTCTGCGGAGCCCTTGTAGAGCCGACAGCTGGTGCAGGTTCTGACTTGGGCTCTCGGTCAGCTTCCGGTTCTGTGATCGGCACTTCCTCAAAGGGATTCAGGGATTTAACCCATCCAGAGATGACAGCCAGAGTGTCCTTCTCAGAGCTTTTCACTAGGTCTTCGTCAGGCCCTGGCTGGTCCTCCCTTGGTTGGACTTCCATCAGCGTGCCTTCCTTCTCCTTCCCTGGGATGGTAGGCAGGCTTCCACCCTCACTGCCCTTAGCCACGTCCTTCTTTCCCGTCACCAGAGAAAGCAAAGAGGACTTCTTGTTCTCCTGCTTCTTGCTCTCTTTGGTTTCTTTTGCAGCTTCCAAGCTCGCCGGAGCCGTGTTCTCCCGAATATCCCCACTGCCCTGCGGCTGGTAGGTCGGCAGAGACATGGATTTCGGAGGGTCCTTTGTGGAAGACTCAGAGAACTGCCCGTCGGAAGACACCACCCCTCCATCTCCAGGCTCCTTCCAAGACCTAGGAGCCAGGTTCTCGGTGGAGGAGAACAGATGCTTCTTCCTGAAGCCCTGGGGGGACGGGGAAGAGGAGGGGGTACTGTCCTTGGTCTCACTCTTGGCTTCCGGCTGCTCCATGTAAACATGGTTCCCGTTGATACAGACATTAGAGCGAGAAAGGACATCATTCTTAGACCGAAGGCCGCCAAGAAACGAGAGTCCTTCCTTCTTGGGAAGACTGAAATTGATCTGGTTCAGTTGCTTAGCATCTGCACTCTCTGTTCTCTTGTGAGACAGGACTGTGGAAAGAAAAACAAAGATCAAAAGGAAACAAGAAGTTAAACGACCGGTTCACAACCGGAAGGGGGTGACCATCTCTTGTGTCTGAATGCATTTCTGGTTATCGGCATGGGGGTGTGTTACTGGCATCTAACAGGTGGAGGCCAGGGATGCTGCTAAAGATCCTATGATGCACGGGGCAGTCCCCACAATGAGGAACTATCTGGCCCCAGCTACAAACGGTGTGGAGGTTGAGAAACCCTGCATTAAACCAATGAGAAGGGCAGAATCTGGCCAACAGTAAGGATTTGGTCATTGAAACTGAAGTTCAAATCCACAGTTAATTCACAGTTAAAGGAACTAGATTCCTCAACTTTCATTAAAGATGATTCCCATGAGGGTTAAACACATTAATAGGATCTCAATAAATATCTGAT
Source organism: Leptonychotes weddellii (assembly GCF_054177405.1). Lineage (NCBI taxonomy): Eukaryota > Metazoa > Chordata > Mammalia > Carnivora > Phocidae > Leptonychotes > Leptonychotes weddellii. The sequence continues at coordinate 28,785,319 of NC_138370.1, forward strand.
GAGTTAATAAAATGTCAGAACTGCTCTAAGGTTCTATGATTTTACTCTTAACTTAAAAAAAAAAAAAAAAAAAAAAAGCCTGGATATATTCATTGTTAACTCCAAAAGCTTTTTTAATGTACATCAGTTACAGAGCCAGACATTTTATTTTTTTTATTACCTTTTTTTTAAAAGATTTTATTTATTTATTTGAGAGAGAGCACAAGCAGGGGGAGCAGCAGAGGGAGAGGGAGGAGCAGGCTCCCCAATGAGCAGGGAGCCCAACATGGGGCTCAATCTCGGGACCCAGGGATTATGACCTGAGCTGAAGGCAGGCGCTTAGCCAACTGAGCCACCCAGGTGCCCCGAGCCAGACATTTTAAAAAAGGAATTTATACATTCTTAGAAACCAGAGGGCTTAGGAATAGAGAAGCCTTTCTAACCAAGATTAACCACCATCACCACCATCACCACCATCATCTTCATTTCAGTAACCGAGGAACTGAATTAAAACCTTCCTCTTTAAGATTTGCTTCTTCTCTCCTAATGCAAATAGGCTGAGAGAGAGCGCCCAAGTAAGAAGGAGGAGAAAACTTACCATCCGAGGCAGAGGAGGATTCATCCTCATGGTCATCATCCTCCCACTGGGACTGAAAGTCTCCAGGACGAAGCAGCACTCGGTCTGACTTTGAAGTAGGCAGGACGGACATGGACTGGGAAAGTGGCGTTTTCTGCAAATTCGACTTCGAAAACAGGGTCTTGATCTTCGATTTCTTTTTCTTGTCTTTGGAAGGAGACTCATCATCACTGTCAGCGGAGGGTGTCACGCTGGGAATGATGGCTGAAGCAGTATCTGACGCGCTATCCTTACGCTTCCCCTTGATCTTGTCCTTGAGTTTCCCAAATGGATTCCGAGACTTGTCTTTCATGGAGAGGTCAAACATGCTAGCAGTCATGTTGTTTCTCATAAACTGGATATCAACCTCAATTTCTCCTCGCTCTTTATCCTTCTTTCCTGGTTTGGATTTCAAGGTATACCACCTACAAGGAGAAAGGCTGAGAGGTTACCCTGGAATCAAAGAGCCTAAAACAATGTTCACTGTTCCCATTAACCAGTCTCTCTTCTCTGCTACCACCAACCTCTTACATAAGCACATTGTTGGGCTCTCTTCTTTGGAGTTGAGGGTGGGGTAGGGGAATGAGGGCAGAACTTGCAGTTTCGTTTTTGAGGAGACATCCACCAGGCAAAGATAGGATCTGATTCTGTACTTAATGTACAGTCACTTAAAATCTTGATTCAATAGCTATTTCTTTTTTTTTTTTTTTTTTTTTTTAAAGATTATTTATTTATTTATTTGACAGAGAGAGACACAGCGAGAGAGGGAACACAAGCAGGGAGAGTGGGAGAGGGAGAAGCAGGCTCCCCGCAGAGCAGGGAGCCCGATGCGGGACTCGATCCCGGGACCCTGGGATCACGACCTGAGCTGAAGGCAGTCGCTTAACCGACTGAGCCACCCAGGTGCCCCCAATAGCTATTTCTAACAATAAAATAAATCAAACATGGGGTGGCTGGGTGGCTCAGTCGTTAAGCGTCTGCCTTCGGCTCAGGTCATGATCCCAGGGTGCTGGGATTGAGTCCCATATTGGGCTCCCTGCTTGGCGGGAAGCCTGCTTCTCCCTCTGCCACTCCCCCTCCTTGTGTTCCCTCTCTCGCTGTCTCTCTCTGTCAAATAAATAAAATCTTAAAAAAATAAATAAATCAAATAAAATAAATCAAATATTCCAACCAATCATTTCCTGTGACTGGTATTTTCCGTCAACAGGGTAAAAATGCAAAGCTCATACACAAACAGTTAAGAAGGCAGAATGCAAATTCACACACGCATCTCAGAAAAAAAAGCAAGAGTTTGTAGAACAGTCCCTGCCAGGGAATAATAGAAAATATAAGACAGAGTAAATATGTTTTTTGTTTTTGTTTTTCAAAAAGAATGAAATATGCCAGTCACAAAATAACATTGCGGAACACCTGGGTGGCTCAGTTGGTTAAGCGTCTGCCTTTGGCTCAGGTCATGATCCCACATGGGGCTCCCTGCTCAGTGGGGAGTCTGCTTTTCCCTCTGCCTGCCGCTCCCCCTGCTTGTGCGCTCTCTCTCTCTGACAAGTAAATAAATAAAATCTTTAAAAACAAATGTCATTGTATGATTCTACTTATATGAGGTACCTCCAGCAGTCTAATTCATAGAGTAGGAATGGCGGTTGCCAGGGGCCAGGGGCAGAAGTGAATGGAGAATTAGTATTTAATGGGCACGGTTTCAGTTGGAGAGAGAAAAAAGTTCTGGCCAAGGATGGTGGTGACGGCTGACGGCGGCACAACAATGTGAATGTACTTAATGCCACAGAACTATACACTAAAAAAATGGTGAAAATGGTAAATTTTGTGATGTATATTTTACCATCCTAAAAAAAAAAATTGGAGGGGCGCCTGGGTGGCTCAGTCGTTGGGCATCTGCCTTCGGCTCAGGTCATGATCCCGGGGTCCTGGGATCGAGCCCCGCATCGGGCTCCCTGCTCAGTGGGAAGTCTGCTTCTCCCTCTCCCACTCCTCCCCCTGCTTGTGTTCCCTCTCTCGCTGTGTCTCTCTCTGTCAAATAGATAAAATCTTTAAAAAAAAGAAAAAAAATTGGAAATTGAAAGGAGGCATTCTTTCCTAACTTAATAATCCAAAAAAGAAATATTTCAAACACTATTCAAGTATTTCAACTGGTCGTTTGCAAACTCCTTCAAGATATGGCAAATATTCTATCAGTCCAACTCTCCCGAAAGACGAACGTCAGAAAAAGGAAATCTCCCGTGGGCATTTTCCATCTGGTGAACTGCAAGAATGTGAGCCGGATTAGTAGCATGACCACTATAGAGCAGAAAAGTCTGAATACATGGTCCACTGACAGCCATCCCCAGGGTTACCGTCACAGACTGAGAAACCACATTTGGATGTTCTGGGTGGTGACCTAGTTAAGAGCTGAGGGCCGGGGACGTTAAGGAAATGATAGGTTTGCTCAAACGGGCACAGTTTCCTCTTTCACCCTCAGCCGGTCTTGCTCACAGGGCAGATCGCTGCCCCACTATCTCAGCTTACTGTACACTAAAAGGAAAGGGGCAGAGGAAGCCGACATCTAACATTTAAACAGCGCCTACAGCATACCTGGCATTGTGCACACTTAGGGGTGTCCTCATCTAAGTCTCACAAGGATGACACGGAATGGACATTATACCCATTTTACAAAGACACTGAGGCACACAAGGCAGGTGATTCGTCCAAGGTCTTGCAACTGGCAAAGGGCATAGGCAGGATTCTGAGTCAGTTCTGCATTTCTCCAAAGCTCCTAGTCTTTCTCTTACACCAAACTTCCCGCTTTGCACTCTCTCCTAACTCACCTCCCCTTTGCAAGACACGAGAGGAGGGCTCAAATTTAAATTCTTTCTGAGGCAAGTTTAAGCTTCTCATGTGAAAGTCCTATCATAAGAAAAAAAGAGGTGTTCTCAGAAGAAAGGGGGAAAACCCGCCATACCCAGCCACCCCTCATAAATCGTAAGATTACATATAAAGTCCAGTATGCAAAGCCATCGAGAAGAACTTAGACTGGATTTCAAAAATACAGCCAACATCGGAGAAGATGATGTGAGCTATGATTCTGGACCTTTAGGGGAAAATCTTTTATGGTTTTTAAAAACCACAGGCCACAGCTGGCGGGGGCAGTGGAGATGAAAGGTGTTTACAACACCACCTTACCCCTGCCAGTCTGGTGTCTTTCCAGTATATCTTCCAAGACCTAGCCTGGAAGCTTTTGCATGCTTGTCATTTAGATGTCCAGAAGATTATTTGTATTTTTCTCTTCGGACAGTCACGTGGCTCAACAGTAGCCTGGGTGATGAAGGGTGGTTAGCTTTTGTAAATACCCACTGCAGGCACCTGGAAAGGGGAAGTTGCTGAAAGCTGACTGCGGAGCTCAGATGACCACACCAGCCACAAGCAGTTTCACCTCTCCACCCTGGGGAGGCCCATGGGTCAGGCCGCCTCCCCAAGCTCTTCCACGCAACTCAGTCCCGACCCGCAGCCTCCCAGGGGATGCAGAGATGACCTTCAAAGATGCAGAGACCTTCAAAGCAGGCTGTCGACAGTTCCTGGGACCAGCCCTCCTCTCCAAAAGTATCAGCGCCAGTCTGTTTGTTCTGAGTGACGCTACAACCAACTCTAGAATCCTCCCTGGGGAACCTATTAGTACCCGATGCACAGGTTCGGTCCCCTGGCATTAAAGTGGGATTTGTTTGGGGAACCTCTAAAACCACTAGGAGGTGTGAACAGATGCTTCATCAACTGTTCCTATCATTTATTTTCACAGGCAAACCTAAAACCAAACACCATGTAGCCAAGAACAGGCACAGGGCTGTTTAAGGATGGGAAGAGCAGCCTGAATCACAGGTAAGCGTCCCACGCAAATGTTCAGAATTTTTAAAAATCTGTGCTGGATTTATTAAAGCTGGAAGAGAAGACAGGAATTGTTTCTTCTCACACTATTACCCTCATCATTAAAAATTCAAACCGTTTAAGCAAGGGTTCTTGCACACGCATAACTCAAAAATAAATGAAAGCCATGATTCATGAATGTCTCACCCTAAGAAATCCCAAACCAGACACATTTGTAGGTTTCAACATCAAGCTTCAATTCGATTTTAAGTGTTTCTATCCATTTGTTTTTGTTTTGCTTTGTTTTTTTAGCTCATTTAATTCCATCACCTCACGGAAGTAGTTCATAAATAATGAAGTCCCAGCAGGGCCACACAGCCTCTGATGCAAAATGGGCGTGTTCCAGCATTGCCTTTCATGGAGGCCCAGAAAGCTTGAATTATCTCAGAAATCAGGGCCGGGTTCATTTTCCTAATCCAAAGGGCAGAGTACATAAAGAAAGCCATCATCCCAAGGTAGTGAGTTTGTTTTTAAGCCCATATTCTGGAAAAATCCTGCAACCAATCAAGAAAAATCAAGCAATCCCTTCCACAAATAATTATTTTAACTTATAATTAAAAACCAAGTTCTTCAAAAATCAAAAGGATCTCTGAATACATAGAAAGTGACAGAAGACTCACATAAACTATATTTTAAAGTAATAACAGGCATAAGGTAAAAATTCAAATCATACAAAACAGTATAAAATGAAAACTTTACTCTTCCTACCCCTCTATGCTGCTCAGGCAAGTGATGGTCCTGGGTATATATACACAAAAATGCCTATTATCCAAATAGGTTGCCCTGCTGTTTTGGAGTTTTTTGGGTTTGTTTGGTTTTTTGTTTTTTTGGGTTTTTTTGGTAAAACACAAGACAAGGCAATGGCTAAAAATATAGAAAAATTCATTTATGTCTTCTATTGTCTGGATCCGCATTGTCAAATCTCCCAGGGTTTAAACAGTCATTTTGAGAAGAGCTAAAATTATCCAACCATGACCAATTCTCTGGGTCAGTCTGCTTTGGAGCGCACCGTTTCTCACTATGCGGCTCAAATACATGGAAAGCTGATCACAGGGGGCCTTCCATCGGAATGTGGCAGGGTGAGGGCAGTGTGGTTCCTGCTCTTGGGAAATGAAAAGTCTCACAGCAATGCAGACTTTCGGGATTACACTTGTAAAGGACTGGTTGGTATGTCTCAAAAATAATCTTTCTGCAGCTGAAACAAACATGTTTTTCCTTTAAAACATTCCAGAGGCAGACAGGTACAGGGAAACAGTGCCTTCAAAGATTCAGTTCAAACATTTTTACGCAGCCGGCACTGGAAATACAAAACAAACGGGCCAGATTCTGCCCTAAAAAGCTTACCCTCCAGTGGGAGAAAGAGACCAGGCTCACCAAACATCACCAAGTGTTACATTAGGACCACTGCTGCCTTTTCTTTCTGACTTGGAAGCATGAGAAAATAATCAGACACGGGAAGAAGTGCCTACTAAAGGGTACAATTTTGGGCGCCTGGGTGGCTCAGTCGGTTAAGCTACTGCCTTCGGCTCAGGTCATGATCCCAGGGTCCTGGGATTGAGTCCCACATCAGGCTCCCTACTCCGAAGGGAGCCTGCTTCTCCCTCTCCGACTCCCCCTGTGTTCCCTCTCTCGCCGTGTCTCTCCCTGTCAAATAAATAAATAAAATCTTTAGGAAAAAATAATAAATAAAGGGTACAATTTTATCCCAAGTAAGGGCTCTCACACACAAATAGGGTCCTCGGCAAAATTAAATCCCAAGGGGCTATGCGAACCACCTACGTAGGGGCTCCAGCAAAATGAATACTGCATACTTGTATTAGACACAGGAGGCTCCAAGAAAGGGAGGGGAAGAAAGACCACTAGCTCTCCAAGTGACTTCAACATTTTCATGTGTGTTAATTTCAAGGGCTCTGTGTCTGTGGGTCCAGTCGGGAACCCCGGGTCTGTGGTGGACTGCCTATTTCCCTCCCCCTGCAACATCTCTACCTGACTTGTAGCGTGAGTCACCCCCACGGTAACCGAGCATTGTGACACAGGGGATTATGGCCTCAGGTGAGGGAAGAAGCAGGAAGAACAGAACAGCACCTGATGTAGTGTTTGACACAGAGGACACTCTCAATCTTTCTTAGATGAAGAATTTTTTCAAAGCAATTCATTAGTTGGCTTCGCCAGAGAATAAAAATAAGGCTGAAAATCACGTGGGGTTAGCAGCTGAGAACATCTAAAAGGTGTTCTCAAAAGGGGTGAGTCCAGATGGGTGATATGTCTGGACTCTTCACTTAGTAGCCTGGAAGCAACGCAGAGCAAACAGGGACAGAAATATTTACGACCTATAAAACATTTGTGGTGTGTACCCTACAGAGGCTAAGTAGTTTAACAAGTTTTGTGATTGCCCTCGGTAGCTGGTCATCATTACCTAACTCGGAATACAGAATGCCCGATTGGCCAACCTGGCCTCCTTAGGTGGCCCTTCCTCTCTGCCCATTGTCAACAACTTGGAAGAATTTGTGGTCAATCATGAGAGAGGCAAATGGCTCATTTTTTTACCCCAATCCCTAAAACAGCCATTCTGGCAGCACTGAAAAGCTATGCGTAGCCACCAAACTCGATCCTAAAAGTTGGTAAGTGCCATGCTCCAGGAGAGAGAACAGAAAAAGCAGGTTGAAAATGCTTTGGGTCCTTTCCATATTATTTGCTTTATGGAAATTCTCTTAGAAAGTGAGCAAACAGGTTACAGAAAATTTTTTGTTAGGGCGCCTAGGTGGTTCAGTCAGTTAAGCAACCGACTCTTGATCTCAGCTCAGGTTTTGATCTCAGGGTTGTGAGATCCAGCCCTATGTTGGGCTCCATGCTGGGCAGGGAGTCTATGAAAAGAAGAGAAAAAAAAAAAAGAAAAGAAAAAGAAAAAGAGGGGCGCCTGGGTGGCTCAGTCGGTTAAGTGTCTGCCTTCGGCTCAGGTCATGATCCCAGGGTCCTGGGATCGAGCCCCACATCGGGCTCCCTGCTCAGCGGAAGCCTGCTTCTCCCTTTCCCACTCCCCCTGCTTGTGTTCCCTCTCTCACTGTGTCTTTCTCTCTCTGTCAAATAAAAAATAAAATCTTTAAAAGGCAACAAAACAAAACAAAAACTTAAAAGAAAGAAAAAGAAAAATTTTTTGTTAATTGTTTTTAAATGAACTCACTTTCATGCGAATCTGACCATTATTACCTTTTTATGTGTCTTCTTGAAATCTTTCTCCTGTACATTTTAACAATCACTAGCTGAAAGACTTTAGGCAAGTTACTTACCCTCTCTGTGGCTGAGGCACCTCCTCTGAAACAGGGCTAAAAGCACCTACCTCATCAGGATGTTACCAAGATAAAATGACCCAATACATGTCAAGTGCTCAGAACAGCGCCTGGCACTTACTTAGTAAGCATTCGATAAGTGATAGCTATAATCCTTACTCAGCTGTAACCACAGCAGACATGCAATTTTATTTATAGTGTGTTGTACATTATTGCCCTCCAGTCTTCATACCTGCCATTTCTAAGGGCTGCATGACCTTCTGCGAAGTGCACGTATACCATGGTTTACCCATTCAGATCATTCTCGGAAGGGAATTTAAGATACTAACATTTCTGACTGGCTGTACTCCTAGTTATCTGACCTTATCCATCAAATCCAAACAATGGTTTGCATATGAAGGGAGGAGGAAAAGACAGTTACAAAATCAGTTTGTATTACATAATTTCTAAAATTAAGAAGTATATAAGAGTTTTAAAAATACCATGATAGGTGTATAGTTTCTGTAACTTACTGAGAGATTTACTGACCCTCAGATACAACTCTTCAGCATTTCTACATAGCAGGGATAAGAAACAGAGGGCTTCCAAACCCTTGTGGAGATACGACAAGATGGCATGACTGACTGAAGTATCAGGATCAAGACCTGTGTTTTATTTTTTTTATAAACTTTATTTTTTAAGAATTAAAAAAAAATTTTTAATTTATTTTTGTGAGAGAGCACACAAGCATGGGGGGGGCACATTGAGGGAGAAGGAGGCTCCCCACTGAGCAAGGATCCCAATGCAGGACTCAATCCCAGAACCCTGAGATCATGACCTGAGCCGAAGGCAGACACTTAAAAAACTGAGCCACCCAGGGACGCCTGGGTGGCTCAGTTGGTTAAGCGACTGCCTTCGGCTCAGGTCATGATCCTGGAGTCCCTGGATCGAGTCCCTGGATCGAGTCCCACATCGGGCTCCCTGCTCAGCGGGGGGTCTGCTTCTCCCTCTGACCCTCTTCCCTCTTGTGCTGTCTCTTATTCTCTCTCTCAAATAAATAAATAAAATCTTAAAAAAAAAAAAAAAACTGAGCCACCCAGGTGCCCAAGACCTGTGTTTTTTTGGCTTTTCTTTGTTTGTTTTTTTTAAGATTTTATTTATTTATTTGACAGAGAGAGACAGCGAGAGAGGGAACATAAGCAGGGGGAGTGGGAAAGGGAGAAGCAGGCTTCCCGAGGAGCAGGGAGCTCGACAGGACCCTGGGATCGACCTGAGCCGAAGGCAGACGCTTAACGACTAAGCCACCTAGGTGCCCCATCAAGACCTGTGTTTTAAATGGAAAGTAATCACTCAGTGCTAAATTCCCTGTAGATGAGTACTAAAGAGATAGCAAGCATCAGTATTTTAAGATTCTCTAAAAATTAGAAAAATCAGGGTGCCTGGGTGGCTCAGCTGCCTGGGTGTCTGCCTTCCGCTCAGGTCATGATCCCAGGGTCCTGGGATCAAGCCCCGAGTCATCAGGCTCCCTGCTCAGTGGGGAGCCTGCTTCTCTCTCTCCCTCTGTCCCTCCCCACCTTGGGCACATGCACGCGCTCTCTCTCTCCCTCAAATAAATAGAATCTCTAAAAAAATAATAATAAAAATTAGAAAAATCAACATGTTTTTAAACATGGAAGTCTACCCCTCCTATAATCATTTGTCAATTTGTTTTTTTACTTGATCATATCTCAAAAAGCCACAAATGTTAATATTCTACCATCAGATCCGGTACCTCGCCTCTTGCCCAACGGATCTGTCAAAGAACAATCTCCTAGCAATCACGGGTTCCTTTATCACTCACACAAAGAGACTTGAAGAATGGGACAAAAATGCAGTGGCCTGGTTCCCCATCTCTTGACCACGACAAAAGAAAACAAACACACCCTAGCATAAGGGACCTACCAGTCCACTCCCCTCCCCACAGACAGATTCGCACTCTTTTGGTGAGAGTTCTGGGCAAGGAAACAGTATGGATGATTTACCCTGCCATCAAGCTAAGACTCGAGAAGGAGGGGGAAAAAAAACACCCACATTTTTAAATCCTGTTTTAACAACCAATGATTAGTAAAAATGAGAAGTGCCATTGGGGTACAAGGAAAACCCCACAAGACTGGTGCTAGAGAAGGCAAGATGCCCGAAGAAGTACCCCGGAGCCCAGCCCGCCCTGGGGCCCTTCGCACAGGACACCCATTCTTCATGATCACAAGAGGCCTTTTCAGACCAGGCTTTCTGGAAGCCTTAACTGTTCTACCTAGCTTAGCCGAAGTACGCGGCGGCCACACCTCTAGAAACATTTTTCTGGGATTCCTTATAAATGCCTCCCCTCTACTCCATTCAAAGGCCAGCATTCAGGAAAGGACACTTAATTACCACTGCCTTTTTTCTCTCCACAGCCACATTCCAAAATGTGTCCCTCGGGGACACCCTGGAGACTAAAATCCTTGATTTTTCTCTAGCAGATTACCTACAGACTTCTCCCTGCAGGAAAGGAATTTCTCGTCTCACGAAAAGCAGCTCCCTTGCCAAAGGCACGGTTAGTAGAAGGTAACTGGCAAACAATCCATGGCCCAAGCTGAGAAACGGAAAGAAACAGCAAGAAACAGAGCTGTGCCTCACGCCTCACCCGCCCCTGGTCTTTAATCCACTGGGCCAAATATAAGATTAAAGCCTTCTCCACAGCCACGAAGGGCAAACGCCCGCCCGTCCTGTGCCGCCAGGGACCTCACCCAGTCATCACTCCTTCCCTCACTCCCTCACACAGATGTTCTGAGCTCCTGCCCTGGGTCACAGGGCAAAGGACAAGACCAAAGTGGTCCCCGGCCAAGGGAAAAGCAGGCGAAGTCAGGCTTGGAATCCGGAGCCCGCTGGGGCACCAGCTCAGGACACCTCAAGAGGAGTTCTCAACTGCCGAGTCTTTTCTAAAACAAATGATCTTGGCAGGGGACTGATTTTCTTCAAAGGCCAAAACGAGGATCTGGGTGTTGATTTTTTTGGAATTCAAAGACCTCGAGGCTTAGAGATCTATCCGCACAAGACCCAGAATCAAAGGCCACCCAGGGGACTGCTCTGGGACGAAGATAAGGCCTGAAATGACCTCTTATCACTTTCTCCATTAGGCCAGGGCTTCTTAATCCTTCTGGAGCTAAGCCAGAGCCAGCGTCTCCAAGAGCGTAGAGCGTGGAGTTTTCTAGGATGTATGGCAACTAAAATTGTAGTATTTTAATAGATACCTGAGATTACTGTTAAGGGGGAAAAGAGTAAGGTCAGCAAATCCATGTTGGGGTGGATAGCATTTTAATAAGCATATGTATTGCTTTTAATGCAATTAGAACATTTTTTTAGTTAATCACTACAATTAAAATAACATATCAGATACTATTTCTGAAAACCTCCCTCTGATGGTAGTTACAGAAATACAATAGAGGTCTTTGTAACCAAAGGGAAGTTTAAGCAAAGTGAAAAAGGCACAGGACTCCTTTGTATACTTACCTTCCCTAATGTGAAAAACATGTAAGTGGCTGCCTTACTTGCCTCCAGAGTTTTATCTTTCACTTACAGTTTATTTTTCCTAATGTTATGTATGATTTTTTCCTTTTCTTAGTCCTGTACTCCTTGAAGCGGTGACTTCATCAGCTGTGTTAGGTAGCACACCAGTGAGGTTTCTTTTTTTTTTTT
>NC_138370.1:28797302-28847169 GCF_054177405.1 Leptonychotes weddellii
TTTGTATACTTACCTTCCCTAATGTGAAAAACATGTAAGTGGCTGCCTTACTTGCCTCCAGAGTTTTATCTTTCACTTACAGTTTATTTTTCCTAATGTTATGTATGATTTTTTCCTTTTCTTAGTCCTGTACTCCTTGAAGCGGTGACTTCATCAGCTGTGTTAGGTAGCACACCAGTGAGGTTTCTTTTTTTTTTTTAAAGATTTTATTTATTTATCTGAGAGAGAGAATGAGATAGAGAGAGAGAGCATGAGAGGGGGGAGGGTCAGAGGGAGAAGCAGACTCCCTGCCGAGCAGGGAGCCTGATGCGGGACTCGATCCCGGGACTCCAGGATCATGACCTGAGCCGAAGGCAGTCGCTTAACCAACTGAGCCACCCAGGCGCCCACCAGTGAGGTTTCATTAGCTACTGCACTATTACAAAACAAAGACGTGGACTGTATTAAAACTGTAAACACTTGGAAACACACACACACACACCCTGGTTTCAGTGGTGTTTCCTACAGAAGACTGGACTCACAGGTATCACTGCCCAAAGCTGGCTTTGTGCTGGTGACCTCACTCCAGTATCACGGTGGCTGCTAAGGAAAGAAATCGCCACCACTTCCTGGTCTGTTTTCAACGGCAAGCTCTCCCTACTTTATTAGTTCATTTTTATCACTTCCTCTCTCTCACCCCCACCCACATGCGACCCATCACAAAGCAGGCCAACTGAACCTCCAAAATGTTTCTGAAATCCACCACCTCTGTGCACCTCCGTGACCATCACCCTAGGGCAAGCCCCCACCACCGGTGGCCTAGATTAGTGCAACGGCCTCCCATTTTTGTCTGTCTGATTCCAGGCGAGGCCTGCTTCAGATCCATTCTCCACCCAACAGCCACGGCAGATCACAACATCCCTCTGCTTTTAATACTCAGGGACTTCCCACTGCTCTTAAATAAAGCCCTGCCTTCTGCTTGGGCCTCAATCTACACACTCTCTCCAGCTTCCCAGATGCTCCTGCCCCAGGGCCTTTGCAAAGGCAGCTCCCTCTCCCTCAGGTCCCCTTCCTCTACTTTTCACCAGAAAAATCTCTTCGTACTTCAGGTTTCTGCCTCAGAGAAGCTATTGGCCATCTCCTTTAAGTCATGTCTTTCCCCCTCCATCCTCTTATGATACCCTGTTCTCTTCCTCCACAGTACTTATCACAATACATGATTATTTATTTACGTGTTCATTTGTTTAATGTCTATCTTCCCCACAGGGCTCTGAGCTTCCTGAAAGTAAGGATCATGTCTGTTTCGGTCACTATTGTTTACACCCCAGTGCTTGGCACACAGTAGGTATTAAAAATATTTACTAAAAATATAAGAATGAGATCTTGCCATCTGCACCAACACGGATGGGCCTAGACGGCATAATGCTAAGTGTAATAAGACAGGGAAAGACAAATACTGTATGGTTTCACCTATCTGTGGAATCTAAAAAACCAAAACAAATAGCAGAAACAGAGTCATCAATACAGAGAACAAAGTGGGTGGTTGCCAGGGGAGGAGGAAGTGGGGGATGGGCAAAATGGGTAAAAGGCAGTGGGAGCTACAAGCTTCCAGCTATAGAATAAGTCAGGGGGATGAAAGGCACAGCACAGGGAACAGTCAGCGGCAATGTAACAGCACTGTATGTGACAGACGGGAGCTACCCTGTGGTGAGCGCGGCATAAAATCACTACGCTGTACAGCTGAAACTTATGTAATATTGCGTGTCAACTATACTTCAGTTAAAACAATGTACTAAAAATACAGATTTCAGGGGTGCCTGGGTGGCTCAGTTGGTTAGGCGACTGCCTTCGGCTCAGGTCATGATCCTGGAGTCCCGGGATCGAGTCCCGCATCGGGCTCCCTGCTCGGCAGGGAGTCTGCTTCTCCCTCTGACCCTCCTCCCTCTCATGCTCTCTGTCTCTCATTCTCTCTCTCGCAAATAAATAAATAAAATCTTTTTAAAAAAAATAAATAAATAAAAATACAGATTTTAACGTCAAAAAAAAGCAGTTGAAACTTTCCCCAGGCTAACCGAATGTCTTACAGATGAAATCATAATCAAATAATACCACAAGGGAACTTCTTTCACATCACCAGAACAATGACTCTAAAGTAACCTTCCCTCTTCTTAGTCACTTCATTCCATGGCTATAGGCAGGTTAGGGTTACTTCACCCAGAGCGGACAGAGAACTCAGGCTCTGGCATCTCCAGCCGGAGCCATCAGCCGTCAGTTTGCGACACGAGCGGGAGGGGACTGTGGCCCTGTGAGAGGTGGGACGGTTTCCAGTAAGGCCCAATGTTATCTTTACGGGGAATCCCAAGAAAGGAAAAACTTCATCAGTATCATTGCTCCAATTTTCCAATTTGTCACAAAAAATCCTAAACGCACCTAGGAGACTTGATAGTACAGGCACAAACACTGACTGCTTATTATCTATCTCTTTGCTCATCTACATCTTTTTTCTGCAACCGACTCTTCCAGAAAACAACTATCGAGCCCTTATTTCTTTTTAATAACCCGGATTTCCTTTGGCAACTTACGACAGCATCTTACTACACTTACAGTTCCTCAAAACCTCTAACCTCTATTAATATCAAATCCTTTCGTATGCAACCAAATTCCCTCTTGCATCTTCAAGAGATGTAAGAAAATGACTCTCCATCATTCACTCTCTCTTCATGGCTGGAAGACTATTACAGTATTAAGTTTCATGATATTAGTTACACAGTGGCTTTCCGGTTGCCAGGCTGAACGGAGGTTTATTTTAATCTGCCCCAAACAGATTATTTCCCCACATCTTGTTGCTCTTAGTATCCCAAAAAGGTTTTTTTTTTTTTTCCCTTAGATCAACCTAGGATCCCAAACTACGTGAGAATGGAGAGCTGAGCAGAGAATCCCACATGTTGGTCACCTGTTTCTGCCTCGCAGATTCATGTCTGTTTTATGATCATGAGACTTAACTGGTTTCCATTTAACCAAGGCCCAACTTTGATGCTGGGTCTTTAACAGGTAAGGATAAGTGCAAAATCAATGCATTTCAATTTCCTCTTAATGACAGGGGCCATGCACTCCTCCCTATTAAAAGTATCCTACCTATAGGTCAGCCTCTGTGTGGTGTTTTAAATTTGAGCTCGGCAAAATCTGAGTCCCGAAAAGCATATTCTCTTGCCTCCAAATGTATGCCAGAGGAGGCCTTATCAAGAGAACAAAGGGAAATTCTAGCACAGTTAGCTCTTGACATCTTGAGTTTCTGGACCTATGACAAGAGTCATACTCTTCTTTGCTCAAGATTAACACACATGCATGCATACACACACACACACACAAACCTAGAGACCAAAATTTGAGCTTTTATTTTGTCGCTCATTTTTAATATCTAAGGTAGAGTCAAACCACTAATAACTAGATCAAATGACTTTCCTAACCCAACCAGTTTCTTTCTGGTAAACTTCCGCCTCTCGGTATATATCTCACTCTCCAAATCTCAGCTATCTTGAGCACCCAAGGGACATACCAGGGCAGCAGAGAGGCTTGGTTTAAGTAGGTTCCCCGGCACCTTGGAAAGTCCCAGGAAGCCAGATGGAAAGCTTGCAATTTCACCTACTGCTGAGGGGCAAAGAAGACTTCGTTTGCAATTATGGGGGAAAAAAAAACCCAACACATCAACTAAGCATCACTTTCTTACAGGTTGATACTGTGACTAAGTGGTAATCAGCTCATAAAACAGAGACAGAAGTAACCATCTAGGTTTAGGATTACAATGGAGAGGAGGACAGAAATGAAGATGCAGACCTCTGAACCCTTCCTGAAATAGGGAACTTAAGGTTTTCATTTCTCGCAAAGCAGTAACAGAACCTTTTGAGTCTATACACAGGCCCCAGTAATCCAGGAACCCAGAAACATCTTATAAATACCAATTAAGCCTGGCAACAAGCTCCATGTATAAACAGGGAAATTTGGGTGTTTAGAGACCGAGCAGCCCAAAGCCTAACAATGAGTCAGGACCACAGTGGGCACCAGATCCAGGAATCTGGAATCCTCATCTCTGGCAGGGACATGCGATCTGTCTTTCAAGGGAATAAAATGTTCACACAAGAAACAGACGGCAGAGGGGCACCTGGGTGGCTCAGTTGGTTAAGCGACTGCCTTCGACTCAGGTCATGATCCTGGAGTCCCAGGATCGGGTCCCACATTGGGGCTCCCTGCTCAGCAGGGGATCTGCTTCTCCTTCTGACCCTCCCCCCTCTCATGCTCTCTATCTCATTCTCTCTCTCAAGTAAATAAATAAAATCTTAAAAAAAAAAAAAAAGAAAGAAACAGACGGCAGAGACAGATGATAATACCCACGCATCTTGGGATGGAACAAGACAAGGGATGGCCAAATGACGCCCAGTTGAAGCTGAAAAGGAAGCCAACCCAAAGCCCCAAATGTCATTTAATCAAATGGAAAATTAGCATTGCTTCAGCACCTCCTTAGCAAAGGCACTGCTCACCTTATGGCTTGTAAGTTAATGCCAAGAGATACCCTACCCATCCTCACCTCAAGGCTCTCTCTTTTTATCTGATTTGAATTCAGAAATGCCTATTCATCTTTGGCCAGATAAGTGAATCAGGTATTGCATTTGCAAGCATGCAAGCTGAAATTGGACCCACGATGCAGAAAAGGGAGTCTGGTAACTTCAAACCCTCTGGCTTTTCCTACCCCCTTCACAAGGGAAAGTTAAAATACCATTTATATCTAAAACACCCAATGGGAATCCATGTGCTTCACAAATAGGAGTTGTGGTAATATGACTGACTTGCATATTTAAGTTCCAGCAAAGTAACCAATTAAGCTAAGGAGGCCAGCTTTTGGTACAGTACAAGAGCATAATCAAATGTTCCATAATCAAACGCTCCATGGCAAACACCTGCGAAAGAGAACAAATAAATGGGTGACACCTTGAAGTGAAGTGGGTGGTGCCCAGCTCTCCCTGTGGAAGTGAGATACCCTAGCACACAACTCTAGACTGAGAAGCTACAGGTGAGCAGCCAACCGTTCAGAGGAGGACCAAAGAGAACCTGACAAAGGCCAAAAAGAAACACAGCCTACCTCCCACTTCAGCTGGGCCAAGGGCAGACCCTGGCTCCAACCAGCACTGGGAAATCCTTACTAACTTTGGGGCTCAGGGCAAACCGGGCTAATAATTTTCAGTCTGAAAGTGAAGACCAAACTGTTCTAGCAGGCTTTGGGGGCGGGGGTAGGGGAAGAAAAGGGGAAGAGGGAGGGGCAGATTCTCTTCACCAAGCCCGTAGGCCGTAGTTGAGGTGGGGGTGAGGGACAGCCATCTCTGGGCAGCCTCCACCCCGCACTGTAATGCCCCAGCTCTGTCCCTGGGTGAGCCTCTAGGGCCAGAGAGTGTCCGTGAGGTTCACCCTCCACCTTGACCCTCCCTACTCCCAGGCCCAGCCATTCCCAGCTGAGTGTCTAGGACAGTTAAATACCCAGGAGGCTTTCCACATAAGCTAATGAGTGTATCAAACATTCACACTACCCACACTAGTAAGAAGAATTTGTCAGCCCACAAGTATTTTCAATTCATCGAAAATTCATTAAGTGCTTACTAAGTTCCGGGCACTGAGCGACGTCCCGCAGATTCAAAAACACCCCAGGTACTCCCCCACCCCCACCCCTAGCGCCGGCTTCAAAGAGCCCACACACTGGGACAGCTGGGGCGGGACAGCCGAAGAAGTTGAAGCTAGGTGAGACTATGATTATCGGCCCGGGGGATCCCTGTCCAAAGGCCTCTCTCCGTCCGTCCCCTTGGGACACAGCGGCGCGGGAACCGCCGCGCTCGCTCTAAAAGGATCTCAGCGCCCAGCCACACGTTCCCCACCCCGCACTGCTCCGCTCCCCGGCCCGCCGCTCCCCGTCCTCTCCCCCCGGCCCGCACTCACTGGGTCTTTCTGCGGCCCTGGTCCCGGTGCAGCTCCCGCAGGTCCACCTCGGCCCGGCCCAGGAACTTGTCCAGGCCGAGCAGCGCGCGGTGCAGCACGGTGAGCTGCAGGGTGGCGGCGGCCGCGGCCCCGTCGGACAGCAGCGGCGGCAGTTCGAAGGTGGCCTCCTCCCGCCACACTGGCGCGCCCAGGCTGCGCTCCGACACCGAGGTGGCGTACTTCTCCTTGCCCACCTGGATCACCGCGTACGCGTCGCTCGTGCCCCCGGGGCCCTTGGCCCGCAGGCCCCGCGCCTGCAGCACCGTCACCTGCACGTGCGTTGGGGACCACACGGCCCCCGGGCCCCGGCCCGCCGAGGCCGCCAGGGACATGGTGACGGTGCCGCGGTCGGCTCGGAAGCGAGGAGACGACCGCCGCGATCCGCGGCCTCTGCTGCCCGCCCCGCCGCCCCAGCTTCTTTAAGGCTTCCGGCCACGCCCCCCGCCAGGCCCCGCCTCTCCTCGTCCGGGCCGCGGCTCTGGCCCCGCCCGCCCCACCTGCCGGCGCCGCGCGGGCCTCTGCGGCTCGGGCGGGCGAGCACCCGGGGCGCGGAAGGCTGGCGCGGCCGGGGCGGGGGCTGGGGCTTGGAGAATTCCGGTGCGAGACGTGTTGGTTAAGGGACGGGGTCCCCAACTGCCAAAGGTCGCACAGCCCAACCGGAACTGACCGGGGCACTGCCCTGGGAGTCAGACCTCATTTCCAATCTGGCACCGCCAACTGGCAGGTGTGTGAGCTGGCACAGATTACTTAACATCTTTTGGTCTGAGTTTCTTCACCCATAAAATGAGATAACAATCTCCTCCT
This sequence comes from Leptonychotes weddellii, assembly GCF_054177405.1. Classification (NCBI taxonomy): domain Eukaryota; kingdom Metazoa; phylum Chordata; class Mammalia; order Carnivora; family Phocidae; genus Leptonychotes; species Leptonychotes weddellii. The sequence goes on from NC_138370.1 coordinate 28,804,104, forward strand.
AGTGTTGCTGTAAAAAAGATAATGTAGCCTGGCACACGGTGAGTTCTCAATCAAGAGTAGCTATGAGGGTGATAATGAACGCGATCCCCAATTCACTGCTCTTTTGATTTTGGCCAGCCGGTGGTTTACTCTGGGATGGCGCCAGGTGGGTCGGGAAGGAGGAGGATCATTTGACGGCCTGAAAAGGGGAAGGTAAGGGGGGGGCGGTCAGGAGGTGATGTGGGAGTGTCCTATTTTGCCTGCCCTCGCCAAATAAGGTGAGGCTAAGAAGCTAAATTAGGGAAGGCGAATAAAGGAGGAACTGAAAATAGGATTGCCAAACCAGACATAAGGAGAACAGAGTGCCACCCCCACCCCAGTTCCCGCAGCTCTCCCTGAGTGGATCCTCGTCAGTGTCTCCCTGCTCCTTACATCTGGGCTTCCAATCATTCACTTCCTTGTTCCAGATGTCCATTGGATTGACAGATTCCCTTCATTCCCAGGTCCTGCTGACCGTGTAAGACTTCACTCGCATTTACTCCATGGGTAATCTTCCAGTAGTCCCTGTCTGGGCAGGGACCAGGTCGTGACTTATTTAACTTGTCCCTTCCATAGCCCCTGGCAGAAACCTGGGTACACAGTAGGTCCTCAGGAAGTGCTACGGAATTGAAGAGTGTGCAGGTTATACCAGCCAGCCATGTGCACATAGTGTATCCTTTTCCCATGGAGGAAATTAGAAGATGCATGATGCCTGGGGTTTGCACTGAGGGTGGCTCCCAAGTGGGAAAGACCTATTCAGTACGTTGTAAATATGTAATGGTGATAGAAAGGGAAATGAAAGGAGGCATCAGACGGATAAATGATGGGCAAGCCCTAATAGAATTCTGTTGTTTTGGTGCCATTTCTGCTTCTTGACCATCTATTGGTGTCATTCAACCTCATGGCTCCATTCATTACCATAAAGATTTACTGAGACCTTACTTGGTGCCTGTGCTGGGAGCTACGGAGGGCACAAAGCCCTCTGAACAAGATCCAGTTTCAAGGCACACCATGACAAATGCTACAAGGGAAGTCCTAGGGACGCGTGGGTGGCTCAGTCACTTAAGTGCCTTCGGCTCAGGTCTGCCTCTCCTGGGATGGAGTCCCACACTGGGCTCCCTGCTCAGCGAGGGGCCTGCTTCTCCCTCTCCCACTCCCCCTGCTTGTGTTCCCTCTCTCTCTCTCTGACAAATAAATAAATAAAATCTTAAAAAAAAAAAAAAAGGAAGTCCTATACTAATAGAATGCTTTGGAGGTTTTGAGGTTGGAGTGATTTCTCTAAGCAGGTGGATTTTTTTTATGAAGGCAGTGACACTGAGCTGGGCCCTAAAGCATATACCAGATTTGACTGGCAGAGAGGGGGACACGAGGGAAGAGCATTTCAGGAAGAGAGAAAAGAACAGCCTAAGCAACGGTATGGGGGCCAGAAAGTTCATGGCATGTTTAGGGGTAATGGGCACCCCATGGGGGCTGGAATGTGGGCTATTTTAGGAGGGCACTGGGGGTGGATGGTAGAGATAAGACAGACAAGGTAGGTGGGCCCAGATCATGTAGATCACGAACACCAGACTAAGGAGTTTATACCACAGTGTTAGGCCAGGGTGAACCAGCCTTCAGAGGATTTTGAGCAGTGGTGTGATGAGGCTGTGTTTCACGTTGTAAGGCAGGTATGAGCAGAAGTCACCCAGCACCCAATATCATGGCAGGTCACAGCCAGATGCCTTCATGTTCACCTGGGGCCTGTCTGCCTCTGGCCTCACCCTACCCTGCCACTTATCCATCCTTGCTGTCTATTCCAACTTGGTACTTTATTAAATAAGGCATTGACTTCCCTACTGGTTTTCCTACCTGTGCACTGCTCCACTACATCCCAGCTGGACAAAGTCAGAGATTTGGGGTCCAAGCTGACCCTGGGAGTGAAGAGTTTGAGCTCTCCTGCCCGCCCCCACACTCACATTGTTAGTGCTGCCCCACAATAAAGATAGCAAGGAATGAAACCTAGCTGGACAGCCTCACAGGCTAAGTAGGACACCAAGCATCCCTTCCATTCATGGAAAGGATTAGAGGACAAAGGGGGTGGGGGCAAGAGGGAAGGAAAAATGATGACTACCTTGTGACCTCATGTGTTTGGGTTTTGTCAGACACACATAGGCTCTGTGGTTAAAGCAGAGGTGGTAGGTTGAGAGGGTAAAGCTGTCCCACCACCACCAGGAAATCAAGATCAAGATCCCTCTAGACACTGGACGTTGGCATGGGTTAACTCAGAGGAGTCGGGCTCACTAGAGGCAGGAATTGGAAATATGTCAGGGGAGAGAGAAGCCAGGAGCTAGAGCACCGGGTGCACTTGGTGCTAGAATGCCTGGGTGGCTGTTTTCTCCCTTCCTCCAGCCAGAGCACATTGTCCCTCAAGCCTCACTTGCTGACCGCCTGGGAGTAAGTCTGTCTTCTCCCAATTTTATAGCCCCACAGTCCAGGCTGGGGGATGTGCAGGTGCAACGACAAGGACCACGACAGGGCTGGTGCTCCACCCGGTCCTGTTCCCTACCTGCCTTCAGAGAAATCCACCTGGGCATCCCTCCCACCCTCTCCCACAGGCCAGGCAGTCCTGGGGCGGCTGACCCCTCACAGGTTCACTGCATTCCAGGAGCGTTTATAAACACCTCCCACAGCCAGGGTGTGGCGAGTGGACTTCTCGTTCCTCTCACCGGCCCGCCTCTAGCCCTGACTGAAAGAAGAAAAGAGTTTCTGTTGGCCCTGAGCGCGAGGACAAGGTGCGTGGCAGGTTGGACTGGACAGGTTAGCCACCTGTCCTCCTCCCAAAGCAACAGACTAGAGCATGCTGGAACTCCCAGACACCAGCTGTGCAGTTAGATGACCAGCGCAGATTTGCTTTTGGGAGCAACCAGGAACAATCCCCCAGGATAAGACATTGTGCAGAGCCATGCTAGGGGTGGGGAGGAAGGGCCAGCAGAGGGAGAGACGTTTACCACCCTGCCACTGTCAACCACTCCTGCCCACAGGTCCTCAGTACACCCCCAACTGCAAGGGAACTAACTCAAAAACCACCTGGGGGGGGCGGGACCTGGGGGGCTCAGTCACTTCAGCCGACTCTTGGTTTCAGCTCAGGTCATGATCGCAGAGACGTGAGACCAAGCCCTGCATCAGGCTCTGTGCTCAGTGCGAGTCTGCTTGTCGCTCTCCCACTGCTCCTCTCTCCTCAAAAAAACCCCCAAAAAACCCCACACCTCTGGGTGCTCTGCATGGGCTAATGGGCTGTCCCAAGGGAGGAGCATAAAGTGGCTAGTAATGGTTGCTTGTCTTTCTCCTTTGCCTCAGACTCTGGGGTGTGGTGACAAACGTCCACACACATGACTCATTCACTGGAGCGCTTGTCAACAGCCTTCTGGCTTCTCCAGGTCCAGCTGCCTCAGACTCTTGCCCACTTGGCTGACCAAGGAGACTACTTTCCAGGTGTCAGCTCTGGGAGTAAGGGGCTCCTGCTTCAGGGGTCAGCGAGCCAGGGGAACAAGTCCCCAACATCAGGCTCTCTTTCCATTGCCCCAGTGGGTGTGGCAATACGGAAGTTAAAACTGTGGCCACACTGAGGGGACCTGGGGGGCTCAGTTGGTTAAGCGTCCAACTCTTGGTTTCTGCTCAGGTCATGATCTCATGGACTGTGGGATCGAGCCCTGTGTTGGGCTCCACGCTCAGCAGGGAGTCTGCTGGAGATTCTCTCCTCCTGCCCCTCCCCTCATGCGCATGCACAGTCTCCTCTCTCCTTCTCTCAAATCTAAAAACACAAAAAACAAAAAACAACTACAGCCACACTGGACAGGATGGTCTCAAGAAGCCAATGGCTAACACTTCCCCCTTACCCCCTATTACTTTGTTTAACAAAACTTGCATCATAGATAACATAAAGATATTATCTTTCTAATTGGCAGAGAAGGCCCTTGAAGCTTACAACTACAGTCCTACAGACTGTAGAGGGAGAACGTGGACCCCTTACCTTCCCCTTTCTCCACTAAGCCTTCTGCTGTGCCTCTCCCATTCAGAATGGCTTCTGGTCTCCCAGCTTCTTTCTTAGACTCTGATTCAGTGCTTCTTTTATTCCCCTGTAAGCATCTCAAAGGCAGGAGACATGGTCCTCACCATTTCCGACTCTCCTGTGCCTTGCAAACAGAACGCCGGTCGGGTTAAGTGGGAGAGGCAGAGATGACTCTGAAGCCTTTTAGCACCACCCGATATAACCATCTTTTGAAAATCTAGGTTCATTTTTTTCTGATTATAAAAGAAATATGTGTTCCTCATTGGCGCAAGCTGTACTTCACCTTTCCAGAATCAGTTTCATGACATACAAGAGGGCAGCAGAAGCTCTGAGCGTTTATTCCTCCTTGAATTGTCCCATTGGAAACCACCCCTCAGGGGCTTGTTCTCCTTCTGGCCCCTTCCATATAAGCCATGAGCCTCCCCCTTCTCAACCGCGGGGACCCCTGGGCACAGACCCAGAGGCGGAGCTGGCCAAGAAGTGGTGTGAGCGGCCCCAGCACCCCTTTCTTCTCTTCCCTTTTGACCCCACAGCGCATGGCATGAGGCTGACGGGTATGTTGACTTTTGACCCAAAGGAATTATAATATAGGCCTGGAAGCCTCAAGGCAAGCCCAGTGTTTGACATTTCACCAATTCCAAGGCTGGGGTGGGGTGGGGGTGGGCATGGCCAGAATAAGACTCCTTACCAAGGGGTCCCTCTAGGAGGCGACCCAGGTTCAAACCGGGTTCTATCCTTAAGTACCCTCTTCTTACCTGCCCTTATGGTCCCTCTGACGAATCTCTGCCTGACTTCGGGAAATGCTACCCCTTACCTAGCCTAGGATGCATAACACTTTTCCTAAGTCTAAGCCCTTTTCCTAAGTCTAATCATTCACCCTGAAGTAACATTTCCCATTGCCGTCCCAACCACTGGCACTCCAAGTTTGGGGAACACCTTCAGCCAGGAAAGTCAGTGACACTAAGGGCTTATAGAGCACTTTGGGAACAAATTACAAAACAGCACATTCTGTGGCCCCATTGGGTCCCCCGATTCAAGGTTCCATCAAAACCCATTAGACTAAAATATATATACACATGTCCCCAAAACAGACACTCCTGAGCTATGGTAGCACCTAAACCCATAATGAGAAAGAAAATATTGTCAATAATCATTCATAATTTTTAATAAACAGAGGTATTGAAATCTAATATATACAGGAAGTAGAAGAAAATGTGAAGAAGGTGAAAAAGGAAAGTGTCCTATAAACATTATCTGCAGAAAAGTGCATAGAAAGTGCATAGAAGTGTTCGGCGTGGTGAGTCCTCACAACCCATATCAAGAAATAGAGCAGTATGGGCGCCTGGGTGGCTCAGTTGGTTGAGCGACTGCCTTCGGCTCAGGTCATGATCCTGGAGTCCCGGGATTGAGTCCCGCATCGGGCTCCCTGCTCAGCGGGGAGTCTGCTTCTCCCTCTGACCCTCCTTCCTCTCATGCTCTCTGTCTCTCATTCTCTCTGTCTCAAATAAATAAATAAAGTCTTTAAAAAAAAAATAAAAAATAAAAAAAATTAAAAAATTAAAAAAAAAAAAAGAAATAGAGCAGTATTGGCACGTGCAGAAACCATGCCTTCATCCCTCTCGGTCACTGCCTTCTTTCCATAGGGTAGCAACCACCATCCCAGCTCTGTCTCCTAGATTAGTCTTGCTATTTTTGAACATTATATAAATGAATCATACACTGGGTATTTATTTGGGGTCGGGCTCCTTTCACTCAGTATTATGAGAGTCACTGGTGGTGTTCATGTAGCAGTAATGGGTTCATCTTTATTGTTTTATAGTCATCTATCACAATTTATTTTTCATTCTACAGTTGATAGACATTTAGGTTGTTTCTAGTTTGGGGCTTGTAGTGGGTTGAATGATGCCCCCCCACCCCACAAATATATGCACATCCTAATCCCTGGAACCTGTGAATGCTAGTTGTTTAGAAATCGAGTTTCTGCAGGGGCGCTTGGGTGGCTCAGTCGTTAAGCATCTGCCTTCAGCTCAGGTCATGATCCCGGGGTCCTGGGATCCAGCCCCACATCGGGCTCCCTGCTCGGCGGAAAGCCTGCTTCTCCCTCTGCCACTCCCCCTGCTTGTGTTCCCTCCCTCTCTGTCAAATAAATAAATAAAATCTTAAAAAAAAAAAGAAGAAATTGCTGTACATTCTCGTATGTCTTTTTGTACATATACATATCCATAAACATACGCACACACCTAAGAATGGAATTACTGAATCGGCTTGGTTATATGTTTAGTGCTAAGAGAGATTGTCGAATAATTTTTCAAAGCAGTTATACCAATTTATACTCCCACCAGGGATGTTTGAGAAATCCAGTTTCTCCACATTTTTGTCAACCTTGGCATTGTCAATCTTTTGTATTTTGCCCTTCTGGTAGATGTGCAGCAGTTTTAATTTGTATTTCCATGATAACTAATGAGGTTGGGCACTTGTTTATTAGCCATTTGGATATGGTCTTTTGTGATGTGCTATCCGGGTCTTTTGCCCATTTTTCTTTTCAGTTATCTGTGTTCTTACTGATCTGTGATATTTATATATTTGTATTATATATAATACATAATTTCAAGAATTCTATTATGTATGTATAATATATGTATATATATTAAATACCTGGGTCCAAAAATGCATTGCAAATATCTTCTCCCACTCTGTGGCTTGCCTTTTCACTCTCCGTGGTGTTCCTGGGTGAAAAGTACTAAGTTTTAATGAAATTTTAGTTACTTGTCTTTTCTTTTATGATTGGTGCTTTTGTGTCCTGTTTAAGAAATCTTTTTTTTTTTAAGATTTTATTTATTTATTTGTCAGAGAGAGAGAGCACAAGTAGGGGCAGGGGCAGAGGGAGACGCAGGCTACCCGCGGAGCAGGGAGCCCGGTGCGGGGCTCGATCCCAGGACCCTGGGATCATGACCTGAGCCGAAGGCAGATGCTTAACCGACTGAGACACCCAGGTGCTCCATGTTTAAAGAAATCTTTGTTGCCCCAAAGTCATGAATATATTCTCCTTTATAATCTTCTAGAAGCTTTATTGCTTTACCTTTCACATTTAGGTTAGCAATCCATCTGGAATTAATTTGTATGAATTGTTGGGGCTTGTGTTCCCTCTCTCGATGTCTCTCTCTCTGTCGAATAAATAAATAAAATCTTAAAAAAAACTTGTATGAATTGTTAAAAGATAATTTTTTATTTATTTTTTAAAAGATTTTATTTATTTATTCGACAGAGAGAGAGATCACAAGTAGGCAGAGCGGCAGAAAAGATAATTTTTTAAAAGATAAAATCATGACTCTCGTACAGATATAAAAACTAACCCATTAAAAATTTATTTAACTTATTTTTTTTAAAGATTTTATTTATTTATTTGAGAGAGAGAATGAGAGAGAGAGAGCACATGAGAGGGGGGAGGGTCAGAGGGAGAAGCAGGCTCCCCGCCGAGCAGGGAGCCCGATGTGGGACTCGATCCCGGGACTCCAGGATCACGACCTGAGCCAAAAGCAGTCGCTTAACCAACTGAGCCACCCAGGCGCCCAAAAATTTATTTAACTTATTAAGAAGAAAAACTGGCAAGGTGTTTTGGCCTGTTCAAAAGTGGGTCCAAAGAACAGACACATTTATAGATCAGGAATATTGAAATGAATATGCAAATTGAGGCAAAATAAGTTTTTCCACGGGGACGGGGGGATGGTGTCCCTCCACCAGACAGAATTTATTTTCATGAATTTTGCTTTGCTATCAGCTATCTACAATTTACAGAGTTATAAAATAGTTGCCATAAAATCACAATCAGATAACCCAGAGGCTATGCTACAAAAATGCAGTTTTCCATGGAAGCATAAATTTTTCCAACCATATAGTATCAGACAGGAATCAAGATTCTTTTGGTTTTTCACAACATATCCCATAGACCCAGCACCATTTATTGAAAAACCTAGCTTCCCCCCACCAGCTCTTCACTGTCATGGTTATGTGTGGATTTGTTTCTGACCTCTATTCTGGTCCATTGGTCTACTGGTCTGTTCTTGAGCCAATGCCACACTGTCTTATTATTATAGCTTTCTCATACTTCTCAATATCTACTAATGTAAAGCCTGCAGCTTTGTCCTTCATCCCTCTAAATTTCTTGGCTATTCTTGGCCCTTTGTGTTTTCATATTCATTTTAGAATCAACTTGTTCATTTCTTTTTTTTTTTTAAAGATTTTATTTATTTGAGAGAGAGAAAGCACAAGCGGGGGGAGGGGCAGAGGGAGAGGGAGAAACAGACTCCCTGCCAAGCAGGGAGCCTGATGTGGGGCTCAATCCCAGGACCCTGGGATCATGACCTGAGCCGAAGTCACATGCTTAACCGACTGAGCCACCCAGGCGCCCTCAACTTGTTCATTTCTAAAACACAAGACAAAACAAAACAACAAAAACTTGCTCAAATTTTAATTGAGATTGGATTGGATTTATAGATCAACTTGGGGGAAATTTCCCATCTTTACAATATTGAATCTTTCAAACAATGAGCAAGATAGATTCTTTTTAAATTTAATTTCTCTCAACATTTGTAGTTTTCTACATTGGGCTTGTACATCTTTTGTTAGATTTATTCCTAGGCATTTGATGTTTTTGATTCTATTGTAAACAGTATCACTTTACATTTTCTTTTTTTTTTTAAGATTTTATTTATTTGTCAGAGAGAGAGCACAAGCAGGGGGAGCGGCAGGCAGAGGGAGAAGCAGGCTCCCTGCTGAGCAAGGAGCCCGATTCAGGGCTCGATCCCAGGACTCTGGGATCATGACCTGAGCCAAAGGCAGACGCTTAACCGACTGAGCCACCCAGGTGTCCCTACGTTTTCATTTTTAATAGCCATACATAATTTGTAAAACCTCTCTGATCCTGGGGTGCCTGGCTGGCTCAGCTGGAAGATTGTGCGACTCTTCATCCCAGGGTTGTAATTTCAAGCCCCATGTTGGGTGTAGAGATTACTTAAAAATAAAATCCATGTTCAGTCCTTCTCCTTCATTTTCTCTCTTCTTTGATATATACACCAGCCAGTGAGGTCTCTGAGGCCTACCAGGGAAAAGAGAGCTCCCTTGAGAATGCAAAGAGATCACCCTTTGAATATGGACTCTATTAAACTCTTAACCTAAAACCTTCATTCACTTCAGTTTCCTTTTTTTTAATACCAAGCCTTCCTTTATTTATTTATGTATTTACTTGAGATACCATTCACATAACCTAAAATTCACCATTTTATTTATTATTTTTTAAAGATTTTATTTATTCATTTGAGAGAGAGAGAGCACAGCAGGGGGAGAGAAGAGAGGGGGAGGGGGAAGCAGAGTCCCTGCTGAGCAGGGAGCCCGATGCGGGGCTCGATCCCAGGACCCCGAGATCATGACCTGAGCTGAAGGCAGTCGCTCAACCATCTGAGCCACCCAGGCGCCCCAAAATTCACCATTTTAAAGTGTGCAGTGCAGTGTGTTTTAGGATCATCACTATGTTGTACAACCATCACCACCATTTAGGTCCAGAACATTTCCATCACCCAAGAAAGAAACCCCATGCCTCTGAGCAATCAGTCCCAGTTCCTCCTCCCGAGCCCCTGGTGACCACTAATCTGCTTTCTGTCTCTATGGATTTGCCTTTTCTGGACATTTCATATAATATGTCCTTTTGTGTCTGGCTTCCTTCACTTAGCCTCAGGTTTTCGAGGTTCGTCCAAGTCGTAGCATGTGTCAGGACTTGATTTGTTTTTATGGCATTGGCTCTGTGTTCACATGGGAAAGGAGTGAGGATTGGTTCATAGGAAATCCAGAAAGCAAAGACAAGTAGAAAAACATAAAAGCAACAAAAAAAATTATATTCTATCTTGGAAAACTAGCAACAGAAAAACAGCATGTTTTTCTTTTTCTTTTTTTTTTCCACAAAAGTTTTTAGTTTCTTTTTTTTTAAGATTTTATTTATTTATTTGAGAGAGACAGAATGAGTGGGGGGAGGTGGAGAAGGAGAAGCAGACTCCCTGCTGAGCAAGGAGCCTGACATGGGGCTCGATCCCAGGACCCTGGCTGGGATCATGACCTGAGCCGAAGACAGATGCCTAACCAACTGAGCCACCCAGCTGCCCCAAAAAACCCAACATGTTATTCTATGCACACTTGTCTTTACACGCAGTTGCGATTATACTGTATACACACTTTTGTATCCTATTTTTCCCACGTTTTCTCATTTTATTGGAAAATTTCATATACTAAATTTCCAACGGTTAATTTCATCATGCGAATGTACACTAGTTTTTTAATGATGTCCTTATTATTAAACATGATGCTATAAATAATACTTCCATGAAAATCTTTGTGCATAAAACACTGCCCATACTTAGATTTATTTCCTTAACACATTTCCTGATGATATATTCTGGGAAATAGGTCAAAAACTGCAAACATTTTTAATATTCGTTATTCATAATGACAAGTATCACCCCTCCCAGCAATGTATTGGGAAAGTGATTTCCCCCATCCTTCTCCAATACTGAGTATTATACACTTTTTATTTCTGTTAATTTGATAGATTAAAACAGTGATTTTTGCATTTATGCAATTGTGAAATGTGTAATTTGCATTTCTTACATTTCTGGCAAGGCTGAATATTTTTTCATGTGTCAATCATTATATTTTACATGTAAAGTGTCTGTTCCTATCCTTTGCCCAATTTCTTCACTGGGTCTTAGCACTTGTTTACTAATTTATAAACATCCTTATGTAATACAGACATTGACCTTTTGTATAGTTTCTGATCATCTATTTTTCCTCCATTTTGTTGTTTACCTTTTAACTTGGTCATTAATTTTTCATTTTTATGTGGTCATTTTCTTTTGGGGGGGTGGGAATAATGTTTTCCATTGCCCTTAAGCTGAGAATGTCTTCCTCCCTGTGGATATGAGATAAATATTCACTTATGTTTTCATATAGCCTTTTTGGGCTTGAATTTTTGCCATTTAGCATGTTAATCTTTCTGGAACTTATATTGGTACATGACACATGGTTTAAAGATAAATTTTACTTTTTCCCACGAACTGCTAATTAAATATTAAAAGATAATTTGTTGGGCGCCTAGGTGGCTCAGTCGTTCAGCGTCTGCCTTCGGCTCAGGTTGTGATCCCAGAGTCCTGGGATCAAGGCCCGCATCGAGCTCCCTGCTCCGCGGGAAGCCTGCTTCTCCCTCTCCCACTCCCTCTGCTTGTGTTCCCTCTCTCGCTGTCTCTCTCTCTGTCATATAAATAAATAAAATCTTTAAAAAAAAAGATAATTTGTTGAATAAACTGACCCTTCCCTAATTGGATTTATAATCTTTCCTTATCATGTAATAAGTACCTATATTTACAGGGTCTGTTTGAAACACCTAGTCTGCCTGAGTGATTCTAACCATCTTAATATGTAAGATTCCATCAACTTACCCATTTCGGGAACTTTCAAGAAAAGAGAAGATATATATTGGAGAAGACAACCTGGATAAGCCCTTCTTTGCTTAACTTTATTGAATCTTGATATCACAGGCAAAGGCAATATCTTCTAAAGGTCGATAATCTGTCTCCAGGCTAAACTACACTTAAACCACCCCCTAAGGCATTAATGAACTAAGGAGGACCTCGCTGAGATGATAGCATCCTGGGAGATTTTTATCAAATATTGTAATCTTCGGAGGATTTATATCTAATAGAAAAAAAAGAATACCAGGTAAATATATTCGATGGTACCTTCCAAAAACACATGAAGAGAGAAATGATGACTTATGTTTTAATGGTCCTTGACTAGGTCCTTGACTTCATATGGGAAGACAGACTAAAACGTCTTACAAGTTGTGAAGTTTCATGCAGAAAATAATTATACAAACAAATATAAAAAACCACGACAAGTGCTACGGAGCTATCTCTTTCCAGTATTTTTCAAGTTATTTTGACTATGACTTTTCTGTCAAATACATTTGACATCAGGACCTACAGGAACTAGTACTCTAAGCCCTGAAAGTGACATCAGGAGGATGAGTAGAAATTAAGTGGGTGAAGAGGAGAAGAATGGTCCCAGCAGAGAAAGCAATATGTGCAAAGGCCCGGTGGCAGGACAGAGCAAGTGATCACAGGCATTGTAAAAAAGCCTACCTGGCTGGAATCTAAAGAGCCAAGGTGATCATGATATGAGACGAGGCTGCAAGAGTCATAGGATACAGACCATGTATGACCTCAGAGGCCACGGCAAGAGCACTTGTCTCAGAATCAGATTTGTTTTGAAAAGATCACTGGCCACCGTGGAAGATATATAGAAATAGGGCTAAGCATGGATGAAGGGAGACTAGTCAGGAGGCTATTGCAGTCGTGCCAGTGAGAGGTTATGGCGGCCGGACTGAACGGTAATGGTGGAGATGGAGGAAAATGAATGCAATCCAGAGATTGCAGACAGTCATTCCACAGGACATAATCAGCACCCTCTCTGTGCCATGCACTGTTCTAGGTCGTGAAGACACAGCAGAAAACAAGATAGTCCGGGTCCCTGCCCTTAGGGAGATTTCTGGCTTGCATAACTGTGCGGACAATGATGCCACTGACTGAGATAGGGAATCCTGAAAGAAGGATCAGGGGCTCTTTTGGACACGTTGAGCTTTGGGTACTTTTGAGACACCCCAAGAGGATGGCAAACAGACTGTTGGAAATACGAGTCTGGAGCTCAGAGGAGAAGTCTGGCCTGGAAATATAAGTGTGTTTTCTTCATCGGACCTAGAACCAAACCAAGAGATAAGAGACACACCATGAAGTATCTTTGTGCGCATAAAGCCGAGCAGAAGCTGTACAAGAGTTCATCTCAAATGACACCATCCTTGCTGGATACTTACAATACACTGAAAAATCACATTATGTGAATGGGCAGCTGCTACGTATCCGTACGTGCGTATACATGCCTGTGACACACCCGTACACACGTAATTTGCTTGTACTTACTGGTAAGTTTCCCTGTTGTTACTATTTTTTTCGCATATAGTGATCCTAAACTCCTTACTAAATTGTGACAGTGATGATCAAAGTCAGCTTTATATTAGAATTATTTAAGCCAATGTCTACCCATCATGAACTTCTAGAGGGTAGGGCCTTGCCTAAATTTCATCGTTTGCCCTAGAGTTCTGCCTTCAATGGATAAAATTAAAATTTTTTTCTCCCTCAGACTCATTCATTCCAATTATTGGGGGTCCAGATTTGCATCTGTGCATACCTTAAGACACTCATCACAAACAGCTAAGATTGTGCACACAACACAAATAATCATTCCTCCGTTTACTTTAATTCCTAATTCTATTACCTTACATGTTTGTGTGTGTGTGTGTGTGTGTTTGCTTCTATATATATCTACTTCTGTAAAGAAAGTCCCAGTCACGATTATACTTCTATTCAGATGTGCAAGAAGCCAAGCTGGGTAGCGCAGTGAGAAAAAGAATGGTCTGGGTATCAATAGGCATAAATCTTAGTTTATGTTCTTCAGCTCTGGGACCGTCAGCAAGTCATTTAATCACTTCCAGCCTGAATACTCTGCGCGAATGGCAATAAATGGTCTCTACGGTCTCTTACATCTCCAAGATCCTTTGAAATCCAATTTGATGGTAAAAAATGGCTTTTCAACACTTAGATGCCTCCGACCACAAACCTTTGAAATACCTCAGAGAAAGCAGGAAATACTTCTAAGTATTGGGGATGGCTACATTCATCTTCTAAGATTGCAGGGGGGCCGGGTGGGGGGTGGGAAATGTGTGACTTAAAACTGAAAGCCAACTTTGGTGCTGAAGTTATGAAGCATCATCTCGTTTGAAAGTTGCTCTAGAAAGGGGTGCTAGAAGGACCACCCTGCTGAGGAAGGGGAACACGAGGTCCTGCACTTTGAGAATTGTTTAGGTTTGTAGCTAGTGTAAGAATATGATAACCGGGGGCACCTGGGTGGCTCAGTTGGTTAAGTATCTGTCTTCTGCTCAGGTCAAGATCTCCAGGTCCTGGGATCAAGCCCCGCATCGGGCTCCCTGCTCAGCGGGGAGCCTGCTTCTCCCTCTCACTCTCCCTCTGTGCTCTCCCTGCCCCAATAAATATGTAAAATCATAAAAAAAAAACATATGACCAGTAACCTGATCGGCTTTCATATGAATGTTGAAGTCACCACGTGGTGTGTAATGGAAAATAAAATATCAGGAGCTATCGCTTAGATGACCTAGTTTCATGCTATTTTCTGCTTACGTTTTGCTCATCTAATAGTCTTTTTAGAAGTCATTTCAAATGTTCCGGTCTTGTGAGTTTAGAGCTCTGCAGGGAGCATTAGGGAAAGGTCATGAGTCCACAGTAGCAAAAGGTTAAAGGGGCACAGCGTCCCCAGCCCTCACCCTGCCCTAAAGCTTGGCAGTAACAGCAGGGACCCTAGCAAGATGCCCAGGGGGAGGCACCGGGAATGCCAGGAGTCAAAAGTCAAGTCTGCAGTCTTGTCACCTCTTTCCATGAGGAGACAGCCTTTCTCTGCTGTGAGTTGTGGAAGATTCTGGATGTTATGGTCACTAAGGGTGTAGTCATTTTCTTACATTAGCACAAGGTTTAGCCAATATCAAAACATCTGACCTTTCCAAGTTGTGTTTTTCTTTCTCTTTATTTGTACCCTGCCCTGTCTCAAAAAGGATTTAAGACTTCACAAAATCACGTAAGTGAAGTCAAACAGCATAAATTAGAACACCCCGAGAAAGGTGAGGCAGAGGAGAAACAAGGATAGGGACATAAACGCGTGTCGAGATTGAGACTGGCAAGCGTGGAGTTCCAAAGGCACACTGGCCTTTGGCGTGTTGGGCTTAAAACTTGCTGAAGCTGTCAAACCAGTGTTGTGTTTGCATTCCCCAGAGTCCTATCATTGTTGGGGACAAAGCCTGGCAACACAATCAAATCCAGATTCACTGGATAGGAGGAGACCTCCTACCTCATCCAATGCCCTAACCCAGCGCAAAGCACCCAGTTCCCCAACTAGTCCCCATGGATGCTTTCTGGAACCTGAGCTCACTGGATAAGGGCCCCAAATTTAAAACTACAATGAGTGTTTGGTCTGTTTTACTGCGGAGTTCCAGATTCCGCAGAGCAGTTTGAACTTTCTAAGGGGAGTGGGGAGAGGGGGACTCCCAGGAGTTTAAGAGGAGTAGGCAAAGCCAGGGAAGCTACCCTGAGCTGGGTCCAGGGTGAGTCAGCCCGGCTGATGGAGGGGTGTGTAAGGATGCCTCCGGATTTCTTTACCCCTCCCAAACTGCTGGTGGCCACCACCCAGGATTTCACCTGAGCTGCATTCCAAAGACATTTGGGATACCAGCGCACGTGGGAACCACGCAGGAGAACAGATCCCAGCCCTCCCTCCTCCCGGGGCCAGCTGAAGAGTCCTAAAGAGCTCGAAGAGGAAGATGATCCCCATCTCCCACACCCTCCTCCGCTCTGGCCGCTGGAAGGGAGAGAGTTACCAGGATAGAGATGCCCTACTTCTCAAGTTCAAAGTTCAGGTTTCCTCTTCTGGGCTCCCAAGTTTACTCAACAGCGCCACCTGCTGTCTCCAAAGTCGGGAAACCGGAGAGAGCCGCAGTGTGTGTGAGCCTTGCAGATTCAGGTTTCCCCCCTCACAGCGCCTATAAGATTCTTAGAAAAGGGAGGGCAGGACACCCCTGCAGGCCAGCTTTATGCCCTCTCCTGAACGGCCCCTGTCTCCCTCCTCCACGCCAGCCCTCCCCTGTCAAAACCCACCAGTTCCCCACAGCCTTCTGCTAATTCCACCACTAGCAGCACCGCAACCATCCCTCTGACACCCACGTAACCACGGCTATTAGAGCAGGTCCCGGACCGAAATCTGTCCCCGGCTTCTGCACTTCCTGATAGGAAGGGGTGGTTAACTGCTTAGGGGCTGGTAGGGCGGTAGACCCCTAAACGTTCTCCTGGGGGACATGCTGCCCAGTAATTTTTTTAAATTGTGATAAAACACACATAACGTAAAATTTACATGTTTGTCTTCTTTTAAGATTTTATTTATTTATTTGAGAGAGAGCATGAGCAGGAGGGGGAGAGGGAAAAGCAGGCTCCCCGCTGAGCAGGGAGCCCGGTGTGGGACTCGATCCCAGGACCCTGGGATCATGACCTGAGCGGAAGGCAGACGCTTAACCGCTTAATCGACTGAGCCACCCAGGTGCCCCTAAAATTTACATTTTCAAGTGTACAGTTCAGTAGGGGTAAGTAATTCACAGTGTCCAGAACTCTTTTCATCTTAACCCTGGTAACGTTTTCAACACCGTTCTCCCCCCAACTCCCACCCCTCCTGTCCCCTCTCATGATCTCAAGTTCTTCTTCATTGTCATATATTTTTTAAATTGATCTCATGAATCCTCATGGAGCTCACCAAATATACTCCATTAGCTTCGCCATCTCTCAATTTCCCACTGGCTGTCTTTAAACACTGGTTTAGGGGCGCCTGGGTGGCTCAGATGGTTAGGCGTCTGCCTTCGGTTCGGGTCATGATCTCCAGGTCCTGGGATCCAGCCTCATGTCGGGCTCCCTGCTCAGTGGGGAGTCTGCTTCTCCCTCTGCCCCTGTTTGTGCTCTCTGTCTCTCTCTCAAATGAATAAATAAAATAAAATTTAAAAAATAAACACTGGTTTATTTTGTTTTTCTTTCTCCTCTCCTTAAAGCAGTTTTAGTGCCTTGTTTTGACACCTCCTGACAAAGAGAAGGCAGGACAAGAGAAAAGAGTTGAGGTTTGCTCATTTTTCTGCTGCTGAGTTCTGTGAGAGTTTTGCTCCAGGAAGGAGCAAAAGAACGAGTCCCCTACAGGGCACTGGATCCACCGGCTTCCCTGAGTATTGTACGCAAATTGTATGTGCCTGTGGGAATATATGTATTTAGGGAGACATTCTCTACCTTTCCTCAGATTCTCAAAGGGGTCCCTGGCCCAGAAAAAGTTAAGAGCCACCGACAGCCACCCTTGGAGATTAGCATCTGGAGCTTTCATTTATCCAGCTCCTTCCTTGATCAATCAATGGCGGTGAACCACATGATGCCCAACAGTGTCCTTGCCTTGTATTGACCACAGTTGTGGACTGAGTGAGTAAGGACATCAAAGAGTGGCAAGGACATCACAGAAGGAAACTTGGAACAAAGAGCCTGAAAGAACGATTGAAGTGGAATCATGAGGGGAGGGTTATAATCTGCAGACGTTCCTGGGAAGCCAGAGAGATAAGGAGGCTAAACAGAGGCCTTTCATACCCCACCATGGCCTTGTGTGGCTCCTTGAGTTCTCACCTAGTGACTTAGTGACCACAGAAACTTCTGGAAGATTTCTGCTAATAATAACGCTTACTAAGCACTTATTATGCTCTTTACAGACATGACCTTCTTCATCCTCACCACAACCCGTTAAAGTGGGTATTTTAATCCTCATTTGACAGAGGAGAAAACCGAGCCTTAGGAATAATGGGTAATTTTCCCAAGGTCAAAGCACAGATTTGAACCCAGGTTTGCCTCACTTCAAAGCACATCCTCCTGACCACTAGGCTGTCCCTTGGGGTTGTTTTTTTTTTTTTTAATTGTAATAAAATGGAGAAAAGCTCATTTCCCTTAAGTACAGAATATACCCTACCTCCTCCTCACTCCCTCCATTGAAATCCATTTTCATTGGGGTAATACTAAATAAGCTGTTCAGGTGTGTGTAGAGGGAGATGGTAGCCCCAGGTGTACCCCCAGGTGCTCCAGTAACAAGGGGTGCTTTCTAAACTGCCTTCTAAAGCCTGGACACTGCTAAACGGAGAGTATAAGCTTGGGGTCTGAACTAAGCTGCTCAAGATCATTAAGAAATTTGTGAGGTGTAAACAGGAGAGAGGAAGGCGAGGAAAAGGAGGTAGCTAGTAACCAGCCAGGGACTTTCAGGGAACAACAGGGAAGTCTAATAAGGAATTTACTAAGTTTGCCATATGGGATGCCAAAACCAGATAGAGACACCACACACACACACAAAAGGCCAATATTTCTGATGAACATAGATTCAAAAATCCTCAACAAAATACTAGCAAATGGAATTCAACAATACATTTTAAAAAATCATACACCATGATCAAGCGGGATTTATTCCTGGGATGCAAAGGTAGTTCAATATTTGCAAATCAATCAACATGATACATCACATCAATAAGAGAAAGAATAAAAACCATATGATCATTTCAATAGACACAGTAAAAACATTTGACAAAATACAACATCCATTCATGATGAAAATCCTCAACAAGGTAGGTCTAGAGAGAAAATACCTCAACATAATAAAGGCCATATATGAAAAACTCACAGTGAACATAATACTCAATGGGGAAAAACTGAGAACTTTCCCCCCAAGGTCAGGAACAAGACAAGGATGTCCACTCTCACCACTTTTAGCCAACATAGAACTGGAAGTCCACTACTCCAGACAACATAAAGAAATAAAAGGCATCCAAATTGCTAAGGAAGAAGTTAAAATCTCACTATTTGCAGATGACAAGATACCATATATAGAAAACCCTAAAGACTTCACCAGAAAACTACTAGAACTGATAAATGAATTCAGTAAAGTCACAAGATACAAAATCAATGGTTCAGAAATCTGTTGCATTTCTATATGCCAATAATGATACATCAGAAGGATAAATTAAGAAAATAATCCCATCTACAACTGCACCCAAAACAATAAAATATCTAGGAAGAAACTTAACCAAAGAGGTGAAAGACCCATAATCTGAAATCTATAAAACACACTGATGAAAGAAATTGAGGATGACACAACGAAATGGAAAGACATTACGTGCTCATGGATTGGAAGAACAAATATTGTTAAAATGTCCATACTACCCAAAACAACCTACAGATTTTTTTAAAGATTTTATTTATTTATTTGACAAGATTTAATGCAATCTCTATCAAAATACCAACAGCATTTTTCACAGAACTAGAATGAAGAATCCTAAAGTTTGTATGGAACAACAAAAGACCCCGAATAGCCAGAGGAATGTTGAAAAAGAAAAGCAAAGCTGGCGGCATCACAATTCTGGACTTCCAGCTCTATTACAAAGCTGTCATCATCAAGACAGTATGGTCCTGGCACAAAAACAGACACATAAATCAATTTAATAGAATAGAGAACCCAGAAATAAACCCACAATTATATGGTCAATTGATTTTCAACAAAGCAGGAAAGAATATTGAATGGGAAAAAGTCTCTTCAACAAATGATGTCAAGAAAACTGGATAGCAACATGCAGAAGAATGAAACTGGACCACTTTCTTTCACCATACACAAAAATAAACTCAAAATGGACTAAAGACCTAAATGCGAGACCTAAACCATAAAAATCCTAGAAGAGAGCATAGCCAGTAATGTCTCTGACATCAGCTTTAGCAACATTTTTCTAGATATGTCTCTTGGGACAAGGGAAATAAAAGCAAAAATAAATTATTAGGACTGCACCAAAATAAAAAGCTTACACACAGCAAAGGAAACAGTCAACAAAACTAAAAGGCAACCTATTGAATGGGAGAAGATATTTGCAAATGACATATCTGATAAAGGGTTAGTATCCAAAATATATAAAGAATCTACACAACTCAACACCCAAAACAAATAATCCAATTAAAAAATGGGCAGAAGACATAAACAGACATTTCTCCAAAGAAGGCAATCCAGATGGCCAACAGACACACGAAAAGATGCTCAACATCACTGATCATCAGGGAAACACAAATCAAAACTACTATGAGATATCACCTCACACCTGTCAGAATGGCTAAAATCAAAAACACAAGAAATAACAGGTGTTGGCAAGAATGTAGAGAAAAAGGAACCCTCATGCACTGTTGGTGGGAATGCAAACTGGTGCAGCCACCGTGGAAAACAGTATGAGGTTCCTCAAAAATTTAAATATAAAACTACCCTATGATCTAGTAATCACAGTACTGGGTATTTACCCAAAAAATACAAACACTAATTCAAAGGGATACATGCACCCCTATGTTTTATAGCAGCATTATTTACAATAGCCAAATTAAGGAAGCAGCCCAAGTGTCCATCGATAGATGAGTGGATAAAGAAGAGGCAGTATATATATATATAATGGAATATTATACAGCCAAAAAAAAAGAATATAATCTTGCCATTTACAACAACATGGATGGGGCTAATGAGTATAATGCTAAGTGAAATAAGTCGGAGAAAGAAAAATACCATTTGATTTCCTTCATATGTGGAATTTAAGAAACAAAACAAATGAGCAAAGGGAAGAAAAAAGAGAGAGAGACAAACCAAGAAACAGACTCGGAACTATAGAGAACACATTGCTGGTTACCAGAGGGGAGGTGGGTGGAGGGGTGGGTGAAATAGGTGCTGGGGATTAAGAGCACACTTACCATGAACACTGGGTGATGTTGCAAGTGTTGAATCACTATATTGTACACCTGAAACAAATATAATGGTGTATGTTAACTATATTGGAATTAAAATTTTAAAACTAATTTTAAAAAGATAGAAAGGTTTGTAAACTTAAACAAACACAAAAAACAAAAAGGATTGTAGGTAAATCAACGATTTTTTTGTACGGTAAGAAAAATGCTACTCAATTATATCTTGGCATTTCAAGGCCAAAAAAAAATTTTTTTCCATATGGGGTAAATTCACTTCTCTGTCCCCATGACAGCTTCACCTTTGTGGTGTAAGATCAGTTTTGAAGAAATGGGGTGATGTGCTGAATTTGCCTCAAAGGGAGAATGGTGAAAAGCCAAGGCTGGGGGTGGGGGGCGGCCCACCCACACTCAGTGTCCCATATTTATTGAGCTTCTGAGTATGAGGTCCCAGGAATACTGCCCTACAGAGGCACCTGACTTAGGTCTCTAAGGGAAGATACCTTCCTAAGGGAATGAAGACTATACCTGGGTGCCAAACTTACATATTGACAGACTGGAGCTGCTGCAAAAACACAGGTTTCTGCAGAGCTGGGGAGGCTGCCCTGTCCCAGGAGGCATTTTTCTGGCTCTAGTGTTCTACCGAGCAAGGAGTTAATGAATTAATAAAAGTGTGATCACAAGAACTTCAGAACCTGTTATGTTGCCGGTCACAAGCTTGACAAGGCAATATGTTCCCTGCTTTATGTTACATTAAATTGTCAAAGTTAAAATCGGAGGGGTAGACGAACCATGAGAGACGATGGACTCTGAAAAACAAACAGGGTTCTAGAGGGGAGGGGGGTGGGAGGATGGGTTAGCCTGGTGGTGGGTATTGAGGAGGGCACATTGTGCATGGAGCACTGGGTGTTATGCACAAACAATGAATCATGGAACACTTCATTTAAAACTAATGATGTAATGTATGGGGATTAACATAAGAATAAAAAAAAAGAAATAAATTGTCAAAGTTAGAGAATAAAATAAAAGAAACACAAAGTGTACATAAAGAGGATAAAGGAAACAAGAAAAAAGAAAGAAATATGTTTGTGGGGAGCGGAGACCTTACTTTGCAGGAGGGTTAGATTACAGCTTTTCTGAGAGGGCAGACATTTAAGCTGAGAAGTGAGAGCCACAGGATGAGAAAGAGCTGACCTTGCAAAAAGCAGAGACAGTGTTAACTGGCATAAGAGAGAGCGTGTGCAAAGGGCCTGAGACAGGAAACCCTACTGATGTTCCAAGAACTGAAAGAAGACCGGTGAGGTTGCAGTGTGGTGAACAAGAGAGAGAAGGCGCTTAAATCGCTTAAATCTTGTATCACAGAGTTGGGGGAGGGTCCCTATTACAGGTCCATGGCAGAGGAGTGGGCGAGTTCACGGATTTGGCTGCCCAGGACGACCCTAGAGTCAGAACAGGATGGAAACCTCGAGCAAAGGCGAAGGCCTGCTGGGGGCGCTCAAGTCCCTCCTCCACCCGCACCCCTAACCCCCAGCCCCCGCAGGTCAGCTGTGGGGCTTCCTCCGCGGTTCGCCCTCCAGTCCTTGTCCGGAGACGGGAGCCCCAGCCCTGACTAGCCCAGGGCCCCAAGCCGATGCCTGGGTGGAGAACGCCTTCCTCCCACCTCTGGGCTCCCACCTACGGGGCAGGCTGGCTGTCGGCCCCAGCGACCGAGGTCGGAAGCGCGGCCAGCAGTCACGTCTTCAGTCCCCGCGGTCCGGGCGGTCCTGGAGGCTGTGCCCTTGCTCCGCCCCAGAACCCCATTCAGTTTTCATTGCTAAGTCATGTTCCATTGTACCACAATTTATAAATCTGTTCAAATCCATTCACCTGTTGGTGGGCATTTCAGTTGTTTCTAGTTATTGGCTATTACAAATAAAACTGCCACGAACACTCATGCACAAGATTCTATATGGATGTATATTTCTTTTTCTCTTGGGTAAATACCTAGTAATGGAATAACTGGATCATATGGTAAGTAGTGTTTAACTCTTTAAATCACTGCCAAAATGTTTTCCAAAGTGGGTGCCTCATTTCATATCCCCAGCAGCATTGTATGAGAGTTTCAGTTTCTCCACATCCTCACCAACACTTAGTTTGGTCAGTCTTTTAATTTGTATTTCCTTATTGACTCTCCTTATTGACTACTGATGTTGAGCATCTTTTCACATGCTTTATTTTGCCATTACTATATCTTCTTTTTTCTTGGTGAAGTATCTGTTCAAATCTTCCCCATTTAAAAAATTGTGTTTTCTTATTACTAAGTTCATAGTTATTTAAATATTCTAGACACAAGTCCTTTATCAGATATATGATTTGCAAATTTTTTCCCAGTCTGTGACTTGTCTTTTCACTCTCTTAACAATGACTTCAAATAGCAGAAATGTTTAATTAAAAAAAGAAATGTTTAACTTCAATAAATTCAAATTTGTTCTTTCTTTTATGGATCATATTTTGATGTCATATCTAAGAAATCTTTGCCTAACCCAAGGTCACAAAGATTTTCTCCTGTGCTTTCTTCTACAAGTTTTATATTTTTAGGTTTTACATTTTACATTTAGGCCTATGATCCATTTTGCGTTAAATTTTATATGTGGTGCAAAGACTGAAGTTCTTTTTTTCCTTTTTTTTTTTTTGCATGTGGATATCCAACATTTACAGCCCCTTCTGTCACATTGCCTTTGCATCTCATCAAAAATCAGTTGTCCAGGGGCCCCTGAGTGTCTCAGTCAGTTAAACGTCTGACTCTCGATTTTTGGCTCAGTTCATGATCTCCAGGTCATGGGATCCAGCCCAGCATTGGGCTCAGTGCTCAGCATAGGGTATGCTTGGGATTCTCTCTCTCCTTCTCCCTCTGCCGCTCCCCCGGCTTGTGCTCTCTATATGCATAAATAAATAAATAAATAAATAAATAAATAAATAAATAAAATCTTTAAAGAAAAAAATTAGTTGTCCATATACATGTGTGTGTTTATTTCTGAAACTCTATTCCGGTCTACCTTTACACCAATACCACACCATCTTGATTACTATAGCTTTATAAGACTTGAAATCAAGTAGGGTTAGTTCTCCAACTTTGTTGTTTCTCAAAGTTGTTTTGGCTATTCACGGTCCTTTGCATTTCCACATGAATTTTATTTATTTGTTTGTTTGCTTGTCTGTTGGTTTTATTTTATCCGTTCCCCCGACACACTTCCTCTCTGGCAACCATCAGTATGTTCTCCATATTTAAGAGTCTGTTTATTTTGCTTGTTTGCTCATTTGCTTTTTTTTTTTTTAGATTCCACATATAAGTGAAATCAGATGGTATTTGTTTTTCTCTGTCTTATTTCACTTAGCATAATACCCTCCAGGTCCATTCCTGTTGTAGCAAATGGCAAGATCTCATTCTTTTTTGTGACTGAGTAATACTCTATTATATATATTGTACCACATCTTCTTTACCCATTTATCTATCGATAGACACCTGGGTTGCTTCTATATCCTGGCTACTGTAAACAATGCTGCAAAAAATGTAGGAGTGCATGTATATTTAGAATTCATGGTTTTATTTTCTTTGGGTAAACACCCAGTAGTGGAATTACTAGATGATATGGTATTTCCATTTTTTTAAAGATTTTATTTATCTATTTATTTGAGAGAGAGTAGGGATGGGGAGAACAGAGGGAGAGAATCCCAAGCAGACTCCCTGCTGAGCACGAAGCCCAATGCAGGGCTTGATCTCACAACGCATGAGATCATGACCAGAAATGGAAACCAAGAGTTGGAACCTTACCGACTGAGCCACTCAGGCGCCCCATAGTAGGTCTATTTTTAATTTTTTGAGGAACCTCCACACTGCTTTCCACAGTGGTTGCACCAATTTTCATTTCCACCAACAGTGCACAAGGGTTCCTTCTTCTCCACAGCCTCACCAACACCTGTCATTTCTTATCTTTTTGATTCTTGCCATTCTGACTGGTGTGAGGTGATATCTGACTGTGGTTTTAGAATCAGCTCCTCAATATCTATTTTTTGAAAAAGGCCGATGGGACAGCAGTTCTGCTATAATGCTTGTTTTGAAAACTTGAATTTGTTCCAATACAATTGATATATTAGGGAATAATTTGAACATAACTTAGGTGCAATTTCTTCTGCAAGAAGCACTAGGAGAATGCCGACAGCTGCGCACCAGCTGAGAATAAGGCTTTGAAGGAGCTCCAACATGCTGGCGTTCACCATGTTTGTCACTGTTGGTTTGTTTTGTTTTGTTTTGTTTTTCACTGTTGGTTTTTAAGACTATGCAGAGCTAGAGAGAGGGGATGAGAACATGGCAAGTTAAAATCCCACAACGCTCACTGCTCTTACCAAGAGTCAGCTGTTTTTTCTTGAATAAACACTCCCTAAGTTGCTGCAAACCTTTGATTAATTTCCAGAGTTATGAAAAAGTTGCTTCTGATAATTTTTGCCAGTTTCTCATTGCTTTTATGGAGGAGAGAATTTTCAGAGGTCCTTACAGCACCATTTTCATTGACATCACTTCCTCCCTTCACGTCAACTTTCCTTCACAGCCAGCCCTGGTGCCATGTCCAGACACCAGTGGCTGCCTCATGTTCTCGTGTCCCTCTTGCCTTCCTCTCTTCTGTCATACTCTTTACTGCAGGATCCCTGTCCTGATCACACCTGGTTGCCTTCTTACTCCAAGCCTGCTCATAAGTAACTGAATTTTGCTGGAGGAAACCATAAAACCTTACTCAAGTGAGCATTCCACAAAAGCAGACAGTCTTACTATAATTAATCAATACTGGGCGCCTGGGTGGCTCAGTTGGTTAAGCGACTGCCTTCGGCTCAGGTCATGATCCTGGAGTCCCGGGATCGAGTCCCACATCGGGCTCCCTGCTCGGCAAGGAGCTTGCTTCTCCCTCTGACCCTCCCCCCTCTCATGTGCTCTCTCTCTCTCATTCTCTGTCTCAAATAAATAAATAAAATCTTTAAAAAAAAATTAATCAATACTTTCCCACTCTTAAAGAGAAGTAGAGAAATGGGTATTGATTCCTAAGTTTTCAGTTCCCATGCAGTATCACAGATATATGTATCTCATTTCCTGCCCTCAGATGCTGATGAGATTAACTGTTTTATCCTTATTGTCTGTTGAATCTTTCTCCATACTCTTGCCAATTATTTTAGTTTGCATTCTTTAACTAATAATGAATAATAATTTCTTCAGGTTGAATGTTTCCTTTTTAGTAAATTGCTTGCTAATGTCCTAAATCCTTTAATAAATTGCTTGTTTATGTCCATTTTCCATCAAGGTTTTTTTTTCAAGATTTTATTTTTAAGTGGGGTGCCTGGATGACTCAGTCGGCTAAGCGTTTGACTCTTGGTTTCGGCTCAGGTCATGATCTCATGGGTCATGGGATCAAGCCACATGTGGGGCTCTGCACTCAGCAGCGAGTCTGCTTGAAGATTCCCTCTGCCTCTCCTCCCACTCACTCTCTCTCTCTAAAATAAATCTTAAAAAAAAAAAAGATTTTATTTTTAAGTAATCTCTACACCCAACATGGGGCTAGAACTCACGACCCCGAGAGAGGAGTCACATGTCCTACCAACTGAGCCAGCCAGGCACCCCAAGGTATGTATTATTTTTCTTGTTGTCATATATGTTGCAAATCAACAAGTTTGTGTATGTGTGTTTTACTTTGGAACCGAAAGCAAATACTATTGGTCAGAATTGGTGTTTCTTAATGACATTTAAACAACACAACTCGTAATGTCCTATACCTCTTTGTATCCCAATGAGCTAAAAATGTTCCTCATACAAAACATAAAGGAGGTTCAAAATTTACTGTGGATGATGACTGAAATGATACAGGAATATCTTGGAGCAAAAGGTTCCTAATTCCCAAAGGCTGTTTTCTAGAAAAGACAGCCTGGCAAATGCTTGACATAGTCTTGTAGAATTTAAGAACCAGAAGAAAGTTTAGGAGATGATATATTTCATTCTGGACAATTTAAGAAAATTTAAGGGCGCCTGTGTGGCTTAGTCAGTGAAGCGTCCAACTCTTGATTTTGGCTCAGATCATGATCTCAGGGTTGTGAGATTGAGCCCCATGTTGGGCTCTACCCTGAGTATGGAGCCTGCTTAAGATTCTCTCTCTCCCTCTCCTTCGACCCCTCCCCCTACCACTCTCACATGCTCTCTCTGTCTCTCTCTAAAATAAAAGAAAAGAAAAATTTAAGATAATTTAAAAAATTACATTAAGAAATTTAAGAAAAGGGTAACCAGCTAAAGAAAGTGTAGGGAATAATAAAGTTTCCAGGTAAAAAAAGATCTTGAGAAAATTTTATTCCAACCTATCATTTATTAAATGAGCCCCAAAAAAAGGAAATGACTAGTCAAAGATACACATCTAGTTAGAATCTCACTGGTTATTCATGAAATGAATGGACTTCAAATTGCAAAGTTAGACTCCAGTCTAGAAAGATGAAAGCCAAATGAACATAGGATGCAGATAAGGTAAATGTAGATACTTCTTTTTTTTTTTTAAGATTTTATTTATTTATTTGACAGAGAGAGACAGCAAGAGAGGGAACACAGCAGGGGGAGTGGGAGAGGGAGAAGCAGGCTTCCTGATGAGCAAGGAGCCCGATACGGGGCTCGATCCTAGGACCCTGGGAACATGACCTGAGCCGAAGGCAGACGCTTAACAACTGAGCCACCCAGGCACCCTGGATGTAGATACTTCTTGAGACTGAAGCATTTAAATTTGAGATCAACCAATGAAATACTACTTATATGTTTAGTAGGCTACTGCCTAAGAAAAGTTAGGAATACTTACACACACGCACATAGATATTTGATTACCATTTTAAACAAAATGGAAGAATAAACCATAAAATTTGTACAAATGTTATCTATGAGGGAGAAGGGAGTAGCATGGAGAGTACAGATCTGATTTTATGTAAGTATTTTACATAATCATAAAAGAAAAGTAAAAATTATTCTCTAAAACAACAGTGAAATAAAACAAATGAATTCAACTGTAGATTGAATTGGTGGCATAACCACACAGAGGAACTATTCTAAGTATCTTTAAAACAAGTAATTCAGGTATATATCCCCAGTGGGATGTAGCCCAAGGACAAAAACTCTGCAAAAAAATATATTTTTAATTGTTTTTAGTAATCATATCAGTACTGGTATTGGTATTATTTTTCAGAAGCTACTGTGTAGGTGGTGTCAGGTAAAACAAGTAATCATACTGGTGTTGTCAAAAACACTAGGACTTGGAGCATGAGAGAAAGGAGATTGTAAGGAGATGTAAAATCATTGGGGTCAATAAAAACACTGAAGTTCTGAATTGTGACTGGAACATCAGTATGCACTCAATGTATTTTATGTTACTGAAAAGGCTTGGAAATGATGACCAGTCCAGCAGCAATGAACACTTTAAGAGCCCAGATTGTGGTGTTATAAATCCTTTTATCTGCTAAAAGCAATTACAGCTCCTTTGAGAAATGACTGATTCCAGGTCTGGGGCAGAAGATGTTCAAAATTTCCTGGAACATCTTGTCATGCCAGAAAGCAGAGGAGCCATCAGAGTACTAGGGTTGGATCAAAAGATCTCAGAAACTAATTTGAATTGGCTCCTGCAGGTCAAAGATGGGACATTTTTAATATCAATAAGGGTGATGTTTGCAGTGGAATAAAACACATAAAATAGGCTTAAACCGGTGCGCCTGGGTGGCTCAGTCGTTAAGCGTCTGCCTTCGGCTCTGGTCATGATCCCAGGGTCCTGGGATCAAGCCCCGCATCGGGCTCCCCGCTCCGCGGGAAACCTGCTTCTCCCTCTCCCACTCCCCCTGTTTGTGTTCCCTCTCTCGCTGTGTCTCTCTCTGTCAAATAAATAAATAAAATCTTTTTTAAAAATAGTCTTAAACCCATACATTCATAACACCTTTTAAAATATCTCATCAGGGTGCCTGGGTGGCTCAGTTGTTGGGTGTCTGCCTTCGGCTCAGGTCATGATCCCAGGGTCCTGGGATCGAGTCCCACATCGGGCTCCTTGTTCTGCGGGAAGCCTGCTTCTCCCTCTCCCACTCCTCCTGCTTGTGTTCCCTCTCTCTCTGTGTCTCTCTCTGTCAAAAAATAAATAAAAAAATCTTAAAAAAATAAACAAAATATCTCATCAATCACCTTTAGAGAATGCTAGTATAATAACTCATTGATTTAAAAACTGGTAAATGGCGGGACAGAATCAAGCATTAATTCTGCCTTTCCTCTATAAAATGCAGCTCAGATTCATCAAATCACGGTGAGAGGAAATTCCTATTTGTAAAAGTATTCTAGCTAAAAAAATAAATAAATAATGTTAGACTTAGAATATCACTATTCTGCAATACTAATGAATTAATGAAGCTAGGCAATGATCATCAATAACTACTAACATCACAGAAAAACAGCTAGTATCATATGCTTCTTGATGAAACATACCACCACCATCTATGATGTGACCTTACTAAGACAAGGAATAATAACAATAAACCAGAATCTGATCAAGTCTCTAATCTTAATTCGTATTTTCAAGTCAGTGGGATCTCCATGGGGGCCAGGGCCAAAATACCTGCACATGACTCCCAGTGAGCCTGCCTGGATTGTCCACAGACCAGTGGCTTGGGTTCCAAAAGCAAGAATCCTAGAGATTGAGAAAACCTGGTTGAATAAATTCTATTTTCATGCTAACTCACCGTCAAGAGTGGTTAAAACGTACCACCCATATGCACTGAGTGTTCCGCAAAAGTTCTTCTGACATTGAGGCTAGAAGCCCTTAAAAGCTAAGGACAAAAAGGGTCTTCCGAAGACCTAAGAGAAGAACCTGCATCTGTGGGGAAACACAGGGACTCAAGATAAGTCCATCTGTAAGCAACAGGAGCGGGCTCCACTTGTTCCATGAACTTGCTTGCAATCCTTCTCACTTATGAGACCTGTAGACAGAGGCTCCACCTCCTATCCTAAGAATTACAATCTATGGGAAAGGTACTATTTATTTTCCAGGCAGGAACCCACTAGTCTTGGCAGACAGGCTTTGGGATCTGAAGCCCAACCCCATGAGGCTGATCACTTGCCTGCATGCCCTGTAAGAATGGTCTTCATGGAATGCAAGGAAGCTTGCATTGCATTTGCCCAAGTCCTTGTGCTAAACCCAGCACAAACAGAGCTCAATTCAGCACCAATGTGTGATAATGTGTATAAAGTGTTGCCAATCAGGGATACCAAAACTTTGGGATCCAAAGTTTTATTGGGGGTCAATCACACAGGCATGCAGTGCCCGTGTAACTGACCTTAACCAGTCAATCTCCAGCCCCCAGAGGTCAAACATGTCTCAAGATCTTGGGCATACAAAGCCACTTTTATCAAGCAGGATACTCCAAGGGCTCAGAGTTCATTTCCCAGGAACCAGTCAAGGACCAGTCCCAAAGACTTTTGAGATGTACACAGTTTGAGCAAGCAAGTCCTCCTGAGTTAACAATTTACTGACACTTATCTAGCACATATTACATGTCACCCTTTATTTTTTTTTTTAAAGATTTTATTTATTTATTTGAGAGAGAGAGAATGAGAGACAGAGAGCATGAGAGGCAGGAGGGTCAGAGGGAGAAGCAGACTCCCCGCCGAGCAGGGAGCCCGATGCGGGACTCGATCCCGGGACTCCAGGATCATGACCTGAGCCGAAGGCAGTCACTTAACCAACTGAGCCACCCAGGCGCCCACCCTTTATTTTTTTTTAAGATTGTATTTATTTATTTGAGAGAGAGAGAGAGCAGGGTTGGGATGGGAAGGGTGAGGAAGAAGCAGATTCCCTGTGGCACAGGGAGCCCGATGCCGAACTTGATCCCAGGACCCTGGGATCATGACCTGAGCCGAAGGCAGATGATTAAACCACTCAGCCACCCAGGTGCCCCATGTCACCTTTTATTCTTAATGACATTTTTACCATGTAGGTGGTGTCTCCCCAGCTAGGATGGAGGCCAACATAAGAGAAGCAACTGCCATAACTTTTAGTATCTCGGGGGCTTGAAGAATTCCATATATTAGCAGATAGATGCCCAATAAATAATCATATTTTACAATCATGCCAGTGGCCCTTGCTCAGGTTGCTCTGTGCCTAGGATATCCTTCTAGATCCCTTCTACCTATTATCACTACTCCTAGCTGTCCATCAGTACACAAACCAATTTGTAGTTTCTTGTGAGATCTTCCCCAACTGTTCTGGCCCATATTAAGGTTTTTCTTCCCTAAATTCTTGACATATTTCCTGTCCAGATAATCGATGTGACTTTTTATTATATTCAACCTTGAAATGTTACTTAGCTTTCATAGGACTAAGGCTCTTCTCCCAACTAGACTCTAAGCTTCTGGAGAAAAAGAACCAGATTGTACTTGGTTTTTTGCCTTCCCTTTGATGCCCAGATGCTATGATCTGAATGTTCCTGTCCCCTCAGAAGTCATATGTTGAAACCTAATCTCCAATGTGATCGTGTTTTGATGTGGTTAGATCATGGAGGCAGGGCCTTCATGAATGGGATTAGTGCCCTTATAAAAGAAGCCCTAGGGAGACGCCCTGCTTCTTCCACTATGTGCTGTTACAGTTACAACATGCTGTTTATGAACCAGGAGGAGGGCCTTCACCAGACCCTGAATTTGCTGGTATTTTGGTGTAGCAGCCCAAACAAACTAAGGCACCAGGTCAGGGCCTTAATATAGTAGCTATTAAATAAATATGAGATGGTCACTGAAGATAGACATTCCCTTCTTCTCTGGGCCTTTTTAACTTCTCTCTGCTGAGGTCAGACCAGTGCTTCATAAACAGATGGAAAGAGAGAATGCTTTGCAGAGAAATGAATTATAGCAATGAATACTCAGCACAGAGTTTTTGCAAAGACTAAAGCTTTTTATTCCGACCGGGAGTCATCAATTTTCTGAATATGTTACTCTGAGCCCTTGGTGGAGAGGACAGCCTCACTGATGCTCTGAGTGATATAATCTATGTTGCAGGCATTGATACAGCTGAAGTTGATCCGACCATTCTTGGGAAGGTAGATATGCTTTTTCTTGACCAGGTATTCCACCTGTTGGACTGGTGATCATCCCAGGGTCTGAGATACTAACTCCCCTCTAGCCCAGGGTGGATTAGAGGTGATAGGAAGTGCCAGCATTTCTGGGGATCCAGAAGGGTCTTTAAAGCAACTCTACTTCCCTCAAATCAAACAACTAGGGACTGGTCACCTAGTCAGTGAAGCTTAATGCTCAAATACAATCCCAAGGTCAGAAAAGGGGGAGCTACCCCCTCCTAGATACTTACAGTTGAGTCCAAGATAGCTATGGGGCCCATTCTGGTCTGTGATATGATCCCAGGAACCAGGCGTTCCCAGGAGCCGGAGCTTCTCCTTCACCTTTTCCTTAATCAGCATGATGTTCTCTACAAGCCCTTTCAGACTCTGCTTCCTGCCAAAGAAAAGACAGCAAGAAATTAAAGTATGAGGTTTCCCTGCTGTCAAGCTCCTCATTGCCATTGCACTCTTCTTGCCTTCAAAAGCCCCAAGGATAGTGCCCGAGGGCGTACTGGTGGAGCCCAGGATCTGATTACAAGTGGGAGAGGAGTTTCAGCCCATATTAATTTAAGCAAGCCACGCAGGCTTGTAGGCAGATTTTGCCAGAGTAGCAAGTCCTTGATGCTGCCTAATCTCCTGCAACCTGGAAGACTTCAAATAATTCATTGGCCTATGTCCCAAAAGAATGTCCTCTTGCCCACTCCCCCAAGGTGTTGGTACACAATGAGTCCTCAGCAAATGTTGATGAATGAATGGAGTCAAAGAGGCAACTGGGCAGGAAGAATCCTGTGAATGGGCAAGTCTATATGTATGTCTAGAGGCTCTGCCATCCCTTCCCGCCCCCACCCTTTGCCCTTACCATTCTTCCTGAAGAGCAGGGTTACAGAGGATGGAGGTGATAATGCGAGCCCCCGTAGTAGGGGGGTTTAGCCACAGGGCCTGGGTGAGTTTCATCAGTTGGGAGAGGACGCATAGCAGGAGCTGGTTGTTGAGTGCTACCACGACCAGGATCCCAACTCCTTCATCTGCAGCATTGGGACAGACAGCCCCTCAGTCTCCTTCTCCATTACCAGGGCCTTCCCTGATGACTTTACCTCCAACCTTGCAGAAGAGAGGGTTGGACTACCGGGCCCCCCTCCCAGCCCAGCCGAGCAGGTATCCAGATCCCAGGAAGTTGCCAGAGCCTCTTCTTCCAGAAAAAAGTAACTATAAATAGGAGTCTCAAAGATGGGGGATGCCTGGGTGGCTCAGGCAGTTGGGTGTCTGCCTTCGGCTCAGGTCATGATCCCAGGGTCCTGGAATCAAGTCCCGCATCGGGCTCCCTGTTCAGCGGGGAGCCTGCTTCTCTCTCTACCTGCTGCTCCCCCTGCTTGTGTTCTCTCTCTCTCTCTGACAAATAAATAAATAAATAATCTAAAAAAATAAAAAAATAAATAAAATGTAAAGAGTCTCAAAGATGGGACGCACTTGAAAGATCACCAAGCCCTCCCCCTCACCTTATAGCTGAGGAAAGAGAGGCCCAAAGGGGCAAAATGATTTCACAGGGGTCAGTCTTGGGGCACCTGGTTGGCTCAGTCAGTTAAGCGTCTGGCTCTTGATTTCAGCTCAGGTCATGATCTCAGGGTCATGATATCAAGCCCCCTGAGTTTCTCTCTCTCCCTCTCCCTCTGCCTCTCCTCCCTCTCTCCCTCTCTAAAATTAAATAAATAAATAAATAAATAAATAAATAAATAAATAAATAAAATTTAAAAAAAAACTGGAGTCAGTTTTAGTAGCTAGTTTTAGGAACTGAGCTGAGACAATACTGCAGAACCTGACTCTTACCTCAGTGCTCTTCCCTTCTGCCTCCATGGTACTCTCTCTGGAGGCCTTGGCTCTCTCCAGAGGGTAGGAGATATCAAGCACAACGTTTATGCCATGGCTAAGGCACCACGTCAGCACGAGGCCTTCCCCTCCCCTTTGGCCCGTTCCGTACCATAGATGCCAAAAGTGTTGGACAGAGACTGGCTGCAGAAGAACTCAAAGCCTTGAGACACGAAGTACTGTAAGAATCCAGTATCTTCTTCCAAGTCCCCGGTGGATAAACCTTGATTGGGAATGTCAAAAAATGGGAATATCTGCTTGCTCTGTAGGAGAAAGAAGATTGGAAAAAGGATGAAGTTGGTGGAGGAGATGGTAGATGGCGAGAGGGAAGAAAGTCCGGCGGATGTTGGGCTCACCTTCATGCTGGCCATCAACCTTGCCCACTGACTTTGTGTCAAGTTGCAGTCACCAAGGTTCCCAATCACAAAGATACAGCCATGTGGGGCCTGCTGCAGGTAGACACTGTCTCATCAGGCACTTCCCCTACCAAGTGGGAGTGGCACTAGGGCATATGGAGGAGAAATCATCCTCCATGTTGGTTCCTACTAAAGGGCCAGGCAAATCCAAGCCTAGAAAAGGCCTTTCATGACAACAGGGGTGGTGGGGATGAAAGGAAAATAAAACTGTAATCAGGTCTGCGGAGAAGTTTCTGAGCAGGGCCCCTCTACCTCCACCACATCGAGGAGCACGTTGGAGTCTATGCACAGCTGCTTGGAGTCCCAGAAGGAGTATTCACAAACTGTAAAGCCCATGTCCTGGAAGACGAGTCCGTAGGGTTCTGTGGGAACACAGCCCCCCTCCAGCTGGTACTGAGGAAATGGAGGCAGACATGCCAGGGAATGGGTCTGAGGGTCACTGGTGGAAGGTGGGACAATAACAGGAAAAGGACAAGCATACTTGGCTTGTCTACCATCTTGCTCATGACAGAGAGTGAGAAGGGCAACAGTGAAGATTGCAAATGGGGTGGGACTCAGGAACAGGAGAGAGGGACCTTCTGTCACCCCCATTTTGCATAATAACTCACCTTTTTTGGAAGAAATAATGTAAACTATTTGAGAATCCTTACGCCAGATTTTGAGGAACTGGGCCCCAAGTTGGAAGGCTCCATTGTCACCAACAGTGTGCACACCCCCTACCTGCCAACAGAAAATAAACAGAAGTAACTCTTTAAAAGAGTGATAATGATGCTATTACTGCCTCAGGTTCAGATGATTCCTTCCTGGAAAGAACCTGTACATCAGCAGTGTGGGCTGATGCAAAGAACAGTGGCTTCAGGTTCGGATCCTGGCTCTGTCCCCCACCGACCAAGTCTCCGGACTCTGAGTCTCACGGCCCCCTCTGTCAATGCCAGGAAGCCCTCCAACGCCTCTTTCTGGTTAAGGGCTATGCAGCCCCAGAGCTCCACTCGCTGAGTCCGGGTGAGTCAGCAAAGGGCCCTTCATCTCACCCTGTTCTCCATAATGACTTGGCTGTGTTTTCCAAAGAGGAGCTTCAAGGAGGCCTCAGTGAATGATTTCATGCCCTTCACGGGCACATACTCGTAGTTCAGAGAGGGATCATACGCGATCTGCAGTCGGATCTTGGGCACCACGGAAGACACCCAAGGATGGCCCTCGCTGGTCATGCAGACTGTGAGGGAAGCCACAGAGGGAGCTCTGGATGCCCAGCCTCAGGGCCTCCGAGTCAGGGCTCTGCAGACAGCCCACAAACAAACATCGGGCCCAGCTTTCTTGGGGCTTTGGAAAGTTGCCCAGGAAAAGACAACTTTCTTTTTTTTTTCCTTCCCCTTTATAAAAACAATGTGCCGAGTGAATGTGTATAATTTTTGTCTTTTTAAAGAAGACAGCTGAAGCTTATGCCATTTTTTTTAAAACCTGCGTCATTTTAAAGGGCAAACATGACATACCACATGGGAGTTCTAGACCCATGAGGCTAAACAAAGGTAACCCCAACTTTCACAGTGGCTAGGGCTGGCTGCATTTCAGAAGGGTCCGTTTGGGGAACCATTCTTAGTTCAGGAACAGAAGAGGAAGGGGAGGGGAGAAGGAAGAGGCTGAAGAAAGTAGAGTGCCCATGCAGACCCCGAAGCATCGAACTGGAGGAGAAGGCGTAGCTCTTACCAAATCCCCGGAAGCCCCCAGCTAAGGGCAAAGGGCACAGAATGACCCGGGACATTTTTTGCACTTTTCCCCACCGGGCAATTCTGTTAACAAGAACAGAGCTCTCCACGTGCAGAGGCGTGGCTACCTCCTGATTCCTCCGTGGCAAGGGCAGACTGTTCTCCTAGAGGCAATCAGGATAAGAGTCTTAAAACGCTCCAAAACCGTAAGGCATCTACCTCTAAAGGCCAGGAAAATCTTGTTAGGACAATTGTCTTGCTTGTAGGTCTTTAACAAGCTGCCTTCTAGCCTCTGGGCTAGGGGCACATCCATGAACACCGAAAGGGTAGGCATCACTGAAATACAAGTACAGCCAAGCCTACTCTGTTCCCTGCTCCTGTTCCAAAGCCTTCCTCCAAGACCGGCCCAGCCAGGCCTGCCTCTTCCCGGAACCCTGGCAGATCCAATACAGAGGCTCTGGACAACTGGTCACCAGAGCAACAGAACCCTACAATCCCCAATCTCCGTGGTGGCGATCCCCAAAGCCTATGGGAATATTCCATGGCAGTTGAGGAGGATCCCCTGAGAGAGTGGGCAGAGATGGGGGAGGAGGGAGGGAGGACCTGGAATTTCCAGGGACCTCTCTTTAACTCACTGCCTTCTCTGGCTCCCAGTTGCCCAAACCAAAGTAACAAGGCAGCCCTTGGAAGATAGGGCAAGCCCGGCAGCCCAGGAACCGGGTGCAGAAGTGAAAACCTCAGACCCAGCAGTAATGCAAGTTGAGGGATACATTTAAAAAGCTTCTACTTTTGTTTTGCTAAGGGCCCCACATTTTAAAAGGAATAGAAAGAAAGCACTGTTTCCTTCCATAGTTATTTTAAATAAAGAATCCTATGTTTAGAAACAGGATAAGCTGCAACTCCGCAAGCCAATCCTATTTTCTCTCAGTTCTAGAGCCAAGACTTCTACACTTGTTAACCTATTCATTGGTGGCCCAGCAGCAAGTGTAGATGGCAGAAATCAAGGGCACAAAGAGCTGGCCTCTGTAGGATCAGTCTTGTGATTTGCTTTCTTTTTTTATTTTTTTAAAAATAACTTTGTAGGGGGCGCCTGGGTGGCTCAGTCGTTAAGCGTCTGCCTTCGGCTCAGGTCATGATCCCAGGGTCCTGGGATCGAGCCCCGCATCGGGCTCCCTGCTCTGCGAGAAGCCTGCTTCTCCCTCTCCCTCTGCTCCTCCACCTGCTTGTGCTCTCTCTCTCGCTGTGTCTCTCTCTGTCAAATAAATAAAATCTTTAAAATAAAATTTGTTTAAAAAAATAACTTTGTAAGTGATTGTTGTAGACACTGCTGGTGTCTCACGCAGATACCCTTTGCACGGCCCACCCCAAAAAGGTCAAGGCTAGACTTCACCTGGGACCACATCCTTGTAAGGCCCGTTTCCCCATCACAATTCTGCTTCCTTACAGGTTCCTCCTACATTGTGCTCCCTCTGCAAATCATGAGCCCCAAATCCCCTTCTCAGGCTATGCTTCCGGGGAACTCGCCTTACGGCAAATGACTATGAAAATCATCCCTATAATTGTAGAAAACCTTAAAACCTCAAAAAACTATAATGACGAACACCGATTTGCTACAATCAATCTACAACCACACTTAACATTTTGGTGCACCCCCTTTCAGTTTCTCTTCTATGATGTTTATATTTTAAGACAATTGAAATCAAAATGTACATGTAATTGGCATCATACATTTTTCACTTCACATTTCAGTTGTGAGAATTCTAACATGTGCGCCAATCAGAACTGTTCCTGTTGCAAGTAATAAAAAACCCAAGCCACTAGCTTGAGCAAGAGAGATCTTTTATTGGCTCTATAACTGGGCAGGCCAGGGTACATCTGACTTCAATCGCAGTTCAGTCCCGAGTATCAACGTGTCACCAGAGCTCCAGCTTCATTCCCTGTGATTTCCTTGGCTCTGCTCTTCTGGATGCTTCAGCTTTGTTCTTCTGCTCTGGGCACAGGAGCAAAAGTGAATGTAGCGAGTGCAAAATGATACCCATTTGAAAGAAATTTACAACGCAGCTCTATTTGCAAATAAACAAAATGCCAATTACTAAAGGCATGTTTGAATTAATAATGGGACATCCATATAATAGAATTCTATGCAGCTCTTAAATGTAGCCCTCTGTGTACAGATGTGGAAAAATCTCCAAGATACCTCCATAAGTAAAAACCAGGGAGGTACAAAATAGAGAGCAAAGTGGAGCAACATTTGGGGGGACATATGGGGGGGAATAAAAGATACAGTTGCATGTATAGGCATGGAAAATCTCTGGAGGGATACACACCAGTAGCAGTTCTGCCTCTGGAAAGCAGAACTGAGTGGCTGATGGACAGGGATAGGGAAGAAAGCTGACTTGCTTTTCACTGTACGCCATTATGTACTTGGAAAATGCTAAACCAAACGCACAGATTTCCCATTCAAAAACCGTGTTCATGTTTTTAAAAATGGCTGCAGCCTTTTGGACATCACACCCTTACAGCCCAGAGGAAGGGAGAGCATCTTTTCTCATAGGCCCCTGGAAGAATGAGGACGTTTTCTTCCCTGAAGCCCCCAGCCTCCTTTTTCCTTTCTCTTGGCTGCAGTGAGTCACTGGCCCATCTCTGACCTTATCATGGCTGAGGATGGGATACTCTAGTGAGTTTAAGCCAACTACCTAGAGCTGAGGGTGGGGTGGATCCCTCCCAGACCACACAACTAAGAAAGGACAGAAGGTTTCCCTAAAAGAGATCTCAAGGGTTCTTAAAAATGGGAATGGGGGGAAGGGATGCTGGGAAGGCAGTCAGCAAGTGTTCACTGCATCATCCATTCTGAAGTCTTAAAAACCACCAGTTTTAATGCCTATTTTTATGTGTGTTGGCCTTGTACTTCCAAATCCGATAATCATCCAGGGTCCCCGTTGCTGTCTCAGCAGCCATGGGACGCAGGGAATGTTCTTCTCTGGACCACCCCAGGCTATAGACTGTGACAGCAGGTGGGCAGTCATCATGGAGGAGTTGGCTGGCTTGGGCCAGAGGCTCTGCCTGGGAGCTGATTAGCCATCTCTCGGCAGCCCAGGCACAAACATGGTTCAATTAACTAGAATAACCTGCCTTTTCCTACACAGTATGGACCACTAGCTGATCTTAGTCTTCCCCCGTTGTTCCTGACTATTCTTAGGGTGTTCTTGTGTGACTTTGGGGAAAATTCTTTCACATTCATCCAGTCCTAGCCTCCTCGTCCACATCTGTTTCTCAGGACATCACTTGGGTGCAGCGTTTTCCCACTGCCACAGGTGCCCATTCTGACAACTACAGGACCTCAGTGTGAACGCCGAGGATCCATTCTCTTAAAGCCTCCAAAGCCATACTCTCACCTACCAGAGCAGTCAGTACATGTCTATAACCCTCAGAGTCCCCTGAAAATAGTTCCTTCAGCTCTTATCTACCTCCCTCTTGGCCACAGCACTCAGATGTAAGGCCCACCCCCACCCCCACCCCCCCGCTGTCAACTAGAGCCTCATAGTGGAATGGACAGAGGAGGGTCTTTGGTGCTAGGCAGATCTGGCTTTCCATCTCAGCTTTTCCCCTTAGTACCTATATACTCTTAGGTAAGTGGTTTAAAATATCTCCACCTCGGGCGCCTGGGTGGCTCAGTTGGTTAAGCGACTGCCTTCGGCTCAGGTCATGATCCTGGAGTCCCGGGATCGGGTCCCACATCAGGCTCCCTGCTCAGCAGGGAGTCTGCTTCTCCCTCTGACCCTCCTTCCTCTCATGCTCTCTGTCTCTCATTCTCTCTCTCGCAAATAAATAAAATCTTAAAAAAAAATTAAAATATCTCCACCTCAGTGTGTGCATTTTATTTTTTTTAAGATTTATTATTTATTTTGAGAGAGAGAGAGCGTATGCATGAGTGGGAAGGGCAGAGGGAGAGGGAGAGAGAATCCCAAGCAGACTCTGCACTGAGCACGGAGCCCAACATGGGGCTCAATCTCATGACCCTGAGATCACGACCTGAGCCAAAACCAAGAGTCCAACGTTTAACTGACTGCGCCACCCAGGCACCCCCATGCATTTTAAAATGCGGATAAACCAATATTATAGAATTGTGTGAGGTTTATTATGGAAATGAGCGTGTCCCTCAGGCTACCAAGAGAGACAGAAACTACAAAATCAATGTCTAAGGAAGTTTTGACTATAGAATTTATAACATAGAGTATTTGGTAGTTCAAACTAACATTTGAACAGGTTCTAGTAACCATGCTCACAGAAGTTGGCTGCTAAAGTGGAATAGTCCTCACAGGCTCAGCCAAGGAGGACAAAGGGTAAAGAAAAATCCTAAAGAGCTGGGAGAGGAGGGTGCCCTTATTAGCTGATCCAAAGAGCTCATTCCATTGCTAGGAACATGGATCCAAAAAATGGTTGCACCTGAGGTCCCTGTCCACATAAATGCAGTACGTGCTCTGGACAAGCGATCACTGTGTGTTGCTCCCCTTCCCTGCTTTTCTAGATGGCCTTTATAGCCATTTCTCTCCCAGCATTGAACATTGGATGTATTAGGGAATAAATTCAGTTTTAGTCCATAAGCTGCAGTATTATGGCTAGTCGCTTTCAGATGAAGAAAATGCACCTCACCCAGAGATCCTGACTCTGAGCTGGATGTTGGAGATGAGTTTGGGTTGTTGCTTTTGGGGAGGAGAGAGTGAGTTTTTACTTGCATACAGAAACATCGTATTATGTTAGTTTTGACCATTCTTAAAATTACATGTTTGTGGAAAAAAAAATATGGGCTGATAAGCTTCCAAAAGGTGGAAGGTGGTGATTTTTCACTAAGTCCACCAGAAACCCTTTCCCTATTCTTTCTGGTTGTAGGTCCCACCCCACTCTCCAGCTTTGGTCCCTGAATCCCGAGCACCAGAGCTTGCTCGGAGAACAGGCATGTGGCTCAGACCTGGGCTCTTGGAGTCTTATTGGAGCTGGCAGAGAAGAGCCATTCATTACTCCCTAGTCATAGAGCTATAAGGGAATGACCTTAAAGCTCTCAGAAGCTACTGGCCCCGCCATGTAGGAAACCCCCAAAATGACGCCAACTGCCAGTGAAGAGGAATTGGAAAAAAGCATGTTAGTTGGCTCAAGTCTCCTGTCAGTACCCGTTTAGATTCTTGGTTGCAAGCAACAGAGATGGTCTCTAGCTGATTTATGTGTAAGAGAGACTTACTGAAAATATATATAGTAGCTCACATAATTGATAGGGAGGCTGGAGATTTGGGAGCAGGAAGCCCCATGAAAGGAAGCAGGTGGGGACCCTACTGCTGAACATCAGATGATGCAGTGACTGGCCCCACCCTCACAGTCCTCTGCTTGGCCACCAAGGCCGGCTGCCACTGCAGGTCCCAGATATGGGTCTTTGCTGCCACAACTACTGCTGTGGATCAGGACCCTCCATGGTCCTTCCTTCCCAACTTCCCGGCTCTGAAGGACCACAGACCAGGAAGTCTGTGCCTGATTGGCTGAACCCACTCACGTGATCCTCTGCCCCGCCCCCAAAGCGCTAGTTAAAGGGTGGGAGGAGAGAGGGTCTGGTCTTTACAGCTTCAGTTACGGCAGGTGGACACTGCCTTCCAAAGAGAGTCAGAAAATGGAGAATTCTCCAAACTTTAGAAAGAGGTGCACAGGATGGGCAGCCAAAAAAAGACAATTTCACAATTATATCACCCCTTTCCCTCTCTCCTCCAACACCCCACACTTCCTCCCAGTAGTCAACTACTGAGGGTACTTATTTCACAGAGACAGGAAAAGCTATCGGAAGAGAGTTTCACGGGCGCCCATCACAGCTGCCCATCTACTTGCATAAGTACCCGCCTCCTCTGTCTTTTCTCTTAGTACCGTGCTTGAGCCCACCTCTTCTGGGCCCCGTCTCAGTCCACCCTCTGCCTTTGTGCCCTGTGTCTTGGCTACACTGTCCTGCCGTTGTCTTTCCTCTCCTCTGTCGCCAGTCCCCCCTCTTCACTAGAACATTCTCTTGAGCATACAAACAGGCAGCGAAACTCCCATCTTAAAAAACAAACAACACTCCGGTGACCTCCCCTCCCCTCTCCAGCTGTTACCCCGTGAGTCAGAATTCAACCAAAGAAGCAGAACTGCTGTGAGCGATGTGGGTATTGTAGGAATTAGACCTCACACAATTGAAAGAGGACCCAGGGAAAGGAAGGTCCAGGGGAGAGAATTGGAGATTTAAAGAAAAATCCCCGGGCGCTGTGTGTCTCAGTGATTGTGTGTGGCTTCGGCTCAAGTCATGATCCTGGGGTCCTGAGATCGAGCCCTGCATCGGGCTCCCTGCTCAGCAGGAAGCCTGCTTCTCCCTTTCCCTCTGCCCCTGCTTGTGTTCCTTCTCTTGCATGCTCTCTCTCTCTGTCAAATAAATAAAATCTTAAAAAAATAATAAAGAAAAATCCTTAATCGGACTTCCCGAAGCACCCCCAGGTGGGCAAATCAGAGTTTACAGGGAAATCTGAGAAGCCAGACACATCCAGCTGCAGAATTGGGACTCAGAGGGGAAATGCGTGGAGAGGTCTATGGGAGGATAGGGCTTCTCTGCAGCTCCCACATCTGTGGGATCACATGCCCAGTGGTGTGTGATCCGACAGTCGGCAGAGCTCACACTCTGGAAGCAGAGCACCTGCTCTGGACCTGGCACGGAGGAGAGTCTGAAGACAAGCCAGGCCCTGCCCAGCACCTCTGCTTTCTATATCTCACTCTGAAGTCCTTCGGGTATTAAGGGGTGCCACTTCTCTTCTGCCTCTCATATCTTCGGCAGGTTTCTCCTCTTTTGGTCAACTCTAACCCAAAATCTAACAAGAATTCTGGGAAACAGGATGCCCAGATTCATTAAGATGACAACGAGATCATCCACCCACCACATTTCTCTGATCCTCTTCAGAACAGTAGCTATAGAAAGAATGTTTTATACTTTCTAGCTCCACTTCTTCACCTCCCAAGTTCTGTCGAGCCCACTCCATCACCTCCATGCCATCAAAGCTGCTCTCATCGAGGTCACAGATGACAATGGTGTGTTCTCGGTCCTCCTCCTCTTATTTGATGTGTCGGCAGCAGATAACACAACTGGCCTCTTCCTCCTTAAAACACTTTCCTCCCACGGCATCCAGGATAC
Organism: Leptonychotes weddellii; assembly: GCF_054177405.1. NCBI lineage: Eukaryota > Metazoa > Chordata > Mammalia > Carnivora > Phocidae > Leptonychotes > Leptonychotes weddellii. The sequence goes on from NC_138370.1 coordinate 28,846,946, forward strand.
TACTTACTGATGCTTCTCCTTTCTCCCCACTGCGCTGCTTCTCAGTTGCGTTTGCTGGTTCCTTCTATTTCTTTTTTTTTTTTTTTAAAGATTTTATTTTTATTTATTTGACAGAGAGAGACACAGCGAGAGAGGGAACACAAGCAGGGGGAGTGGGAGAGGGAGAAGCAGGCTTCCCGCCGAGCAGGGAGCCCGATGCGGGGCTCGATCCCAGGACCCTGGGA
>NC_138370.1:28847669-28873769 GCF_054177405.1 Leptonychotes weddellii
CCCACTGCGCTGCTTCTCAGTTGCGTTTGCTGGTTCCTTCTATTTCTTTTTTTTTTTTTTTAAAGATTTTATTTTTATTTATTTGACAGAGAGAGACACAGCGAGAGAGGGAACACAAGCAGGGGGAGTGGGAGAGGGAGAAGCAGGCTTCCCGCCGAGCAGGGAGCCCGATGCGGGGCTCGATCCCAGGACCCTGGGACCATGACCTGAGCCGAAGGCAGACGCTTAACGACTGAGCCACCCAGGTGCCCCGGTTCCTTCTATTTCTGATCTCTAAATGTTAGAATGCTCCAGGCCTCGGTCCTTGGAATTCTTTCTTTCTTTTTTTTTTTTTTTCCCCATGCCTGAAGTTGTTTTATTTTTTTCCAGCTTTATTGAGATCTAACTGCCATATAACAAACATTGTGTAAGTCTAAGGCGTACAATATATTGATTTGATACACTCTGGGGGCGCCTGGGTGGCTCAGTCGTTAAGCGTCTGCCTTCGGCTCAGGTCATGGTCCCAGGGTCCTGGGATCGAGCCCCGCATCGGGCTCCCGCTCCGCGGGAAGCCTGCTTCTCCCTCTCCCACTCCCCCTGCTTCTGTCCCCTCTCTTGCTGTATCTCTCTCTGTCAAATAAATAAAATCTTTAAAAAAAAAAAAAAACAGTAGTATATACTCTGAATTTTTCTCTTCTCTTTCTATGGTCACCATGCCGGTGAGCTCATCCACTTCCATGAGCTTAAATATCCATCTGTCAAATTTATCTATCCAGTTCCAACTTTCCTCCTAACCTATAGGTTTGGAAATCCAAATGCCTATTGATATTCCAACAAATAATTAATAGACTTTTCAAATTTATTGTGTCCAAAAACTAACTCATAGTTTCATATCCCACTTCCCTTACCACCCGCCCCACCCAAGTTTGGTAAATGGCAAGTCCATTCTGCCAGGTGGTCAGGCCAAAAGTCTTGGTCTCATCCTTGATGTCTTTTTCTCTTATACCCTACATTCAAGTCTTTGGCAAACTGTATCAGTTTTACCCTGTAATATATCTAGAGTCTATTCTCACTGTTACTGCCGAGATGGGTGGATGAGTGGATGAGCACAGTGTACAATCTGTGTTTAGAAGGATGACAGAGGGTACTGTCTGTGTGAAGATACAAAGAAAATGAGTTCTTTAGTAAATGTAAGTGTGGTTGCATTAACAGGGTATGGGGGAGGAGAGAGGTGGGAAATCAGGTAAGGAAGGTAGGCACTGTCCATTTAATGCCACACCTCTGTGTTGAGGGGTCTGAATCTTACCCCAAATGCTTTAGAAAGCCATTGAATGATTTTAAGAAAGGGAATGACATTGTCAGATTTATATTTTAGAAGAATCTCTCTGGGGGCTTGTGGAAGATGAATTGGAGGGTAGCCAGAACTCGGCAGGCCAAGTGGGGACTATTTTAGTTAATTTGGTTAAGAAGTGATGAAGGCCCGAGCTATGGCAGTGGCTAATGGGTAGACTTGCCAGATGTCCTCCCTAAAAATACCAGGCACCAGACCAAGCATCGAGGGAGGTGTTGACGAGCAGGGGCAGTCCTGAAAAATATCCACTTAATTTAAACAATATCTTGTGTGTCAATAATAATTTCCACTTTTTTTTTTTTACAACTTTTCTATCTCCTGTTTTTTAAAGAATTTTTTATTACAACAACTTGCAAAAAAATGTTAAAGGACAGAAAAGGCAAAGTTTAAATATTTTTTCTTTTCATGAGGTCAAAAGTCCAATACCAGACCACCCAGGTCAATACCAGCTAGCCAGCAACCCTACCAAGGGGAGGAGCATGAGAGTGGGTTAGGGGTAAGAACTAGTTTGTTCTTAGGACTAGTTCTTCCCGGGGCGCCTGGGTGGATCAGTCGGTTAAGCATCTGACTCTTGATCTTGGCTCAGGTCATGATCTCAGGGTCCTAGAATCCAGCCCCATGTCCTGTCCATCTGTCTGTCCATCTGTCCATCCATCGGGCTCCACGCTCAGCAGGGATTCTGCTTGAAATTCTCTCTCCCTCACCCTCTGCCCCTCCCCCACTCGAGCACGCTCTCTTGCACGCGTGTGCGCTCTCTCTCTCTCTCTCTCAAATAAATAAATAAATAAATCTATCTTAAAAAAAAAAAAGTTCCTCCCTCGAAAATGGGAAGCTAGACTCTAGATCTTGAGGTTGCTGGAGCAGTAAAATTCGCCATCAGCTCCATATGTTTTTCCTTCCCCAAAAATGGTAGGAATTTCTCCATTGGAAAAGCAGCTGTCTATACTTCTTCCCTTAGTTCCCCTCCCTGTGGTTCTGGGAGAATATTCCAACATCAATTAGGTTCAGACTTGGGTCCAGGGGGAGGCCTGGGAGGAAGGGCTCACTCACATGATCCAGTGACTAGAGAGAAACCAGAGACACTGTGGGTGGTGCTGAGCTGATCCAAAGCTCTCCTGTTCCCACTTCTCTCTTCCCTGGGAAGAAGTGACCCATCCCTTCTCCCTTCTGGGAATACCAACAGTGGAAACAACAATTCTTGGTTCTTGCTAAAGAGATTTTTGGTAAATGTGTTTGCTGTGTCTTTGTGGTATAAAGGATGGCTCCTCACTAGCAACTCAGAAATAAATCACTTTTGAACCTTTAGCTTCCCATTTTCTTAAAAAGGTGTGTGTGGGCCAAGGAATCATAGAATGACTAGTCATTCCCTCAGGCCTTCATGAAGGACAAAGACTAAAGGACCCCGTTCCTCAGACACTCAAGCAAGAGTCTCTGATAGTCCTTTGAAAGAATAGTAAACCATGGCAGGTCATGGGATCTTCCTGAGCTTGTGGTCCCACTGGAGTTTTGTTTCTGATGGGAAACTTTTAAAAACACCACCAGAGAAGGGCACCTGACTGACTCAGTCAGTGGAGTGTGCAGGTCTTGATCTCAGGATCGTGAGTTTGAGCCCCACGTTGGGTGTAGAGATTGCTTACGTAAATAAACTTTAAAAAACAAAACAAAACAAAACACCACCAGAGAAGGACTGTTATAAAGAGCAGCCTTCGGACAGAATTGTGCAGTGAATCTGCGTTTGTTTTCTATTGTTGTGTAACAAATTACTACAAATTTAACAGCTTAGAACAACACACATTTATTACCTCACAGTTTCCATGTCTCAAGAGTCTGTGTACGGGGGAGCTGGATCTTCTGCTCAGGGTCTCACCAGGCTACAGTGAAGATGTCAGCCAGGGCTGCAGTCTCATCTGACGCTCAGTGTCCTCTTCCAACTCACGTGGTGGTTGGCAGGATCCACTTCCTTGCACTTGTGGAACTCATGGTGGCTAGCTTCATGGAGGCCAGCCAGAGTATCTTTCTGACTTCTTCCATCTCTGACCTCTGACCTCCTTTTAAAGGGCTTGTTTGATTAGGTCAGGCCCACGCAGGCTAATCTGCCTTTTAATTAACTTAAGTCAATTGATTAGAGACCTTAATTACATCTTTGAAATCCTTTCACCTCTGCCATCTAATATAACATAATCACAGGAGTGATATCCCATCACCTTTGCCATATTATTATTTCCTAGAAGCAAATTATAGGTCCCACCCACATTCAAGGGGAGGGAATTATATGAGGACAGGGGTCCTTCAGAGTTCTCAGTTCTGCCTACCACAGAGCATGAGCTTCTGGAGAGAACAGCCCTTTCCTGAGGGGCGACTGGAGTGGATGATAATCTTCAAGATGAGAACTCTCAGTTAAAGGATTTATAAGTGTCTCTCACTATAGTGGGTGGAATGGTAGTCCCCAAATATATGTCAACCTGGAATCTCAGAATGTGACCTTATTTGGATTAAAGGTCTTTGCAGATATAATTAAGGTAAGGATCTTGAGATGAGATTATCCTGGATTAAGATAGGCTCCAAATCCAATGATGTGTGTCCCTATAAGAGACAGAAAAAAGACATACATGGACACAGGAAGAAAGTGAGGAAAGAGGTAGAGATCGGAGTGAGATATGTCTACAAGCCAAGGAATGCTAAAAATTGCCAGAGCCACCAGAAGCTAGGAAAGAGGCATGGGACAGACTCCTCCTCAGAGCCTCTTGAAGGAGCCAGTTCTGTTGACACCTTGCTTTCGGACTTCTGGCTTCCAGAATTATGAGAGAATAAATTTCTATTATTTTAAGCCACCAAGATCATGACAACTTGTTGCAGCAGCCTTGGAAAATGAATACACTCATTGATCATTGTCCCTGTGCTAATCAAGGTCAAAGAGACAGACTTGGTGGTCTCGGGGGCCACATAAACTCCAACTCTATAGAGATGCCAATTCCCAGAGATCAGGGATGCCCTAAGAGGACCAAAACAAGGCAGCTTTGTCACCCAAGCTACATTCATCACAGAAGGTCAGCAGATGCCCATTCATTTATACCCTCCTTTATTATCCCTTCATTGATGAATTTGTTTGATTCAGCTGCTGTTTAAAAAAAAAAAAGGCTAAAATAACTCTGGCTTAAACAAGATACAAGTTTATTTTTCTTTCATGTAAGAGTCTTAAGCATAAGCAATCCATGGTGGACATGATGACTGCACACTTTTGAACACCCGGGCTCCTCCTATCTGGTTCTTCTGCCACCTGTAACACAGGGTCATGACCTAAGATGGCTGCTTCAGTTCCTACAATCACACCTGCATTCCAGCCAGTGGGAATGGGAGAAGTGGATGTGGAGGATATGCCCTCTCCCTTTAATGGCAGACCTGGAAGCTGTATACCTCAATTGGCTAGACCGTAGTCACATAGTCACACCTGTATCTGCCAGGAGGCTGTAATGTCTTTAGCAAGACCATGTGCCCAGCTAAAACTTAGGGGTTCTATCACTAAAGGAAGAAGGGAAGAATGGAGAATGGAGAGCAACTTCTGTCCACAGGAGACAACAAACACAAGGTCTGACTTGCTCAGTGGCTTCTCAAATCTGGGGCCCAGGGAGAAGGGAAGAAAGGTCCAGAAGTGGAAATCCACGAATAGATAGCACCCCAACCACCCTTCTAACTGAGTACAGGATGAAGCAGAACCTTGAAAATGTGGGTTTAAAACAGCAGGAATAAGATGAACACAGAAAAGCTAGGATGACAGTATTCCTCCTTCCCCATGATACCCTCTGTTGTGGGTTGAACCATGTCCCCCTTAAAGATACACTGAAGTCCTAACCCCCAGAACCTGTGAACGTGACCTTATTTGGAAATAGGGTCTTTGCTGATGTGATCAAGTTAAAAGGAGCTCATACTGAATTAAGTCGGGCCCTAAGCCAATGACTGGTGTCCTTACAAGAAGAGGGAAAATGTGGACACAGACACACAAGGGGAGCCGGCCGTGTGAAGACAGGGGCAGAAGTTGTAATGACACAGCTACAAGCCAAGCAATGCCAAGGATTGCCTGCAGCCGTGAGAAGCTACAAGAGCCAACCAAGGAGTCCTCCCCTAGAGCCTTCAGAGAGAGCATGATCCTGCCAACACCTTGATTTTTTACTTCCAGCCTCTAGAACTATGGGAAAAGGAATTTGTTATACCGGGCCTAGCAAACTAAGAGATCATCTTCTTTTCTGGTTCTTTAGGGCTCAATTCTAATGAACCTTTCCTATAATGTGCCCTAAAGCTCTCACATCCAGAAGTGCCCTCTATCCTAAACTCCTGTCCATCCTTAAGATTTAGCTCATCACAAATGCTGCGTGGGAAGTGGATGGGTGAGTCAAACCAGGACCAAATGTCAGGCACAGGCCAGACCAGAGTCTGAATGTGAAAAAAGAGCCGTGTGTGTGTGTGTGTGTGTGTGTGCGTGTGTGCCGTGATGTGGATATGAAACCAGGGGCATCTGTCTGTGGCGGGGATGAACCTGCAGAAGAAAAATCAGGAGGGACATGCCCACCCTGGCCAAAAACAAGTCCAAGATCTAGGCTGTCTGTGGAAGTAGGACTATCCACAGACCAAAACCAGGAGGCCTGAGACGAATCCTTGCTCCCTACTCCGATGACACTACACCAGAGGAGCCTTATCGGTTTCCAAACTGTTCTATATGCGGTCTCCCATTTGGTCTTCAAAACCAGTCTGCGTGAGCTGAGTAGAACAATAATGGAATCTCCATTTGATTCACAGGCAAAAAAATTGCCAAGTAACCTGCTCAGTGTCACATAACTGATTATCAGTGTGTGTGGAAGGGAAATAAAATGAACTTTGGAGTCTGGTAGACTGGGTTAAAAGATACTTGATTTCTATGAGGCTCTACTGTTTGTTGTCACTTCAACGTAACATTTGTAGATCACCTCTTACGGTATCGGCATGTGGATTGGTGCTCAATAAATGGCCATTTCCTTCCTTCTCCCTTCCTTGCTTCTCCAGACCCAAATTTGGTGCTCTCTACACTACCAGTGTTGCCTTTCTCAGACTAAAGTAATCTTGGCTACTTACAGTTCACCTCTCTAGAAGTTAGTTTCTTCATCCACTTTATCAAAGGACTGGACTAAATCATTTCTACAATCTCTCCCAGCTCTGATAGTCCCTGGCCTTAGGAAAACCGCATTCCTGCAGCCCCTCTAGTCAACAGACCGACACTGCAAAGCCCACACCTGTTGTACCTCCTATAACCATCAGGGGGCGCCCAGCCTGGGGTGGAGCAAGACGGAAACTTGGACGCTCTCTCTGCCTTGGACTGCACAGAGCTTTAGGAGAGCCAGCCATCCCAGGCACCCTCATTCCCCCTCTAAAGGCAAGAGAAGAGAGAAAGTCAACCTTTCTCCCTTTACTTTATAGATGAGGACGCTGAGGAAAGCGTTTTGATTTTCCTTAATGTCATAATAGCTATGAAAATTAGATGGCCTCCTGGAGTTTCTGCTAATTTAACTGAGTTGCATATTATGTTTCAACTAATTGGCCAACAGTGGATCCAGGGCTTTTTGCATGGGGTGGGGGAGAGCATCAGCTGTACCCCCTCCCCATTGCAGGTCCCCACTTCTGGAGAGACATGCAAACACAGACATAGGTCTGCAGCCAGGAAGCACGAGAGGGAGCCCAGGGGGCCCAGATGATTGGCTTTCAGGATCAAAGCATAAAGGAGCACTATTCCCGTGGCTTTCACCTGTGCCCCCGAATGAAAGGGGAGAAGCTGCTCCTACTCTCTAAGAGTTGAGGGATAAAGCTGGTGTGGGATTAAAGCCCTATGACTACCCGTGAGGTCCACAGCCTGCACCTACCACCATCCCCCAGAAGAATCTACCATGGGGAGAGTCCTAGGAAAGCCTTTCTCAACCTCCTCCTTACCGTAATTCTGCCTCCTCCTTAGCGGTTCCACCTGATGACCTGATGCAGAAGGTTAAGTCACCTCTGGAAAACCCAGCCACTCCTCATTCCCTCTCTACTGAGCTCGCCCCCCTTCGCCCCATCATTTCTGCCCATGCCCAGCTCCTGCTAACAAACTCTAGCAAGGCCAGCGTCCCACAGGCTCTTTCGTTCTCACTGGTCTGTAAGTCTTCACCTCTCTGGGTTCGGAGGATGGTTGTTTGTCTTCCACAGGTCAAGTGCTCAGGGCCCATGCTAGCAAAAGCAGCCTGCTCGGCATCCAAGGTGTAAATCTCCCTCAGCCTGATACCTGGCCACAAGGTGCTGGGGGGATGACCAGAATGGCTGACTCTCCATCTGTCGGATGCCCTGGTGACAATTTGCAGACGGAGTCCACAGCCCAGTGCAAGTCTAAACACTCTAAGGGGGCCTGACAGCTGACACATGGGTGTGTGTCAAGCAAGACTCACGCAGTATGAGCTCTTGGATAATGTTCAAGGACATTTCTACAAACCAGAGCCCCACTCCCCCCACCCCCCACCCCCCGCCCAAACATCATCCTTCTTCCCTGCCTAGAACTGACTGGACAACTTTCCTCAGTGATGTTGGAAAACTATCCAGAGATGGAGAGAGGAGGCCCTCGTACTTCTTCCCAGGCCAAAGCAAGACTGCCTTCTCCACTAAGCATTCAAAAGTTGAGTCCCTGCCAAGAAACCTCCCACACCTCAGACTCCAGAGATCTCACACAGCTCTGGATTGAGAAGGAGAAAGTCATCTTTGGCATGCAAACATCCTAAGAAATAAAACCTGGGCTCCTGGAGAAAAGGGAGCAGCAGAGCCTGGGTCCAATTCACAGGGAACACCCATATGTGGAAATCCACTGAGCTTAGCCTCAGGGCAGATCGAGGCTTTGTAACTCTGGAGCCCCTGAACCCAGCCGGTGCATCGTACCTTACTGTAACACAGCACATTAAACATTTGATGACTTACTAACCATCCCATCAATCAGCCTGGACGACGGTCTCTGCTTACGGAGTTTAAATAAGAACTCACAAAATGGTTCAGCGATTTCCACAGCAATTTTCTTTCCATAGGAAACTGCCTGATAAGGTTCTTAAGAATTGGAATAAGGGGGGAAAAATTATCAACTAATTCAAACTTGTAACTCCAGTTTTACTGCAAAAGGATAACACTGATTTCTGCAGCACCGGAAAGGGAGAGGTTGTGGAAAGGATGGGAAACATCAGAATATATTTATAACCAAAGACATTTGCCCAACACCAACAATGCCCTGTGCCTCCAGACACACACACACACACACACACACACACACAACACTAGGCAAAACTCGTTCCCAGTGGCAATGGGGTCTTACGAATGCACCACTGGCTTATAGCATGGGAGCTGACGTATACCCCATAGACCCTGCTCCTGAGCACAGCAAACTGTGTTCTCCCATGAGCACTGCACTCAAGTCCTTTGCGCAGCTTGGCTTTGCTACCCACTTACAACTGGATTCCATGAATTTCGGAAAGATGGGGATGCAGGAGTGGCAAAGGCTTAAGCTCACTCCCCTTCACCCAAACAGAATTTTCATCTTTTGTTTAATGACGATGAGGAAGAAAGGGGCAAGGATTAGTCCTAATTTATTGCGTTGCTCAAAAGCCAGCTCTAAGAAGGGAGTAAGTGGATTATAGGGGAAAGAAATGGAGAAAAGAAGGCAAGGGATGAACTGCATTCAGTACTATTTATTAATCTGATGTTTAAAGGAAAAGAAGGAATCCATTCTAATGGTTCACCCTCCAGCCCCCCAAAACCCTGAAGAAGTCCTTCTGACACTGCTGTGAGGTAGATCAGAGCTGCCCTGTGTCCAAAGTGGGGGAGGCTGGTGCTTAGAAATCCGTACTGATGGAGTTGGGGACAAAACTCCAAACCTGGACCTTTTCTAGCTTTCCGCTCCCAGCCTAGGCCACCGGGCCTGAAGAGCACTGCGTGGTCTATCAGGTGCAGGCGGCAGAAGGAATGGAAGGAGGAGTGCTCCCTTTGCCCTAAGCACACAGCTCAGAAACGAGCGAGGTGATCGTCCCGCTGCTTGAGGCAGCTGAGCTCAGGCCGCTGGATACTTCGGCCGCTGAGGTAGTGGTGAAGTTCGGGGGTGGGGTTTAGAAAACTCTCAGAAAGAGAGAGACAAGAGGATGGTGAAAACCCACTTGGTAAGGATTTCCCCTCCCCAAGTGGCCCCCCTCCCTATCCCGAGGCCAAGTCATCAGTTTCTGGAGGTCAAAGATTTCCAGCTGGGAAACTCCACAGGGCTCATTCTAAACAGGGACTGGAGGCTTTCCAAAATTTCTGGATCAACAGAGTTCTTTCTTGTCGTTCAGGACTTAAGAAATTCCCCAGGAAGCCCTGAAAAACGTAGATAACATATCTTGGGGTGAGGGGCACAGGGTGGGAACAGGGGCACTAGAGGAAAGGACTAAAAGTCAGGGACCCTAGAAAGCGTATGTATGTAATCACACAAAAAAGCATTCGGGCTCCACCCAGCCACAAAACACCCACCCCCAACTCCAACCCAGCCCTGCTCCTTCCAGGGAGAACTGACACTCACGGGTCCCCCCACTCCCGTTTATCCTTCATACCCAAGGGGATTCTCACTATCACTCCGTAGCTGTCAAACTTTTCAAAGAAACCAAAGCTGAGGCCGAGAGTTTGGGAAGGCCTCTAGTCTTCTCTGCAAGTCAAAGCCAGCCCAAGTGGTGGCAAGAAATCTGGGGGGCCAAAGAACGGAGCTAGAAAATCTAGAGCTGACCAGGCAGGCTCAGGATACTGGGTGGGTCCTGGGGTGAAGGACAATCCTCTGTCCTCCTTTGCTTCAACCCTGGGGCAGGTGGCTCGGATGCGGGAGAAGAAAGGGTCCTGGGTTCCATTTTGGTTCCCTACTCCATGTCCCCCCTTCTTTCGCTGCAGAGACCTCTCCAACCCCACCTTATCCTACCGAACCCCAAACTCGAAATGACCAAACGAGACACCGAATGCTTCCTGATCCTGAGCCGCCGGCCTCCTCGCCTCGGTTACCTACCCGTCGAGCGATGGGCGCCGCCTGGACTCCGCGGGGCCCGTCAGGGCCGCAGGGGCGCCCGAGAGGTCGCCAGGCCGGGAGGCGGCGGCGCGGTGCTCCTCCCGCCGGCAGCGGCACAGGAGGCGGCGGAAGGCGCTGCGAAAGTCGGAGCTGCGGCAGTAGATGAGCGGATTAAAGGCGGAGTTGGCATAGCCTAGCCAGTTAAGGGCCAGGAAAGCCGGGCTGGGAACCAGAGAGGGGCCGCCGAGAGCGCGCATCACGTTGGCCACAAAGAAGGGCAACCAGCAGAGAGTGAAGGTGCCCATGATGAGACCCAAGGTGCGCAGGGCCCGGTGTTCCCGGAGAGGCAGAAGGCGCTCGGGCCGCCGACCGTAAGAGGGCACCCCTGCGGGCGAAGCGCACGGCCCGGCCGGGGCGGGGGACAGAGAGCGAGACGCAGTCGGCGGGGACTCCTCCCGCGGGAAGCGGCCCAGCTCCCGGCGCAGCAGGCGCAGTTGGCGCGTGGCCACGAGGAAAACGCGCGCGTAGACGAAGAACATCACCAGAAGCGGGAGGTAGAAGGAGACGGAGGAGGAGAGCAGCGCGTAGGCTACGTTGGCGGCGAAGGCGCAGCAGTGCGGGTTGGAGTGGCAACGCTGCGCCTCGGCGTCGGCTCCCGCGCGCCACCATTTGCTCATGATGGGCGCAAACGACACCGCGGCGGACACGACCCACACCAGCACCACTGCCGCCCGGGCGCGCCGTTTGGTGACCAGCGCGCCGTAGCGCAGCGGGTTGGTCACTGCCAGGTAGCGGTCCACGGCCAGGGCGCACAGGGTTTCGATGCTGGCTGTCACACACAGCACGTCCACTGAGGTCCACAGCTCGCAACCAGTGGCTCCCAGCGGCCAGTGGCCAGTCAGCGCCAAGGTGGCCCCCGGCGGCACTACCAGCAGTCCCACCACCAGGTCTGCTGTGGCCAGCGAAGTCACGAACACGTTGGTCATGGTCTGGAGTCTCGGTGTCCGAGCGATGGCCACGATTACCAGCAGGTTGCCTCCCACGGTGACCAGCACCTCCAGCGCCAACAGCGCCCCCGCCAAGGCCACCGCCCACGGCACCCCTGGCAGCCCACTCGTGTTGGCAGTACTGGGCGTCGGGGTGGGGGCAGCCGGCCACGAGGCCAGAGAGCTGTTCCCGTGAGGCCACGGAGCCATTCCCGCGGCGCGCGTGGGGCGGGAGGGAAAGAGAGAGGGGGTCTCCCTTCTAGATGGGTCCCTTCCCCCCTGCTCAGGGGAGGGGACAACGGGGCGTGGGAGCGATTTCCTCGGCCTGGGCCATCTTCCCTAGTTGACCGGCCGAGAACGCTCAGCCTCCCCCCCACCCCCAACCCGCTTGGTGCCACCGCTTGGGGGGGCGTGTAGGGGGGGAGGAGTGGAGGCCCTTAAAGGGGCAGCGGCCAATAGTCTTGACGCCCGGGCGTCAGGAAGGGAATTGGAGGGAGGGGGGGGAAGAGAGATGGATGTCTGAGTTTTCCTTTAAATATATCTGGAGTACGGACACCGGGACTTCTCTGCGCCGTTGTGCCCACTCCTGCTATAACCACTGCACCCACTCAGCGCAGCACTCCGTCGGCACTGATTTCTTGGAACTCTGCACCAATTCCCCGGGAAGATCCAGCAGCAACGCTAGCGGAAGACTAATGAAGACCACGCCCCGCACACACTCCCCCACCACCACCTTACCTTGTTCGAGGAAAAGGTAACCCTCCCAGGGCAAGCAAAATGATCCACGGTACCACCTCATCTACCTGAGTGTCCTTCTCTAAAATATTGTAAGTAAAAGAGGTCAGCCAGTGTCTTCTCTCTTCTCCCAAGACCTCATTCTGATGAAATTTGTGCCCTTTCCCTTCTTCTATTTCATTTACCCTCCCTGCTCCTCCAGTTTTCGGTTGTCTTTTTGTTGTTCTTGCTCTTTTCAGTTACTGGAGAAATTCGACTTTTTCCAAGAATCTTTAGCATTGCCTACTGATTTAAATTTTGATTTGGTTTCATGTAGTCTGGGATGCTGAGAGTTTCGATTTCTCCATCTTCCCCATTGCACATTGCCCCTTCCACACACCTTTCCACCTAGGAAATTTCTAGATGGGTCCGTTCTTTTAAAATTCTTTAAAATTTTTAAATTTCAAAATTCTTTAATATTTTACATTTTAAAATTCTTTAAAGACATGTTGAAAGTGAACAAATGGGTTTGAGGTTAAGGCATGAGGCCTGTCCACCATCACCCCCCCCAGCTACCCACAAATCTTCCATCACTACCCTCCCAATAGTAAAATGTTCACTCTACTTCCTTGGAAGGTTTTATTCATGAACTTTCAAAAATTAGAAGACATTCAGCTGGGGAATTCACATGTTGCATCTTCGAGTGTGTGAAAGGATAGGCCTAGTATCATAAGGCCTCTTGAAGTTTCTCCTACAGCCCCATCAGAGGCTCCCTCACCTGACAAGCCCAAAGCTCTTTCTCTCCCCCAGACTTCAGGCTGCTTCTGCCAGCCAAGCTCTCCCAATCTCAAAGCCAGTTCTTGTCAAGCAGGGTGTGGGCAGGTGAGGCTGGAAAAGAAGCCCCTGGGTTCAAGGTGAGAGGCAGGAAGACATAATACCTTTATTAAGTCCTATCAGAAAACCTGATCCTGGAGCTGTCTTCCTTCCTCGCCTGTAACAATGGGACAAAAGGGGAAAAATTATCATGGAAAATGCCTCCAGGGCCATACCCTCATATGTCTCATTTGAACAGCTCTATATTTCAAAAGAACGTTGTATAGTCACTGGTCGAAGCAATCCCTCTGGGAGGCTGAGCCAGGGGTTGGGAGGAGACGGGAGGACCTACAATTATCCCTGAGGAGAAAGAACCAATTTTGTCTCCCAGGGACCCAGCAGCTCACCCACAAGCAGGGTTTGTCCGTGGCCCCCAAACCAATGCCTTCCACACACATGCAGTACCCCCAAGCAGGTCTTTGGATCCACGGAGCTGCCCAGTGGGCGGAGGTCAAGAGCCTAGCCTTTGCCCCCCCACCCCCAGTCCTGCCCGAGTGGTGTAGGCCCCACTTGGCCTTGAGTCTTGGCTGTGGCCTCTTGCTGGTCATCAAAGCAATCACTCCCAAGTTGGGTTTTGCAACACGGGCTTGCCAGTGTTGCCAGTTATCTCAAAGGGATATCATAAGATTCTTAAAGAGCAATCTCTAAAACAAATACATGTCATTCAGCAATTTTTTCTCCAGGACGTCAGAGTTGGGGGGCTGGGTGAGGTAAGTGGGCAAGGAAGTCAAGCAACTTCAAAGGATGTCATTGCTTTAGGGGGTGACCTCGTATTCTGACCAAGTGTCTAAAAATGCTTACATTTTCAAAAAAGACAAGATTTCCCAAGCCACATGAGTATGCTTGAGGTTGGGTCTGATTAGGCCAATAACTGAAGGAGAGTGTGAGCAGAGGAATTCCAGGCCCCAGTTAGTGAAGGCTTTTATGAGCAAGCAGAGCAATGCTTAAGCACCTGGCGTGCTTGTCTCTGCTCGCCCGGTCCCGCTCCCATTCCTAGTCTGGCCTCCCCCTGCCCAAGAGGCTGACAGGGAGAAGGGCTCCCCCCTTTGCCACTTTGTTCTCTCTTTTCCCAGCTTTTGTGTTTTTTCACTTAATCTTTTGAATAGGTAATGCATTCACATTATTCAACCATCAAAATATTCCAAATGCACGGGATAGAAAGTTGCCTTCATCAAGGGGTTTTCAACTCCCTTAGGAGTAATCACCCTTAGTCTCTTGTTTTTTCTTCCAGCGATATGTTATATGTAAACAAGTCAATATGAATATATGTGCTTTTGTCCTCTCCTTTCTACACAGATGATAGTGGAATATGCCCACTGTTCTGCACCGTGCTTATTTTCACTTAATAACATATATCTGTAATCCTTCCATACCAATACGCAATAACGTCCCATTTCTAATATTCCATTGCATGGCTATACCAAACTCTATGAAGCCAGTTGGCTGCTAGTGGACATCTGATTTACTTGCAATCTCTACTAATAGATGATGTTGCAGTGAGTCACTTGAAACATGTCATTTCACATGTGTGTGACTGAATTTGTAGAATACATTCCTAAAGACAAAATTGCTGTATCATGAGGTACATGTATTTGCAATTTAAAATTTATTGCCAAATTACCCTCCCCAGGCGATGTGCCCATTATACTGTTGCCATCATTTCTGATGGCCAGACAGAGGTTGGAGGCAAGTGACCCGCTGCTCTGGGAAGTGGTCCTAATGACTGGCCCCAGGGGTGTTAGAGCTGCCTAGTCTGTAAAGGTCATCCAACTCTGGGCAGAAGCATACAGTGCCCAGAGAGAGCTTCACCCTGGCCTGGGGCCCCAGATGACCTTTGTTCTGTGCCCTTGGAAGCAGTGTATGTGCACCTCTGAAGCTGCCGAATTCAGGCCCCCTGGACTGTTGATGTGTTGGGGGCTCCAGGCAGGCAAGTAACCCTGTTGTGCAAGAAGGCAGTTGTGTGATGGCCTGTGATTTAGAATATGTGGTCAGTAGAACCAGAACAGGCAGAGGCTGCCTGCTGGGTAGAAGTTCTAATAACGGGGTGCAGGGGAAGGAATGGGGGTTGCTGTCCCTCCCTTGCTTGAGTAGCTTGTGGTTGGTCTTATGCACATCACAACTGGGTGTGTGTGTGTGTGCCTATGTGATAGGGTATAAGGAAGCCTAGGGGAGTTCAGGTGTCTGAGCCTTATACCTCATCCAAGACTACATGTGTTAGAGGTGCTATAGTCTATGATTTATAATCTCTCCATCTTGCTTTAAAGTTCTTGAAAGAGACCACAAATGAGGTGGAAGTTTCTCCCCTTTCTTTACCCTGCCTATTTTCTCCAATTAGTCCACGGAGACAAGATGGTGGTAACATAGAATTAGAGCTAAAGGGGTCTTAAAGATAAAATCCAACACAACATTTTACAGAATTAAAAGGCCAAGGCCCAGAGGGGAAACTGAGTCTTGGCCACGATCCCACAGTAAAGTTCATTCCTGTCAGATGCACAGGCATCCAAGGAGCTGGGTCCTTTTCCAGAGCACCTCCCCCCCCCACCCCCCACTCCCAGCCGGGCCCCAGAATAGACCACCGCCCTGCCTCTGGAACTGCAAAGAAGCTCCTAACCTAAGACTTTCCTTGTGTTCTGTAACATGGCATGGCCAACTCGACACACATCTGACGTTTCCCAAGGAAAGGAGCTTGAAGGGAGGCAGAGAAGAGGCCTCCATTCTTGGGAGGCAGAGAAGAGGCCTCCATTCTTGGGAGACAAAAGGTCCTCTGGTGCCTAAGTGCTAGCCTGGGACAAGGCTTTATATAGGCAGAGAAAGAGTGGACATTTAGGATTTTCTAGCAATGCCTTTTCTCTTTGTTTCTAGCCATCAACGGAAGAAGAGACCAGGAAATATTTCTTTCACTCCTAAAGGAGAAAAAGAAATCCTTGTTCTAGTCTCTTTGAGTCATCATTAAGGTCCTTGACTCTTGGCGAAGCTGCTCCCCAGGGGATGGGAAAGGTCACACACCCCACCTGCAGCCCAGACAAGACTTCTTTGGGGTTCAGTAAAGCACCATCTCCCAGAGAGGTAGGGGAGAAACCAATCCAGTATGGGAGGGAGAGAGCACGAGAGGATGTGCCCACCAACCCACGGGTCAGTTTCTCTCCTGGCCTTCCAAGGATACTGTTTTGGCTGATTTCTTTGCACCTCCTTTCTTTGATCAGGAGAAGGAGTCAGCTTGGAGAGGGCAGGTCCACCACACCTCTTAGATCTGTGATCTCTCTCCTTACTCTTGAGGGAAAGCTCAAACAAGGCTGGAGCTTGTCTGGCTCAAGAGGCTGGTACTCAAGCTGAATATGCTCCAGCCCCTTCTCTCACATCAACCCATACCTTCCCTGAGGAAGCAGATCCTGAGGCAAGGGTGGCTGGTGCTTGGAAAGAAAGGGAACAAAACAACCAGGATGGTTTCTCCTCTACCAAAGAAACCAATGCCTCGCAGGAATCGACCCCTCCAACTGAGCCGGGAGCAAGGAGCTATCCTGGGCTAGAAAGAGGAAGGAAGCCAAGCCCCACAAACCCTAGGAGATGGCCAAAAGCCCATCAGGGGAGAATCAAGTCTCGGGGTAGTTAAGATCCAGATGCCACGGGAGAGGCTGTGGCAGGGGGAAGAGGAAAATGTTTCCTGTTTTTGAAGAAGTCATGGATGGGGAAAAGGCCACTTTTTTTTTTAATCCCAAGAAAAGGCAAGACATTTTGCTTCCAGGCAGGAGGTGGCTGTCTTCCTCTCTCATGATAAATGGGCAATAGGAGGAGGAGGAGACATCCTCAGGCTCTCCATTCAGCCTGAGTCATCAGGCTGGACCTCACTGGTGGAGGTGTGGCAGCCTGGGTCTTCCAGCCTCTCGGTCACAGCTCTGCACACTTTCTCTTGTGCCAGTCCCCAGTGATAGACAGGTGACTAGGACCCAGCCCCTGCCCACTGGGTAGAAAGCTCCAAGCCCCAAAGAGGGAGTTGGGATTCACTTTGTTCCTGCCAGTGCTGCGGTAGGCAGCTTTGGGCATAGACATCGGATAGGGTGGCTTTATCCCATGATAGAGAAAAGAAAGAAAGCAAGGAGGGCATCTCTTGGGGACATCAAGGTGACATCTTAGAGGAGAACCTGCTGTACATTTTACCCAGCCCCCCATGAGCAGAAAGGCCCTTTCCCACTGGTGAGATAGTTAGAATTTAACCCTCTGCACTCAATCCTGGGTCACACTCACAACCTCCCATATGCCTGAGCTTGTCCCCAGCAGTCCTGGACTTCTGTGAAGATGTTGTTTCACAAGATATTAGCAGAGACGAAGCTGGGATATTAGCGAGAGGAGGCTGGGATGATCACGTATCTTTTTCAAATTGTGCTATTCAGATGAAGTGAGGAAACTGTTCTGGGTCACAAAGGAATGGCACAATGAAGCTGGGAAGTGAAACCAGTTGTCCTGGATCTCCAGCCTCTGGCCTTGACTGGCAGCTTTTTCCATCTTCTCTGCTGGAGAGCAGTTTGGGGTTTAGGGTAGGGGAGTAGAGGTGTAGGGAGGGCTGGAGACGGGAAGCAAGGTCATTAACATGGACCTCCTCTGCTTCCTGGAATTATTGGAATTGCCCCCCTGATCCCCTGAAGGAGATGAAGGGATTAATGCAGTGGTGAAGGAGGGTGTAGAAGAATGGGTGAAGGATGAGTAGGATTCTGAGCTGCTGTGGTCAGGGTGGGCCTGGGCTCCTCCAGAGCAGGAAGGAGGGCTTTGTTTATAGGGGCACAGTTTATCTGCAAGCCCAAAATGAGAAGGTCCTGGAAGGGGCGGGAACAGAGAAGCAAGGAGGAGAAGAATGTAAACAGTGCTAAGAATGTCAGCTCTCTCCTGGGAGGTGGGGGCAGTGGAAGACAGCCCTGGATTTCTAAAAAGGGTCTTCCCTTTTTGGCATCTGGACCCCATTAAAATATTCCAAATGATGCCATGGACACTCAAAGCCTAGGGCTCCTGTGGGTCCCGGGGCCCTCTCAGAACCACAGAGTACCAAGAAGAAATAGCATTAGGAAGGAAAAGAGTCCTTGCTAGGGGCAGGGTGGGACCCCTCCATTCCTTCATTCCCCTCTCTGGAAGGAGAAGGAGGAGCCAACGGTCCAATTGGAATCTGTTTCATGTCACGCCATGGTTAGGGTCTGAGGACAAAAAGGAGCCATTGTTCTTGAAAACCAGTTGGAGAGCCGCTTCCTTTCACTTTGGATAGGTACACGTATCACATGCACACAACACACACACACACACACACGCACATACAGGTAAGTACACCCCACCTTCAGAGGCACACACACTCAGAGATACGTACACACAATCTACAGAAACTCAAATACTCTGATGTACACCAAAGAGAGTCATCACACCCGTATGCGCATACTCATGTGCACCCAGCTGAAGTCCACCCACCCATAGATGCAAACCCACACCCCCACACCAAAGCCCAGAGTTTGCACTCCTTATGGGCGCGCTCTGTCTGTTGAGCTGGGAATGAAACCGCAAACCGCGTGGCTGCCAAAAGCTCCAAGCCCAGCGCAGAAGCGGAGCCAGGTCAGAGGCCAGCACACTTGGCTGCATCTCTCCCCACTCATCTCTCAGAAGTGGTGTTAATGGCACAGAAATGCAGGTCCCGAGTCTGTCGTGGGAAAGTCCTTTTAAAGCATGAAAGGCAGCGCAGCCGAAATTAAACCCAGCACCAGCCCTGCTTGCTCAGAGGGAACAAGTCCCTGGCTAGCCAGCTCTGCCCGGTTTATTGTCATTTGTCCCAGGGAAATTCCGCAGGCAAGTCCTTTTTTTGGAAGAAGACGGCTGAGAAAGAATGCCTGCCCCATTGTGTTGACTCCCATTCATCAGTCAGCGTTACTGCGACAACCATGCACTGGGCACCAGGCTAGGTGCTGGCAGCGGCCAAGAGGTATCAGACGTGAGAGCGCCCTTCAAACAGATTTCATTCTAGAAGGCGAGACTTACACACAAGAGAATAACTGCCATAGGACAAGGGCAGAAGGAGGGAAGCGGGCATCAGTGATAGCCAGATTCTGAGGAAGAAGAAATTACTTCCAGATGCGGGTGGTCAGGAAAAAACTTCACGGAGACGGGAATTAGAGTTGAATGTTTAGCAGATGATTAAGATGGAGAAAGGCAGGGCGCCTGGGTGGCTCAGTCGGTTAAGCGTCTGCCTTCGGCTCAGGTCATGATCCTGGAGTCCCGGGATCGAGTCCCGCATCGGGCTCCCTGTTCGGCGGGGGGTCTGCTTCTCCCTCTGATCCTCCTCCTCTCGTGCTCTCTGTCTCCCATTCTCTCTCTCAGATAAATAAATTAAAAAATCTTTAAAAAAAAAAAAAAAGATGGAGAAAGGCATAGAAAAGGACAAATGGCATCCCGGATGGTAGGACTGGCATAAGCAAAAGTTCTGGATTGGTGTGGCTTCTTTAAGCTGCCTTGCCTGATTTGGTTAATAAGCCAGGCACATTGGAAAAGGGCCCACTGACATCTACTCACCATTCTCAGCCTCAATCCTGGATGCCTTACCTTTATCCATTCATTCCTAGTTACATTCAAACTTACAGATATGATATTCATTAAATTTTGGTTCTCCCCTCTCATCTTGAATTTGGCAAAAGGTAATCCCTTCCTGTTGAAAAGTTTCCTCATTCCCAAGGCTAGATATCCCACCAGTTTTTCTTGAACACTCTTTCCCTGATTGACTTGCCCCTAGGACTCTCATCCACTATCACCTCCTCCAAGGGTAGCTCCCTCCCTGATTCACTATCCTAGGAGGAACCCCCTGGAGTTGAGGAACCCCCTTTGGAGAAGATCCCAAGGGAGACCTTTCTTGGGTACACCTTCCAAGACACTGTAGCACACCAGAAAGAACAATGGATCAAGAAATGCTATTAGATGGGGCCTTTGTCTGGCTCAGTCAGAAGAGTATGTGGCTCTTGATCTTGAGGTCATGAGTTCCAGCCCCACATTGGGTATGGAGATTACTTAAATAAATAAACTTAAAAAATTTGTTTTAATTAAAAAAAGAAAAGAAATGTTGTTAGAACCATTGTCAGGCCCCTGCTGTTTTAAGGATGATATAAAGTGATTTGGGGGAGATAGAAAGTTGCCTTCCTCCCAGAAAAAAAATTCTTCTTAAAATTCCATCATTATAAATGCATACTTTTTACTGAAGCTTGTATTAAAATGAAAAGACTCTGGGTGCCTGGGTGGCTCAGTGGTTAAGCATCTGACTTTGGCTCAGGTCATGGTCCCAGGGTCCTGGGATCGAGCCCCGCATCGGGCTCCCTGCTCGGCGGGAAGCCTGCTTCTCCCTCTCCCACTCCCCCTGCTTGTGTTCCCTCTCTCTCTGTATCTCTCTCCTTCTCTCTGTCAAATAAATAAATAATCTTTTAAAAAATAAAAAATAAAATGAAAAGACTCTGAAAGGGAAAGTCTCTTGGTCAGTTATTCCTTGGGGTGAATGACTTTACAAGATCCTTTCCTGAGAAAAGATTGCCCAAGAGGTAGAACATGTGAAGACATTTGACATTCTTGGGGAGAATGGGAGAAATTTCTTTCTGCACAGCCCAAGTGTGGGCAGTGTTTGGGGGAATGAGCACTTTGATAAAGGGATGGGATGGTCCCTTCCCTTTGAGCAGCTTGTCTGGAGTGATGTCTCACGTGATAAGCATAACCATGGAAGTGGAGTAGATTGAACCATAATCTTAAATGAAACTTTGAAACAAGAAACATTCTTTCAGGGACACACCTGGTTGACTCAGTCAGTAGAGCATGCTACTCTTTTTTTTTTTTTTTAAGATTTTATTTATTTATTTGACAGAGAGAGACACAGAGAGGGAACACAAGCAGGGGGAGTGGGAGAGGGAGAAGCAGGCTTCCCGCCGAGCAAGGAGCCCGATGCGGGGCTCGATCCCAGGACCCTGGGATCATGACCACAGCCGAAGGCAGACGCTTAACCGACTGAGCTACCCACGCACCCCAAGCATGCCACTCTTGATCTCACAGTGGTGAGTTCAACCCCACATTGGGCATGGAGCCTACTTAAAAAAAAAAAAAGAAGTCCTGGTAAAATGTGGGAGAGGAACTAAGGGTTCAGTATTCTGAACGCTAAGCTAACTGCTCATAACCTTAATTACATGTAAAATTAAAATAATAGACCTCTGGAGAGTCAAAGTTGTGCGGTGCTTTGACGGATCATCTCATTCAGTGCCCTACTTTCACAGATTGAAACTTAAAGAGGCAAGTGATTTATCTAATAAGATCTTACAGCATGTGACTGCTCCCCAGGTTCTTCACTCTTGGATGTGTTTCCTTTCTACCACACTGAGTTTCAGAACCAGAAAGCTGGACTTTGAAAATACATCTTTCATTCTGTCTTGGCACATTTGAGTTCATTAAAATATGTTCCTCTTTAAAACTTCAGCATTTCCTTATGAAATATGCATGTAGGCAATGATTGTCAAAAGCTGATAAAACCATTAGGTGAGAGCTGAAGGAGAGTTTTATGATGAGCCAATTGGACTGACAATACGCAAACCCCACTAATCAATTTTAATTATCAAAAAAGAGACAACCAGATTTTACATGCCTTCCAATGTAATGCAATAGAAGTGAATGGCACCTTGACTAAGAAAAAAAAAGTGGAGGGACTCCTAGGTGGCTCAGTTGGTTGGGCGTCTGCCTTCGGCTCAGTTCGTGATCCCAGGGTCCTGGGATCAAGTCCCGCATTGGGCTCCCAGCTCAGCGGGAAGCCTGCTTCTCCCTCTCCCTCTGCTGCTCCCCCTGCTTGTGTGCGCTCTCTCTCTGTTTCTGACAAATAAATAAATAAAGAATCTTAAAAAAAAAGAGAGAGAGAGAGAAGACTTAAGTTACTAGAATCAGAAATGAAAGAAGGGACATTACTAACAACTTTACAAAAATAAAAAGGATTATAAAGGATTATATGAACTGTATGCCAACAAAAGGGACAATCTAGAAAAAATGGGCAAATTCTAGAAACACAAATCTCTACCAAAACTGACTCAAGAAGAAATAGAAAATTCGAATAGATCAATAACAAGGAGACTGAATCAGTAATCAAAACCTCCCAGCAGGGTGGAGGGATGAGTTAAATAGGTGATGGGGATTAAGGAGGGCACTTGTGATGAGCATTGGGTGTTGTAGAGAAGTGATGAATCACTAAATTCTATACCTGAAAAAAAAATCTACACCTGAAACTAATATTACACTGTATATTAACTAGCTGTAATTTAAATAAAAATCTAATGAAAGAAAAAAACCTTCTCACCAAAGAAAAAAACAAAACAAAATCTTATGGCTTCACTGGTGAATTCTACCAAACATTTAAAGCAGAATTAATCCTAATGCTTCTCAAATTCTTCCAAAAATCTGTAGAGGAGGGAACACTTCCTAACTCATCCTATGAGACCAGCATTACCTCAATACCAAAGCTAGACAAAGATACTACAAGAAAAGAAAACTATAGAACAATGTCCCTTGTGTATATATATGCAAAATTCCTCAACAAAATACTAGCAAACCAAATTTAGCAACATATTAAAAAGATTATACATCATAACCAAGTAAGACTTATTCCAAGAATGCAAATATAAAATCAATGTAATATGTGACATTAATAGAATGAAGGGAAAAAAAGCACATGGTCATCTCAACTGATGCAGAAAAAGTTTGATGTTGACAAAATCCAAAACCTTTTCATAATAAGAATACTCAATAAACCAAAGATAGAAGGGAATTTCCTCAACATGATAAAAGATTGAAAGCTTTTCCCCTAAGATCAAGAGCAAGATAAGGATGCCCACTTTGCCATTTCTATTCAACATATTGCTAGAAGTCCTAGCCAGAGCAATTAGTAAGAAAAAGAAATAAAAGGCATCCTTAGTGAAAAGGTAAACTATCTCTGTTCACAAATAGCATGATCTTACATGTAGAAAACACTAAAGAATCCATACTAAAAAAATTGTTAGTGCTAATATATGAATTCAGCAAAGTTGTAGAATACTAAATCAGCATGCAAAAATTAGTTGTATTTCTATACACTACCACTGAACAATCCAAAAAGGAAATTGAGAAAATAATTTCACTTACAATAACATCAGAAAGAATTAAATATTTAGGAATAAAATTAACCAAGGATGCAAAAGACCTATACACTGAAAACTACAAAACATTACTGAAAGAAATTAAGAAAGCCTTAAATAAATGGAAAAAATCCCACGTTCCTGGATTGGGAAACTCACTATTGTTAACATGACAGTAGTATCCAAAGCGATCTACAGATTCAATGTAATCCATATCAAAATCCCAATGGAGAAGTGCCTGGCTGGCTCAGTGGAAGAGCATGTGACTCTTGATCTTGGGGTCATGAGTTTGAGCCCCACGTTGGGTGTAGAGATTACTAAAAAAAAATAAACTTAAGAAAACCCAACGGGGGGCGCCTGGGTGGCTCAGTCGTTAAGCTTCTGCCTTCGGCTCAGGTCATGATCCCAGGGTCCTGGGATCGAGCCCCCCATAGGGCTCCCTGCTCTGCAGAAAGCCTGCTTCTTCCTCTCCCACTCCCCCTGCTTGTGTTCCCTCTCTCGCTGTGTCTCTCTCTGTCAAATAAATAAATAAAATCTTTAAAAAAAAAAAAAACCCAATGGAAAAAAATTCCAATGATGCTTTTTTCAGAGATGGAAAATCCCATCTTAAAATTCATATGAGGGGTGCCTGGGTGGCTCAGTCAGTTAAGCATCTGACTCTTGATTTCAGCTCAGGTCATGATCTCAGGGTCATGAGATTGAGCCCTGTGTCAGGCTCTGCACTGAGCATGGAGCCTGCTTGAGATTCTCTCCCTCTCCCTCTGCCCCTCCCCCTCAAAAAATTAAATAAAAATAAAATTAAAAATTAAATTAATAAAATGCATATGAAATCTCAAGAAACCACAAATACCCAAAACAAACTTGAAAAAGAAGAACCAAGTGGAGGATTCATACTTCTTGATTTCAAAACTTACTGTGAAGCAACAGTAATCAAAACAGTGTGGTACTGGCGTTAAGATAAATATGCAGACCAATAGAATGGAATTGAGAGTCCAGAAATGAACCCTCACATGGTCAATTGATTGTTAAGAAGGGGGCACAACCATTCGATAAAGAAAAAACAGTCTCTTCAACAAATGATGCTGGGGAAACTGGGTATGCACTTATAAAAGCATAAAATTGGACCTTTATATTACAACTGTTAAAATCAAACACAAATAGAGACCAGACTTGAAAATTCCCCGAGCAGACAAAACCAGTTAAATCATACAAGCAAAGCTTAATTTAGCTTATTTTGCAAGACAAGTGAGACTAACTTGACCTGGGTCACTCCTTGCTTATGCCTTTGAAAATAATAACTTAACTTAAAACTCTTTCCCAAAATTGATATGAAGTAACCACTAACCAATTCCTTGTCACTTAAAAACTTTCTAACATTATAACCAATCACTGCAAAGAATAAACAGTCCTGCCTCCTCACTATATAAGTTGGTTTATAACAATATACTTCTGAACCTCATTGCATGTTTGGTTTGAGTGCTACTGGTTCATGAAGTATCCTTTTTGTGTGTGCACAATAAACTTCTACTAATTACTACTTAGGTGATTCATTGGTTTTACTTCTATTTCTGAACTTTTGACATACTATATACAAAAATTAACTAAAAATGAATCAAAGACCTAAATTTAAGTAAAATTATAAAACTCTTAAAAAAACACATAGGTGGGACGCCTGGGTGGCTCAGTTGGTTAAGCGACTGCCTTCGGCTCAGGTCATGATCCTGGAGTCCCGGGATCGAGTCCCGCATCGGGCTCCCTGCTTGGCGAGGAGCCTGCTTCTCCCTCTGACCCTCCCTCCTCTCATGTGCTCTCTCTCTCTCTCTCATTCTCTCTCTCAAATAAATAAATAAAATCTTTAAAAAAAAAAAAAAAAACCACATAGGGACAAATCTTCATGACCTTAGATTTGGCAACAGTTTCTTTTTTTTTTTTTTTTTTTTTTAAGATTTTATTTATTTATTTGACAGAGAGAGACATAGCGAGAGCAGGAACACAAGCCGGGGGAGTGGGAGAGGGAGAAGCAGGCTTCCCGCAGAGCAGGGAGCCCAATGTGGGACTCGATCCCAGGACCCTGGGATCATGACCTGAGCCGAAGGCAGATGCTTAACGACTGAGCCACCCAGGCGCCCAACAGTTTCTTAAATATAACACCAAGAGCTCAGGCATCAGAAGGAAAAATAGATAAATTGGACTTCATTAGAATTAAAAATTTTTGTGCATCAAAGAACACTATCAAGAGAGTGAAATAACAGCGGTGCCTGGTTGGCTCAGTTGGTTAAGTGTCTGCCTTTGGCTCAGGTCATGATCCCAGGGTCTGGGATCGAGCCCCAAGTTGGGCTCTCTGCTCAGCGGGGAGCCTGCTTCTCCCTCTGCCTGCCACTCCCCTGCTTGTGCTCTCTCTCTCTCTCTCTGTCAAGTAAATAAATAAAATCTTAAAAAAGAGAGAGAGAGAAATAACAGTCTTCAGTGGGCGCCTGGGTGGCTCAGTTGGTTAAGCGACTGCCTTCGGCTCAGGTCATGATCCTGGAGTCCTGGGATCGAGTCCCACATCAGGCTCCCTGCTCGGCTGGGGGTCTGCTTCTCCCTCTGACCCTCTTCCCTCTCTTGCTATCTGTCTCTCATTCTCTCTCTCTCAAATAAATAAATAAAATCTTAAAAAAAAAAAAGGAAATAACAGTCTTCAGTGTAGGAGAAAATATTTGCAAATCATACATCTAATAAAGATTTAATATCCAGAATATATAAAAAGCTTCTGCAACTCAAAAACAAAAAGACAAACAATCCAATTTTAAAATGGGCAAAGGACTACTGGGTATTTACCCCAAAGATACAAATGTAGGGATCCGAAGGGGTACGTGCACCCCGATGTTTATAGCAGCAATGTCCACAATAGCCAAACTGTGGAAAGAGCCAAGATGTCCATCAACAGATGAATGGATAAAGAAGATGTGGTATATATATACAATGGAATATTATGCAGCCATCAAAAGGAATGAGATCTTG
>NC_138370.1:28873869-28880658 GCF_054177405.1 Leptonychotes weddellii
GGGGAGGGGGGTGGGAGGATGGGTTAGCCTGGTGATGGGTGTTAAAGAGGGCACGTTCTGCATGGAGCACTGGGTGTTACATGCAAACAATGAGTCATGGAACACTACATCGAAAACTAATGATGTAATGTATGGTGATTAACATAACAATAAAAATTAAATATAAAAAAAATGGGCAAAGGACTTGAATAGATATTTGTCCAAAGAAGACTTACAAATTGTCAATAAGCACATGAAAAGATGCTATATATCATAAGTCATCAGGGAAATGCATATCAAAACCACAATGAGGGGTGCCTGGGTGGCTCAGTTGTTAAGTATCTGCCTTCAGCTCAGGTCATGGTCCCAGGGTCCTGGGATCGAGCCCCACATCGGGCTCTCTACTCAACGGGAAGCCTGCTTCTCCCTCTCCCACTCCCCCTGCTTGTGTTCCCTCTCTCGCTGTGTCTCTCTCTGTCAAAATAAATAAATAAAATCTTTAAAAAAAAAAAAAGTGAGGGCGCCTGGGTGGCTCAGTTGGTTAAGCGACTGCCTTGGGCTCAGGTCATGATCCTGGAGTCCCGGGATCGAGTCCCACATCGGGCTCCCTGCTCAGCAAGGAGTCTGCTTCTCCCTCTGACCCTCCTTTCTCTCATGCTCTCTGTCTCTCATTCTCTCTCTCTCAAATAAATAAAATCTTAAAAAAAAAAAAATTAAAAAAAAAATGATCCAGTGAGTATATAGATAAAACAAGTCTGACCATGTATTGAAAGTTCTGGAAGCTGTGCAGTGGGTATATGGGAGGGAAAATACTATCTTCTGTACTTTTGTGTGTATTTGAAATATTCCATAATAAAAAGTGGTAACAAAACCCCTGGTCATTTATGTGGTTACAACTGAGCTAAAAGGGAAAGATGTTTACTTATGGCCCAAAAGCTTTATACAGGAATGCCAAGATGCCAGTGGTGCAGGAGAGTGGCCTCGCTCTCCAGGCTGGGCAGATAGAGAGCAGGATCCCTGGAGAAGCAGAAAAAGGGGCAGGAGCCTGCAGCACAGGTGGAAACGTCAGGTCCCAGCTCCAGGCCAGTGGGGACGCTGCTGACAGAAAGCACTCCCCCCCTCCCCCCTCCCCCGCCACCGGAAAGACGGCCCGTCCGGAGTCTGGTTTGCTCTTTTCCACTTCTAAAGCTGTCCTCTGTTTATTGTGACCTCCATTCACCTTCCATAAAAACTTTCAGGGTGGGCTTACCCACGGCTGGAAGGCTCAAGTACCTTTCAGCGTAGAGTGTTTTCAAAGCCTTCTATATGGCAGACGCTTTGCTATATGCTTAGGAAAATAAAAGATAGTTCAGATGTACTTCCTGGCCCTCCATGAACTTACAGTACAGAACATGAAGAAATGGGTTTTTAAAAAAGATTTTATTTTTAAGTAATCTCTACACCCAATGTAGGGATCAAAATCACGACCCGTGAGATCGACAGTCGCATGCTGTATGGACTGAGCCAGTCAGGCGTCCCCAAAAATGTTTTTTAATGTCCATTCCTCAGTTAAAAAAAAAAAATGTTGTATATGGATCCTCCGTGTGTGTGTGTGTGTGTGTGTGTGTGTAAAATGAATTTAACGTGTGTACATTTTAAGACAGCTAACTTTTTTTGACAGTTAACATTTACCGACTGCTTATGCATTAAGTGCTCTAGATATATTATTACATTGTAAGAAAGGCACAAAAATTGAGATCTTATAAGAATGAGATACATAGAGGCACCTGGGTGGCTCAGTTGGTTAAGCGTCTGCCCTCAGCTCAGGTCATCATCCCTGGGTCCTGGAATCGAGCCCCACATCATGTCTGGGCTCCCTGCTCAGCGGGGAGCCTGCTTCTCCCTCTCCTTCTGCCCCTCCCCCTGCTCATGTGCGAGCTCTCTCTCTCTCTCAAATAAATAAATAAAATCTTTAAAAAAAAAAAAAGAATGAGGGGCGCCTGGGTGGCTCAGTCATTAAGCGTCTGCCTTCAGCTCAGGTCGTGATCCCAGGGTCCTGGGATTGAGCCCCACATGGGCTCCCTGCTCAGCGGGAAGCCTGTTTCTTCCTCTCCCACTCCCCCTGCTTGTGTTCCCTCTCTCGCTGTGTCTTTCTCTGTCAAATAAATAAATAAAATCTTTAATAAATAAATAAATACATTTTAAAAAGAATGAGATAAATATAAATATTTTAAGATTTTATTTATCTGTCAATAATTCAAAAATTATTTTTGTACCTGCTAACAAGATGTTATAACTAAAATGTTCCAGAAGCTAGGGTTTCAAATGTCAAACTAATCAACGTGGTCTCAAACTATTTGTAATTACTCTTTTAAGTTCTGCTGTACACCTACAGAGAAGTTCATCATTAAGTTTAGAGGATGTGAAACCTATTTCAAGTACTCTTTTTAATTATTGTTGGCTTTTTTGGTCCAGATTAAAGTCAGATTATGGTGGGGTTTTTTTATCTTGTAATGTGGTTGATGAAGAGCTTGTTCTAGGGTATCAGAAATGTGCAAATTCAGATATGTAGAGGAAATGGGGGGGAGAAGGGCATTAGCTCTGATGCAAGGGAGGCAGGGGTAAGGGAAGGCTTTCTTTGTGAAGTGATGCTGTTAGTCAGATGAAAGGAAATAGGGCATTCTAGGCAGAGGGAACAGTCTGGAACAGCATGAGCTGAGATCCGGAGGCATGAAGCAGTTGGTGGATTCAGAGAGCTATTTGTTCAGTATTGCTGAGTGTAGAGATGGTAAAGATAGTCTTAAGAGTTTGGGTTTTTTTTAGGTTTTTGTTTGTTTTGTTTTGTTTGGAGGGTGGGTGGCTGTGTTACAGTTGTTCTGGGCTTGCCTGGAAAATCTTTAAGGAAACAAACAAACTGAACTGAGATGCAAAGTTCTTCCCCACAAGAATACCTGTTCCTCAACATTGAAGAGCATCCAAGAGGGTTGCAGAGAACTCCAGCCCCTGACACTCATGGACTTAATCCCACCCTACTACCAGGTAGGATTCTCTTCATGGGCCCATAAGTAATGCTCAGTGTCCAGGGAAATACTGGACATTAAAGCAACTAAGTGGCCATTGACCAGCCAACCCTTTCTAAAGAGACTTCTACTAATATCCTTGATTTGGAGCTAAATCCAGGAGTGCAAATCTGATCAAGGCGCTGACCAGCTTAGTTGGTCTATTTTGAGGATTCCAGCTTCTAAAACCAGTGGGAAATGAGGAGTCATCGGATCATGGTAGAAAAAATAAAGGGAGATTTCCATTTCAAATCTGCTTCTGTGATAGCCACACGTGGACTGATCTCCTTGAAGAAAAAAGAAAAGGAATCAAGGCACTGAAGCCAGGAAACACATGTACCAAAAAGGAGCTCAAGGTTCATGGCGCCATGTTGGAAACCACCAGTGCCTCCATGGGGCAGATGGCGATGAGATTGAATACACAAGAGTGTTCCTCCAATTCTGTTGCTTCCTAAAGGCCTGGCAGAAGTATGAAGACCAAGATGCAGGTTCTCTTTCTGGATGAGGACCCATCTGCCTGCCTCAGTGAGCACCATGACAGATCAAGAAACAGAATTCTGCAAAGTAAGAGGACCCCACCTTTATCCTTTACCCTTGAATAGCTTCAAGACTGTTGTTGGTTCCATGTCTGTTGTTTTGCTGCAGCTCTGCCTATAATAA
Organism: Leptonychotes weddellii; assembly: GCF_054177405.1. Classification (NCBI taxonomy): domain Eukaryota; kingdom Metazoa; phylum Chordata; class Mammalia; order Carnivora; family Phocidae; genus Leptonychotes; species Leptonychotes weddellii. Next base: position 28,877,547 of record NC_138370.1, read on the forward strand.
AATTGCTAGTACACTTATACTGTTTTCTTATACAAAACAAAAATGAAACTTCATTGACTCTATGTGAAACTAAAAAAATTTAGGTTTATCGACACGGAGACAAGTAACAGAAATGATTAGGGATTCTTGTCTAGTGGCCCTCGGGTTCACAAAACACAAATTTTGTTGCCCTTGTTTTTGATAGCTGATGCTGAAACAGAATCTTCAAAGTTGGCTGCTCTTGCCCAGGTTTTCTAGACCAGAGGCCGGGAAGCTACAGCCCACGAGCCAGTTGTGGCTCATCATCCATTTTTTTGTATGACCTGAGAGCTGAGGTAGTTCTTAAACTTTTTAAGAGTTGAAAAACAATCAAAAGACCTATAGTCAATAACAATACACTATACACTTAAAATTTGTTAAGAGGATAGATTTCATGTTAAGTGTTCTTAGCACAATAAAAAAGTCAAAAGTGTATTTCATGATACATGAAAATTGTATGAAATCCAATTGAAGTGTCCCTACATAAAGTCTGGTTGAAACACAGCCACACTCATGCTCATGGGGTTCATGCCTCAGCAATGGAGGCCAAGGGAAAGCTCGCCACCAAATAGCCTTGTAAGGCTTGGAGGTTCCCAAGACTGATCTGAATCTACCAGACTAATCTGCTAATTCAGGGTTGTTCACAGAATACTAAACCTTTTACTGCTACGTTGGTGTTTATAAGCCAAACTCATTGTAGACCAGTGTAGACCTGTCTAGAGTTGACCAGCCCTCCAGGGAAATCTAAGTCAAGTGGGGGCCTCTTGAGGAGTTTCTGGGTTTGTGTAATGAGGCAGTTTGCCCAAGCTCCTCAGGGCCATCGCAGCCAGGACCTCTGGGACACCCAGGTCTGAATAGTCTATGTGCAGGCTTTGAGGCAGCCCCGCATCTGTCGTCTGCTATTGGGAGCAGACTAGAATGAGTCTAGCCTTAGGAATGCAGCAAGTCAGATGGATAGTTGCTGGGTTTTGGCTTGCTTCCACACCCCCTCCTTCCTGTCTGCACCCTACCCACGCATTTTCCCCCTGTGCCCTACGTATATTAAAAACAAAACAAAACAAAACAAGGAGGAGGAGGCCACGGGGGCAAGAACCAGAAACTTTCCTCCTCCCAAATTTAATGCTGGCAGACAGCTACGTCCAACCTCTGCCCTACTGTGGAGGTCTTCTCCAGGGACCATCATTCCTCTGTCCCCTCAGCTTGCCCGAGGGTGAAGGAGTTGTCCTGAGAGTGGAAAGGGGGAGGCGCTTGGGGTGTGAGCTGGCCCTGCGCTCTTCTGGAGCGCCGCGGGAGGGCTGGGAGAAAGCTGCCCAGTCGAAGGGGAGGGACAGTGGCTTCCAAAGCTAGGTACTGCTTGCACATCGATTGGGAGCCTTCTCTGGGCGAAACAGGGAGCAAGACTCATGAAGAACACAGGCCGAGGGCAAGCACGTGATGAGGTGGCGCACTCGGTCCCGTGTCGCACCCGGCCACGGGCCACCGCAGCAACCAAATCAGCCCAGGTCTTGCTTGACCAATTAGGTGTCATTTAGGGCTCCTTTCTTACTCGGGCTTCTTTGCTTAGCTTAGTTTATTTACCTTATGTTCCATATACTCTGGTTTCTCTTCAGATCGCATAAATCTTTCGCCTTTTTACCTTATGTTCCACTCCCATTCCTGAGCTCACATCTGCCCCAGATTAGAAAGTGATCCCAGTGTTGTGATGCCATTTGGGACCAAAGGCAGAAGCCCGAGGAGGGAGAAAGGGTTCGAGGACCGTGTGGTGGGAGTCAGGAATTCCCAGGCTTGCACAGAGTGGGAAGAGCACTCAGACACCCTCTATAATCAACAGGAAAACACAGGGGGGCCGGTGGAACGGGGAACCCCATACTCCAGGGGCTAAGGAATTATCTTTTTAGCCACTTCTAGTGTCAGGATCCTCTCTAAAGGCTACAGAACTTTGGTAATGCAATCCTGCTCGACCTCATCCACCTCCCCAATATCAAAATGAAACACTGCCTCTCCACAAACTCCTCCAGCATGGAGACCAAAGGGTCACTGGCCACTGCCTTTCATTCAGCTACTGTTACCATTTCTCTTGGTTCCCACCCAAGCCCCCCAACCCTTAATGAGCCACTGAGTACCAGAAGAGGAAATTCCAGCCCGATGGGGGGCCTGGTCACTCAATGGCTCTAAAACAGAGCTTGGCTGGGGAAGGAGGGCTGTCCTGATGTCATCATTATTCAAGAGGCTCATCCTGCCCAGCTCTGGGGAATGGGCTCAGCAGCTGGCACAAGGGAGAGATGAAGCCTCTGAGGTCTCAAGCTAGGACCTGATGCCCTCTGGAGACAGGATGCCTGATGGGGGACCAAGAGGCCCTGAGAAGAGTAGGGTGAGAGTATTGATCTCAGGCTGTTCTGTCTGCAAAATAACCAAATGCCCACTGGGTACAGAACACCTTCCTGGGCCTGGTGACATGTGCAAATAAATAGAAGATGCAACAATGCCCTCAGCAAGTCGCATGGTCTTGTAGATGTTTGAAGACACATCTGCAAAAATAGGAATACTCACTAACCCTCCCGTTAACAAAGGCAAGATCATTTGATGCAATTCAAGTAGGGTATGAGCAGGGGCAAGTTAAGGAGTGTAGGAGCTAATCCAGAAGATATGGGGAGGTAGGTGAGTTTGGAATTTTGAATTGTTTCTTGATGAACGAGGGGGCAAAGGTGTATGTATGAAGTTGATGATTAAAAGTAATATGTTAGGGCGCCTGGGTGGCTCAGTTGGTTAAGCGACTGCCTTCGGCTCAGGTCATGATCCTGGAGTCCCTGAATCGAGTCCCGCATCGGGCTCCCTGCTCGGCAGGGAGCCTGCTTCTGCCTCTGACCCTCCCCCCTCTCATGTGCTCTCTCTCTCTCATTCTCTCTGTCTCAAATAAATAAATAAATCTTAAAAAAAAAAAAAGTAATATGTTAGGGGCGCCTGGGTGGCTCAGTCGTTGAGCGTCTGCCTTCAGCTCAGGTCGTGATCTCTGGGTCCCGGGATTGAGCCCCGCTTCGGGCTCCCTGCTCAGCAGGAAGCCTGCTTCTCCCTCTCCCACCCCCCCTGCTTGTGT
>NC_138370.1:28880758-28907571 GCF_054177405.1 Leptonychotes weddellii
TGGAAAGAGGTCCCCTGACCCAACAAATATCCAAATTATATAAATGTGCTGGATAAACCATAACACACACACACACACACACACACTCACTACATATATAACCAAGGTCAAAAAAAGGAAAGAAAAAAAAAAAAAAAGGAAGGGAAATCCCCAAGTTCCAAAACTCACAGCTAGAGAGAGCTGTCACATAGAACTGACATGGCAGTCAAGGAGTGGGTGGGGGCTGGGCCTGGCTGTAGGCTGAAACTGTGACCCTTGTGTAAAACCCCAAATGGGACTGGAAAATTTCTTCCCACCAGTCCAAAGAAGCAGAAAGCAAGATTGCTGTGTCTCAGAGCTCAAGATAAAGGGGAGAAAACGGTCCTATAAGAAATTACCAACCCAGGGATGCCTGGGTGGCTCAGTCCATTAAGCGTCTGACTTCAGCTCAGGTCATGAACACAGGGTCCTGGGATCCAGCCCTGCATCGGGCTCCCTGCTCAGTGGGAAGCCTGCTTCTCTCTCTCCCTCTCCCTGCAGCTTCCCCTGCTTGTGCGTCCTCTCTCTCTCTCTGTCAAATAAATAAAATCTTAAAAAAAAAAAAGAAAAGAAATTACCAACCCAAATCTATGTTGTGTGGATCTAAATTTGCACTACTCGCCCCATGATATGAGAATTCTAGGCCAAGAAATTAACATAAAAGTACATCCAGGCTCTGTTTAACTCCAGGGCTCTAGCAAAAGGAGATGCAAAACAGCTTTACTTCTAGAATATTCTCACTGAAAGTAAAACAGTCGTGGCTGAAGATGAATATATAATAACAACTTAGAAACCATAAGCAGTGAACCATCTGAAGATTATTAAGTAGACACAAATAATAGGAGAATCAACATCCCAAGAACTAGAAATACTAGAATAATCTGAAAGACACTATAAAACAAAAGAGTTATTAAAGTTATTAAAGAGATAACAGAATACAGTGTAATGAAGAAAATAGGACATTTTTAGAAAAGGACAGATAGATTTGAAAAACATCAAATAGAAAACTAGAAATTAACAATCACTGAAATTCCTGATTTCACCTTTGTGTGTGATTTGTTCTAAGTAGCCCCAATTTCAATCCTGCCTCTTAACCTAAATTTGAAAGACTCTACACCTCTCCTTTCTCCTATTAAAATGAGAGTTCACAGAAGGCAAAGAGCAAATGATATATTCAGAATCATGTATAGCACACAACTATTAACCAGGAATGAGAAGATACCAGTCTACCTTCAAATTATGGGTGCTGGGCGCCTGGGTGGCTCAGTCGGTTAAGTGTCTGCCTTCGGCTCAGGTCATGATCCCAGGGTCCTGGGATGGAGTCCCGCATCAGGCTCCTTGCTCAGAGAGGAGTCTGCTTCTCCCTCTGCCTGCCGCTCCCCCTGCTTGTGCTCTCTCTCTCTCTCTCGTTCTCTCTCACTCTTAAATAAATAAATAAAATCCTTTTTAAAAATAAAATAAACAAATTATGGGTGCACCTGGGGAAAGGAGAACATATGACTCCCCCATGAGACAGCCTCAAGAAACAGCAGCATTTCAGAGTCTCCCTCCCAAGCACCATGGAGGACCTAAGTCCGTGCCATTCGTAAAGGAGCTCAAAGAGGATGGGGAATTTTCTCTGTTCCGGGCAGCCTTCCAGGGCCCCTGTGATCATTGATGCCTCCACTTCCGGAGAGTCTCTTTCAGGAAAGGGCTGACCAGGATTTGATCCTCCTTCCCTTTCATCCTGAGCTTCTAGGGGTATGTTTTATCTTATATGGGATAGAGAAATTCCTCTCAGCTTATTCTTTTTTTTTTCTAAGATTGTTTTAGTTAGTCTAGGGCCTGTGCTTTACCGTCTAAATGTTAGAATAAGCTTATCTATGTCTACAAAATACCTTGCTAAGATTTTTTTTTTAATTCCAGTGTAGGGCGCCTGGGTGGCTCAGTCGGTTTAGCGTCTGCCTTCGGCTCAGGTCATGATCCCAGAGTCCTGGGATCAAGTCCTGCATCAGGACTGCTTCTCCTTCTCCCTCTGCCCCACCCCCCCTGCTTGTGATCTCTCTCTCTCTCTCTCTCAAATAAAGTCTGTTTTTAAAAATGTAAATTCCAGTGTAATTAACATACAATATTATATTAGTTTCAGGTGTACAATATAGTGATTCAACAACTCTATGCATTACTCAGTGTTCATCATGATAAGTGTGTTCTTAATCCTCATCACCTATTTCACCCATCCCCCACCCACCTCCCCTCTGGTAACAAGCAGTGTGTTCTCTATAGTTCAGAGTCTGGGTTGGGGTTTTTTTGGTCTCCTTTTCTTTGTTTGTTTTGTTTCTTAAATTCCACATTTGAGTGAAATCATATGGTATTTGTCTTTTTCTGAATGACTTATTTCACTTCCTTGCTAGGATTTTGATAGGAATTACATTAAACCTATAGATGAATTTGGGGAGAACTGACATCTTTACTATGTTGAGTCTTCCACTCTATGACCACAGTATATCCATTGATTTAGGTCTTCTTTGATTTATTTCATTAGGATTTTGTAGTTTTCAGCATATAGATCCTGTGCATGTTTTGCTAAGTTTATACCTAAATATTTCATTTTCTTTGGAACAATTATAAATGGTAAAGCATTTTAAATTACAGTTTCTACATGTTTGTTGTTAGTATATAGAACTGCGGTTGATTTTTGTGTGTTGATCTTGTATCCTGCATCCTTGCAGAACTCATATAGCAGTTGCAGGATTTTTTTTTTTTTTTAGGTAGTTTTTTTTGGAATTTTCTTTAAGGGCAATCATGTCATTTGAAAATAGGACAGTTTTTTTTCTTCCTTTCCACTCTGTATGTCTTTTATTCTTTTTCTTCCTTATTGCAGTGGCTAGGAATTCCAGTACTATGTTGAATAAGAGTGATGAAAACAGACATCCTTGCCTTGTTCTCAGTCTTAGAGGGAAAGCATTCAGTCAATTACCATCAACTATGATGCTAGCTGTAAGCTTTTCATAGATGTTCTTTATCAAGTTGAGAATATTTACCATGAATGATTGTTGGATTTTGTCAAATGCTTTTCCTGCACCAATTGATAAGATTATATGATTTTTCTTCTTTAGCCTTCTTTTTCTTTCTTTCTTTTTTCTTTAGCCAGTTGATATGGTAGACATTTTTGTTAACCCAGCTTTATTGATCACTTGATACAATAGACTTTTGAAAATTGAATCAGACTATGTATGTGGAATAAATTCTAGTTGGTCATGGTATAGAATTTTTTGTATTTATAATTGTTTTATAATGATGGATTCAATTTGCTAATATTTTATTGAGGATTTTGAAAGAGGTATTGGTCTAAGTTCATAAGAGATATTGGTCCATAGGTTTTTTTCTAAGTTCATGACAGATATTGGCTTATAGTTTTCTTTTTTTCAGTATTGTCTTTGTCTAACCTCATAAAATGAGTTGGGAAGTGTTCTCTCCTTCTCTGTTTTTTGGAAGAGGTTGTGGAAAATCGGTGTTTATTCTTCTCTAGGTATTTGAAAGAATTCACCAGTGAAGCCATCTGAGCTTGAAGATTTCTCTTTGGGAAGTGAATCTGTTTTATCTGGATCATAACATCTTTGTCCACCAGAGTCACAAAGGTGTTGGCTAAGTTTTAGAGTATAGAATTGCAGAAAACCTTGGAAATCATCACCCACATCCTTCACCACTTATGAAGAAACTGATGTGCCCAAAGTCACAGAGCTACTTAGTAGCAGAAATGGGAAGAGCCTGTGGTTCAGGATACTCAGTCCAGCTATCTTTGCTGCTAAGTAAATGGAAGTGGCTCAAGAGTGAAGACCTTCAACTTTTCAGACACCCTCCCATTCATGGCCCACTCACTGTCTCATAGGAGGAGTTTAATTGCTTCCTTGTGTATAAGCCCTCAATAAGAAGATCCCCCAAGCCCCTTCTAGGCCAAAGTCAGAGCCAGAAAGGGCAGAGGTCAAGAGCAGAGCTAGTGACCCATGACCAAAGGGGCAGAGAGGCAAAACCTTGGCAACCAAATCTACAAGGAAGTAGCAACCACAGGGCTGATCAGCCTGGGAACCAGCCCCCTCTGTTAGTCTAATGCGCACTTGGATAAGAGCCTGGGCCAAAGAGGAACAGAGACCATGGGCACCTCTCCCAACAGGGTCAGTGAACAGGAGGAAGTTAGATCTTCCGGCTCACACACCCTCTGTTTTCCTTATGGTACCAGCCAGAGGCCAATTTCCAAACTGTAGGTAAGAAGGTGGAGGAAAGGAATGGATAGATTATACCTGCACACTATGGTAACGTGACATTCCCACAGCTGGATCCCCATCACTCCTTACAATGTCATCCAGTAGAACCCTCTGCAATAGAAACATTATATATCTGCCCTGTCCAGTGAGATGGCCGCTAATCATATGTGAGTATCAGGCACTGGAAATGTGAGTAGTGCAACTAAAAAAACTAAATTTTTTTTTAAGATGTTATTTATTTATTTGAGAGAGAGACAAAGCAATAGAGAGCAGGAGCAGGGAGGAGAGAGAGAAGCAGGCTCCTGGCTGAGCAGGGAGCCCGAAGCAGGGCCCGATCCTAGGACCCTGGGATCATGACCTGAGCCGAAGGCAGACACTTAACCAACTGAGCCACCCAGACGCCCCTAAAAAAACTACATTTTTAATCTTAATTTATTTAATCTTTGTCATGTGTGACTAGCGGCTACTGTATTGGACAGCACAGACCTCGAGAAACCCCTGTAAATGCATTCGTGAACAAACCTGAAAAGCACATGAAAATCAGAAACATAATCTATAATAAAGGAAAGAAGCACTAAGATACATTGGCAAGTCACTTAAAATTGAGCCAAAAACCTCACTCCTCAAATTTGCACCAATATTACATGAAGCTCTGGTTTCACTTTATTTAAGCTGTATGTGTGCTAGTTTTTTAAAAAACTCACCTTTGGCAACATAAAAGAAGGAGCAAATAATAGGCTTCAGGGATCCAGGGCGCCTGGGTGGCTTAGTTGGTTAAGTGTCTGCCTTTGGCTCAGATCATGATCCCAGGGTCCTGTGATCGAGTCCAGCATCGGGCTCCCTGCTCTGCAGGGAGTTGGCTTCTCCCTTTCCCTTTGTCCCTCCCCCACCTCCTGTGTGCTCTCTCTCTCTCTCTCTCTCAAATAAACAAATAAAATCTTTAAAAAATAGGCTTCAGGGATCCAAATGGAAGTTACTAAGCCTATATCGAGTTAGTTTAGAGAAAGAACACTGCTGAGATTTGGTTTGTTTTGTTCACCGCTATATCCTCAGTGCCTAGACTCTCCCCTGGCAAGAAACATTCTCCGTAAAAATTCGAGTGAATGAAAGGAGGGGCCGACTGTCAAAAGAACTGGACTTAAGAAAAAGAAGAAAAATTTACAAAGCCAAACCTCTACGCTGAGCAGAATGGCCACCGGAGGACGCTCCAGCCCAGCAGCTAGCTCACAGACAGGGTGACCAGCCGCGGGGTTAATCATCACCCCTTTGGGAGAATTCTTGGGTTTCCCTAGCACTTCCCACGCCCTAGGGTGGCTGTAAAAGAGTAGATCCCAGCCACCACCACCCCCTTCCCATCACACTCCCGTGACTTTCTTTCTTTCTTTGTCTGTATGTTTTCTCATGTGTACCAGACAACCCTCTGACGCAGACGTTAGGATCACTGGCCATCTACGGGCAGTACAAGGCCCCCGGCATGCTAAAACACTTAATAAATGTCAAATTTTGCGCTTCAAATAAAGGAGATGACGAGTCAGAGGCAGAAGCCCAGGCCTGGGAATCAGGAGGTGGGTTTCCAGACAACTCTATGCACTGTAAGTCCAACATGGTCCCAAACATTGTGCTGTACGTTTTGCATGACAGGTAGTGTTATCTCCATTTTACAGATGAGAACATTGAATTTCAGAGTGATCGGCAAAGGTCACACAGATTACAAGTGGATTTTGAACCCAGGATGCTTCGTCTACAAAAGCCATGGAATTAACACCATAGCATCAGTTTCGAGTTCAAACATGGCACTACCACAGAGAGCATTGCTTTCTGTGAGATCCAGTGAGGCTAGAAGACTGAAATTGGGCATTTAACTGGAGTCAGGAAAGGGAAAGAAAAGACCTTTACGTCGGAGCCCTTCCTGGGAGGGTTGGGCAAGGGCACTGTCACCACCCAGAAGAGCAGGGTGGACCTACCCTAGGCAAAAGTCCTCAAGATTTCTGTTTAAGGTCTGAATGTTTGTGTTGGCCTCCAAATCCACAAGTGATGGTAAGCCACAATGGGATGATATTTGAGGTGGTGCCTTTGGGAGGTAATCAGGTTTAGATGAGGTTATGAGGGTAGGGCTCCGTTGATAAGATTGGTGTCCTTGTAAGAGGGGAGAGAGGGATGCCTGGGTGGACAGGTCATGATCTCAGGGTCCTGGGATCAGGCCCCAGGTCGGGCTCCCTGCTCAGCGGGGAGTCTGCTTCTCCCTCTCCCTCTGCCCCTCCCCCCTTGCTCACGAGTGTGCAATGTGGATAATACTTGCCTTCTGTGGTTGTGGTGTGATTTAGTTATTTCATCAATGTCAAACCTCTTGCGTTGAGTGTAGGCACAGAGTAGGAACTCAGGAAATGTTTGCTTCCTCTTTTCCCTTACTTGTAGAGTCATGAATGTAAAGGACAGTTTACATTTAGCAGAACCTTTAGCTCAAAGAAAAAAGCTAAAATGGAAGAATTTCAAGCACCAATCTGTGAGTTGAGAAGACATTTGGGGGTAGGGAGGAACATTTGGGGACCAAAGACCTTGATGTCTCACCTTGTACACAAGGGGATTGTGGGCACGGGTCACTGCCATCACCCCAAAACAAGAAGAATGCGTTGTGAGGCTCAGCACACGTCCTGCACGTGCACACACACATTTGCCCCGGACCAGGGTTTGCTCTGGACTGCTCCGCACAACACTCCCCTCCTGATTTTTTCTCTACTCCACTGTGCTGGAATCTTCTGTTGCCCCTATAGATCCAATCTCCACTCTTTTCTGTCCTGCTCTATGCCCCTAGGAGGTTGGGCTATCCCTTGTCCTTTGTCTTCCAGCTGGATTAGGCTAGTAGGGAGTCAGGCAAGAAAGTGGAGGGCTGGAGGTCAGAGAGGCGTGAGTTTCTGTTCCCTAGCTCCCTCCCTGTGTCTGGCCAGGACTGAAGGTGACAGCTCTGGTGTGGCCACTCCACACAATGAGCCTGGGCTTGTGCTTGCAAGTGCACACTCTTGAGTGCTCTTTCTCTCAGGATTTCAGTACCCACACCTTCCCCTTGTTCCTTCAGGCCCAATTTCAGCCCCAGATACTACAGTTTACCTTATGGTTTCCCTACCTCCAGCCCACACCTTTGTAAACCATCCTTTTATCAAATTTTCTTCAAATGACCCAATTTGAGTGATCCTAACTGATATCTCCGAGGGCTGGTTAGGTCCAAGTTACTGGTCTCCCACTGATCCTGCTCTTCAGTTGCCGCCAGAAGCTCTCTGCTGTGCTGCTCTCCTCAGGTGGACACACCCAGAGCCACCCAGGGGAGGGCGACTGTGAGCAAATCCCAGGTGGCCACTCCCAGCACTCGCCAGCACCAGGTCTGGCTCCCACATGGGAAGAAGATGATTTTAAGCCTGAGAACCTGCTCTTGAGGTCCTTTTAAAGACTGCAGACCCTGCTCTGAGCCACTAGAATTTTTTGTAATCTCTTGAGCCTAGAAACCATATTAAAATGTTAAATTCGCCATTGGAATTGTTAAGAGGAACAAGAAGCCCAAAATGGAGTCATTTGTCCCCAACCACAGCAAACCAAGACCTCATTGCAGTTTGAACCTCTCCCAGGAATGTGACCTTTTAACAGTCAAACTGAAATTTCCTGATCTGCTCTGGTAAGGTAATCCACATGGGAAGAACCCTGCCATCCTTTCCCCCTCAAAAAGAAGATGTAACCATCCTTTCCTTTGCTAATAATGTCCTTGCCCTATCCTCCTTCCTATAAAAACCCTCCATTTTGTACAACTCCTAGGAGCATCCCTCTACTTGCTAGGTGCTGCCCAGTTCAGAAATCACTTCACAAAGCCAATTAGATCTTCAAATTCACTCGGTAGAATTTTGTTTTTTAACAGACTCCTTCACATTAGCTCATGTGACCTCCATGCTGTGTCTTCGGGCTCCCCAACATTCAGCCCCTTCGTGCTCATGGGCCATGACACCATGACTCTCACTTCTGCTTTGCCTCCAATAACAAATGGCAAAGCCATTTCTCACAGTAAGATATGTTTCTTCTCAATGATAGTCTGTTTATCCTCTAGTCAGTGGAGAATCTGCCTGTTTTCTTTAACGTGTCTTTTTTTGTCTTTTTTTTGGTACTTTTTGACCCCCTTCACCCATTCCTGCCCACCCCCGCTCTGCCTCTGGCAACCAGCAATCTGTTCTCTGTATCTATGAGCTTTTTTTGGGTTTTGTTTTGAGAGTGTCTTTTTTAAATGGTTGAATCTTGATCTGGGGCAGGAAGTATAGGAAGCCCTTATTGTACGAGAAAACACAGTGGCCTCCAGAGGCCACTGGGGCCATGGCCACAGGATGCGCTAGCTAATGTAAGGACTCCCAGTGGTGAAGGGGGAATATTTTCAGCATCAAATAACGTTAGGAATGGATTAAAACTAACACACGGGTCACTTTTCTCCCACTGCCTAGGCCCTTCAAACTCCTCCCTAACGAGGGGCTTCCTAAAACAGCCTGTGTTGTAGTGTGATTTAGAGAATCTGAAAGCATTTCTCACTCTTGTGGTACCTGCTGCTTCCTCCCCAAGCAGCCGCTCCTGGAGACCCTCTGTCGGCACTCTTTCCCTACACTGGTCCAGCTCAGCAGAGATGTGTTGAGACAAACACTGGGGAGGGCCAGTGCCTGCTTAAGGACTAGACCTGTGGGCCTGGTTGGCTACCCAGAGAAATTCCACTTGCTTAAAATGATAAAATTGGTCCATTGTCCCTCCCTGCCTACAGTTAAGTAGAGCAAGATGGGATGGAAACTTCCCCAACCTGTGTGCGAAGATCATTGCCATTGCGAGTGTTGAGCTAAGCGGGTGGCTTCCCTGGAAGCTCAGCTCTAACCAAACAAGCACATCCAATAAGGCATCTGAACAACCCCCTTTCAAACCAGTTCCTCCTAAGGCAGGAGGATGAGCCCCTTTGTTTTCCAGTGTGTTGACAAAAGGGCAGGCCTGGAGGGGAGGGGAGACCGGGTCTTCTAGATTTGCTTCAAGTCTTTCATAGCTGTGTGATCTTGGACAAACCCCTGCTTCTCTCTACGCCTCTGATTTTTGTTTTTTAAATAAGACAGTGGTGAATAAAAAAAAGATGTGGAGAGGTCTGCATATTAAAATTATAAGATTTTGACATAGAATGTTAGTATACCTTAGCTCAATTTGTAAAAACCTCAACTGAAGAAAATATATACATAGGATCATTTGAAAGACATATTCCATTTACTCTTCCAGATCATTTTAGTTTTTTTTCATCTTTAGCCAGGACAGACTTTTAAGAGAACGGAATTTAAAATTATAAGAATTATGGAATAATTTTGGAATTTCTTTTTGACCTTAGTGCCAATGAAAAGCTTTCTTTCCTTAATTATTAGCTTTTACCTCATAAATATGAATGAATGAATGAATAAGACGGTGATGAATGTTGTCCTGGATGACCTATTGTGTACCTGGCCAGAGCTAAAATTTGATGATTGTATGGTTTTCTGGGAGGAAGTTTCTGAGACCTTTAGGATTGCCTTCATTACTGCCTCATTCTAGAGCAGCACTGTCCAATAGAAATATGTTGTGAACCATATACATATATATTATATACATATAATTTCTTATAATTCCACCTAAAAAAGCAAAAAGAAACAGGTATCATTAATTTTAATATTTTACTTATTAAAAATGCTCTTTCAACATGTCATCAACATAAATTGAGATATTTTACATCTTTTCATGCCAAGTCTTTGAAATCTATGTATTTTACACTTGTAAATATGAACTAGCCATATTTCAATTGCTTCATAGGCACAGGAAGCCAGCGCCAATAGCAGGCAGTGGAGGCCTAGAGATTAGCTCAGGAATGGCCAAACCCAGCCAGTCTTCCTGTCCTGGAGTCCCTTCTCAAACTCCACAGCCTCCAGCTGGATTGTTTTCTGAAAAAACAACCCTAATCATGTCACTCCCCAGCTTAAGAGATCTCTGATACCTCCTACCCTCCTAGGACAGAGTCTGAACACCTTGGCACTTTAAAAGACCCTTCACCATTCGACCCCAATTTCTCTTTTAAACTGTTCCCCTGTCTCCTCTCCCCTTGCATGATGTGGTGCAATGACAGAAACTGTTCTCTCACCCAACGGGCTTTTCCGTCCTCCTGGCATTTTTCTGTCCCCACTTGGAGAGCTCCTTGAAGACTCATTCATTCGTTCGTCCAAGGAGTGCCCTACTAAATGGCAGGCGGCGTGTGGCCCTTGTACCCAACTCAAAGGGCCACAAGGAACCTCGCTGGCCAACTCTCAGCCCCCCACACCCCAACCACCACCGACGTCCAACCCCTGTCAGCTGCACCTCGGCTCTAGCGTTAGCCCTCATCACCCGGCCGGGGGGCTTGTTCACGCATCCTCCCACACCGTCCCCCAAGCCATGGAACGCCCACTCTTGGTTCTTTCTTCACACCCTGAAGCTCAATAAACCGATGAGGGGTGAATGACCAATCACCCCCCACTTTCACATCGGAGGAACTAAAGCACGGTACAAGGAGGGTTGAGGGGACCATCCCGCCCAAGTCCTCCTGAAGAAACGAGGCCTTCCCCAAGGGCCGACACCGCTAGGAACCCCACACAGCCCTGACACACCGCCCCGACCCCGCGAGGCGTCTACCTACACAAGCCCCCGGCCCCCGCACCCCGCCCGCACCCCGCCGCCGCCAGCGTGGCCGGGAGGGACCCGCGAGCGAAAGGGGCGGGCCCAAGCGGGGCGGCGCCCGCACCCGCTCGGAGGAGACGGTCGGGAGGACGCCTCCGCCCTGAGCTGCGGAGGAACGCACGTACGGGCAGCCGCGCGGCGGCGGGTGCGGCAGCTGCGCGGCGGCAACTACAAATCCCAGGGGGCGCCGAGCCGCAGAAGCGGAAGGGGTGGGCGGGGCGAGGCGAAGTGGGAGGGGCCGGGGCGGCCCAAGGGCCACGCTCCGGCTGCAGGCGCGGCGCGCGGGAGATCATGTCGGGGGGTAGCAGCTGCAGCCAGACCCCAAGCCGGGCTATCCCCGCCACTCGCAGGGTGATCCTCGGCGACGGCGTGCAGCTGCCGCCTGGGGACTACAGCACCACCCCCGGCGGCACGCTCTTCAGCACCACCCCGGGAGGTAGGGGCGGGCTCCGGGTGCGGGCGGTGCGGAGGACTGACTGGGCAGAGCGGGAGGGGTCTGGAGCCGCCTGTTGGACTGGGCGACCGGGCTGAGGGGCGCGGTGACTGGAATAAAGGCATCAAGGAGGCAGCGACGGTCACGGAGGTGGCCCCCGGCAGCCAACAGATGGCCGCTTCCCACTGCCTGCCCTCGGGATGCGTGCTCCCGAGCCCGGGCTGCAAACTGCTCCATTAGTTTCCTCCTGGGAGAGACAGCCGAGTACCCCTACCCAAACAGATACGCACGCTTCCAGAACGACCACATGCCGAGGTGTGCTGCCCCTTGTGGATGTGGGGGCGTTCTGAGGCAGAATAGCGTGGGGTCAGTGTGGCCTGGGAGCTAGGAGAGGCCAGGCCTGGGTTTTTTAGGGGTGGGATGGGCGTTCTCTGTTGGGGTAGACGACTGTTGCAGAATCCTTTTTCCTTCCCGACGTACCCCCCGTTTTGCATTGGGCCAGCACCCTCTGACCGAGGATTTGGGCTGAGGGCGCTCGCCTGCTCCAGCAGCGCCTCACCTGCACCTGTGGCAGGTTGCCCATTTACGCTTGTGGGATCTCCGCAGAGGGACCCGGCGCCGCGGGCAGGGCTGTGCAGAAAAACACGTTCTTCTGTCCTGGGGGGAGGGGGAACCGTGTGACCTCCCTGAGAGTGTATGAGGAAGAGGAAGCTGAGCTGGCACGGGTGGGGGCCAGCCTTGGGCTGCCCTCGGGAGCCAGGCATTCCCTCCCAGCCCGGGAGCCCCGCCGCACAGGCGCTGATGAAACCTGCCCGCCCGTTTGCATGATGAAATCCCCGTGGCTCACCACTTCCCTACCATCCTCGCGCTGCCCTCACTCCGCTTTGCCCTTCCCTCCCCTCCACCCTCCTCCACCGCTCCGGCCCAAACGGGGCAGAGAGTGGCGCTCCGTTGAGAGGCAGGGGTGCAGGTGGTGGCGGGCAGAGCGGCAGCCTGGTCCCTTGCCAGCGTAGGGGGCCACATGCTTATGTTCTCAGGCAGCGGCCCCACCACGGGCAAACACTGCCAGATCCGAGGTCTGAGCCGTTTGATCCAAAACATACGCGGTTAGAACTGTTAAGGATCATAGATGTACTTGTTTCATCGGGGCTCCAAACTTGAAAACACATGTCCCTTGTCCAACGTCACACGGTTTTCTCAGATTGAACAAGAAATCGTTCTGAGGGGGAAATCTCTCTTCGATTAAAAATAATCAAAGGAAAAGTTCTCAGTGAGCCTTGCGCCACCCTTGACTCAAATTCTCTTTTCCTGCTATATAGGTCTTTGTAGTCCACTTGGTGGGCTTTCTCTGTGTCATGCTGTGTCTACCAGAATTTTTCCTGACAATTTTGGGGTTCCTTCAAGTAAGGGTGTGAATCTCTACTTGATCATTTTTAGGTTGGGCACTGAGGCAGGTCTGAAGGCTCAGGTGCTCTTTTTTGCACCCTTTGTTGCTGGATGGGGACAGGTCAGATTGGAAGCCATGGCTAGGGTTACTGTTTGTAGGGAACTCTGATCCACTTCTCACCATGGACTGGGAAATGGGTTTTTTGTTTTGTTTTGTTTTGTTTTTTGGTAAACCAGAACAAATCTCCCTGCCTTTGAAGGTCTTTATTTGGGAGAGAGGGAAAGGGACACCTGGACCAGAGTGTAACTTTATCTCTGAGGCCAACTGGAAGAAAGCTAGCCATGCCAGGAGCCTAAAGCCAGCTTTCTTGTCTGGAGTGTCCAGCGCGACAGGCACAGCTCACAGTCCATAACCTGGAAAATCACACCTTGCTTCTGCTAACGTCAGCAAGTTTGGTCTGCCTCAGTTAGCCAGGGCTTGGAGTCTTCCTCCAAAGCCCAACCTCACCCTACCTCTTTGCCAAGGCAAAGAGGCTTAACCTAAGGAAAGGTCATTTCTGGCACCCTTTTGCTCCGGTCTAGAGTGCTGTTTCTCATTCCTCAATGTACATATGAATTACCTGGGGACCTCACTTAAATGCAGACTCTGATTCTTTTTTTTTTTTTTAGATTTTATTTATTTGACAGAGAGAGACACAGTGAGAGAGGGAACACAAGCAGGGGGAGTGGGAGAGGGAGAAGCAGGCTTCCTGCAGAGCAGGGAGCCCGATGCGGGGGCTCGATCCCAGGACTCTGGGATCATGACCTGAGCCGAAGGCAGGCGCTGAACGACTGAGCCATCCAGGCGCCCCGCAGACTCTGATTCTGTAGGTTCTGGGTTTGGGCCTGAGAGTCTACATTTCTAACCAGCTCCCAGTGATTGATCTAAGTACGACACTGAGTGCTCAGAAATTAGTGGAATGTGACTTCCCTCACCTTTTCACACCTCTGGAGTCTGGCAAAAAGTGATGCTTCTAACCAGGTAAACTTCTCTTGAGGTTGGATTTGGCATCAGCCTTCAAACCAGGGTCTGGAGAGAGTCTGTGCAGGTGCCCGCACTAGGTTATTTGCAGGTGTCAGGAGCTCCCGCAGTGTCCGCAGGTCACTCATGCTGGGAATGGAACTGCTGTGTTTGTCCCCAGAGGAACAGGAACAGCAGCTGATTTGAGCCATCTCCACTCTGAAGACGCCAGTTTACTTGCCGTGGTCATTAACCTTTCACAAGCTAAATCACTGGTCTGGTTAGAAGTCTGGAGAACTTCAGAGAAATTTGTTAAAAGGAGTGTTGTGTATGAATATTTGAGCCTGTGGAGGCTTCAAAGTGGCCAGTGACACCACACACGAGCAGAACCTTCGAATGGGTCAGAAATTCTCCTTCCACCCCCACCCATCAACCTTCATGTTCCCCGGCCCGTGTTGGATGCTTGACCCCCAAGCCCCCAGGGTTGCTTGGCTGGTAATCATACCCAAACCCAGTACCTGGATAAGGTTAATCAGAGGTAGGCAGGTAGGGCTACAGATGTTACTGGCACCCTGGTTTAGATAAACAAAGTCTGAGGCCATGAAGCTTATCTTGGAGCAGCTCCCAAGTCTTTGGCTATGGAACAGACAGTGCTGGGAAGAGGAGGAAGTGGGCTGGGCACTGAAGCTAGAGCACAACCAGTGTCGCGAGGCCTCAGTCACACAGGGGAAGATGATGTCTTCTGATTGCCCAGGGTCTCATTATTAAGGACAGGTTAAGAGAACTTGGACATTAAGGCAGTGAGAGAAATGTAAGGGGCTCTCTTCTCACACTGTTCTGAGCTTCCTTTTAAAGCATTTAGAACATTCCACACTGTCCCTTATTAAAGACTTTGATGGGGGGGCCTGATATAGAGCACCCCAAGCTCTCTCTGGTTCTAAGGCATTCACCGCATCCAGAACCGGAAGATAGTCTGACCTCAAGGGCTTGGCTCGCTACTTAGGAAGATGGAGACACACCTGAAACAGAATTAGAAGCATCAGAGTTGTAGCCATAGAATGAAGCGATTAGGCAGACACCCCCCACCCTCCATAACCAGTAGAACTTGTATGATTCTCACGTGAGAGTCGCCTGCTCCAAGTCGTCAGCCTGCTAGGCCTTACTTGCTAACAATGCACACATAGCTGTGAGTTTTGTTTTTTTTTAAGATTTTATTTATTTATTTGACAGAGACAGCAAGAGAGGGAACACAGGCAGGGGGAGTGTGAGAGAGAGAAGCAGGCTTCCTGCTGAGCAGGGAGCCCAATGCGGGGCTCGATCCCAGGACCCTGGGATCATGATCTGAGCCAAAGGCAGACACTTAATGACTGAGCCACCCAGGCGCCCCTAGCTGTGAGATTTTAATTGCCTTCCGAGGCTTAAATTTTGTTGTTGTCTTCAATATCCTCAGAGGTAGGCAGGGCCTGATTTGAAAGAGGAGTTTGATTTTTTAACTTATGTAATTTTTTCTGAAAGAGCAAAAAAGTCCTTCATTACCAAATTTGGTAACAGGACAGGCAGGGTGGTACCATGTCTGTCTGTTGGTATAAAGCAGTGAGACATTTTCTCTGATGGGTCTTTATTTGATATCCTTGCAGAGGAGGAATGACATGGGACAGCAGTATGGAAAAGAGGATTGCTTCCCAGGCGGAAGGTTTTTGTTTTTTTTTTTAAGATTTTATTTATTTATTTGACAGAGAGAAACACAGCGAGAAGGGGAACACAAGCAGGGGGAGTGGGAGAAGGAGAAGCAGGCTTCCCGCGAAGCAGGAAGCCCGATGCGGAGCCGATCCCAGGACCCTGGGATCATTACCTGAGTGGAAGGCAGCCGCTGAACGACTGAGCCACCCAGGCGCCCCCCAGGGGGAAGGTTTTTAACGAAGAATGTTCATTTGTACACCTAGATTTTACATGTTCAAACAAACAAACAGAAAACCCGTCACTTTCAGGTCTCAGAGCCACACCCATGCTCTTCCTCCGTTATGATTCATGACAAATGAATCACCTGTATTTGTTTACATGTTTGTTCCCTAGAGTAGAAGGGAAGTTCTTTCCCAGCAGTGTTACTCATCTTCCTATCCTGGCTTTTGAGTGCTGAGTCAGGTGTTCAGAAAGTGAAGAGTTGGGGCGTCTGGGTGGCTCAGTCGGTTCAGCGTCTGCCTTCAGTTCGGGTCATGATCCCGGGGTCCTGGGATTGAGCTCACATGGGGCTCCCTGCTCAGCTGGGTGTCTGCTTCTCCCTCTCCTGCTCCACCTGCTTGTGTGCTCTCTCGCTCTCTCTGTGTCAAATAAATAAAATCTTAAGAAAAAAGGGGGGCGCCTGGGTGGCTCAGTTGGTTAAGCGACTGCCTTCAGCTCAGGTCATGATCCTGGGGTCCTGGGATCGAGTCCCGCATCGGGCTTCCCTTGCTCTGCAGGGAGCCTGCTTCTCTCTCTCCCTCTGCCTGCCACTCCCCCTGCTGTGCTCTCTCTCTCTCTGTCAAATAAAGAAATAAAATCTTAAAAAAAAAAAAGAAGAAAATGAAGAGTTGAAAAGACTCCTAGAATGACAGTATTCTCAGGGTAAACTGGCTCCTTTACCACCAGGCCTGGGTCTGAGCTGGCTTAATGATAACATTCAAATTTTTCTTTTCTGCCCTTTCAGTTGCAGGGTATATAAAATCGTTTACCTTGGAATGTCCCAGGGACAGAACTAACTTTCCCTGAACTTTCTCACTTATACCAGTATTATAGATAACAGTATTTCTAATACTACTGTTTCAGTTATTGAGCAGAAAGTAGAAGGAAGTGGCCTTTATACGAAACATGTCAGTAGTGGGGCCAGGGCCTCAGACACTGGGATGGGTGCTCCTTGTTTACTTGTTTGCACCCAGCATCACTGACTAGGCAAGAGTAAGGCACATTTGCCCGTGACATTTGGATGATCGGGGACACGGGGAGCACAGGGTGTCTTGTAATCCAGTGTCGGTACCCCTGAAAGTTTGCCGAGAGAGCCTGGAGTGTCACAGAACTTAGTAACTTCAGCAACAATGACTTGTTATTTCTCTCCATTCTTTGGGCTGGTTGGGCATTCTTTGATGATCTTCCTGAGATTACTCATCTGGCTACATACAGTTGGCAGCTCGATTGTCCTGGGCTTGAAGGTCCAAGATGGCCTTACCCACATGTCTGGGGCATTGCTAGGGACACCTGGAAGGCTGGGAGTT
Organism: Leptonychotes weddellii; assembly: GCF_054177405.1. Lineage (NCBI taxonomy): Eukaryota > Metazoa > Chordata > Mammalia > Carnivora > Phocidae > Leptonychotes > Leptonychotes weddellii. Next base: position 28,897,814 of record NC_138370.1, read on the forward strand.
CTCTGTCGTCTTGGTCCTCTGCCATTCAGGACTCTAACCTGAGCTTATTTACATGACAGTTTTCAAGGCCCCTTAAGACCTAGGCTCAGAAGTCACATCACATCACATATGCAGTATTCTATCGGTCAGAGCAAGCCACAGGGCTAGCCCAGATTCCAAGAGGGGGGAGATGATTGCTTTGGAATAAGAGCCTTCTCTAGGACAGGGATGGGAAGAGTTACGGGGCCACATTTTCAGGCGGTCTCCCACAAAGGCCAAGCCTCAAAGTGTGGTCCTTTGAGGGAACTTAGCCGCCCATCCTGCTGTGCGGCCAGGCAGAGCCAAGGCCGGGTATAGAAGCAGACCAGAATCACAAGCCTGTGAATTGCCTGTTGGGTAGAACTGAGGACACCTGGGGCGCCTGGGTGGCTCAGTCGGTTAAGCATCTGCCTTCGGCTCAGGTCATGATCCCAGGATCCTGGGATCAAGCCCGCATTGGGCTCCTTGCTCAGGGGGAAGCCTGCTTCTCCCTCTCCCACTCCCCCTGCTTGTGTTCCCTCTCTCGCTGTCTCTCTCTCTGTCAAAGAAAGAAAGAACTGAGGACACCTTCCTGAAAACGCTGAGTCATAGATCCTGTGCCCCGTTTTCAAGGCCCGACTTAGCTCCCCAAAGCAAACTATACAGGTGGTCGTGATAGCAGGCCCCGGGGCAATACCTTCCGTTTGTGTCATGCTTCCCTTGCTACCTGCTAGCTAGCCTGCCTCCTTTGTCCTCCTCAAGCAGCCAGGCTTTGGGAACACCCTTCAGGGGAGCCCACGCTTGCCCTGCCCACCTGCCCCTGCCCAGCACTCCGATTTGAACATCCTTGATTTTCTGGAGTGCTGGCAGGAACATGGAGTCAAGTTCTGAGCCAGCGGTCCAAAATGTGTAGGAGTGAGAATGCCAGGAGGTGCAGGTGGGTCCAGAACTCGCTTTGGTTTCCTGGTGACACATCCCAGGTCTCCTGCCGTAAAGAGAGTGAGTATGTGTACGCTGATTTCTGTCTCCTGCCCTTTGGAATACAAGGGGAAAGCAGGCCTCTATTAATTTGCTCGGGCTGCCATAACAAAATACCACAGACTGGGGGGCTTCCACAACGGAAATGTATTTTCTCACGGTTCTGGGGGCTGGAAGTCCAAGAGTAAAGCGCCATCGGGGTTGGTTCCTCTTGGGCCCTTCCCATTGGCTTGCAGACAGCTGTCCTCGTGCTGCTTCTTTACTGGTATCTGTGGTATCTCCCTCTCCTTTTTTTTTTTTTAAGATTTTATTTATTTATTTATTTGAGAGAGAGAGCATGCACGCGCAGACTCCCCACTGAGCACAGAGCTGAGGGGCGGGGCGGGGGGAGCTCAGTCCCACAACCTCGAGATCATGACCTGAGCTGAAACCCAGAGTAGGACACCTAACCGAGCCACCCAGGCGCCCCACCCCCCCTACTTAGGACACCTGTATATCGGATCAGGGCCCCACCCTAACAGCCTCATTTTAACTTAATGACCTCTTTAAAGACCTTATCTTCAAATACAGTTTCATCGAGGTACTGGAGGTTGGAGCTTCAGCAAATGACTTTGGATGTGGTGTGGAGGCAATTCACGCAGAAAACAGGGCCCCTCCCTTTTCCAACCATAGTTTTTGTTGCTATGTAACGAGGCATTTCAGATGGGCACTCCCTGTTGGTAATGAATTCCAGGGGTAGCCTTAGCCTGTTCTGCACAGGTGCATTTTGAAGTGTTTGGGGGCAAGTGAGGGAAGGAGAAGGAGCTTAGCCAGCCCTTAGAATAATTGCTTCAGCTATTTTGTTCTGGATGTTTCTGCAAAAGCCTTATCTATGCTAAATTATTTTCAGATAAAGTGGACTATTCCCTCACATGTCAGGGCCTCACAGGTGAGAGGGCCCTTCGTCACTCATTGATTGCCCTCATTTGGTATTTAAGGAGCTTTGTAACATTTCTGGCCCCTGAGCAACATCCAGATCTTGGTTCTCTTTGCAGATAGGGTCAGAAGTGAAGAAAAATCTCGGACCGAGCACGCTCTGGTTCTCTACCCAAGATTTTCTCCCTGACAAGGTGGCTCAGCTTGCTAAACAGACTGCCTGGTGTGTGGTGGGCAGGGAGGGAGACCCCTGGTAGCCCCTGTGGGTTTGCCTCCACGATGGCAAGAGCTGAATGTAAAATGATCCGGAGTATTTAGTTCACAGGCTGCCGGCTTGCATCTGAGCATAGGCATTTGAGCCTCCCCCGAGTGTGTTGTGAAACACTCTCCCTTTCCCTGGAATGGGAACAGCAGTTCTAGGAATTCTGTTCTTGTACTCTTGCTAGGCCTCACGTCCCCCCAGCTCAGGGGAAGAATGTTTCCGCCACGGGAGGCACAGGGGTCAATTTACAGGAGTCATGGCCAGCCCCGTTTTGAGCCTGAGTGTGGGTACTGTGGGAAGGAGGAGAAGAGTTCAGGACAGTCCTCTCTCAGGGAACATCCTGTTCTGGCCAAATACTCAGAAGAATAGGTAAAAGTCAGAAGACCCCTGAGCCATGGCAGCTTGGCTAGTTTTAAACAGAGGTTGGTGTTGAGGATTAGAGGCAATACAGGCTAGGTCTGCCCCTGGGGGCAGCCTGTCTGAGCCTCAGTTTCCTGTGTCTGAGTTGAGGATACTGTATCTCCCTTGTGGGGAGTAGGGGAATGGGAGCACGGAGACCTGGCGTATCAGGCTATAAGCGCAGCGTCTGGCCCACAGACAGATCATGATTTCATCTTCACAGTACTCCCGTGAGGTGAGTTAGTACCCTTCTCTTTTCTTTTTTCTTTTTAGATTTTATTTATTTGAGAGGGAGAGAGAGACAAGAGATAGTGAGAGAGAGCACAGGTGGGGAGGAGAGGGAGAAGCAGGTTCCCCACTGAGCAGGGAGCCCGATGCGGGACTCGACCCCAGGACGCTGGGATCATGACCTGAGCCGAAGGCAGACGCTTAACGACAGAGCCACCCAGGCGCCCCGAGAGTTGTACTCTTAACCGACTGAGTCACCCAGATACCCCAGACTGTGTAGTTCTTTTTTTTTTTTTTTTAAGATTTTATTTATTTGTCAGAGAGAAAGAAAGAAAGAGAGAGAGAGAGCGCGCACAAGCAGAGGGAGTGGCAGGCAGAGGGAGAAGCAGGTTCCCCACTGAGCAGGGAGCCCGATGCGGGACTCGACCCCAGGACGCTGGGATCATGCATGACCTGAGCCAAAGGCAGACGCTTAACCGACCGAGCCACCCAGCGCCCTAGTACCCTCCTCGTAAGAGCTGAGGAATTCAGCTGCCATTCGGGGTTGAGGGGCTGGCACACCACACCCAGGTTTGAGCCCAGGACTTGTGCCTCCAAGCACCGTGCTATTTGCACCACACAGACCACCTGTCAATAACAAGATCCCCAAAATAAATGGTAGCGAGTCAGAGCTGAAACAGACCCTAAAGATTACCTATAAAGCCTGGCACATGGTTGGTGCTTTGAAAATAGTTTGAGCCTAGTACACTGCCTTTGTTTATAGGTGAGGAAAACAGACCCGAGGGGAATGTCTGCATTCTTTTTTTTTTTTTTTTTAAGATTTTATTTATTTGAGAGAGAGAGCACAAGCGCGGGGCGGGGGGGGGGGGCAGAGGGAGAGGGACAAGCAAACTCCCTGCCGAGCAGGGAGCCCGACTGGGGGGCTCGATCCCAGGGCCCCGGGATCACGACCCGACCCAGACGCTTAACCAGCTGAGCCACCCAGGCGCCCCGGGAGGTCTGCATTCATTGTACGTTCAAGCAAACTGTCATCACCACAAGCATGCCTTGAGAAAAAATGCCATTGTTGTATTTGGTGCACATCTAAAGTTTATTTAAAGTCCTGAATGACGCTGGCTTACCAAACATGCCAAAGCTCATGTTGATTCTTGAAGCCCGTTTCTGTGGGCCAAAGAAAGGATAGAGGGTGCCTTACCCTCCCCCCTCCACCCCCAATCCCTTTTCAGGGTTGCGTCCCTCCCCTCTGATTTGTCCTAGCTCTGACCATATAATTGGTCCCTCAAATATGTCACCTGAAGCCATGCCAGTCGTAAAAGCTAGGATTTGTTTGTATAGGTCTTATCTTGTGCCAGCCACTGTTCTAATCCACCCCATAACCCTATGAAGTTGGGAGTTAAAGTCTGACATGGACAGGGCCTAGCACGCAACAGCCCAGAGAGGTGCTGGAGGGGCAGGCTCAGCATTCCACTTACCCTGTCCAGCAGAGAGCCCCCGAGGCTTTCTAGGGAGAGTAGGGAGAGTCTACCTAGTTCCAGCCAAGGCCATTTAACTTGACTTACTAGAAAAGGAGATTCTGACCCTATATCCTTATTTATTTGTTTGCTTAATGCCCTATGCATCAGAGGTTTTGTATTAAAAAACAAAATATGCTCAGTGTAAAAGATGTTCACTTTGCCTGGATTATCTCACTCCCCCAGAGGTCACCAGACATAAAATACATACAATTCTGTGACTTTTTTTCACATGATATGTCATGGACAATGTACACTTGTTCCAAATAGTAACCGTACAGCATCGAATTGTAGGTCTGATCCATAATTTAACCTGTCATGTAATATTAAAAAAAAATCAGAGTTTTACATACATATGTGTGTGTGTGTATGTTATTCTGTCTTCTTTTGTATGGGCTTGATTTTTTCTTTTAAAGATTTTATTTGAGAGAGAGAGAGAGCATGGGGGGGAGGGGCAGAGGGAGAAGCAGACTCCGAGCTGAGCAGGGAGCCTGATGCGGGACTGGATCCTGGGACTCCAGGATCATGACCTGAGCCAAAGGCAGTCGCTTAACCAACTGAGCCACCCAGGCACCCTGTATGGGCTTGATTTTTTTCCATAATAAAAGTATGTCAAAGTCATACGTAAGTTGTTTATATACGTAAATAGTTAAATCTCAAGATTACTAAAAGACTCCTAACAAAGCAGTAACCTCTTGCCTCTCCACCCCCTGCCCCACTCTTTAGAAGCAACTAACATTTTCCAGCTCTTTTTTTGGGGATATACCCCCATATTTCTTTTTCTGGACTTACTGTTAGATGAGGACTTATTATTATTTGTACACCCTTCTCTTCCCATTCCCCAATATAGCTATATCACAATTTTTTTTTAAAGATTTTATTTATTTATTTGACAGAGAGAGACACAGCCAGAGAGGGAACACAAGCAGGGGAGTGGGAGAGGGAGAAGCAGGCTTCCCATGGAGGAGAGAGAGCCCGATGTGGGGGTCGATCCCAGGATCCCGGGATCATGACCTGAGCCGAAGGCAGACACCTAACGACTGAGCCACCCAGGCGCCCCTATATCACAAATTTTTTAAAAATATGCATTATTTTTATTACTATGACCCTTGATGAGCCAGGTAATTATTATACAACTTTTTTTTTTTAACAATCTGTTTTCTTTAAGATTTTATTTATTTGTAAGAGAGAGAGAGCACAAGCAGGAGAAACTGCAGGCAGAGGGAGAAGCAGGCTTCCCGCTGAGCAGGGACCCCAATGTGGGACTCGATCCCAGGGTCCTGGGATCATGACCTGAGCTGAAGGCAGACCCTTAACCAACTGAGCCACCCAGGCATCCCTAACTTTTTTTTTTTTTTTTTTTAAGATTTTATTTATTTAAGAGAGAGCACAACAAGTGGGGGAGAGGGGCAAAGGCAGAGGGAGAAGCAGGTTCCCAGCTGAGCAGGGAGCCTGACCCGGGGCTCAATCCCAGGACCATCAAATCATGACCTGAGCCGAAACCAAGAGTTGGACACTTAACCAACTGAGCCACCCAGGTGCTCCATTATACAACTTTTTAAAAAATAGTTAATAGGGGGCGCCTGGGTGGCTCAGTTGGTTAAGCGACTGCCTTCGGCTCAGGTCATGATCCTGGAGTCCCAGGATCGAGTCCCGCATTGGGCTCCCTGCTCAGTGGGGAGTCTGCTTCTCCCTCTGACCTTCCCCCCTCTCATGTGCTCTCTCTCTGTCTCTCAAATAAATAAATAAAATCTTTAAAAAAAAAATAGTTAATAGGGCCACATGGGTGGCTCATCGTTGGGCGTCTGCCTTCAACTCGGGCCATGATCCCAGGGTCCTGGGATCGAGTCCCGCATCGGGCACTCTGCTCAGCGGGAGGCCTGCTTCTCCCTCTCCCACTCCCCCTGCTTGTGTTTCATCTCTGGCTTTCTCTCTCTCTGTCAAATAAATAAAATCTTTTAAAAAAATGTGGTTAGTTTTGGGTTTCAGCTCTTGGTTTCGGCTCAGGTCATTATCTCATGGGTCTTGAGACTGAGCCAGTCTCAGGCGTTGCACTCAGCGGGAGAGTCTGCTTAAAGATTCTCTCTCTCTGCGCCCCCAACCATTCGCATGAGCACTCATGCGCATGTGTGTGTGTGTGTTTGCATGTGTGCTCTCTCTCTCTGTCTTTCTCTCTCTCAAATAAGTAAATCTTTAAAATGTAGTTAGTTTTAGGGCGCCTGGCTGGCTCAGTCCATAGACCATGCGACTCTTGATCTCGGTTGTGAGTTTGAGCCCCACATTGGGTATAGAGATTACTTTAAAAAAATGTGCTTAGTTTTCATTCAAATAAGTCTTCCACACACTCCAGCACCTCTAAAATACTAAACAAAATACAGTTTTACACACAAAATCTGACTTCTGGATTTATCAGTCCATTTTTTTTTCCCTCTGTCCAGAACTGTCCGGAACTGACGGGCTCTGGACCTGCCATGTAGCTGCTGATAGGAGATTCCCTGAAGCCCTTCCTCTTGGTCTAATTTTGGTAGAATATTCCTCCTGTAGTGTTCTGAAAATGCCTCTAGTCTACTTTTACTTGATTGATATTTGACGGTGTAAAACCAGGCCGGAATGGATTCTCCCTCAGTATTACGAAGGCATTGACCTACCATCTTCAGACTTCCAGCATTGCCATTGAAAACGTTTATGCCGGGGCGCCTGGGTGGCTCAGTCGTTAAGCGTCTGCCTTCGGCTCAGGTCATGATCCCAGGATCCTGGGATCGAGCCCCGCATCGGGCTCCCTCCTCTGTGGGAAGCCTGCTTCTCCCTCTCCCACTCCCCCTGCTTGTGTTCCCTCTCTCGCTTTGTCTCTGTCAAATAAATAAATAAAATCTTAAAAAAAAAAAGAAAGAAAACGTTTATTCCATTCTTATTCCCAATCCTTGTGTGCACCTGTTGTATTTTTCCCTTTCTGGAAGGTTTTAGGATCTTTTTATCCAAACGATTGTGAAATTTAACAGTGAATGTTATGTTGGTTTTTTTAATTCATTACACAGGAGGACACTCAAAGGGCATTTCAAGACTGCTCTCTTTCAATTCCGTAAATTTTTCTCTTTTTTTGTTTTTTTCAGTAAATTCCTTCTAGCAGTTTCTCCTTTCTCTCTTTCTTGACTTTCTATTATCTGATACTAGATTTCTAATTTGGTTTTTTTTTTTTTGCCTGTTACCTTTTTTCCTTTCTGTTCTTTAAAGTCTTCAAAAAGTTTAGAAGTTTAAAAACAGTACTGAGTCCCTTTACTATTTCCTTCTGTCAGTTTGTTTGGATCTCTCCATAGATGTTGTAAGTTTTTCTCAGAAATGTGTGGAGGCATCCGACTGGTTATGTTTAAGAGTACTGCAGAGCTGACTAGAGGCCCTTTGCGAGGTGTGGAGGCTGGTGGGCTCAACCTGGTGGCTAGCTGCTGTTTTTCATCCAGAACCCCCTTCCCAAAATCAACATCAGTCGGTCTTTATCTTTGCTCTTTATTTTGAAGCCGGGAAGAGCTAGGCGTTTGAGCCTCACCATTCGGGAGGTCAACTTGAACTTAATTTCCCTGTCTTCCCCTCCCTCATGGAGTGAGGGGCATAGGGCATCTCTCCTTATTGTTAGCCCCATTCCCATTTTCCATTATGCCTCTAATTCCTGAACCTTCCTGGGTTCCTCCAGAACCCCACTTCCTACTGTAACATCCACCCCTACCTCCCTGCATTTAGATGCTACCCTCATCCTCTCTGTTAGAACTATTCCTCCATTCACTTTCTGTATTCATATATTGTGATTTGGGGTACCAATGTGAGCCAACTTGAGTATGTGCTTCCAACTTGAGTATGTGCTTCCAACTTGAGTATGTGCTTCTGTTTCTTTGTTTCTTGGTGTTTGCATGATTTTTGAGAGAAGTAGCAGGGAAAAAAATGTCTTAGCTTTGCCATCTTGAAGCCACCTAGAGCCTCAGAAGCTCTTCATGCTCTTGGTTGTAGAAGCCTAACAGAGTTGCGTCATTTTCCCTAATATAGAAAGAGAGAGTAGGCCCTCAGCTATAGAGTATTATGTGGAAACTGCCAGGGGTGATACCCACATACCCCAGAGCCCACACCTGACCAACACCCTCCAGCTATTGCTGCTCGGCGTCTTACAGGGACCTTGGCACCCCCCCACCCCGGTTTCCACTTCCTGTTCTTGTATGCAGGCCAAGTCCCCAGCTCTGGTAGACTGCATTTCAGCCAAGGGTGCCTATTTTTGACAATATGAGACTGTGTGTTTTGTTGTTTGTCTCATCTGTGGGAGACAGAGGGCATTTCCAGAAGATCACTGTTGGCTGAAGCCGTGTGGTGGTGCATCCCATGAAGGGATGGAAGAATTGAGGGTTGAAAAGCTAAAGCTGCTTCCGTAGGAAACATTTCCACTACCTTGATTGCCGTCTCATATTCCTCACTGACCCCAGGTGAGTCAGAGGGGGCTTGGGGTCCCTTCCGAGGCTTGGCGCCTTTGTCAGCTGACTTTCTGAACACCATCGTCCCACCCCCCTTGCAGGCTCCCTCGCCAGCTAAAATACTCTGATGGTGGGTGTCTTGGGCGCTGCCTCTGCTGGTATTTAGTTTCTGGGTTTTATTAGCTCAAATGAGGATTCTTACTCTTAAACAACTGCCCTAGGTATAGGACAAAAGGCACAGAGGCTCTTTTTCTCTTTTAAGTATAATTAAGGATTTAAAAATCGCCTGGTGCCACTTCCCAGTATACACCCCCTAAGAATTGAAAGCAGGGTCTTGAAGAGCAATATTTACAGCAGTATTTATTCACAATAGCCAAAAGGTGGAAGGAAGCTAGATGTCTGTGGCTAACAAAATGTGGTATATCCATGCGGTGGAGTATTAGTCAGCCTTAAAAAGTAAGGAAGTTCTGACACATCATCCACATGTGGACATTATGCTAAGTGAAATAAGCCAGTGACAGAAAGACAAATACTGTATGATTCCACTTATGTGAGGTTCCTAGAGCAGCCCAATTCATAGAGACTGAAAATAGAATTGTGGTTTCCAAGGGTTAGGGGGAAGGGAAATAGGAGTTGCTATTTCCTGGGTATAGAGTTTCAGTTTTACAAGATGAAAGCGTTTGGAGATTGGTTGCACAACCCTGTGAATGTACTCAACTGTACACTTAGGAGTGGTTATGATGGTAAATTTTATGTTATTTGTATTTTACCACAATGTAAAAAAAATCTCTGGAGGCTCATGACTTTAAAGAGCTTCCCCAAGGGCGCCTGGGTGGCTCAGATGGTTAAGCGTCTGCCTTCGGCTCAGGTCATGATCCCAGGGTCCTGGGATCGAGTCCCACATCGGGCTCCCGGCTCAGCGGGGAGCCTGCTTCTCCCTCTGACCCTCTCCCCTCTCATGCTGTTTCTCTCTTGCTCGCTCTCTAAAAAATAAATAAAATCTTTAAAAAAAAAAAAAAA
>NC_138370.1:28907671-28969561 GCF_054177405.1 Leptonychotes weddellii
GAGCTTCTCCAGAAGCTGCTGACCCCCTGGTTCTTTCTTTCTTTTTCTTTTCTTTTTTTTTTTTAAGAGAGGAAGAGAAGTAGGGGAGGGGCAGAGAGAGAGGGAGAGAGAAAATCATAAGTAGGCTCCATTCCCAGGTCAGAGCCCGATGTGGGGCTTGAGCTCACAACCCTGAGATCATGACCTGAACCGAAACCAAGAATCAGATGCTTAGGGGCACCTGGGTAGCTCCGTTCGTCAAGTGTCTGACTCTTGCTTTTGGCTCAGGTCATGATCTCAGGGCGTGGGATCGAGCCCCAAGTCAGGCTCTGTGCTCGGCGGGGAATCTGCTTGAGGATTCTTTCCCTCTGCCTGTCCCCTTGCATGCACATGTGTGCATGCGCTCTCTCTCTATCTCAAATGAATAAATAAATCTTAAAAAAAAAAGACACTTAACCGACTTTCCCAGTTGTTTTTTGAGACCACTGAATCTCCAACTCTTAGGTTCCACTCTGATGGGGTCAGTTCCCTATTCTTTGGTGGACAAAGCAACAAAAAAAGCAAAGCTGGAGGGAGGCAAGGACAGGGCAGATTCTTGCCGAGCCTTGAGGATCAAGAAACAAAGAGTGGTCCATCTCTGAAGCCAGGGCATTTACCCTCAAGGAGAAGGCACTGTTGTTCTCCGTTTGTAGCCTCCTGGGCTCATAAGCACTCAGCCCTTCATGTTACAGATGAAGAAACTGAGGCCCAGAGGGGGGAGGAGCAGAGGGCCTTGTGCACAAGGTCACACAGCCGGTTGGTAGCAGAGCCTCCAAGGCAGCCTGGGTTCTGTGTGCTTTGCTTTACACCCTCCCACTAGGAAATGTGAGCTGTGGACTGTGGCCCACAGGGTGGTGATGACAAGGCTGCAGCATTCCTGCCTCTCAGGCAAGGAGCATGAGACGGGGTAACTGCCTAGTTAGGGCCACAGTCAGACGGGGACATGAAAGGAGGGAAAGTGCATCTTTTGGTATCTCCTTACCATTTTTCTGCTCCTCATATTCCAGCCCTCGGCAAAAAGACCCCCAAACCCATGCACTCAGACTCAGAGCTCGGGGGTGCAAATGGGTTCCTCTCCTGGGGCCGCTCACAGGCTGGTGCTCAACATTGAGACATGGATCCCCACTGTTGGAATGTCACTCATTGTAGCCCTTAAGTGGGGAAAATACTCCAGGTTTATTGATAAGGACATTCCTGAAGTCTTAAAATCATCGCTTCTAAACTCCAGCACTCATATTCCATCTGCAGTTTGTACTGTACCTTGTCTTCTGTTTGTATATATATTTAGTATTTGTCTTTATATCCTTTACCTTTTTAACTTAGTTTTTGTTATTTTATTATATGTATTATTTATAACATATATACTGTTATCATGTTCAGTGATATCCTATCATATATTAAAAGGAAACTTGATATCATGACTATATATGGAAAACCAGATTCACTTACCATAAATAGAAGGTAACTATAAAAAGAAATATAATGACACCAAGACAGTTTTAAATTCTAGCTGGATTCCACTGCCTGCGGAAGGCTTTGAGCCTGAGGCCTGCTCTTTGTTGAAAAGGAAGAATCAGAAGTGTGAGGGAGGTGTTGAAGATGTTACTACTACCATCCTGGTGCTTAGAGGTCATCCTGAGTAAACAAGGACCCAACATGAATCACCTCTCACTAGTCACTGTTCTTTGATGAAATCAGCTGGGGCACAAGAATCCTTGGTCCTGACTGTAGAAGATGTTCCTTTTTTTTTTTTAAAGATTTTATTTATTTATTTGAGAGAGAGAGAATGAGAGAGAACACATGAGAGGGGATAGGGTCGGAGGGCAAAGCAGACTCCCCGCCGAGCAGGGAGCCCGATGCGGGACTCGATCCAGGGACTCCAGGATCACGACCTGAGCCGAAGGCAGTCGCTTAACCAACTGAGCCACCCAGGCGCCCGAAGATGTTCCTTTTTAAGGTATCACTCAGGCAACCGCCCTCACAAGGTGGGTCCTGGGTGTGGTTTAAGGGTAGTGAATAACTGCAGCAGACTTGGTCCTCACCCTGGGGTGAAGCTTGGGAAAGGAGAGCAAAGAGGGAGTGGATAGAACATAGACCATGTGCAAACCCTGAGTGCGGTGACACATCAGAGCAGGTGTCACAGGGGAGACAGGCTTAGCAGGAGCCCATGCGTCACTCCTGTCCACAAAGCCCAGGTGGGAAGCGTTCTCATTTTTTACTAGTTTGCGGGAATCACTCAATTTTCCCTTTGCTCATCTGTAAAATGGAGTTATAGATTCTGGATATCCTATGAGGGTACTGTAAGGACTGAATTGAAAAATGAATAAAAATGTACCTTGTTGGGGCGCCTGGGTGGCTCAGTCAGTTAAGCGTCTGCCTTCAGCTCAGGTCATGATCTCAGGGTCCTGGGATCGAGCCCCACTTCATCGGGCTCCCTGCTCAGCAGGGAGTCTGCTTCTCCCTTTCCCTCTGCGCCACCCGCCCCTGCTAGTGCTCACTCTCTCTCTCTCTCTCTTAAATAAATAAAAAACATATACCTTCTGTAGTATTGGGTATGATTGTCCTGAGTCTGCCTGCTCCTCCCCCACTTTTTTTTTGCATTTTTTTTCTTAAGTAAACTCTAACCCCAAGGTGGGGCTCAAATTCATGACCCCAAGATCAAGAGTCACATGCTCTGCTGACTGAGCCCGCCAGGCACCCGGGCCTCACTCCTCCTTGGTCCAGCTTCTGCAGAAAAACCTGTTGCCTCTGCTACAGCCATGCCTCAAAGAAGTGGAAAATAAGCAGGCAGGAGGTTTGAAATGGCTTTTTCAATGTCCCTGTCCCCCCCTCCAGGTACCAGGATCATCTATGACCGGAAGTTCTTGATGGAATGTCGGAACTCACCTGTGACCAAAACACCTCCACGGGACCTGCCCACCATTCCCGGAGTCACCAGCCCCACCAGTGAGGAGCCCCCCACAGAGCCCAGCCAGAACCACCTGCGCAACAGCCCAGAAGATAAGCCGGCTGGTGGTGAGTAACAGGGCTTGGCCAGGCTCTTCCTCAGGAAAGGAACATATGCAGCCGGTGGAGCCCCTTCAAAGAGGAAATTTGAGCGAGGGGAATGATGGTCACTGCCCCCCTTCTGTGGAGCAGCTCAGAGATCAGACACATGGGGCTGGGGGGGTAGGTAGAACTTTCAACGGTACCAACTTTCCCCATGAAAGGAGTCCAAGAACTCCAGGAGAGGTGATTTGGCCCCATCAGGTAATGTAATTCATGGGGAGCTTGTTTGAAATGAGGAGGACTCCACACAGCAACTTTCATAAGCATGACCCTTGGTATTATTGTCCCTGAAGCATTTCCTCGTGTCTGCCACACTTGGGACACACCCATGATGTGCATGTGCAGGACATGACTTATCAAAGATACGGTAAACTTGCCCTCTAGGGAATTACAGGTCTACAGGATGAGAAAGGCATCCAGGATATTGACCCACTAGTGGATCCACTAGTGGATTCTTGATGAAGACAAACAATGCAACCAGGTGTTTCTGCAGGTTTGACATGGGGCGGCTGGGTCCTTCCTGGTATCTCACCCCACTTTTCCCCTAAATCAGAGCGATCACCCCAGTGGAGGTTGTGGGTGTGAATGCACTCTGTGTGGCATCATGACTAGCTCGCCAGAGCATCTCAGCTCTCTTGCTGTGGGAGGATGAAGTGTAAGCACTTGCAGACAACCTGAGTCAGATTGGAACCCGCTGACCCTTCACCCGGAAGGCAGTGGACCAAGGCCAGAGAGGAAGCAGCTGGGACCTCAGGCTGGGCTGGCCCTGCTGACAGCAACAGAGTCTATCTACCCAGGGTCTGTAGGACATAATTCATAATTACCCTGGGAACCCCACAGCCCCTGACCGGCAGCCCTTGCCTTGCACTGCAGACTTGGAGAACAGTGGGAAGGAGGGCGGCGGGGAGGTGTACTTGCGCACACATGGAGCAGTGTGAAGGACAGCTCCAGGCAGTGTGGTCACCTGCCTTTCGTTAAAGGATGCAGAGAAGGATGGATAGATTCATGTGGTCAGTTCCATGGTGCTTCCCACCCACCTCTTTGCCTCAAACCAAAGACTAGAAGTCGAGGATGGAGGTAGTCACACCTGACATTGTGGAACCATCATTACCTGACGGCTGTGCCAAAGTCCTCCCAGTTTCTGGAGCTGTGCTCACCCATAGCAAATGCAGGGTTGGCCCAGAGATGCCCAGGCTGACCAACCCTGAACCCACAATAATGGCCTAAGAGTTCCATTGTGATGGTGAGGGATGGACATAATTTTTCATTTTGCTTAATAGGATATTAGCCAAAGTTCCTACCCTTGGACCATGTATTTGTGTAAATATAACCAGAAGATGTGGTCATTTTCCCCGTGGGGGCCGGGGTGGGCATCTTGGGATATAGAACCTCAAAGCAGCCTTACCCAGGAGATCATGAATGAGGCAGCTCCATTAAAGAAAACAACCTCCTGCAGCATGAGTTGCTTGGAGGTTTTTGTGGAAAGAGAGAGGGTGAGGGCAGTGAGTAGCTGAATTACCAAAATAACTCCTTTACTACAGAGTCAGGCTATTCTGTGGGCAGTTGGACATACGCCTAGTAGGTTGTATTACCATCTTCTAAACCAAGGTAGGACATATGCTCAAAAAAGGTTTATGTTTAAGGAACATTCTTCTGTGAGGTTGTATTTATATCAAAGCCAAATAACCATTCACTCTTGTTAAAAACAATAAAAATTATAAAAAATTCAAGACTGTCACTTCTCCTGTGGGGAGACCTGGTCTCTGCTCTTCCTTTAGGATTGGGGAAGAGAGCACAGCTGGACCTCAGGCCTGTTTCCAGGACTTCCTAGTGGAGTCCTGCCCTCCCTCCATTCTCCTTGGCCCCTACTCTTGTAGGAACAACAAAATGAAAATTAACGTCTCTCCCTGGCCTCTAAAATGTGAGCCCTACCATTCACCGGTTGCTTACCTGGCCGTCTGTCCTTTCTCTCCCCAGGTGAAGAGTCACAGTTTGAGATGGACATTTAAAGGACCAGCCATTGAATCGAGCAGTGCCTCTGGGCCCCCCTGGCCCTTCTCGGGAGAAGAGTCACACCAGTCAGGCCTTTTGCGAGTCGTAATCCTGGGCAGGCATTGAGCCATGGGGTCAGCCATCCTGGCCCTCCGCTCCCTCACTCAGGGCACCTTCTCCCCCTTCCTCTTCGTGAACACCAGCGGATACCTCCATGTGCCTCCATTCATGCAGAAGCTGCCACCCTAACAGGAGTGACTCTCATGAGCACACCCTGCAACCCAGGGCCAGGATTGGACGTGGTGGAGCCCTTTTGAGTGATTATCCAGCTCTTCCAGCCCCATCCTCTGGGGGCGCACCCACCCCTTCCTTAGTGCGTGGTGTGCGTGGGAAAACTCCCCTCCCCCTCCTTCCCCAAGAGAGGAAATAAAAGCCACCTTTGCCCTAGGGCCAAAAGTTGGCCCCTGTCTGAGCTCTTTTCAACTCCATATGGATAACTAACACCAACTACTATTTGTACTTCTAAATACTTTCCTATATGTTATCTCATTTGATTCTCACACTGAACCTAGAAGGTAAGTAGACTGTTATCCTCATTGTACAGGTCAGAAGACTGGCTCAGAGAAGTAAAACGCATACCAGTAAATGAGAGATGGGACTGGCTTTGAGCTGTGCTGCTCTCTTAGCTCCTGTTATTCAGTGGTGGGTGCAATTTCTATTCTGGGCTTTGTCCCCCAAGCCTGTCAAGTGACCCCGTTCCCTTCGTTATGGGGCCCATTCCCTGCAAGAGTTCAAGGGAAGAACCTGAGCCTTGGATGATATAGTGTGTCTTTGACCTATGCATCCCTCATATTTGTCCATTGATCCCTCTGTGTGAGCTCCCCGGGGGGACACAAACATGAGACAAGTGCTCTGCCTTGAGGATTTCACTGAAGCCTAAGATTTGCCCAGAAGGAAAGGTAGTATAAAAGATTGTATAGGATCCGTTACCAGAGAATGGTCCATGCAAGTAGAGGCTTCATGGAGGTGATGCTGCAGCTGGGGTGCTGCGAAGGAGTGGGCTGAGGAGAGGCAGGGGCCCAGTATTGCCAAGATCAAGTGGTCTTGGAGAACCAGGGCATTCAAGCACAAGATGTCAAATTGCCCACTTTAGCCAGAGCCGGCAATTTGTGTGGGTGGGGACGGCTTTTATAAATGGCCATAGAAGGGCCAGATTTCTAAGGGCCTTGAATGGCGGCCAGAGGGCTTGCTGAGAAGTAGCAGGTGTTTCTCATTACAGATACGTGGGGGTGAATGGCCTTTGGCCAAGAGGCAATGGCTGACCTGGACCTTACAGTTCTGGACTCCTAGTACTTGTCAAATTGCCATTTGGGGAGCAGCAGGCCTTAGTGGCCAAGTCCTTTGCCTGGCCTTTCCTACAGCTGAGTTGGAGTCCCCTCCCCTCACAGGGACTATGGAGGCAGCTGGAATCTGTGTGCCTGGGGAGGGCATATGGAAGGGCCCAGCCCTAGTGGCATGCAGGCTTCAGGCACACAGCATACCCTTTGCATGTAGATAGAAAGCGAGACTGAGGGGCCACCGCCAGAGCAAAGACAGCTAAAGCTCCAACTAGGATCAGGATAGAGACCAACCAGCCTTCCCAGTCCCTTAGCTTTCCAGTAAAAGCATCCAACCTGAGGTCTTGCTCACAAGTCTGCATGATATGTCCATTCCCCTTGGTCCTACATCTTACAGTCCAAGAGAGGGTAAAAAATAGGCTTCTCTGACAATAAGAAAATCATTTACAAGTTGTACACCTTTCCCAGTGAACACAAGTATCCTCCAGAAAACCCAGGTGTTTTTAAAGATTTAGAGCGAGCATGGGGGGGGGGGCGTGCAGAGGGAGAGGGAGAATCCTCAGACTCCCCGCTGAGCACAGAGTCTGATGGGAAGTGGGGTGGGGCTTGATTCCAGGACCCTGAGATCATGACCTGAGCCGAAATCCAGAACCAGTTGCTTAACTGACTGAGACACCCAGGCACCTCTCTTGAGCATCATTTTAGCTGGGTGCTATGAAATGGTGAAGATCTATGACAGAGAGAAGGCTCCCGTGCCCCAATTTAACATCCCAGTGTACTGAGTCTTAAAGCTTTTGTGGGATGCCCTAGGAAACCATCAGAGTTTGGCTTGGGAACCTAGGGACAACTGGGGGGGGGAACACTGCCACATGCTGTGAGCCAGGGAATACAAAGAAGTGTCTTAAGCCGTGGTGTGTGTGCCCTAGGTATTACAACCTGGTCTGGAGATGCGAGGTACTGCGGATAGTAGAAGGACACCTAGAAATGTCATAAAGCGATACTTCTGTGGTTGTCCAGTGGGTGGTAACTGTGCAGATGCCATAGGTTAAGGGAATCTGAGAAACCTTCAGAGAGGAGGAGGGACTTTATAGGACCCTATGTAGGACTTGAATTTAGGAAAGGCCTTCCTGGGTCAGGAACAGCAGATGTGCAAGGACCAAGAGCAGTGTAGCTGCAGAAATGTTAAAGCCGTTGGGTTTTCCGCGTGTGGATGAAGAGGCTGAACCAGGACAGTGGAGTCTGCAATACTCTCTCCTGGGAAAGGAGGCTTGATGGCACTTGGTGGAAGGAGGAGAGACGTGTCCTGGAGGTTTCTGGTCTGGGTAGCCCAGAAGAGAGGTTGGACGGGAATGCGGGGTTAGCAGTTGCACCGAGTAAACAGCGAGAAGCCAGAACCAGAACCTTGGGGAATGTTCCCAGGGAGCACGAATGCAGTAGGGACTTGAACCGCCAGTGATTTTCCAACCTCCTTGCTGCTTTTGGCACAGCTTGGGCATCCCTCCGACTCCCAGGAAGCCAGACAAGGTCATCTTTCTACCTTTTGTGAGACATTCACCATGGACGTGACTCAAGGAAGGGCCCAAGGACACAGCCAAGCAAGGAATCCGTTGGTCTGAAAACCAGTACCTCTGGAGGGGCAGGGTTCATGCATAGACCCACAAGTGGTCTTTTCCAGCTAAATCCAACCTCAGTCTGATTTAACAAGGCTTTGCTAAGCCTCTTATCCATACCCAGCAGGGTGCTAGACCTTGAGGCAATACAGAATGTCAAGCCCACCACCTGAGGACAAAATCCGAGGAGGCACGATGAAGTGCTTGTAAGTGGAGTGAAGCTGGCCCGGAGCAGTTGAAGACTGTGAAGGCAGGTTGGGCTGTGGGGGAAACTGCGGGAGCAAAGGCTGGGTGTCTGGAATGGATACAGTGTGTGTAGGAGTATCATGTGAGGCTCCAGCGTGTTCTGTAGTGCAAGGTAAATTTAGATAGCCTAAGTTTAGATTATTGGGGAAAAAAAGCCATTGGTTGAATGCCTTTTATATGCCTGGAGCTTTACTACAATCTTATTCATGGCCCAAAAACATACGGTAGATTTTTTTTTTTTTTAAGGTAGATGTTTTCATTCCCATTTTACTTACGTCCGTGATGGCTGTGTGTCAGAATTAGGATTCCAGCTTCTATCTGTCCAGCTCCAAAGCCCATGCACGCTCTTTATACCACACTGGTTGGAACTGAGGTCTGGGTTCTGTAGATTCCCAGCCCTAGACAACTAGGATGTCAGTTAGAGGTATTAGAATAAGGCAGTGCCAGACTGGTGTTAAGGTGAATCAGGTGAAGGTAACTAGAGCCAGGCAGTTCTTCGGATGTTCAGCGGATTGTTCAGAATTAGGGGATGGGGATGAGGGTGAAAACCAAGGAATGTTCAGGATGGAGGACCACCCTCCCCTAGGCATGCAGGGTGGGGGGATGGGTCGTGTAGGGGTGGGTATCTTTATGATGATCACCTGTGGCCAACAAAGAACCACACCCTAAAAAGGAAGTAAGCCATTGAAGGTGTTATCAATAGAGATGTTAAGGATTTAAGTTCCCTGGTTAGCTTTCTATAAAAGACCAACCCTGGGGCGCCTTCGGTTACCTGTCTGCCTTTGGCTCAGGTCTTGA
The DNA here is from genome assembly GCF_054177405.1 of Leptonychotes weddellii. Lineage (NCBI taxonomy): Eukaryota > Metazoa > Chordata > Mammalia > Carnivora > Phocidae > Leptonychotes > Leptonychotes weddellii. Next base: position 28,916,721 of record NC_138370.1, read on the forward strand.
CAGGTTCCTGGGATCTAGCCCCGCGTTGGGCTCCCTGCTCAGCACGGGAGCCTGCCTCTCCCTCTCCCACTCCCCCTGATTGTGCACCCTCTGTCTCTCTCTCTCTCCCCTCTCTGTCATATAAATAAAATCTTTAAAAATCAGAGCAGTGGGCACAACAAAGCTCTACTTCCCAGGTGCTGATCTCGCGGAGGTAACATACGTTTAGGGATTGAGGCTGCGCGGGATTCTTGTCTTGTATATTCAGCTTTCATTGCTGAAATCACAAACTTGGCCTCCTCAAAATAAGGTTCAGAACTTAGCCAACCCTCCCTGCCCTCCTAAGCAGAGGACACGTGCCCCTTGCTGTGGGACCATGAATCCCTCAAGGAAGAGCCAGCTCCCCAGTGACAGGCAGTAGACACCTCCGTTTCTGGAAATAACTAGAACAAAGCCTCCCTCCTCATCTGCAGCAGGTTAAATCAACATGAGAAGGTGAGGAAATGGCAGATTAATTGGGGGAAAGTATAACCCTTGAAGATTAGGTTTTCTTGAATGTACACATTCCAAAGAATATGACTTGGCAAGTATTCTGTAGGGAGAGAGGGGACCCTACAGCCAGACTGGAAGTGAACCCCTCCTTCCCCGAGCTGTTCAGAGGCCATAGCCCAGGGCGCTGGTTTTTGAAGGAAGACCTTTGAGCGGTCATTTGTTCCGTATTCTCAGGTTCTCTATAGGAAAGGTTTTTGAGTTTTCAGCTGCAATACTCCAGTTGGTGCTGCCTCCTGCTGGAAGAGTTCATTAAGACAAGGAAGGAAGCCTACATCTTCGTTATTCTGTTCCATTCAGTTAGGCCACAGGTATTGTAGACCTAAGCACACTTCTTCACATTATCTCAAGATTATGCCACTGGCCCCTCATTCTCTGAGAAGACTACTGAGGGACAGGTTTTCCAGACAGTGTGACCAGAGGTGTATCGGGGGTTAGAACCAGGGGTAGCATAGAACACTATGCACTGCTCAGACCTCATTTGGGACAAGCTAGTGACAACCCTCCCCCCCGCCCCCCGCCAGCCAAACACAGCCATGCATATGCCACCGTACTGCCTTCGGACCTCACTCACCAACTATAGCCAGGTGGCTCTATCCACCTAGGAACAAAGTTTCCTCTTGCATGGCTTCTCAACTTAAACGTTCACCATTAGGTTGCCTGTAAACTTCTTCTGAGTCACTCCACCCCAACATGGGAGAAACAAGACTGCCTTCCAAAAGGACAGGACTCTGAACTGTTAAAAACGCTTTCCTTAGGCTCTATCAGGATAGGGTCAGATGTGCACTGGAATCATGGATATAAATGTCGTTGTCACTCAGGTCATCCCCCAACTCCTGGGACAGTTTCAGCTCCTGAGCCCTTCAGGAACCACCAAGAAGCCCATCCAGAGCTGTGTTTCCTGGCTTCTGAGCTGAGCCTCTTAACTCAGACAAGGGACATTTACAACATACTAGAAAGCGCTGATGTTCTACATAGCGGCATTGAACTCAAACACTCCTTAAGCCTGCTGAACAGGCTTACAGGCTTACTCAATTCACTGACAAATTATGCTAGTGGTACTGACTTGGGGGAAAAGTAGCACAATTTCCTCTCTCCTTTCCTTCATAGATGGCATCTAAACCAGATCAGCTTTTTGCAGCACAAGGGGCCCAGAGGCAAAAGAGAATTTTTATGTAGGCACCTTGTAGTGTGTGTGCGCTTTGGTTCATTAACTCCCCCTATTTAACCCTGAGTTTGGGAGATCTCAAACCACAAAAGAAGAAGATGGCAACACCATTCTTTCTTTCTTTCTTTCTTTCTTTTTCTTTTTTTTCTTTCTTTCTTTCTTTCTTTCTTTCCTTTTCTTTCTTTCTTTCTTTCTTTCTTTCTTTCTTTCTTTCTTTCTTTCTTTCTTTCTTTCTTTCCTTTCTTTTGCTATAGTCAAGATATAATTGGAAATGCCACTCAGTCATCAGTGGATAGTTCCTCCATTGACAGGATTTGGCACCTCCAACCAGAATGAAATTTCAAACACTGACTCTTCTTTCCCTCCTGGAGACTCCAATTCTTTCTTCTTTATCTCGGACGTGACAGCTCCCTTCATGTTCCTCCAGGGTTGAAGACAAGCCATCACCAACAGGAAGACATTATCAGCCCAAGGAAGAGCTGTTGATCCTGACCTGTCAAAACAGCTGACCTGCTCTGTGTAGCATTTTCATGGATGCTACACAAAATATATGTGACCGATGGGTATTTGGATCCAGTGAGGGGTGGGTAGCAGAGGGCCCTGGCTCTTGGGTCTGCATCATGAAAACTTAAATCCCTGCATGAGTAACTGCATGAAAGTTTACGATTCAGTCAGAAGCTTTCTTTTGTCAAGGAAGGGAGAGAAAGGAGGTCATAACATCGTCTCTCCTGAGGAGTCTTCATGGACTCCTGAATGAGGCAAGCTCACTCTCATTGCCCCTACCTCAATTCTCATAACTGCTGTCCTCTTGAACTTTCCAGTTATTCCAGTTTCTTGTACTATACACCTTCATTTATGCTCTGAGCTCCTGACTATGCCTCATCCCCTGCAATTTCAACAGAACAACCACCTACCACGTCCGGTCAGAACTTACTAGTTCTAGAACAAAGGAAAATTTTAACCTCACTGTTTCCCTGCCAATCTTTTTGGCCTCCAGTATCCCACAGGGACTCTCACCAGAGAAACTCCTATCCACCCCATGCATTCTAAATAGTCTTCATCACTGAGGAACTGCAGGAGGGCAGAAAGCATCTTTTTGCTTGGATGCATACCACCACCCCCATCCCAGCACTCAAAATGGGCCCTGAACTCTCAACATTTGGTCCTCCTCTAGCTCATCCTCCTGCCCATCATCCCGCTACATCAGTGATGCTCAAACTTTAGAGGGCATTAGAACGACCTGGAGAGCTTGTTAAGACACACTGTTAGGCTGGACCCCCAGAGTTTCTGATTCAGTAGGTCTGGAGTGGAGCCTGAGAATTTGCGTTTCTAGTAAGTTCCCAGATAATTCTGATGCTGCTAGTCCTGGGACCACACTTTAAGAACCACTGAGCTACATAATCTGAGGATGTCAACTCTGTTAGTCCAAACTATCACAGCAAGCTTGCATCCACTACAAGGGCCAGAGTGGAGAATCAGCCAGTAGGTGCCCTTATGTGCTTGGGTAGGCGAAGGCAACTTGTTCCCAAACTCCTCAGACTCCAGAGGACCCCCTTGCTGAACCCTCTGGGCCACTTTTGCCCAGTGGTGCTGCTGGCACCTTTGGCCTCATAGTGGGACAATCCTTCACAGGAGACACAGTTCCATTCATTCAACAAATATTTCCCGAGTGCCTTCTTGTGTCGGGGGCACTGTTGTAGGTGTGTGGGATACATCAGTGAGCAAAACACAAAAATCCCCACCAACGTGGAGCTTACTTTTTTCTAATAAAAGGAAGAATAAAACCCTTTTCACTGTTTTTAGGACTCAGGTACCTGGTTACTGGGAGTAATCAGGAGTGTTTAGTTTAAACTGTTTATATACACAAGAGATTAAGGACCAAGAGCTCAGGCAGAGACTAAATAAATACTTCATTGAGATGAGCCACCACAATAATCATCTTTCAATGAAGTTACAACAAATACAACATTTTTTGTTTTGGTTTTGGGTTTTTTTGCTTTATAGATGATAAAAAATATGGAGGTATGGGGAGAGGGGGGAGCAGGGAACAGAGTCCTGGACATCTGACCCACTGCTCTTTTTTCAGAAAGGGCCCAGAAACTTTTGGCAAAGGCTGGTATGGATGGGACATGCTTTTTCCCCACAAGTTCTCTCCCCTGGGGACAGGAGGCCCCTTGGTAATTCAAGAACCCTCTATATAAAGTACAAATACAGTGTTTCTGAAGGGCCAACACTTGAATCTTTGCCAGTGTTACAGATGTGAATCTTGGTCCACAACTCAAGTTAGCAAGGAATGGGACTATATTATCCAACATAATCTCTCTTTATATTCTCTTTACATTTCTTTTGGGGGTGGTATACCTAAGCCTCACCCCCAAGGCATCCACTGAGCCTTCCCTTGCCCCATCCGGTGTTCAGTGATGAGCCCACTGGGGCATTGAAGGCCTGGCCTCTTCAGCTCCAGCAGCCCCCTCTGCTACTTCTGGGCCAGGTTAGAGGGTGTGGGAGTCATCCTGTCTCCCCTGTGCCACACAAGGGCACCAAAATCTCTGCAAGGCTCAGTCCCAGTCTATCTAGACTTACCCCATAGTCATGGCTCACCCCATGGGGGTAGAAGTACGTATCCCAAGTATCTTAGTTATGAGTCCTTTCTGGACCTCTAAGGAACGCAGATGACTATCTCTGTTTCACCTTGCCCTATCGCTGCTTCAGTCAATGAAGGACAAGGCAACCCTGGTTGCACATTAGAACCACATAGGAAGCTTTTTTAAAGCTATCAATACCTGGATCCCTCCTTTACAAGGTTGAACTGTATTGGCCAAGGGGTATCGCCTGTTTTTTCTAAAGCTCCTCAGGTGATTTTAATGTATAGCTAGGGTTAAGCACTATGTGGGAAGGGAGAGGGGTTGTGGCAATAAGACTAAAGAGGGAAAAGGAACGATGGGAAATCCATTACTGTTTGGAATTATTCTGCGATGTTAGCTACTAGCTAAGCATGGTTAGTTACCAGCTGTACACAAAGCCCTGTTGCAAGGGATCACGCGAGAGAAGCTAGTGGGGAGGTGAAATAGGGTTAGAAATACTCTACTCCCTGCCGCTCAAAGCGTGATCCTCAGACTGGCATCCTTGCCACCGCCTGGGAGCTTGTTAGAAATGCAAGAATCTCAGGCCCCACCCCCAGACTTTTCAGCATCTGCAAAGTACTGCTCGATGCCGCTATTTTGTTAAAACAGACTCTTGGGAGGAGGAAGGTTTGGAACTAGGTTTTTAAGTTGTAGAGCTTTCTGGAAAGTTTCATTCTCAGAGAGAACAGCAAGAAAATACTCATGCAAGAAGTTAGTATGGCTGCTTGGTGGAGAGACAAAATGGACACAGCTTGGGTAAGTTTCTGGGAAGTAATCCAGCAACAATTAGAAACCGGCTCATATATGTCCTGGTTTTGTTTTTATTTTTTAAGATTTTATCTATTTATTTGGCAGAGAGAGACACAGCAAGAGAGGGAACACAAGCAGGGGGAGTGGGAGAGGGAGAAGCAGGCTTCCCACGGAACAGAGAGCCTGACATGGGGCTTGATCCCAGGACCCTGGCATCATAACCTGAGCTGAAGGCAGATGCTCAACCAACTGAGCCACCCAGGTGCCCCCCTTTTTTTAAGTTTATTTACGTAATCTCTACACCCATGTGGTGCTCGAACCCACAACCCCAAGATCAAGAGTCTCATGTTCTGACTGAGCCAGCCAGGAGCCCCAATACTGTTTTTTCCTTCACACTCTTTTTATTCTCGAATCCAGAAGATCCATCAGTCAAAATAATTGCTTCTTAAATTTATTTTTTTAAGATTTTATTTTTAAGTAATCTCTACACCCAACATGAGACTCGAATTTACAACCCTGAGATTAAGAGTCGCATGTTCTATTGACTGAGCCAGCCAGGTGCCCTATTTATCCAAAATAATTAAATCCCATGGGTGAAACAGTACTGTTTTGAAATTTGGTTTTTAACATTTGCTGTTCAAGCCAGAGGGAGCAGCTCAAGCAAAAAAAAAAGACAAAAGTGAACTGCATGCAGAGTGGGGTGCTGACTGCTTTTGAACATTTCAGAGGAGCCAATTATTCATAAGACATCATGGTTTGTTAGAAATTAAATGATCACCTGTTTGACCTCATACAGGTGAACCAACCAGGATTATGGACACTGGGGCTACAATAAAATGTTCTAATTTGCAGCTGAGGACTATTGAATCACATACACTCACATAAAGATGTGTGAAGCAAGTTTTCCAGAGGGAAATAACTTAGCTGTGAGTTCTTTTTCTCTTAAAGATTTTATTTATTTGAGAGCATGCACAAGAGAGCATGAGTGGGGGGAGGGGCATAGGGAGAGGGAGAAGTCGGCTCCCCACTGTGCAGGGGCTGGATTCCCAGGACCTTGGCTAAGGCAGACGCTTAACCCAACTGAGCAACCCAGGCACACGGATACAAGGGGGTGGGGGGCAATCCAGATGGAGGGAAGCAGGACCCTAGAGATCTGAAGATGGGATGGGGTATCCTGAGAATGGTGGGTTCCAACAGGACCGGGGCTCATTGGCTGGGCACTCTTGAACACGGAGCGGAGTCTGCATTTTCTCTGAAAGGCAGTAAGTAGCTCGCTAAGGAAAGATGTAGTGCTGCAGATGTCGAAGGACTGGCCGGGCCGAACTGGAGTAGGAAACCCTGACCCCGGCAGATTGGGGTGTGGTAATCCTAGTGAGGTGAACAACTACAATAGGCTGGAGGGAGGCACAACTGAAAAGGGACAAATCTCCAGACTGATCTGGAGAAAAATGAGGAAGGAGATGAGTCTTTTTTTTTTTTTAAGCCTTTATTTACTTCTGATTTGAGCAACACTTGCACACTGTCAAACACTTGGAAAACAGAGAGGAGAGAATAAGAGGCAGTCTTTTATCAACCCACTGCTCAAGAATAACGATTGTGAGCATTCTGAATACTGTGTTTGAGGATGAGAGAATGGGCTCCATATTTTCACCAGGGCCAGGCGAATACACCCTCCAGTGGGCAGATGGAGACAGCTTTCTGGCAAGCGGGGGAGTTCCCTGTGATGGACAGGGAGAGCGTCTAAAAATGGGAAGTTTCTCCCATTTATCCATCCTAAATTTCTAACCCGGTGCTATTAGTGATCTATTAACCTTTATCTTGAGCAGCTGCCCAGTGTGGGGGATGCCTTGCTTTCTAATTCTAGAAATTAGGTCTGGTTCCACTGAGCCTCACCCATTTTTACCCACAGATGACCTGGCTCTGGAATTCTCCTAAAATCTTTTATTTATTTGAGAGAGAGAGTGAGTGAGAAAGAGAGAGAGAGAGAACACAAGCCAGGGGGAGGGCAGAGGGAAAGGGAGAAGCAGACTCCCCACTCAGCAAGGAGCCTGATGTGGGGTTCAATCCCAGGACCCTGAGACCATGACCTGAGCCGAAGGCAGATGCTTAACTGACTGAGCCACCCAGGTGCTCTGAATTCTCCTAAATCTTGAAACTCAAATATTCTCTGACTTCAACCTCTCCCCATTCCAGTTCCTGCCTTCTCATCTGGACGATGAATTCCCTGTTTTTCTGCTTCCTCTGGTGTCATGGTTAATCATCTGAACTGCTTTCTGGCTATCATCTTTGATTGCCTTTTCTCTTGGCCCTTAATGTGCCTGGCAGAACTGAAAACTCAAGACTTTCATTTTCGCTGTCATACAGCCTAGTGCTGTTGCAGGAATTGGAAGATCTAACTGGAACCACCATAGCTGTGCAGGCTCAGAGCTCAGTGAGGCTCTGTACTATCTTGTGGTGTCCGAGGTCCTAATTAAGCCACGTCCGTATTTCCATCCTCCCGATTTCTTCCTGTCTCAGATGAATGGATTCTCTCCTTGCCATCAAGCCGAACTTCTCCATCGGCCAGCTGCCTCAGCTCTTTGACCCAGTCTCTTTAGAGAGCTGCTCCATCAACCACCACCTCTCCTATATTTTCAACCTCTGGCTCCCTACTGATGAATAAAAGTGTGTCATTAGCTCCGTCCCCTCACCCTGCATTCCCTTCCAGCTATCATTCAATTGTTCTCTCACCTTCACAGCCAAACATTTGTTTAGGGACTACTTCAAACATGTTACATGATTCTCTGAAGCTGTCAAATCAATCTAATGTGTCACTGCTGGCATTAAAAAAAAAAGATTACACAGAGTGCAGATTGTTTCATGAATCTTTTAATTGTAAATAATGTGTATACTGGGTCACACTGCAAAATGTATCATGTGAGTTGCGGTCAAACACTTGAAAGACACTGTTCTAAATCAGTGGTCTTCAAAATTTTGTTTGCATGAATTTATCATTGTTAAGTTTAATTACCGGCAGAGGATTTCAGGTGGATTGCAAACATTAGCATTGTTAAATAAAACTAAAAAGAAATTTCCACTGTAGTAATTTGACACCTGCCATCATCCATTCAAAAGATATATGAACAAGTTTTAATAGTTGGAAATTTTACATCATCTAATTTTCTCTCTAAACTCAGAATTGGGGGCGCCTGGGTGGCTCAGTCTGTGAAGCGTCTGACTTCGGCTCAGGTCATGACCTCGGGGTCCTAGGATTGAGTCCCACATGGGGCTCCTCGCTCAGCAGGGAGCCTGCTTCTTCCTCTGCCTGCCCTGCCTGCCACTCCCCCTGCTTGTGCTCTCTGACAAATAAAATCTTAGGAAAAAACCAAAAAACAAAACTGGGATGCCTGGGTGGTTCAGTTGGTTAGGGAGCCTGCTTCTCCCTCTGCCTGCCCCCCCTCCAAGTAAGTAAAATCTTAAAAAAAAAAAAAACAACAAAACAAAACTCTGAATTGTTCTTCTTCCCTCATAAGATAAAATGTAACATATATATAGATACATAATATACAGGAAATACCTATGTGTAAATATCTATTTTTATACTAGAAAGTTTATAATACTTCTCTGAAGTAAAGTTGATGGGACACCTGGCTGGCTCAATTGGTAGAGCATGCAACTCTTGATCTTGGGGTTGTGAATTTGAGCCCCATGTTAGGTGTGGAGATTACTTAAAAATAAAATTTTTAAGGGGTGCCTGGGTGGCTCAGTTGGTTAAGCCTCCAGACTCTTGATTTCAGCTCAGGTCCTGATCTCAGGGTCATGAGATCCAGCCCCTCATTGGCTCTGTGCTCAGCGGAGAGTCTGCTTCTCTCTTTCTCCCTCTCCCTCCCCTTGCTCTCTCTCTCAAATAAATAAATCAATCTTAAAAATAAAATAAATTAAAAATACATATATATAAAAGTCGAAATAACTTCCTGTGAGCACAAGGCTCTAGTGTCAAAATCTTTATTGCATAGAATTCAATTGATCAAATAAATGCATAAATTTTGATAATCAAACATCAAAATTAGAATTTTATTGGAGATGTAACTCTTAATGAGACTGAGAATTTCTTTCTTTAAATCCCATCCATGGATGAGTATCACCATTGCTAGAATGAGACAGGTTTAGCATCAATACTAATCCTATTTTTGGGCGCCTGGGTGGCTCAGTTGGTTAAGCAACTACCTTCGGCTCAGGTCATGATCCTGGAGTCCCGGGATCAAGTCCCACATCGGGCTCCCTGCTCGGCAGAGAGTCTGCTTCTCCCTCTGACCCTCCCCCCTCTCATGTGCTCTCTGTCTCTCATTCTCTCTCTCAAATAAATAAATAAATCTTTAAAAAAAAAATACTAATCCTATTTTTCATCTTTTATACATGTAAGAGCTGATAATCTTTGTTTACATAAATAAGCAGATGCCCATCTAGGATTTATTGAATCTGCTGAATACAATTCTCTGAACTCCTTCAAAGTTCTATGCCAAATCACATTGTGATCTACCATCAATTTTTTTAATTTAAATTTTCAATTACTTTAGATTTACAGAAGAATCACAAAGATAGTTCAAAGAGTTCCCCCATATAGCCTTGATCCAGCTTCCCCTAATGTTGACATCTTAAAGCACAGTACATTGATCAGAAATTAGAAATCAACATTGCTGTAATAGTATTAACTACAGACATTGTTAATTTCACCAGTTTCTCCACTAATATCCCTTCTCTGTTCCAGGATCTAATCCAGGATACCACACTGCATTTAGTTGTCATCTCCTTGTCTCCTCCAGAGTTTCTCAGTCTTTTCTTGTCTTTCATGATGTTGACAGTTTTGAAGTGTACTTATCAGTTATTTTCTAGAATGTCTCAATTTGGATTTGACTGTTTCCTCTTGATTAGACTGGGGTTATGAATTTTTGGGGAAGAATTCCAGAGATGAACTCCTTCTCATTGCATCATATCAGGGGGCAAATGATATCAATCTGATTTATTACTGGGGTGTTAACCTTGACCACTTAGCTAAGGTGGTGTCTGCCAGTTTCTCCATTGTAAAAATTACTATTTCCTTTTTCACATTTTATTGTTTAGAAGCAAGTAAGTCCAGTCCACACACTCAAGAGGTGGGATTCAAGCTCTACCTCCTGGAGGAAGCAGCACCACAGATTTTATGGCCGTATGTTAAAACCACCACTATAACTATTAAATATTTGGGGGGAGATACTTTGAATCTGTGAAAGTATTGTTTCTTCTTAAAGTTTCACCCACTACTTTTAGACTTTATCACCATCAATTTTTAAAATAATCTATCAGCTGGTAACTCAATTACGTCCTCCTTCAATTTGGTTGAAAGCAAATACGTGGGAACCAATTGCAAAATCCAAGTATCTACATATTTCCAAGTGTTCTTGTGTCTGGGGTCCCATAGGTTTGTACACCCTCGGGCAGTACATCATAGATCTGATTCAGGATTGGAGAGAGGTATGCCCTTCTTTTGTAAAATGGGAGAAGTGTCCTTAGACAACTTTGGAAAAATCAGGATGTACACGTTGATTTCCTGAAAACTGACCTGGTCTGAATACTTCATGAGGTTAGTATTCTCGAGTTTGAAGACATGGCTCTGAATGATTCTACTCCAGTGATTTCACCTACCAATACTGCCGTTAATTCCTCGAATTCTTACCTTTTGGTCGATACCTGTTCCCTTCTCCAAGGCAAATCTTCTTTCAACCAGTAAGTCCTCTAGCAACTTGGCTTCCTAATTCGGGCTTCATTTTCCTCCTCTTAAAATATTAAGCGGCTTGCAGCTTCCAGAACACACACTGCTGCTTACCTCTACCGCCTGGATATTCCATCCACATCCCCTCTCCGCCTCACCTGTGTAGCTGGGGCTCTGGATTCACAGTCTAGGCTAGATGGCCACTTGAAAACGTGCTCAAAGTGGCAGATCTCGAGGGCTGTAGAGCGAACTGCTTCTGGGGCGGGGCAGTGAGTGCTAGCTAACGTTTGTAGAAGTTTCCCACATTTCACGGTGAGGAATGTTTGCTGCACACCACAGCCTTCAGAGTCCGTAGGCACCCAGCGCTCTCAAGGCGCCTCGTCTGCGCGGTGATTTCCAGTGTTGGCCACGAAAACGCAGTGTCCAGCCCTGAAATGCAGTAAGCCCTAGAGAAAAGCCAACTAGTATTCTTGCCTCCAACGCCTTCACCCGGAGCAGCCCGGAGCAGTCCAAACCCAGAGACCCCGCCCGCCTCGGTCTGCCCGCCCCACCTTAAAGTGGGCTGGGAGTGCCCGTTCCTCAGGCAGGCTGTGGACCCATCAGGGGCCTTTACTGTTTGAAGATTACAAAGCCAGTCAGCAACTCACGCGAGAGGGAGATAGTATTCTCGCGAGAACTCTGGGAGGCGGCAGTGATGGCGGCGGCGGGAACCGGACCCGGACCCGGAGTGGATGCAGGACCCGGCCCAGCCGCGGCCGCAAATGCAACAGCGGCGGAAGAAGGGGAGACAAAACCGGTGGTAGCGGTGGCAACTGCCCCGGCTGGAGAGGGGACATCTGTTGCTCCAGCAGCGGAACCCGGTTCTGGAGAGGCAGAAAGCGGGTAAGACGTCCTGTAGCCCGAGGAGGACACAGGAAGGGAGGCCCTCCCTTCTTGGAATCCCGCGGCTCCTGGGAACCCTCCTGCCCGCCCCCTCCGAACCTAGGCCCTGCAGCCAACGGCTCGCCCTGCCCCCTCCAGGACTGTAGTCCCGCCCGCCGCTGGGCCCGTCCCCTTGGCCCTCCCCTCTGAACTGTATCTGAAACTACGCCCCTTTCCGCACCTTTCGCGGTCTGTGAGAGTCGAGGTTCTTGTTCTCTCTCCTGCTTTTGCATCCTAACGGGGCTCGAAGCTCTCTCTTCTAGCAGACACCCCTCAAATATCTCAGAGAAGAAACCACTTTGCGTTGCCGGACTGGAAGAAGTAACGGTTCCTCTGAAAACAGTGGGAGAGCTGCGTCCCTGCGAACCTTCCCCAGGACCAATTCCATCCCATGTAGTTTTGTCTGTAAGGGCCGATTAGGCTTCCCTGTGCCCTATGGGCCTGCGTCTGTCTAGGCCATGTTCTTCCTACCCCGGGGCATCCAGACTGAGAACAGGCTTAGTTGAAAAAGCTGTAAGAGTGTGAAGTTCAGCTGGACTTTGATCATTATCTTTGGGCATAGGCATTTTGAGGTTTGTTTCTCTTGAAAATTCTTACTTGAGTGCTTCCATTATCTTGTAGGGATGCAAATTCAGTCGACGTAGGTGGTGGTTTGGAGACAGAATCCTCTAATGGAAAAGATACACTAGTAAGTATTTCTTTTTGGATGTATGCAAGGCAAAATAGGTTTTAAACTTTTAAGTGAGTCAGAAATACAATTGGGTCAACTGACTGGATTTTCTAATTGCTCTGTGGACGCAGGAAGGTGCTGGGGATACTTCAGAGGTGATGGATACTCAGGCTGGCTCGGTGGATGAAGAGAATGGCCGACAGTTGGGAGAGGTAGAGCTGCAATGTGGGATATGTACGAAATGGTTCACAGCCGACACGTTTGGCATAGATACCTCGTGAGTATTTTTTGTAGTCTCTTCGAATCGCCTTGTAAAATAAATCTCAACATGTGCAACACCTGAATAATAGTTTGTGGGCAAATATAAAAGCATATTATTTCCTATGTCTTCTAACCCCTGTTCAGTGAGTAGTAGGATTTGAATCAGAAATTGTTTTAATAAGCTGAGCGTGCTTTCTACCTATTGAGCTTGTTTTGAGCTTACAATCTGGTTGGGAAACAAAACTGTGCAGTTATGAAGCACTGTATAAACAAATATGGGACAGTATCACTTAAACGTTGTATTGGGTGTTACGGATTTGGGGGTAAGGGTTGGTGTCTACGGTAGACAAACGCTGCTGTCAAAAATTTGAGATGACCAGTGCCTCTTCAGGCTTGAGCCGTTCTTTTTCCTTTTGGCTTCTAACTCACTCCCTTTAAGTAAGTATCCTGTGTTCACTCAGCATGTTTCCAATCTTCCTCTTCTAATGAATCAAAATCATTTTATGATTGATTGAGAATAAAAGGCTTTTTGCTTTATTGTAGGGATTCAGTCAACAGCTAGCAAGTGCTCGATATTGACTCACTGTCTATGGAAGTAATTATACTGCTGGCTCTCTGGTGTTCCTTATGGTCCATATTATGCAAGTAAATTTAGATTGTTTCAAGTCTTCATTATTAATTCTGAAATTCTTCCTCATTGGGTGGGTTTGCGAGGAAATACCTTCCTTTATAATTTTATGCTTTCTAGTTAAAAAGTTATAGTGGGTTTTAGAAATGCTAATGTTTAATTAACATGTGACTGGTGACCTAAGGTAGAACATTTAAAAAAGAAAAAAAATACTGAAGGATCTGGAAGAAAGAATTGATCTTAGTAGAAGGATCTGTAGGGAAAATATACAAGATAAGCAAAGCTGGTCACTTAGACAAGACCTAAAATCGGGCACCTTTGGCCAAGGAGAGTTTATTTGGATAGACAGAGCCTTGGAAATCTAAGGAAGAATCAAAGCACAGTTTGGAGTTTTGGTAGGAACAGTTTGCACCTGAATTTGAGAAGTTACACCTAAAGCCCAACTAGGTGGGACAGATTATCTTTCACAGCTGAGATGGAGGAAGCGCGCTAGCAGGGTTGGAAAAAGGTTGCTGTAAACACCTGATTGTATTTGAATTAAATAACAACTGCCTACATATCACTCGTTGGAGGCTTTGCTCTCTGTAGGTGATTTTATCACAGCGGGCTGTTGAACAGAAAGGTTTCGAGAGCAAGGTAAAGGCAAGGGAATTCAATCTTAACATTCACAAGAACGTTTCTTAATTTATTGAATGGTGGCAATAGACACACACCGGGAAGCTTCTCTTTGAGGATACCTTAAGCAAGTTTCAGCTGAGTCCAAGATAAACTTGCTTTTGATTTCTTCTCTTACAACTTGAACCAGTCTTGTGTTTTTCCGTTACTTTCTCCTTTTTAAGACTAAGGTCTCCCTGTACTCTACTTTTCCAATCGTTGGGTGCAGTCTCCACCCACCTCCTTCTCCAATGCATTGGTTCCCTCAGTTATATCCTCAGCATCTGCCATTTTTTTTAATCTCTCCCTCCATTGGCATCTTTCTCTCTGCCTCTAAACAGACAAGTCTTCTCTTGCCCCCAAACTCCCCTTTTAGAAGATTTCATCTTTGTGATACAGTCACCCTTAGTAGTTAGAATCCTTTCACTTCCGCCCACCACCCCCCCTTAGTCACCAAGCTTTACCAGTTTTTTCCCTTCTTTGTACAGTCTTGTCCTTTCGTTTATTAATTTCACCCTAGGTGAGGCCGAGGCCTTTACCTTCTTCTGGAACGGCCAAAAAAGCATCTTACATACATTTGCTTTTTCTAATCTCTTCCTTCAGACCCATCCTGTCATGAAACTTACAATTTTAACCATGTCACTTCCCCTTCAAGGAGTTCCCATTCCCCACAGAAAAAAATCCAACTCTACCTGGCTCCTTGCACTTCTTACCTTTCAAGCCTTACTTTTTTTTTTTTTTTTTTAAACCATATCCCTGACAGATCCCCTCTCTGGGACAAATTTGTTTACAGCAGTTTGCCCCTCTGCCCCCTAGTTGGTCCCTTTCTCCTCTCTATACATAGTTCACCTAGAGAAAAGAAAACTGACTCATCTTCCCAAATCCAGTTCATAACTTATGTCCTCTAAAAATCTTTTCTAACTCTTAAATGTGAAGTTACTACTTGGATCCTTAAAGCTCTTATAGACTAATTGTCATCTGTAGAATTCCTTTGGTGATGAGACAAATAATGTTTTGTGACTTGCGTGTTTTCCTGAATAATGATGTACATTTTTAGAAAGATTTTATTTATTTATTGTAGAGAGAGAGAGAGCAGTGGGGAGGGGCTGAGGGAGAGGGTGGAGGGGAGAGAATCTCAAGCAGACTCTGCACTCAGCATGAGCCCAATGCAGGGCTCGATCTCCCAACCCCGAGATCAGGACCTGAGCCAAAATCAAGAGTTGGACACCCAACCTACTGAGTCACCCAGGCACCACACAATTATTTACATTTTTAATTAATCTTGTCATAGTGTCTGTTTGCCCTTTCGAACAGTGTTATTGGCACTTTAAATAAATATTTAGGTATTTAAATATAATTTATGTACAGACATTTATAAAACTGTATTTAAATATAATTTACATACAAATATTTAAATATAAATATATTTAAAGAGGCTGCTTTGGGCGCCTGGGTGGCTCAGTCGGTTAAGCGACTGCGTTCGGCTCAGGTCATGATCCCAGGGTCCTGGGATCGAGTCCCACATCGGTCTCCCCGCTCTGCGGGGAGCCTGCTTCTCCCTCTCCCACTCCCCCTGCTTGTGTTCCCTCTCTCGCTGTGTCTCTCTCTGTCAAATAAATAAATAAAATCTTAAAAAAATAAATAAATAAAGAGGCTGCTTTGCCTTCTTCCACAACTGGCCTGGCATACTTTTTTTAGGTGCTCAAATACTATAATAAAATAGCTTGGACAAGGTCCCAGTGAGACCTTTCCTGGTGCTGAATTATCTGCTATGGTAGATAATGTCTTATTAAATTTTTGTAACAGAAAAATCCAGGTAGGGACACCTGGGTGGCTCAGTTGGTTAAGTGTCTGTCTTTAGCTCAGATCATGTTCCCAGGGTCCTGGGATCGAGTCCTGCATTGGGCTCCTTGCTCAGCAGAGAGCCTGCTTCTCCCTCTGCCTGCAGCTCCCCCTGCTTGTGCGTGCATGCATGCTCTGTCTCTGAGAAATAAAACCTTTTTTTTTTTTTTTTAAGATTTTATTTATTCATGAGAGGGAGAGAGGCAGAGGGAGAAGCAGGCTCCCCACTGAGCAGGGAGCCCGATGCGGGACTCAATCCCAGGACCCCGGGATCATGACCTGAGCTGAAGGCAGACACTTAACCGTCTGAGCCACCCAGGTGCCCCCAAATAAAACCTTTTTAGAAAAATCCAGGTATTTGTAAAAATACAAGCCCTGTTTTGGTTTTGACGACCATTTTAAGTTTTAATAGTATATTACTATATTGACATTTTTTACCTTACTTTCACTGTGGGCAAAGGATCCTTGTTGATTCCGTTGATTTACTTCTCATAAAGAAATATGTATTGAGAAGTTCACTAATCTGTTTAATCTGGCTGTTCTGCAGATCCTGTCTACCTTTCATGACCAACTATAGTTTTCACTGCAATGTGTGCCATCATAGTGGGAATACCTATTTCCTCCGGAAGCAAGCAAGTAAGAACAAACTATGGAGTGCTGCAAAATTGTCCTCTGGTTAGCTGCAAAAGAAAAGGGACTTGGACGTAGCAGAATCAGGAAAACTCTTCCTGGTAGCTGGTAGAAGTTCGGGTTTAGCTCTGAATAATGGCTATTATCCATTTCAGATCAATGATGACTCTACTTTTTGCTGCTGTAATTGTTAGTTTGTGGACCACCTAGTTGAATATTCTTTTGGTAATAGGGGTATAATACTACAGATAACTTTTTGTTTTTGTTTTTGCTAGACTTGAAGGAAATGTGCCTTAGTGCTTTGGCCAATCTAACATGGCAGTCCCGAACACAGGATGAACATCCGAAAACCATGTTCTCCAAAGATAAGGTAGAGAAGAAATTAATGTAATTGCAATTATGCCCAAGAATCAGGTGGAACTTTTAAAATATACTTTTCAACAATAAGTACTTTCCCCCCAATTTTTATGAATATATGACTATAGATTCAGTTGTTACGTGTTACTTACTTCATGTGATTTACTAACTTCTTGAATGTGCATAGTATGTCACTTGGCTTAGCTGTTAGTTGGATGAATCCTTAAATAGTTTTGGTTGGCTTTATAGAGAAGCAAACAACTGTCCCACAATTAATCAGATCTTGAGGTGGACCTTCTCAGCAGCTCAGTTTAGCTATATTTACAGATGATTATTACAGCTTTTGTCAGAGGGAAGGGGATGGGCTTATTTAAACGAATTATCCTTTATTATTAAACTGCAAAACCACATGACCAAAGTCAGGAATCAAAATTAGATGATTAGCCCATCCATGAGTCTTTCCTACTGTGATTCGTGGTAAGAAAATGAAGTAAATTTTAAAACAGTGGAGTTTACATTATGCCTAGCGTACATTTATACCTACCCACTTTCATTTAAAACTGAAACAAAAATTTCACCAGTGCTTACTCTCGGATCTTTTCCCTCTGTACTCTTGTTATTTTCTATTTTAGTCAGTGCTAGTTTTGACCTACAAAATTGATTTTATAACCTACTAATTGCGATCTACAGTTTGAAAGACACTGGTATGGGGTGTCTGGTGAGACCAATATAGTTGGGATCAGATCTGCAAGGGATTTTCTACTGAATAGAAGTTAGGACTTAATCCTGCAGACTGGAGTAGTCAGCAGACGGCCCCCTCACCTTCTTTTTATTCCTGCATTAGAGGTGTGCTGTGATCAGATTTGGTTTTTTTCTTATTTTTTCCCCCAAATTATTATTTTGAATTTTTCAAACATAATAGAAAAATTCAGATAGTACAGTGAACATCTGTTTATTCTTTACCTAAATTTGCCGGTTGTTAATATTTTATTGCATTTGCTTTATCACCCAGTGTCTGTTTTTTCTCCCTAAGCTATATGAGACTGAATTGAACACTATACCCAGTATTCTCTCATAACCACAATACAGTGATCATACTCAGAAAATTTAATGTTGATGTATACTACTGTCTAATATATGCAGATTTTATTTTTTATATAAAGTATATAGCTATATTTTCTCACTGTTATTCTTAATATCCTTCATAGCTTTTTCCTCCATCCAGGATCCAGGCAAGGATACACATTACATTTAGTTGTAATGTCTCTCTCTATCTCTCTCTCTCTCTCTCTCTCTTTCTCTTTCTCACAACCCTGAGATCAGGAGTCGCATGCTTTCCCCACTGAGCCAGCCAGGTGTCCGTGTAATGTCTTTTTTGTCTTTAATCTAAAACAGTTCCTGAACTTATTTTACTTTTTTTTTTTTGGTCTGCTATGGCATACATTTGTTTGTTTATTTAAGTAATCTCTACACCCAACGTGGGGCTCCAGCTCATGACCCCAAGATTAAGAGTTGCATACTCCTCTGACTTGAGCCAGCCACGCGCCGCGGTGTGCTGTGACATTAAAAATTTTGAGGAGCCTAGGGGCGCCTGGGTGGCTCAGTTGGTTAAGCAACTGCCTTCGGCTCAGGTCATGATCCTGGAGTCCCTGGATCGAGTCCCACATCGGGCTCCCTGCTCGGCAGGGAGTCTGCTTCTCCCTCTGACCCTCCCCACTCTCACGTGCTCTCTCTCATTCTCTCTCTCTCTCAAATAAATAAATAAAATCTTAAAAAAAAAAAAATTTTGAGGAGCCTAGACAGTTGTTTGGCATGATCCTCCTCAATTTGCATTTATCTGATTGTTTCCTCATGATTGAGCTCAGGTTAAACTTTTTTTTTTTTAGAGAGGGAGGGGAGAGGAGGGGCAGAGGTGCAGCAGGAGAGGGAGAGAAAGACTCTCAAGCAGACTCCACACCAGTGCAGAGCCCGATGCCTGATCTCACAACCCTGAGATCGTCACCTAGCCAAAATCAAGAGTCAGATGCTTAACCAACTTAAACATTTTGGGCAAGAATATTATGTAGATAGTGTATATTTTTCTTGTATCACATCAGGAGGCATAAAATAGTTTGTTTTATTATTAGTAGTCCTAAATTTGATTGCTTGGGTAAAGAGGAGGTATCACCAGATTTCTCCATTGTAAAGGGACAGACATATTCTCTTTGTAATTATTAAGCAGTCTGTGGGTGATGCATTGAGATTGTGTGACTGTCTTGTTCAAACCCTTTCAAGCAGTGGTTTTAGCAACCACTGATTATCCTAGCCTGAATCAGGTTAATAGAGTAATCATTGTGAAAAAGAATACATTTATTGCTTGCAGTTCTTCTGTGAAAAGGGGTTTTCCTTTCTGTCCATCCTTTTTTTTTTTTTTAAGTATCACTGCGGATTTGTGGATTTTTATAGTCTGTTACTGGATTTCTGATTTCTGGTGCTCAGATTTGACCAGTGTAGCCCCATTTAGGCTGACTCCTGATACTTTGTGATATGTCCCTATCAGTTTTTGAACTCTTCCTTACTTTCTGGAACAACAGAATATTCCAGACTTCTTTTCGACTTTCCCCGATTCAACCCTCGTTCCTTTTATTTTATTGTTTGTTTATTTATTTTAAAGATACTATTTTTAAGTAATCTCTACACCAAACATATGGGGCTTGAAATTACAATCCCAAGATCAAGAGCCACACACTCTACTGACTGAGCCAGCCAGGCGCCCCAACCCTGGTTCCTTTTGGTAAAGATTTGGTTTTCTGGAACTAACTAGTGGAAGGTATTAGTGGTAGACTCTGACTCTGGTGGACTTGGGAAGAATGGTGAGAGTAGGGGAAGGTCGATGTCAGAAGATCAAACTCAGATATATTTTTAGTCACACCAGCAAGAACTGGCAAGGACCACAATCAAAGCAGCAGGGATTGAGAGGAGGCCGGATTGGTGAGAAATTTCTGAAATCTGAAAATTCATTTGGTGTTGGTTTAGATGTGAAAGTCATACACAAGAGAAGAATCAAAGATGACTCCATGGTTTCTGGCTTGTGGTTCTAGGTGATAGGTGATTCTGAGCATTAAGAACAAGAATAGAAATCGGCAGAGCAGGTTTGTGAGGTAGGATACAAAGTTTAGTTTTTTTGTGTTGTTTTGTTTTTAGAGGGTGGGGGTGAAATGCAGAGGAAGAGGGAGAGAGAGAATCTTAAGCAGGCTCTACACCCTGGATCTGGATGCGGGGCTCAGTCTTATGACCCTGAGATCATGACCTGAGCCAAAACCAAGAGTCAGATGCTTAACTAACTGAGCCACCCAGGCGCCCCCAAAGTTTAATTTTCTTACAAGAAGTTTGAGGTGCCTGTGGGGTGTCCACAAAGGGATGTCGGAAGCAGGTAGAAATAGGAACTCAGGAGAGAATGATTTAGGAGTATTTTCCAAATGGCACCCAAAAGAATGGGGTAGATCTTTCCCTCCAACTGGATTGTAAGCCCTATGTAGCTAAGATTTGTATATACTTATTTGAAATTCCTCAGTCTATATGTTGTTTGCATGCAATTACATGTTTGTTTAATCGTGAAAAGACTAAACATGGATTTTTCTCTCAATTCTGACAAGGTCTTTGAAAATGCTGCAGTTTTCTTTCCTTTTTTGTGAGTATAACTTTGAAAGCAACTATAGAAATCTTAATATATTTTGTTTTAAAAATTAGGATATCATACCATTTATTGATAAATACTGGGAGTGCATGACGACCAGACAGAGACCTGGGAAAATGACTTGGCCAAATAACATTGTTAAAACAATGGTGAGTAGACTAAAATGATTAGACTCGACATTTCGAAAGTCAGTGTTCTTTGTAAGAATTAAATTTGTTTTAGTCTCACTGAAATAATGTGATGACTAAGAAAATGAGAACAACTTAGTTTTAAATCTTGGAGAGTAAGGTATCACTAATTGTAAATTTTAACAGGTTTCACACGTCACAAATTGTGTCTAAAGAGAATATCATATCACCCTGGTTGTTTTATACACGACACTGATACCTTTGTCCACTGTACTTTTGCAAGTATAATTTTATATTGACATTGCAGACTATTTTTTCCTTTGCTTTAAAAACAAAAACAAATAACACTGTTCTAAACATTATTGTCCTTAGAATTAAAGAGAGCACCTGGGGAGAAGCCAACAGCAAGCTGTTAACAGTGCTTATCTCTGTGAGGTGGAGGGATAGGTGAGGATTCCGAAGGACTTTGGCTCTCATTTTTTCAAGTTTCTCTGTTTGAATTTTTGGATGGTCATGTATTAATTTTCTAATCAGAGGGAAAAGCAATACTATCATTTTGGGAGATTACACTTAGGAATTGGAGTTGCTGGTTGATCATCCATTCAGTACTACTTTGAAGTATAAAATTTCCAGTAACACTAAAATACTGCTTCCTTTTAGAGTAAAGAAAGAGATGTATTCTTAGTAAAGGAGCATCCTGATCCCGGGAGTAAGGACCCAGAAGAAGATTACCCCAAATTTGGACTTTTGGATCAGGTATTTTGTACTCCCCTTTTGATTTAGAGTCCGAGAATCAGGTTTTGTTAACATTTGTCTATTTGCCCCTGCCATTACAGACCTCTAACATGGTGGGCTGCAGGTAAAGTGTTTCTGCTGTGTGTGCAAAGAGCCCTCACCTTAAACCAGGAGACTAGCGTTTTAGTTCTGGCTCTTCCCCTTAATGTTATAACTCTGTGCATATCCTTTTTATCTTTTTTAACTTTAATTTCCTCCCTTATAAATAGGCTGTGCCAAGTTATTTCTCATTTTTCAAAGTTTACTCTTAAAAACATTTGTTATTATGAAAAAAAATTTGTTGTGAATTAGAATTTGTGTTGTGTATCTAGCATAAAAGGACGAAAAAGAAAATTTCCACTCTCTTTGTTTATGGCAGGGGTTACATTTGGCATGTCAGGAGGCCAGAGCTTTTAGCTTTGCCTTAAAATGTTTGATCTGCCAGCATTGAAAATTCAAGGTTTCACATAGAAATGTTACTGTACAAGGGTCCATTGCCCAATGATGCACAGTAAGCCAAACACTGACAACAGTTTTGTAGCAGAGAAAAAGGGTTATATTGCAGGGTTCCAAGCAAGAAGATGGGAGAAAATTGCTCAAATCCACCTTCTCAAAGGATAGGGGTTGGGTGTATTTAACCATAAGGAGACAGGATGTCATGGGGTGGTGTGTAGGTTGAATGGAATATGCTGATTGGATATAGGGACAAAAAGAGATGCGCATTTAAGGATCAAGCCTCTTGATGGGACAGTGCTCAAAATGGCAGCATAAGGATGATGGAGTGGGGGGGATTCTGGGGGGGGGTGGTGTTTTGTCTTTTGTTTACTCTTGGTCCCTTCTGCAAAGTTGCAGGAATTCCCTATTCCAGTCTTAGCTAGTCTTGTCCTTGGTCAGTCAGCTTCTGCAAAACAGGTTCATAAATCAATCAGGTTAGCCAGAGTTTTCTTAGGGTAGATGAGTCAAGCATTTGTTAACTTAATATACCGGTTTTAGAAATTCAGATTTCTGTCTTTTCTTCTAAAATGAGAAGATCTGATTACAATGGGCCTGAGTTCCCACGGGGAGCTGAGAAAATGGGGCTTAGGCACTCCTGTTTGCCTTTGCCCCCTCCACCACCCCACCCCCAATTCGTTCTCAACCACTTTGATCCTTACACTTGTCCCACACATGTTACTTGCTGATCTCTGTAGCATCCAAGTTTGGGACCCTGTAAATTGCAGACTCCCTAGGGTTGTCAGTTTTGATTCACATTCTGTTAGAATTTCTTGGTTTTTTGAGCATTGCCAGAGTGCTTTGATTATATAGCCTTCCTTTGTAATTGAATATATTTTTCCCTCTAGGATCTTAGTAACATTGGTCCTGCTTATGACAACCAAAAACAAAGCAGTGCTGTGTCTACAAGTGGGAATCTAAATGGTAAGTGTTTAAATGTCTCCTTGATGAAATATTTGTTAAGCTATTGAATCCAAATATGCCTAGAGTTGGGCATCCTTTGG
The DNA here is from genome assembly GCF_054177405.1 of Leptonychotes weddellii. Classification (NCBI taxonomy): domain Eukaryota; kingdom Metazoa; phylum Chordata; class Mammalia; order Carnivora; family Phocidae; genus Leptonychotes; species Leptonychotes weddellii. The sequence continues at coordinate 28,939,556 of NC_138370.1, forward strand.
GTTGACTCTCAACTGGATATTTACAGAGGCTTTAAAGTACAGAACTCAGTTTTTGGAAGCTAGCCAAAGATTTGACAGATGGTAGTGGAGAACTTTTTGTCCCTTTACCACAGTTTGGTCTCAAGTGAAACAGATGTAGCATAAAACAAGGTACAGGTTTAAGGTCAGATTTACTGTGTTTATCTTAGACTCCCTGTCTGTATGTCTGTATCCTCATCACTTAACACCTACTGTAGATTCAGCTCTCCGCTCTTACTCCTAATTCAGCTGTTATTTAATGGAGTTCCTATGCCGGTGTTTCTAATTTTTCTTACCCTGAAACTTTAGCTTATTCCCATGACAGCAATCTGTACTGATTACCCGCTATAGATGTGTTTCTGTTGGTAACCCACCTAATGACAGGAATGGCCTTCAGTACTAATGGTAATCTAATGAAAGTTGGGGTAGCTGGGAGGTAGCTAGCTATTCCTCTAACACATGGTGTCATTAACTTGTCCTATGGAGTGGTAACATCTTAAATATGTAATCATTTCTACTGTTACTAATATTCTCAGATGGGTTGGAAATAGCTAAGTGAATTATTTATCTTTTTACACCATTTTTTCCCATTTTAATTGTTACAATTTGACAAATACATGGTGCCACTTCTGTTCTTACAGGTGGAGCCTCTTTTGGAGGTGAATTCCTCCTCTGTCTTCTTTCAGCCTCTCAGACTTAAGTATTATGTGGTTTGGAAAATGCTTTTTGCTGAGTTGTGGTAGAAGCTAAAACTAAATTAAAATTTTAAAGCATCGTGAAAATGGTGGCAATAGCACTTGCTATGAAACTGTAGTTCCAGTTGAATGTTAGTAAATTCAAAGCTTATCCGTTGTCATATTCTGCCTAACATGGCCAGCAGTCCCCTTAGTATTACTTGTTTTATTCCAGCTTCTCTCTTAAAGTAATTAAAATACAATAACAATTAAAAATTAATAATTTTTTTAGGTAACTCAAGCTAGAGATAATGGATGTTACAACAGTTTAACATTAAACCTTTTTATGAAAAATAGGACTGATACCTGCTATGTTCATAAAAGGTAGTTCTGCATAAATCTGGTCCTGTATGTGCAGAATATGACCTGCTCTCAATGTCTTGATCCTTTTCATTGCAGCAGAACTGCTGATAATTTCCAAGCTTGCCCCAAATTAAGATACAGTATTCTATGCAGTTGTTTCCATAAAGGTGTTTTCCTGCAGTTCAGGGACATTTTCTGGCGGACAGAAAAACAAATTGAGAGGAAAGACGGAACTGGACAAAAATTTCAAAGTACCTATTTCAGAAATCACTAGGTAGTATTCCTTGTGGCTTAGTATGTAGCTAAATTATTTTTTGTATAACATAAGTAAATTGTCGATTGATATTTGCTCTTAATTCCACAAGCTAGATTAGTCTAACCTGAATTTTATGCATTGGCACGATCTTAATAATTGTAAAAGTTGCCTACTAAATTTAAAGCCTTTCCACTTGTGTCATGCACAACCAGAGTGGATACCTAGTAGCACTGGAGAGAAACACCTTTTTAGTATTTCTGTTTCTGTTTTCTATGTTTTATGTACCTTTGTCTTGTTGGATCTTCCAGTTAAGTGCTTTAGCAGACAATTGTGCCTTTATAATGTTATGGACTATATCATGCATAGTTCAAGCGAGTGAACATCTACTTATAGTGAGGATATTCTTTGTGGATGTTTGTATTGATTTGGGTGGAAAAAAATTTTATCCTTGCGATTGTTTTTAGATGTGGGTATTTGGAATCTGAATGAGTGAAAATGCATTTGTGTCACATCCTCAGAAAGTGTACTAGTCATTGCAGTTCATTAAGAAAGGAAGGTTGAAAACGTAACATAGGCGTCATTAGTGCTAGGTTCCTTTGAGCTTACTGCCAGAACCCAGTGTTCTGAGCTGGGAGACGCTCAGCCGACTCTTTCAGAAGCAGGGTGAGATCCAATACGCTCTCAGGAAGGAAATCCTCCTGTGTGTGGTGTTACACAAATGCACGTCAGGAGTGCTAGTCGCCGTGGAATTTCCATATCCACGTGAAGCTTCTATCACAGCTCATTGAGAGTGATCTGCCTTCTCTTCAAAGGGGGAATTGCAGCAGGAAGCAGTGGAAAAGGAAGAGGAGCCAAGCGCAAGCAGCAGGATGGAGGGACCACCGGGACCACCAAGAAGGCCCGGAGGTGGGCAGAACACCCACTCCCACTCACCACTGCTAGACCATTCTTTGGTGCTGGCAGTCCATCAGAGGAAAAAGAGCTGTACTCTTCACTAGCTCAGGTGTCTGAGATTACAAAGCCTGTCCATTTTTCTCAAATCTTGAGCACTTTGAGGGGTAAAATAATCTCAGGCGAGGAATCCTGTTTTACGGATTTGTGAAAACAGCCCCAGGGCGGCAACCCTGTGAGAGTAAAAATCTGTTAAGACATCTTGAGAAAGGAGAAGTGGAGGAGGGGGAGAGTGGACCCAGTATTGAACTTGAGCACTGGCCTCTTCCCTTTGCTTTGTTCAGTAAATCCTGTTTTTTTCTTATTTAGATTGGCAAGATAGTAAGGGCTCAAATCTTTGAGTTTCATTTCATTAGTTTATAGTAATTAATATACTAAAGGAAATTGCCCTTGTTCTCCTTCTCCTTTTTTCCCCCTATGACGTACTGGCTCCATTTCAAAGATAGTCCTACAGACTACGGAGTAATTTGACTGAAACCACTTTACCAAATTTAAAAATGAATCCGTTTCATTCCCCTGTTTTGCCTGCAGAGGGCAGGATCATCTATTTGAGCAATGAAAAGCATTTGTGAAGTTGCATGTGTTCCCGTTGAAATCTAATTAAATCAGATGTCCTTACAGATTTGAAGGCATTTGAGCTGGAGGGGGTTTTAGTTTCTTGATTTTATTTTTTCCTTTCTGCAGTGACCCTTTGTTTTCTGCTCAGCGCCTTCCCCCTCATGGCTACCCCTTGGAACACCCGTTTAACAAAGATGGCTATCGGTATATTCTAGCTGAGCCTGATCCCCATGCCCCTGACCCTGAGAAGCTTGAACTTGACTGCTGGGCAGGAAAACCTATTCCTGGAGACCTCTACAGAGCCTGCTTGTATGAACGGGTTTTGTTAGCCCTACATGATCGAGGTATGTAAGGTATTAATGTTCATGTTGGACCCAGATGTTACTTTGAATACTGTCTTCACCTTTGTCCAGTCTAGAATTAGATATACATGTCAACATCTCCCCCCCACCCGTTATAACTAGACTCAGCAGGAACGTGCAACAAAGAATCCCCTTGTCTCTTCCATTAAGCTCTCGCCGTGTGTGTGTGTGTGTGTGTGTGTGTGTGCGCGTGTGCGTACGTGTGTGTGCGCGTGTTTTTAAGACTTTCTGTTTTGAACTTACTTTATTTTTATTTTTTAAGTAATCTCTACACCCAACGTGGGGCTCAAACTTACAACCCTAAGATCAGGAGTTGCATGCTCTACCGACTGAGCCAGCCAGGTGCCCCTATTTTGAACTAATTTTAAACTTAAAGTTATAAAAATAATAGTTTTACTCTATCCCTTCCCAAGCTTCTAATGCTAACATCTTACACAATTGATAGTAGGGTTATCAAAACCAGGAAGTTAACATTGGAATAGGCTATTAATGAAACAAAAGACTTGATGTACATTTCGCCAGTTCCCCACTAACGCCTCTTCTCTAGGGTCTCACGTTGCATTTCATTATTTCTCCTTAGTCTTTTGCAGCCTTTAACAGTTCCTCAGTCCTTGCGTGTCTTTCATGACTATTTAAGTGTATTAATCAGGGATTCTGTCGAATATTCCTCAGTGAGTGTCTAACTTTTTCTCATGATTAGACTGATACTACGCATATTTTGGCAGAATACCAAAGACATGAGTCCTCATTACATCTCATGGCAGTCATGATGTGGATATGTCTTATTACTGGTCATGTTGACCATGATCATCTGGTTAAGGTGGTTTCTCTGGCTTTCTCTGTCTTTCCCTTTGTAGTTAATAAATAGCTCAAGGAAAGATGCTTTGAACTTTGGAGATACCCTGTTTATAAAGTTTTGCTCTAGTATCCTTCAGTGGATCTTTTCTGCAACCATTTTTTTTTTAAGATTTTATTTGAGAGAGGGTGCCTGGGTGGCTCAGTCGTTAGGCGTCTGCCTTCAACTCAGGTCATGATCCCAGGGTCCTGGGATCGAGTCCCACATCGGGCTCCCTGCTTGGCAGGAAGCCTGCTTCTCCCTCTCCCACTCCCCCTGCTTGAGTTCCTGCTCTCACTATCTCTCTCTCTGTCAAATAAATAAATAAAATCTTTAAAAAAAAAAAAAGATTTTATTTGAGAGAGAGAGAACACAAAGCAGTGGGGAGGGCAGAGGGAGAAGCAGACTCCGCCTTGAGCAGGGAGCCCGATGCAGGACTCGATCCCAGGACCCTGAGATCATGACCTGAGCCAAAGGTAGATGCCCAGTTGACCGAGTCACCCAGGCGCCCCTGCAACAATTATTAATGTGTTATGTTTGCCTGACGATTTTTTCTTTCTTTCTTCCCGTCTCCACTTATTATTTAATCGATTTTTGCTTGTATCAGTGTGAACTCAGATATTTATTTTATTCCATTGGGGTATACTTTGTCTAGTTGCTCAAATTATTCCAGCTTAGGCCATTGGGAGCTTCTTTAGGTTAGTTCCTGTGTTTTTTTGATAAGCCTCATCTTTTTTTTTTTTTTTTTTTTTAGTACTTCTTTACTTTCTGGCATCACAAAATGTTCTGGCTTATCTTGTATTTTCTCTGCCCTAGGCCAAGTATCAACTGCTTCTCCGAAGAGCCCTGGTTCCTTTGATTGGAGAATGAGATTTAGAAATAAAGACCTAAGTGTTAGGTATGCTCACTGGGTGTCTCTTTTAAACTCCTTCAGTGGCCAGAAGGAGATTGTATGTATACCAACTGACACATACATATACAGGGTTCTACTGTGTTTGCACTGATAGCTTGGATTCCAGTCAAACACTCCTGGTTTGTTCCAGCCCTCTGCCTTTCCTTATTTGTCACTTCTTTCTCCAACAATGAGAAACCTGGCTCTGTCTACGGTGTATTCTCTTGTTTGTTCATTTCTAATATGCACATTAAGTTTCAGAATTGCTGACCTCTGTGAGAAACATTCACTAGCTAGCTTACAGCAGTTACATCAAGCTCTCTGGCTTTTAGCCTTGCAGTATCCCATTAGGTTACTGTTAGATTAGTTCTCTTCTTCCCCACCTCCTTCAGGGTGGTTGTGTATCTCATTTATAATAGTTAGGTTCATTTGTTAGTGTTTGTATGCTATTTTTAGGTTCTCCTACCTCTTGGGGGGAGAGAGAGAGAGGGAGGGAGTGTGTGTGTTTCAGGGGAGTACGTGAAGGGTCTGTTGAGTTCCAGAAGTTAAAGTTGTACAAGAAGGTTAACTCAGGGCACCTGGGTGGCTCAGTTGGTTAAGCATCTGCCTTCAGCTCAGGTCATGATCCCGGGGTCCTGGGATCGAGCCCTGTGCCGGGTTCCCTGCTCAGTGGGGAGTCTGCTTGTCCCTCTCCTCTGCCCCTGCTCGTGTTCTCTGTCTCAAATAAATAAATAAAATCTTTAAAATATGTATATATAACCATCATACCATTATTATTCCTAACTAAGATGAATAATAATTCCTTGATGATCTAATATCCGGTCCATACTCCTATTTCCATGGTTTAAAATATGCCTTTTAGTTGTCTCTTTGAATTAGATCTAAATAGGTAATATATTTACTGCATTTGAAAGCCCATTATTTCTTGGTTCAATGCTAAAAGCTAACACTTGTAGGGGCACCTGCCTGGCTCAGTCGGTAGAGCCTGTGACTCCTGATCTTCAGGTTGTGAGTTCGAGTCCCACGTTGTGTATAAAGATGACTTAAAAAAAATCAAATCAAATAAAAAAACTATCACTTACATTGATGCTGGTCATTTGGAAGTGAAGTAAATGTCCATTATATGTGGATTGTTTGACTTCTGGTAGTGACAAGCATACTTTGATAGTAGGGAAGGCCAAATAAGTGACTTCAGGGTTTAAGAAGTGAGACTTGTCTTGTTTCACTATACATAACAGTTATAATTCCAGGAGAAAAAAAAGAACACTGGCCCATAGTAGTTAATTTGTTAGAATTTAATATATAAAATAGCAAAGGCTGCTTGCTGTTTATGCTATTTATGCTGAGCCTTACAAAAGTTAATGAGAAATCTGTATTGTATCTTTTAAGGGTTTTATTTTGAAATAATTTCAGATGTATAAAAAAGTGTAAGAATACTACTGAACTTTTTTTTTTCTCTGAACCATTTGAGAGTAAGTTGCCATGACGCCCCCTCATTTTTGAGAACTTGATGGTGTATTTCTTACAAGCAAGGATGGTCCCCTTGTGTTAGTTATTTAGTGCTGCTTACCAAATCACCATAAAACTTAGCAGTCTAAAACTACAAATGTTCATTATCTCCCACAGATTTTGAGGGTTGGGAATCTGAGAGCAGCTTAGCTATGTGGCTTGGCTCAGGAGAATTTATGCGGCTGCAGTCAAGCTCTTAGCTGGGCCTCTCGACTCTGAGGACTTGGCAGAGGCTGGAGGACTTATTTCCAAGATGGCTCACTCATGTCACTTTGACAGGATGCGCTCAGATCCTGACCATGTGGGCCTCTCCATAGACCACTTATTTATCCTCATCCGTGGAAGCTAACTCCTCCAGTGCAAGTGATCCAAGAGAGCAATAGAGTTTGAGTATCATCTGTGACCCAACTTTGAAGCTGGATAGTCGCTTCAACTTTGTTTTGTTAGGAATGAGTCACTACGTTCAGCCCACACTCAGGTGAAGGGAAATTAGGCTCCATCTCTTCAAAGGAAGAGTATCAAAGAGTTAGTGGATATTTTTTAAACTTTCACATTCTTACAGAACCAGTATATAACCATCAAAGACAGAAAATTAACACTAATTGCTACCATCTGATGCTCTTCAGATCCTATTCGTTTCTCCAGTTGGTGTAATAATGTCATTGTAGCAAAGGATCCCATTGAGAATCATTTGCCGAATTTAGCTGTCTTGTCTCTTAAGTCTTCTTCAGTCTGGAACAGTTTTTCTATCTTTCCTAGACTTTGATGACCTTGAAGCTTTTGAAAATGAGAGGCCACTTGTTTTATAGAATATCCTGCAATTTGAGTTTGTCTGGTTGAAATCTCAGGATTCGATTCAATTCTGCATCTTTGACAGAAATATCATTAAAATGATGTTATGTTCTTCATGTTGCATCCTGTCAGGTGGTACGTGATTTTACTTTGTTCCATTACTGATGTCCACTTTGATCATTTAGCTAACATGGTACCTGCCAGGTTTATCCACTGAAAAGTTACTTTTTTCCCCCTATGTAATTAAGTATTTTAGGAGGAGGTACACCCTTTACTGTCCTAGTCTATCCTGGACACTTGCCTTGCTCAGTCCCCACCTAGTGGCTTTAGGGCTGAATTGCCCAGGGAGGGATAAGGGAAAAAGTGTATTTGAGAAGGTAGAATTTGCCAAGTACCTAAGAAAGTTCTGCTATACAGCATGTAATTCATTTAAGGAAGTTATCGTTGTATCTGCCTAGGACATGAGCCATTATGGTCTGTGTAACCAAAAGAGTGGGGGGCCAGGGCTTTTCAGTCAGCTGTGCCACACTGAGCTGCGGTATGATCTTGAACAGTCACAGAATCGGCTGCTCCGTCTGCACGGTAGAAAGGGTCAGAGTCTGTCTACCTACCTATCTACCTGTGAAAGTACATTGTAAATCATAAAGACCTTTATAAAAGCTATAGCCAATCTAAATTTTGTGCTTCTTCCAGTAGAATTCAGGCTTTTAGTGTTACAAACATGGTTTCAAATGCTTTTTCCTCAGTTAAGTCTTAATTGGATCTGTGATGTTTCTGCATTGATAAAATCAAACTACATCACCTGAAAATACTCTCCTATCTTTTGTCATTTTTTTCTTCATTTCCAAGTCACAATATCCCCTCCAATTGATTTAGATTGTCCCCTGTATCTTACATAATGGCCTCATAGTCAAGTTTCAAACCATACACAAAGGTAGAGAGATGAATACAATGAATCTTATACTTTCCACCCACATTTAGCAGTTATCAAGTTTTTGCCATATTTGTTTTACTGTTTATTTTTGTGTTTCTCTTTTTCTGAATTTTTAAGAAGTAAATCTCACCCTACATACTCTAAAAAATATGCATTTCTAAAAGATAGGGATGCTTTCTCTCACAACCACAAAGCTATTATCACACTTAACAAAAGTGATCATTCCTTGCTATCATCTGAATTCAGTCCATAATCAGATTTCCTTGATTGTGTCAGGTGTCTTTGTATCTCCCCACAAAATGCTTATTAATTACAAAGAGAAAATAGTGACTTCATAGTGGAGAAACCAGTGAGGCACCACGGTAGTCAAGTGATCAAAGTGTAACATGGGCATTTTGACATCATGTGCTTCCTGATACTATACACTGAGAGACACAGCATTATTTACTTCACTGATGTTCCTGACGTAAAAGCATAACCTATGCTTAAGCAGGAGGAAACCTCAGCAAACCTAACTGAGGGACATTCTACAAAGGAAGGTGACCAGTACTCTTTAAAATGTCATGGTCGGGGCGCCTGGGTGGCTCAGCTGTTAAGCATCTGCCTTCGGCTCAGGTCATGATCCCAGGGTTCTGGGATCGAGTCCCGCATCGGGCTCCCTGCTCAGCAGGAAGCCTGCTTCTCCCTTTCCCACTCCCCCTGCTTGTGTTCCTGCTCTCGCTATCTCTCTCTCTGTCAAATAAATAAATAAAATCTTTAAAAAAAAAAAAAATGTCATGGTCATGAAAGACTTAACTGCCCCAGATTGGAGGATACTAAGGACACACAACAACCAAATGAAGTGTGGGATGTTGGATTAGATCCTGGAACAGAAAAAGGATATTATTAGGATAATTGGCTTAATTTGAAGATGATCTGTAGATTGGTTAGTAGCATTATACCAATGCCAATTTTCTGATTTTGATAATTGTGTTATGGCCATAGATGGTGTTTTAACATTTGGGGAAGCTGAGTGAAGGACACAGGAGGAATGTATATTATTTTTGAAAGTCTAAAATTGTTTCAAAATTAAATATCAAGTCTTTTAAAGGATGGCTTATACAGGGGCACCTGACTGGCTCAGTAGGTAGAGCATGCAACTTGATTCCAGGGTCATGAGTTCAAGCCCCACATTGGGAGGAAAACTTAATTTAAAAAGAAAGAAAAAAAAAGATGGTTTATACAAATCGAGATCCAACCACATTATAATTGGTTTGTTATGTTTTAGGGAATAGACAGCATAACTGATTTTAACCTGTTAACTTAAATATCACTTAATAGAAACTGAATTACCTGACCACTTTGTTCCCGTTTTTTCCTCTCGCCCTCGGCCATATCCTACATTGAGATTTTGAAACTCCTGAATAATACTCCAGATTCCTGACCTGATTCTGCCAGTTTTTTACTTTGTTTTACTGGAGTGTAGGAGAGTCCAGTTTGGGGGGGGGCAATTGTGTCTGAGGGCCTGCAGCAAGTTGCAGGCCTCCGTTTTCATCTTCACACTGTAGCTCCCCAGCTAAAGATCTCCGATGACCGGCTCACTGTGGTTGGAGAGAAGGGCTACTCCATGGTCCGGGCTTCTCATGGGGTCCGGAAAGGCGCCTGGTACTTCGAAATCACAGTGGATGAGATGCCACCGGACACTGCTGCCAGACTGGGGTGGTCCCAGCCCTTAGGTAAGTAGGAGCCATCAGGCAGAGAGGTATAGATCATCTGGCTGAGCTTCGTGGCTTTTCTTGGGGCTTATTGGATTATGGGCATAAAATTCACTTTCTGAAGGATTGGGTGGTTTGCAATTTTGTAAAACCGACCAAAAAATAAAATGAAAAGGAGTACAATTTTTTCTTTCAGCAAACCGGAGTTGATTTGCAATCTTTTGACTTCCTGTATATCTTTTTATTGGAACAGGTAACCTTCAAGCTCCCTTAGGTTATGATAAATTTAGCTATTCATGGCGGAGCAAAAAAGGAACCAAGTTCCACCAGTCAATTGGCAAACACTACTCTTCTGGCTATGGACAGGGAGATGTCCTGGGATTCTATATCAATCTTCCTGAAGACACAGAGACAGCCAAGTCACTGCCTGATACTTACAAAGATAAGGTGAGTTTGTCCTCCTGGGAGATTCCTGGGTTTGAAGACCTGTGGCAGCCAATGAATGCCTGCAGCGGTGGCCTGAGTGTTCTCTGGTCATGCTGACCTACCATTCACATGTTTTTTCTCATATTTCATTCTGAAAATGTTAAGACATAAAAAAGTTGAAAGAATTTTAAATTCCGTGTCCAAATACCCATCACCTAGATTCTGCCATTTGTTCATTCCTCCACCCACCCATCTGTCCGCCATCTTGTTCTAATGCACTTCAGAGAATGCTAGCCACCAATATACCTCACCCCCGCCCATGTGCTTCAGGATACACATCATTAGCTAGAGTTCAACCTTTATTTAGTTTTTTCTTTTGCTATAAGTCTTACATGAAATGTACAAATTTTAAGTGTATATATTCACTGAGTTTTGAGTTTGGCCTAAATCCCAAAGGAGACATTAGAATCTTAACCATTTAAAAAAAATTTTTTTTCCCTATCGTAATTTTATTCCATTAATTTTGTTTGTTCTTAAACTTAAGTAGATGGAACCATGTACTGTGTCATCTTTTGCATCTGGCTTTTATTGTTTGGCTTAATGCTTTTGAGATTCATTTATGTTTTTGCATGTATCTGTAGTTTGTTTCCTTTTATTGTAGAGTAGTATTCTATTGTATGAATACACCATAGTGTATCCATTTTCCTATTTTTTTAATATTTTTAAATTCCAGTATAAGTAACATACAGTGTTATATTTGTTTCAAGTGTATGATAAAGTGATTCAACAATTCCATATGTTATTTGGTGCTTATCATAAGTACTTTTAATACCCTTCACATATTTCATGCATCCCCCCAACCCACCTCCCCTATGGTAACCACCAGTTTGTTCTCTATTGTTGAGTCTGTTTTTTGGTTTGTCTCTTTTTTTTTCTTTGTTGTGTTTCTTAAATTCCACATATGAGTGAAATCATATGGTATTTGTCTTTCTCTGACTTATTTCACTTAGCATTATACTCTTTAGCTCCATCCAAGTCGTTGCAAATGGCAAGATTTTGTTCTTTTTTTTATGGCTGAGTAGTCTCCCATTGTGTATACACCATATCTTCTTTATCAATTCATTCATCTGTAGATGAACACTTGGGTTACTTCCATAATTTGGCTGTTGTAAATAATGCTAAATAAACATAGGGATGCATGTATCTTCTTGAATTAGTGTTTTTTATTCTTTGGGTAAATAACCCAGTAATGGAATTACTAGATCAGATGACTCCATTTTCCTATGGATGGACACTTGGGCTATTATGAATAAAGGTGATGTGAACTGTCTTGTACAAATGTTTTTGTAAACATGTTTTTGTTTCTTTTGGGGCAGCACCTAGAAATGCAATTACTGGGTCATAAAGTAGTTATATATTTAGTTTTAGAAGCAATTGCCAGATTTCTTTCCACTCCCAGCTACAATGTATGGTAATTGTAGTTGCTTCACATCCTTGTCAACATTTGTTGTTGTCTGTCAACTTAATTTTAGCCATTTTGGTGGGTGCATAGTGGTGTCCCAGTGTGGTTTAAATTAGCATGTCTTGGGACGCCTGGGTGGCTCAGTTGGTTAAGTGTCTGCCTTCGCTCAGGTCATGATTGCAGGGTCCTGGGATCGAGTCCCACATCGAGCTCCCTGCTCAGCGGGGAGCCTGCTTCTCTCTCTGCTTGTGCTTGCTCGCTCTCTCTCACAAATAAATAAAATCTTTAAAAAAAAAAAAAAAGACAACATTTAAAAAAAATTAAAAACCTTAAACAAATTAACATTTCTTTGATGACTAATAATACTCAGCAGGTTTTCATGTGCTGATTAGCCATTCATCTATTTTATGAAGTTTCTTTTCAAATATTTTGCCCCTTTTTTTTTAATCAGGTTATCTTTTTATTGAGTTATAGAAGGTTTTTTTATATATATGCTGGATTACAGTTCTTGGTTAGAAGTGGCTTTTTTTTTTTTTTTTTTTTTAAGATTTTATTTGAGAGAGATATCAAGAGAGAGCATGAGTGTGGGGAGGAGAGGGAGAAGCAGGCTCCCTGTTGAACAGGGAGCCAGACTCGGGTTTCGATCCCAGGACTCTGGGATCCTGACCTGAGCCAAAAGCAGATGCTTAATGAACTGAGCCACCCAGGCACCCCTAAAAGTGGCTTTTTAAAAATATTTTTTGGGGTGCTTGGGTGGCCCAGTTGGTTAAGCATATGACTCTTGGTCTCAGCTCAGATCTTGATCTCAGGATTGTGAGTTCAAGCCCTGCATTGTGCTGGGCGTGGAGCCTACTTAAAAAATACATTTTTTTTTTTTCTTCTAGTCTGTGACTTATTTATTCCTTAATGGTGTCTTCTGATTTCCTGAAGTATTTAATTTTTAGGAAATCTATCAAATTTTTCTTTTACAGTTATATTGCTTTCTATGAGTTAATAATTCTTTGCCTACCCTCCACTCATGAAGATATTCTTCCATGTTTTCCTTTGAAAACAAGGTTTTAGCTTTTGCATTTAGGTCTCTGTTCCACTTTGAATTACTTTTTATGTATAGTGTGAAGTAGGTATCAAAGTTAATTTTTCTTCCATATGGATGGGTGTCCAATTATTCTACCACCAGTTTTTGAAAACTTTGACCCTCATTTCTTTGGTGCCCTTTGTGAAAATCAGATGATTTTATAAGTAGAAAGTAGAGTTTGTTTTGGGGCTCTCTGTTCCACTGATCTCTTCGTTGACCTTTATGCCATACCACACTGTCTTGATTATTGTAGCTTTAGAGTAGGTCTTTAAATTGGGTAGTATCGGTCCTCTTGCTTCTTTCTTTGTGTTTTTGTCTGGTGTGGGGTTTTTTTTTTGTGTGTGTGTGTGTTTTTAATTTTGAAGATAATAATATATGCTTAGACTTTCTAGAAGGATATACAAGGACACGAACAGAGATTGCTTTTGGCAAAGGGAAACTTGAGTGTTGAAGGACATGGTGACAGAGGGAGAGATACTCCTCATTTTATGTTCTTGTAGATCTCTTGAATTTTTTTTTTAACTGTGTTTAATGTATGTATATGCTAAGAAATTCAAATTTTAAAAAATTAATATCATCTATTTCCTTGGGAGTGAATAGTTAGGCTCTTGGGAACCAGCCAGCAAGGAAGGGGTGACCCGGAGACCACCAATAGGAGAAGCAGGTAGGGAACTAGGACGAAAGGAAGTAGCCCTCAAAAAATGTTTTTATAGAATGGGAGAGTTTAGGCTCAGTAAACTTGTTATTTGTTTCACTGAGATTATTGAGGGGAAAATAAAAACTATGAATTAATTTTAGTTTAATGGGTATTTTTATTGTGGTGAAAGTGTATGTGTATGTGTTTCCTCAAAATCTTAGTAAAGACCTTTTTTGAAAATGTTTAACAAATATGTGCCATCTGGTACTTTTCAAGAAGCACATAGTTGTTTAAAATCTAGCAAAGCTAACCCTGCATAGATTTTTAATTTCTGTTGCACAACATAAGGACTCCGTGCTATTTGTGTGAATCTGGCTCTTTTTTTTTTTTTTTTTTAATTTCATGATGATGTGGCTGATTCTTCAATGTTCCTTTTTTCCCTTTCTTTCTTGGTTTTCAAGGCTTTGATAAAGTTCAAGAGTTATTTGTATTTTGAGGAAAAAGACTTTGTGGATAAAGCAGAGAAGAGCCTAAAGCAGACTCCCCATAGTGAGGTGAGTCATGGTCATAAAAATGTCAGAACTAGAAGGCTTTGAAGATTGGGACCAACCTCCTGATTTATACAAGTGAGGAAAATGAGGCCCAAAGGGGCAGCAGAGCGAGCTGCCTCTCCTACTTGCTATGTTTGTGCCCTTCCTGTGGCGCCGTGTGGCTGCTCTCAGAGGCCTCTTCAGGGTGCTTCTAGAGATGGTCTACAGAGACAAGGGTAAAAACGGCAGCCTCCTGAGGAAATAAATGTACAAGCAATTGAGGAAGCAAGTCAGAGATATTTGTTCTTCTCAGAGGCAGGATCGAGTACAGAGGGAGGAACACTGGAATAGGAGAGGATCTTGCTGTGTGACCCATAGGCAGCTGGAGCTGTCATGGTTCACTCAGGATCCTCTAGAACTTTCCCTGCTTCCTGTTCAAAGGTTGATGAAACACGTCTGCCCAAAGTCCTAGCATAAATAAAGGCTGGCACGACTGGACCAGCCACAGGGGCCGAAAATAGTGGAAGAAAATTTTGAGCTGGAGACTTTTTTCCATAAAAATGCTGTGAAGCTACCTGAGACAGTAATAGAAGTGAATGTAGGAGAAAATAAAGTAGGGTTCCAGTTGTTTTGAGGGGGAAAAAGTAAAGGGAAACAGTTAATAGCTCTAAGGATGATACAACCAGATAATCCAGCCCAGGAGAACATTGCTTTTGCTGGGAAAAACAGGCAGAGAAAGTTACTTCAGAAAAAAAGAGCCTTTTCTGAAGTCCATGGATAGTGGTTGAGAGAGAATATTCAGAATAATTTTCAGAAGAGAAAGGACAAAGAAAATGAGGATTCAGAAATTTAGGAGATCTGAAGACATTTTCCAAAGAGAGCTACAGAAGTGAGAATCTGATGCGAGGGAAGGGGACTAATAAATAAGCTTACAAGGGTATGGTTCTGAGGAATTGGTGGAAGACCAAATTTGTGTTTATAAACACAGTGTAACGAATAATAGAGAGTAGAACAGTTTGGTATAAGTAACATAGGAATTCAGAAAGCAAATAAACCTGAAGACTGACTGGAATAGTGCATGTAAATCTGAAGTCCTCTCTAAATGGAAGACACCATTGTTGCTCCCCGAGCTGTATGCTGTCCTTGGAAGACCCTGTTAGCAGCATGGTGACAGCACTGCCGAAGGGTTCTCCAAGTGGGTTCTTTGGCAGTTTGTTTGCTCTGTTGTTAAATTCCGAAGTAAAACCACGGTTTTTGTTTCAGATAATATTTTATAAAAACGGTGTCAATCAAGGTGTGGCCTACAAAGATATTTTTGAGGGGGTTTATTTTCCGGCCATCTCACTGTATAAGAGTTGCACGGTATGTATCCTCTGTTCATCCTGTGAACAGGACTTGAGGGAAATAGGT
The DNA here is from genome assembly GCF_054177405.1 of Leptonychotes weddellii. Classification (NCBI taxonomy): domain Eukaryota; kingdom Metazoa; phylum Chordata; class Mammalia; order Carnivora; family Phocidae; genus Leptonychotes; species Leptonychotes weddellii. Next base: position 28,954,934 of record NC_138370.1, read on the forward strand.
GAATGGTTGTGTTGGAAGAGCCATTGATGTGAGTTCCAGAAAGAAGTCTAAGTAGCTAGCTGAAGAGTGAGAAGGGAATGTGTTCCTACTGTGACTGTGGCTATCCCAAAAACAGTTGGGTGTGTTAGGAAGTATTTGCTTGGGTAGATAAAAGACTGTGCAGTTAGCGTGCCCCGGACTTTTCCTTTGAATGTACTGTGTGGTAAATGCTACTGTTCAGTGTAAGGCATATGAAGTATGTACATGCAAAAGTCAACTTGGTGTTACAGGTCATGATGACCCACCATCATTGGTTAGTAACTGTTGGTTATTTCATATACTGTGTTGTTGTTTGTTTTGTTTTGTTTTGTTTTTTTAAATATGATCCAGTACGAAAGGGACAACTTTGTTGTTGTTTTACGTGGTTTGAAAAGGTAATATCTGGAAGTTTCCATTTTTTTAGTCTGTCGGTAACCACCATTGAAGTAGAATAAGGAAATCTTTAGGTTATAAACAGAAGTCAACCAAAGTCTGTTTTATTTACCTAATTTTTGATGGACATTAGGATGTTGACCACTTTTAAGCAATGTTAAATCTATTTCATTTGTTCCACTTACACCCTGAATGTCATAGCTACATTTAAAAAGTTCCTGTGTCATGTTAAACTTTTTCACTCTTTTCTTCTGTGTTTTCATGTCTGTCTGCTTGAATTGAATTATCCCAGGTTTCCATTAACTTTGGACCATGCTTCAAGTATCCTCCAAAGGATCTCACTTACCGCCCTGTGAGTAACAGTCATGACGCATCCTCAGTATCTCTGTTACTTCTTTTTTGTAGCTATTCTCATCACCTCATTTCTGTTTCTTGTTCCTCCCACAGATGAGTGACATGGGCTGGGGCGCTGTGGTAGAACATACTCTGGCTGATGTCTTATATCATGTGGAAACAGAGGTGGATGGGAGGCGGAGTCCGCCATGGGAACCCTGACCAGGTCCCTCTTTGCAGACATGGACTTTCTGGGGAATAAATTGGGGAGGGGGCCTGTTTTTGTTTTTTAACTGTTGCAAACGTTCTCCCAAAGATACTGCAGAACACAGCCTCTGCTGTTAGCAAGTTAAAAGTGTGGGTGAGACTGGGAGAGACTCCCTCCCCTTCAACACTTTCCCCACTTCTGGTGACTGCTTCTATTTTGTGTGCCATACGCCAACAACTGCTGACCCTAGGATCCCATGCGCTCCCTGTGAAACTGGTGCTGTAACATGTATCCCACCAACTGGGACTTGATACCTTACTGTATTTTCTACAGAGTGAATCATCTTGTCCAAGTAGCTAACTTATTTAAAGACATTTCCTTTTGTGGCATTGACTTCATCCATCTGATTTCCAAGGAAGTAATAGGCCTGTTTCTGAGAACAGCTGAAACCAGTGGCTGTACATTCCAGATCTAAAAGGTCTTTCCTTTTGGTGTGGGTTTTTATTCATTTTGAAACATTTTTGAACACTGGGGTCTCTGAAACTACTAGGTCTCTAGAACTGTAATTGTAAAAAGAACTTGCTTGCAGCTTTAACAATTAGAAACCCTTCCCAAATAAAACTTGTCTTCAAGTGTGTGTGGCACTTTGCTTCCCTTTCACATTGGGTTCCTCTTGGGACAGGGATAGCAAGGTGGGCAGTCTGAGGAAAGGTAGCCAGAATTGGGGGAGACAGGCACGTTTCTGACTCTACCCCACGCCCTCTTCTCTTCCTTCCATTCTTTCCAGCCAACTCAACCAGTCTTTATCCTGTGAAATCGGACTCTCAAGGAGGTGAACAAGAGTTTAAAAGGGCTAATGGGGGAGCGCCTGGGTGGTTCAGTCAGTTAAGTGGTCGACTCTTGATTTCAGCTCATGATCTCAGGGTCCTGGGATCGAGCCCTACATCAGGCTCCGCACTCAGTGGGGAATCTGCTTGGGATACTCTATCTATCTCTGTCAAATAAATAAATCTTAAAAAAAAAGAAAAAAAAGTTCCCAAATCTCAAGTGACTATTGGTGTCTTCACACAGTAGCTTTGACTAATGTATTTGTCTCCTAACGAACCATCCAGGCTCTTTGTCTTGGCCTTTCTGCATCTCTTCACATACTAACAGAGTCAGTATGGTTGTAGGCTAAAGACTCAGTCAGACTGTCACCACTGGACACCTACCTATTCATTCATGGCTGGCCTTAAAGGGCAGACGTGGTTATAAAGCTGGATGATCAGAGTTTGAAGAACTCTAAGAGAATGAGGGTAGTGCTCTTCAGAGGAAGCTGGAGGTAAATTCTTTGTAATACAAATTACCACGTTACTTGTACACCCACCCTCCATAGAAATGATAAAATTTTTGTACATTAGATTTTCATAAATCAAGTTACAGAAGTAATAATTTTGCCTGTTTATACTTCATATTCAAAGTGCACGTGTGTGCACGCGTGCATGTGTGTTGAGAAGGTTCATTGGAAGGGCTCACAGAATACCCACTCTTCATGTAGACCCCTATAAAATGGTCTCCGTGAGCAGATCATCACTGACAACTTACTTTATTCCGATGTAAAATTAAACAAGTGGGAAAATATCTCCCAGTCTCCTCAAAGACATAGTTGCTTGGTTTGGAGAAGGCAAATTAAAATCAAGCTCAAAACTATGGTATGTGGTAAAATCCCACTTTTTTGCTTTCAGTCTGTTCTTTTTTGAAACCAGAGTGTATATTGCTTCACACATCTTTAAACAAGTAGTAATTTTCTCTTAGCTGGGAGTGGATGATAATTCTGTTCTAGAAATACAACTATCCCCTCTCATTCTGAAGCTCCCAGGTAGATAAACAATAATTTGGTTTTTTTGTTTTATTTTTATTTTTATTTATTTATTTGACACACACAGCACAAGCAGGGGGAGCGGGAAGGGGAGAAGCAGGCTTCCCGATGAGCAGGGAGCCCGATGTGGGACTTGATCCCAGAACCCTGGGATCATCACCTGAGCTGAAGGCAGATGTTTAACCAACTGAGCCATCCAGGCACCCCAACAATAATTTGAGCTATGCTAAAAATAGACCACTCTAAGAAACGATCAGAATAAATAATAAATACTTCTCTGAGCTGTAAAATTTCAATAGCTCAATAAATATCAGCATTCCCGCTCCTGCTGAGCTCTTAAATAAGCTAGGGCTCTATTTCCAAATGCTTTAAATCATCAATGCTATTAGAACCCAAATGGAAAAGCTTCAAGTGGTAATGGTTTTTCATCCTGCCCATACTCGTTAGCAAAGGAATCCCATCCCAGTTTATATTTTTAAAGCCTAAATTCTCTAAATCTTGGAAGGGAATTTGCCATCACCATAGCACCTCTTTCAGCCATCCCCTCTAGATGTTGTAAAACACTGGCCTGTTAAAGGCAGAGAAAGTGGCAGCCCTGAGCCAAGCTGGAAGCTGATATAATCGGCTCTGAAGTAAAGATTCGGTTCCTTTTTTAGGTCTCAACATTCACTCTGGGGAAAATAAAATTTGTTTCTGTTCAACTTTGTCATTCATTCTCTTATATTTGGTCCTATCCGATCTTTTAATTAGGTAAATAAAAATCCTCAGTCGTAATCCTTCCAGTGCTCGTCAATCAGCTCCCAGTTCTAGAGTTCTTTTAAGAATTGATTTAGGCTTGTGCTTATCATGGAAATTAAACCCTTATGAAAGATCCTGGTCACAGATTCTAAATAATTGAGTGACCTAAGTGCTCAGTAGTTTTTCCTTCTAATGAGCTAGGGGATCAAGTTTCATTAAAATGTCCAGAACTCCTTTAGCATGAAGTTGCAATTTACTAGAATGATTTCTTTTTAAGAGTAGAATTTTTAACCAGGTACAGACTGAAGTTTTTGTGTCAGTTTTGATTCTTTATTCTGACTGATGCTCATGGAAGAAGTAGAACTGGATTAATTCGTTTTCTATTTTTTTTCAATCAAGAAAATGTAGACTACATTTCTAGAAGGCACCTGCTGTGGGGAGTTGCTTGGTCTTGGTGCAGCTTGCTACCTATTTGGTAGAGGGGCAGAGGGTTGCTGGGGTCACTTTTGTAAGACCCTGCTGTCCACACACTGCCTGCAGGGAATGGAGCTCGTGAGCCCATGAAGGATAAGGTCCCAACCCTTGTATTTAGCACCCTCTGAACCCTATATCAGCCAGTACCATTTTAAAGATGTTTTAAAATAGATGTGTAAGGGCCCAGAAGTTCTACAAATATTTGGGGGCCCTTAATCTTCATTTCACAGCTAATCATTGAAGTTAGAAAGCTCTTTCTCTTAAAAGCCTTGTCCCCATTTTCTTGGTCTTAAAATGTTACCAATCTGAGTCCCAGTGTCCTCCTCTAAATACACTCCCACCCCATCCCACAGTCCCCAGATGAAGATCTTGAACAGACTTGTAGGCTTCTAGCAGGGATCTTCCTGATGAGCATGCAAGCCAGTGCAGCTAGGAACAGTTGGAAGGAGCAGGCTGGTCCTTTACACCTGGCTTAAGGAGCAGGGCTGGACTCCAGGTGCTTGCGCAGGTGGTTGGCAAAATCCACCTGGGTCTGTGATAAGACCTGGTTGATGATGGTCTTTGGCAGCCATCCCTAGAGTAGAAAAAGAATGTGGCCATCTTGTGGGTAGTGTTCCATTGTAAAAACGTACCCTATCACAAACATGGGTTGCTTAGGGCTTGGTCTTCCAGCTCTGTTTATGGGTGCAACCTTGGTGTTGACCAGGAGGACTGACTGCATTACTACCCTGCTGTCCCAACCAGTGTCCCCAACTGCTCTCTTCCCAGCTGTGTGACCCTGAGCTAGTAACTGTATCTTGTGGGCCCTAAGTTTCCTTCTTTCCAGATTGATAACTGCAGAGTTGAAATTTGACACAGAGGTAAAAGGGAGGAGCGATTGTAGGCTTTTGAGGTGACGGAATAGCAGGTCATTACTCAAACCTCTTCCCTCCAACAATCTGTCTCTCAAAATGGAAGAGGATTTTTCCTGTTCCTTGTGGGATAATGTGGGAGGGTAAGAGCCAGTTTTCCTCCCCACCACCTCCCCACTGAGCCATCTTGTGCCCCTCACCTTGAGGTCAATGCTGAGCAGCCAGGTGAGTTTGGTCTTTGAGGGACTTTCAGCCAGGGGATGGAGCACCATGCACGTGGGACCATGCTCACCTCTGGCAAATGAAGAGAAGTCAAGTCAGGAGGACCTTGCAGAATTCTCCTTTATGCTGACCAGTTACACTAGCCACACTTCCTTATTACCTTGCCTTCTCCAAATCTAAGAAATATTTTTTGCCAAGGGTGATACATGGTCACCAGCTCCTCAGAACAAATGCTGGTTGGAGCTGGAGCCTGGGGGGCCTCCTGTAGTGCCTTTAAGTTGCCAATAGAGAAAGCGTCCAGGGTAGTGGCTGGGGCCTCTGGGAAACTGAGGTAGCAGCTGTGTTCTGAGTGGTGCGGATTACCTTTTAATCGACAGTACGGTCGTACCTGAGCACACCAGCTAAACCTCAGCCCTACCTCATGTTTTAGAAAATTACTAAGGTGCTTAAACTTTCTGGGAAGGTCGGGACAAACTGGCTATCTAAGTAGGACCAAACTTGTCTTCCTCCCCTGCTAAGGAAAAAGAATATTTCTGTGTGAAAGGAAGCTGAGGGTAGGGACCAAAGGACTGGTTTCTTGGAGCTGAGGATTCATCACACACTTAGTGGTGCATGCCCACAAACCTGTGTTAGGAAAGGGAGGTTTTTTGGTTTGGTTTGGTATTTTTAAAGATTTTATTGATTTATTTGACAGAGAGAGACACAGCAAGAGAGGGAACACAAGCAGGGGGCGTGGGAGAGGGAGAAGCAGGCCTGGGGAGCAGGGAGCCCGATCCCAGAACCCTGGGACCACGACCTGAGCTGAAGGCAGACGCTTAATGACTGAGCCACCCGGGTGCCCCAGGAAAGGGAGGTTTTGAGCGATTGCCGGTATTACCTGATGACACCTTTCTGCTCAGGCATCTCCCTGAAATGTGTGGCCATGCCAGCCAACACACAGGTGGAGCCTCGGCGCTTGGCACAGCGCACGCTCACAAAGTCACGGGGCCCCACCAGGTTTCCCGCCGCTTCTGCAGCCAGCTCATGGGTGATGACTGTATCTTTTCCAATCTTCTGCAGGACCTGCCAGGCCCCAGGGAGCCAGAGTCACCACGTAGCCAGGCTGATGCTAAGGCACCACCTGCAGCTCGCAGCCTCTTTGGCGCACCCTTCCGACTGGGCTCCTGTGGGTTCCAGCCTCCCTACACCTGGACTCTCCTCACCTTGATCTCCTTGACATTTGGGTTCCACTCTCCCATTGCTTCCATGCGTTCCACGAGCTCTTCATAAAGCCTCTCCATGGGCTGGTCCACCACCACCTCCAGCCGGAATACCTTGCCCACATCTGGGACCACTTTACTCAGTACTTGGTCCCCATTCGCCTGTCAGGGAGGAAAAAAGGAGCTGCAGGATAAAGGTTAGAGAGAAATACCCCTCGCTTAGGGCACGTAGACGGGCAAGGCAGGCAAGGCAGGAAGGGGAACAGCACAAAGAAGCCTAACATTACTTCTGATTAAGACCGTTGGTCATCTTTCCTGCCCCAGGCTGCCTGTGCCTGGACCCTTTCTTCTTGGTGGTAAGTGTTGATGGGTGTGGGTGGGTCCAACTGAAGAGGCCCCTGCTCGACCTCAGAAGCGTAAAGTTGCTGGGCAAGACAAACCTGGGAGTGGGAGAGCTGGTCTACAACCAGCTAATTACACACACACAAACAATGTTGGGTGGGAGCTTAAAGAGGTTTTCAGTCCAATACCTCCTTTTACACCAGAAGGCTGGAGGCCCAGAGACCCCTAGCCTGAGGGCATTGCTGGGCCTACATCCCAGATTTCCTGGCTCCCAAACCAGGAGTGTGCTAACTCAGAACTTGAAGAAGGAGCAGGTTTACCTGAACTTAGGGCAATAGGCAGCATGGGAGCTTCTGGATGAAGGCAGAGCCACCAGAGTCTCAGTAGAGCCCGCGGCCTCGAACACGTGCCTGTTACTGGTTCCCGGTCAGGATGCGGTGCTCAGGAGCCAGGAAACCCAGAAGGCCTCGGGCCATTTGTGTTCCCGTCCAGCCCCGTTGCGGCTGAGCCCAGATCAGCCCCGCAAGCTCAGCCGAAAGAGGACTACACAGCACCAACATTGCGCCTTGGCCCCGGCGCTTCTGACCCAGGGTGGTGCAGGCCTCTGACGCACGCAGAACCCCCAGTGCGCCGTCTCTGCCAAACTGGGTGTAGAATGTGTTTGGAGGGTAACGAAGGATCCAGAAACAGTGTTTCTCAGACACGAGTCTCCGGGATGTCTTTGATGGGCAAAGGGAGTATCTGAGGACATATTCTTGGGAAAGGAGGATTTTCAAATTACAACTACCTGCTGCATGAGGCAGGAATCCCGAGGCCTTTGAGAATGGCAGTGGAACAGTGAGGAACGTGGGTTCCTCCAGGCCCACTCTTACCTGCTGGTTCTCCTTCTTCCAGCCCTCCTGGCTGCTGAGGATGCCCAGGGCTTTCTGCATGGCCTCCTCTCCCTGCCGGATATAGGCTAGCTCCTGGTCGCTGTAGAGGGTGTCTTCCAGCCGAGAACCTGGACACACAGCCAAGGAGAGAGCGGGCTCGCTTCTGTCTCCCTGGCCTCCCCCACAGCTGCCATCCCTTCAGTCTGGATCTGCTCACTTCTGTGCAGAGCCAAGACCAAAGCCATAGGGTCCGGCTTGCAGGTGAAGTTAGACACACAGCTGCAGCTGATGGCGGTGGCCTTGAGGAACTCCAGCCCCACCCTCTCAAAGTGAGTGGGAGAGGCCAGCTTAGGGTTAGGGGGAGGCGGGGGTGCGGGAGGGAAGCAGGGCAGCGTGCCCAAGCTCACACCCCGGAGCCGCCTCCTGCTGGCACGAGCCCAGAAGCCTCAGTACTTACCGAGCAGAGAACTCCGACGCCGAACCTGGTGAATCCACGCGCCCGGGGTCGGGCCCCCCAGTGCCCTCCGGTTCAGCTCCTGGCCGAGGGCCAGCACAGCCTGGTGCCTCAGGCCTGCGGAGAGGGGAGGAAATTGTTGCTTAGAATCGAGAAATCCCCTCAGAGCGGGACCATTGCACCCCTTCATCTTGCCACAGATGAGGAAACACTGGGAGAGGGAGGTGACTTGCTCAGGAACACGGATCCCTAGTGGGGACCTCAACTAGAGCCAGGTCATCTCCCAGTCCAGGGCCGTTACTCTCTGCCAGGCCACCTCCTGGGCCCAGAGTCGACCTTCCATCTGGGCTGGCCAGGCCCGGTCCCGCCTGGAGGCGGGGGCTGGACGGGAGCGCGCTGAAGTTTCCTTCTCGAACGAGAGAGAAGCTTCGTTCAACTAGAAAAAAATCTGCGGGAGGAGGATTAAAGACGCCCATCCCCTGTAGTCTGCGTCACTGTCAGCAGCTGCAGTCCTTTGCTGAGTAACTGCTCAGCGTGCCCTCTGGGCGCAGAGCGAGGTGAGTCTGGTTGATCTAGCGAGAACAGCCCCGCTGCTGGTCCGGGTCTTCCAAGCCGGTTCCTCCCAGTGTAATTGGGGAGCACTTTCGATTGGTTTGTGTACCCTTCAGTGACCGCAGGGGATTGACTCAGATGACCTTGGGTCCTGAGTAGCTCTACAAAATCGGACTTGGGTACCTGGTTCTGCTTCCTCGTTGTACAATGATAACCAGACTTCCAGCTGCACCCGCTTTCTCTCTTCATTTTGCTCTTCTTGGCGCCCCCCCGCCCCCCCCCCCCCATGTCTCAGGCTTGCCAGCACTGCCTGCTGGACTCAAGGCTCACTGCCACCCCTGCGCTGCGGCTTGGTCTTTGCCGGTACCCCTGGTGCCGATCCAGGCAAAGTGAGGAAGAGCTCAAGGAAGACCAGAGCGCCGGAGAGCAGGACAGAAGTGACCGAACCCAAGGGGCTGGGGGCCCTTAAGAGGCGTCTTAGTATCCAGCCCAACTGTTCACGTGGGCAAAGGGAGGTCCAGAAGGGAAGAGACGTGTGCAGGTTCCCCCAACAAGAGGCGCGAAGTGGGATCAGCAGGGGAGCTGCCTGAGTGCTCCGGGTCACCACGCGGGCCACCCCCTGGCCTGGGGAACTCACCCTTCATGTTGCGCACGTGTCTGTAGGAGCTCCCAGCACACAGCTTGAATGTGGCTAGAAACATGGTGTCCAGGCGGTGGGGACAGGCAGGGGAGCGGTGCTGTGGCCACTGCTGCTGTTGCCTCTGCTCTCAAGGGTGGCTTCTTCCTTCCCTCCTTCCCCCGAGCCTGTCAAGGCCTGCCCCTGGGTCCTGCAGCCGTGGCTGGGGACCAGCCGAGTGTTCTGCGTCTTAAATGCCCCCCGGCTGAAGGCTGTACTTCATCATCCGGAGATAAAAAAAAAAAAAGCCATCGCTCGCTGTGCGAAGGAAGGGGTCAAGGGTAGAGGGATTGCCTCACACCATGGCTTTAGCCATTTGCGGGGAGCCTGGAGGAGGCGGGCCCATAGAAAGGAGCAGGGAGGCTGGTGCCAAAGGAGCAGGGGATGGAGGGGCTGAAAAAGAAGCAGCCGAGGTCAAGGCAGTTTGGAAGAAAGCATACACCATCCAACTGGTTTTCAAACAGCATGTGAGGTGCTGTTTAAAATGCAGGTTTCTGGGGGCGCCTGGGTGGCTCAGTTGGTTAAACGTCCGCCTTCTCCTCAGGTCATGATCCCGGGGTCCCGGGATCGAACCCCAGTCCTGGGATCGTCCGGGGATTGTCCTGGGATCGAGCCCCGCATCAGGCTCCCTGCTCAGTGGGGAGTCTGCTTCTCCCTCTGCCTCTGCTGCCCCCCCTGCTCGTGCTCTCTCTCTATCTCTGTCAAATAAATAAAATCTTAAAAAATAAAAAAATAAATAAAATGCAAATTTCTTTTTCTTTTATTTATTTATTTGACAGAGAGAGAGAGCACAAGCAGAGGGAGCGGCAGGAGAGGGAGAAGCAGGCTCCCCGCTGAGCAGGGAGCCCGACGCGGGGCTCCGTCCCAGGACCCTGGGATCATGACCTGAGCCCAAGGCCGACACTTAACCAACTGAGCCACCCAGGTGCCCTAAAATGCAGATTTCTGGCCCTCAGCCTCAGAAACTCTAGATTCAACAGGTCTAGAATTGAGGCTCTAAAACTTGTATTAAGAAAAAAAAAAATCCCAGGCGGCTGCCATGCAGGTATCTTGTGAACTGCATGCTACTCTTCGAGAAGCATTGCCCTGGTCTCTCACGGAATCTTTTCCCTTTAAGATTGAACTTGAGGTTGCTTCTAAGCTAGATTCACCCAGCAGGAATATCAGGGGTCAAGAGAATCACACTAGTGTGGCCCCTGGCCCAGGGCCTGCCCGCCTTGTGAGAGAGTTCTGTGTCCTGTCACCACTGCCCCGAGGCAGGGCGGGAAGGCCTACGAAGTGGGGAGCAGTAGCAGAAGCCTACGGGCTCCCGCTGGCTCCCTCACCACAGAAAGGATGAAAGGGACAGGACCTGCTCAGAGCTGGCCGTCACCCAGAGCCCAGGCATAACAGAGTGAGTCTCACCCGCCACCCTCCATCAACCCCTCATGAGGAGTGGGAAGGGTCCAGCGATCCAGGGGCCCTTGTCCTGGGCTCCTCTCTGAGCAGTGGCTGCCTGGAGGTCCCCCGGCCCATTTCTCGAGGCCCGCTGGGGCCCTCTTCCTCCGGGGAGCCTTCCTCGATCACTGCAGCCTTGTGGAATGGCCTGTTCCTCCATCTCACACCCTCACGATCACTGCCACAGGAGGTGTGCGTCATCTCGGTCCTGATTTGTAGAATGGCTTGGGTGTGTTTGCTTGTCTCCTGCATGGGACTGTTTCTCCCTGAGGCAGGCACTCTGTCCGCTCCCCCTCATCCCCCGCACTCAGCTCCAGGCAGGGCGCAGAGCAGGCTCTTCCTCCTCCTCTATGGGGTGACCAGCTGGGGAAGGTGGGGGTGTAGTATGTCTTTGGCTGAGAAAACCAGCCTGTAGGCTTTGTGTCCAGCCCTTGCAGAGTCCCAGGGAAGACAGCACCAAAGGGGGAGGCCTGTGTGAGGGGTGGGGGGACTGAAACTTTCACAGCTGGAAGAGAGGGTGCAGAGGGCATGCTGAGAGGGCTGAATAGCAGCTCCCCCCGGCTTCTCCTTGCCGCGTGGACACGTGCGCCCTCAAGCACATGTGCCCCTCAGTGGCGGTGGCGGGGGGTGGGAGGGGGTTATTATGGGACAGGCCATGCAGATAATGTTCAAGGCCCTGCTGTTGCCATCCTGGGGAGAGTTATGGCCACCGTGAGCGGGGAGGAGCTGGGCTGGGGAGACTGCAGGATCCAAGCACACAGCTGCTGCTGATGTCAGAGCTGCCACTGACTCAGGGAGGGGTGCTGGTGACCTCCCCCAAGGCCAAGGCCCTCGTCTTCCCTTCCTCATCGTTTCCAGGACCAATGAGTAGCTAACTCTCACTGTCCCCCTGAGCAGTAAGGTGGTTCCTCTGGCTCTGGACGTTATCTGTGTCCGGCTTTGCTTTTTGAGGAGGGCAGAAGCCCCAAGGGAGGAGACAGGGTGGACAAGGCAGGCCAGGGAGAAAGGCGACCAGAGGTCCGGCTCAGACAGTGCGGAGCGCGGGAGGGAGGCAGCGCTTGGGAGCACTCATTCCTTCAACACCCCGTTGTTGAGTGTCCACTGTGTGGCTCTGCCCTTGCGAGGGAAAATGAACCATGTGGCCCAGGAGGAGAGTCGGGGAGCCAAGGAGGAGTTTGGAAGTACAGAGGGTGGAGGGCCTCACCACACAGTGGGAAGGCAGAGTGGGCAGGAAGGCTTCTGGAAGGAAGGGACATCCGAGCTGAGCGTGGGAAGTGCGGTTAGGAGGTGCTGGGTTTGAGATCGAGGATGGGGTGCGGGGGTTCCGGGGAGAGCATCTGGCCAGCAGCCCAGAGAAAGGATCCGAGGGTTGCTCCATAGCAGGTTGTAGGGAGTGGTGGGAGGTGGAGTACCAAGAGGGGGTGCACGGGAAGATTCCCCTGCAGGCGACGGAGCTGTCTGGGCCCCCGCTCAGAGGAGGTGTGCACGGGGCATCCCCAGGGTCCCCGGGGCTGGGCTGGCCGTGTGGAGAGGCTGGGGAGTGGAGGACATGTGGGTGTCGCACCTCAGCAGGCTCCCAGCACCACGCCCCCATCTGCCTCTTGCTTCGCGATTGCCAGCCTCTCACTCCTTCCATCCCAACGTCCTGATCTGTGAAATGGGGGTGTATTTTCCTTTTCCTTTGTGTGACCCTCTCAGGGTGGTGAGAAGGCTGCCATCAGGTGACAATACATCAGGAACCCGCAAGAGAAAGTCCGGCCTTCTCAGCCCAATCTCCGGGCCCTCCAGTGTCTCCCACCAGAGTGTCTTCTCTGGGGCCTGCGGGCTGTCTGCCCCGTGCACACCTTCTCTGCATCCAGGTAGCTCACAGCATCCGTGCCCTCAAGGCTTCCGCTTGGGCCCCACCTCGCTCTGCTCTTTAACTAGAATTCGGTACTTTTTCCTTTGGGCCCCCTCAATAAACGTGTAGCACAGCATCAGTAAGACTACTGGCCTCCCGCCCCTCCCTCCCACACACCCCTTTTTAAAAAGACTACTATTTTAGAGCAGTTTTAGATTCTCAGCAAAATTGGGAGGAAGGTACAGAGGTTTTGGTTTTAGGGTTTTTTTTAAATTGAATTATTTGAGAGAGAGAGAAGGTACAAGCAGGGGGAGCAGCAGAGGGAGAGGGAGAAGCAGACTCCCCGCTGAGCGGGGAGCCTGACGCGGGGCTCGATCCCAGGACCTCAGGATCACCGCCTGAGCTGAAGGCAGATGTCTAACCTACTGAGCCACCCTGGTGCCCCAGTACAGAGGTCCCCACACATGCAGGTCCCCCTTTTTTGCATATCCATAAGCTCCATAAGGACCTGTAAACTCCACGAGCACTTGGATCCTTTGCAAGTTCTTGAATCCCTAGCGCTCAGCACAGTGCTAGATAATTCATGGATACTGCATACTGTATCAGTGTTTAATAAATGAGTGGAAGGCATAGAGCCTGGTACTTTGTAGATTTTCAATAAATACTGATTTTCTTCCATCTCTTAAGGGTGGTCAGCCTGGAGTGAGGGCAAATCCTGGGCTGCTTATAGGGTATATGCTTATTTAGGATTGAAAGAAGGCAGTGTTTTTCTCCCAAGGCATCATTGTGAGGAGGCAGCAGAGAGGTCGGGCAAGTTTGACTCGTTGGGCTTGAGGTAATTATGGATTACCTCCCTTTAGAGTACATTTTACGTCATCAGTATCTTAGTTCCTTAACCCGAGTTGGTCACCATCATTTCACAAAGCATCCTTATTTATATAAAGTATCAGTTCACTGAGGGTATGGAGTCGATCCCAAGAGTCTGGCCCACGTTGGGGATTCAGCAGATGATAGTAGCTGACGCCGAGCACGCCTTCTGGGCAAGGCACTATTGCAAGCTCTTTACGCATATTAACTCACTTTATCCTTACAACCACCACCCGAGGAGTTGGTACTATTCATATGCCGGTTTTACAGATGAGGAAATTGAGGCATTGAGGTAAGCAGCTTGACCAACCTCAGACAGCTATGAAGAAGCCAGGCAATCTAGTCTGTGCTCTTGGTTACACAGCTAAACCTTTAAAAATCTCGTGTTTCTGGTGACACAGTCTTGGTTTCGGCTCAGGTCATGGTCTCGGTTGTGAGATCGAGCCCCGAGTAGGGCTCCATGCTCTGCGGGGAGTCCGCTTGAGATTCTCTCTCCCTCTCCCTCTGACCCTCCTGCTCATGCTCTCTCTCTCTAAAATGGATGAATAAATCTTTAAAAAAACCCTCGTGGTTCTCTCTGGAAACCGGGGCCAAGAGTTGCCTCTCATAGCCTGTCAATCCTGGCATATAGAAGTCATCAACAAACTTAGGGCGATGAACGACTTATTCAAACTATATTTGGTTCCTTGTTGCCCCTTCACTCTCTGTCTCCGCAGGTAAGCCAGGCTTTAGGTCTCCTTGCCCAGAGATTTGGGCAGGGAACACAAAGCTTTCTGCCTTTTGGAATAGCCTAAACCAGAAGAGCAAATGGAAGGTGGGTGGGCTAAATTTAACCTTCCTGATTTTTTTCTTTTTTTTTGACCTGTACAGTATTTTAAGAAAATTTTGTATTAGTTGCCAACATAAACTATAGCAGCAGGAAACAGGTCAGTGGTTGCCAGGGGCTGGGAAGGAGGGAGAAGTTAAGTTCAAAGGGGCAGGGGTGGTGGGCACATAACTATATGCAGTTGTTAACTCATAGAGCTATGCACTGAAAGAGGGGATTTTACTATGTATAAATTATGCGTCAATAAAATCTGGTCTTAGAGATAAATTCCCAGGCCATCTGGATATCTGACCTTGAGCTACACTGAGCCCTCACTCTTCCTTTTTGTCCTTGCTACGGGCTCGCTGGCTGCCCAGAGCAGCGGTATCTGAGGCCATTACCAGCCAAGTGGCAGCAACCGCTACTGAGGAGCTGGAGTTAGGAAAAACATTTTTTGGGAAAGATTTTATTTATTTATTTGAGAGAGAG
>NC_138370.1:28970061-28979361 GCF_054177405.1 Leptonychotes weddellii
AATCCTCAAGCTGATTCCTTGCTGAGCACGCAGAGCCCCACGACGCAGGGCTCAACCCCAGCACGGGGCTGGACCACAGGACCCTGAGATCATGACCTGAGCCGAAACCAAGAGCCCGCCGCTTAACTGACTGAGCCACCCAGGCGCCCTCCTCTTATGATGTTTTTTAGTAACATTTTCTCTAGCCTACTTTATTGAAAGAATACAGTATATAATACATGTAATATACAAAATATGTGTTAATCAAATGTTTAAAGATTTTATTTGACAGAGAGAGAGCGAGAGAGCACAAGCAGGGGGAGCAGCAGAGGCAGAGGGAGAAGCAGGCTCCCCGCTGAGCAAGGAGCCCGATGCGGGGCTCCATCCCAGGACCCCGAGATCATGACCTGAGCCCAAAGCTGATGCTCAACCGACCAAGCCACCCAGGCGTCCCTGTGTTAATCAGTTGTTTATTATGGGTAAGGCTTTCAGTCAACAGTAGGCTCTTAGTAGTTAAGTTTTAGGGGAGTCAGGAGTTACATGGGGATTTATGACTGGGTGGGGGGCTGTGTTCCTGACCCCTGCATTGTTCAAGGGTCACCTTTAGGAACCAATTGGCACTGGTAGAGCACGTGTGCACGTGAGCTTTTATCTCAGGTGACACTCCTGCTCAGCTCACATTAACTCCAAGGGGACGGCTCAGACTACTGTGCTGCTTTTCGCTTGAAGCTGGAGGACTGTTTCAGCATCGGGGCACCGGCCTGCAGCATCTACGGCCAAGATGACTTCTCTGCCCCTCACTGGGAATCCTGGCTCCTAATGCGAACGGAAGGTGGCTGGAGCTGCTCTCGTAGCATGCCTTTTTGAAAGGAGAAATGTGCCCCCCCGAGACGCACATACGTAGAGCTTCTTTTGTGGGAGAATAGAGGTGTGGAACTGTTTGTTAACTGCCTCTCCTCTAGCATTTCTTGCCCGGTACGATTCCTAGGGTTGACTTTTTTTTTTTTTTTTTAAGATTTTATTTATTTGGCAGAGAGAGACACAGCGAGAGAGGGAACACAAGCAGGGGGAGCGGGAGAGGGAGAAGCAGGCTTCCCGCAGAGCAGGGAGCCCGATGCGGGACTCGATCCCAGGACCCTGGGACCATGACCTGAGCCGAAGGTGGACGCTCAACACCTGAGCCACCCAGGCGCCCCACTGGGATTGACTCTTGAGCTGTGCAGCGGGGCCATGAATCTCATGTACGTATGGCTGCGACCAGAGGTTGCCCGGTGCGTCTGCTATCTGTATGGCCTCTGCCTGAGCCCACCAGCCTCTACTCGTCAGCAAAACGAGACCACTTCCCAGCCGTCTTCACCTCCGTGTAACACCTCTGTGATTCACTTGGACATGGCTTCCCTGAAAAGCCCTGCACAATGGACAAGTATCCAGGACCTGTTAGTTGTCAGAGCTGGGGAAGGCTGTGACTGGTTTATTTAAAGAGATTTTACCTATTTGAGAGCGAGAGAGCAGGAGCAGGGGGAGGGAGAAGCAGACTCCCTGCTGAGCAGGAAGCCCGACGTGGGATCCTGACCTGAGCCAAAGGCAGACGCCCGACTGAGCCACCCAGGTGCTCCAAAGCTGTGGTTTAAATCATAAGAGCCTGTAATATAAGGTCAAGAGCCAAGGAAAGGGAAAAAGAACAGCTGGAAGAGAAAGAGATAGGCTTCTGTATTCAATTTTATCAGAAAAGGAGCTTTGGTAGATCGTCCCTATTTGTCTCCCTAGAAAGCAGTCTCATGGGAACCCCTACTGGAAGAAACTACTAAAAATAATAGAAAAGTGTGAACTGAGGTGGAGTCTGAAATTAAGTGGAAATTAAGTGCCTTTTCCTCATAAACCGTAATTCTTGCTTGTTACTGCATTTGGAATTGTTTGAAGGAGGTTGGAAAAAACAAGATATTCTAGCGAAGCAAATTTCTTGAAGGTGTCAGATGTCCTGAAACAGAGGTGTCAGGAAAACGAATGTAATTCTGCTGACTCGTAGTTATCTTCTTAAAGTGACACATGCTTTTCTAAGGTGGGTGATGGGTCTTGTCCCTTGTTGTGTGTTAACTTTAGTAAAGTGCTGGATCTCCTGGGAACGGAGTTCGAGAAGCTGCTGGTGAAGCACGAACAGCCAGCACAGCCTCTCAAAACCGAGGCTTCTGGTACCACGAGTAACTGCAAAACTTGACTGAAAGCTCTTTCCTCAAGCCTGAAAATGTGTTTTTCTTACCAGACAAAAACATGAAAAGCGGAGAGGGGAGGACCTGCAAGGTATTTAGGATGCAAATATTCCTTCATCAGTAACGAGCAACTTGGAATCGTCACTGAAGGGAGAAATCCCGTGTGTGGACAGCCTATATCTTTGAGAGCAGAAACTTAGTTTTGTCTGTTCACTGGAGGCAACTCAAACTTAGGAAATAAAACGAGTCTTGAGATTTTTATTTTATTTACAAGTAAATGAAGAATGTCTCCCCTGTGGACGCTAATTTGGGACAAGACAAGCACTATAAAGTAGTTGCCAGCTCCACAGTGCCGTGTGAAAGGAGTCCTTGCCACTGCTTTTCTCTTAAACAATGATTTTTGTCATTAAAAAGGAAAAAAAAAGCCACATGATTTCTTCATGTTGCACATGTGAAAGAATTCAAAATAAGCAGGACTTTGCAAAACTCTACAGTCTCTAGTCAAATGTGTGACTTTCGTTCAGTGACGGGCCCTGCTCCCCAAGAGCAAAGGCCTCCGAGCAAAGGACTTAATACTCATCCAGGGTATCTGCCCGAGGAATGGAGAGACCACGATCCTTCAGCGCTTGAACTTTCAGCTTCTCGGCTTCCAGCTTGGTCTGCTGTTCTACCCTTTGTTCTTCTAGGATTTCTTCAATAGACACTTGCTGGAGGGGTGTGTCACTCTCCTTTTCCAAGTCCTACAAAATAAGCAGGGTTGAAAATCTTCGACCGACCACCGAGAATAGAAACTATTACAGACCTTAAGGCAACTGGATTCCTGGGTCAGGCTTGGGCTCTTTTTCGTAATTGTGACAGGGCTGAAATACCCTTCTCCTGGGGACAGAGTGGCTACCAGGGGGCTGGCAGCACTACTACAGAATACGTACTTATGGGAATGTGGTAACACGGTATCAGTGGGTCTCACAAAGCTTTAAGTTATCTGAAGTCCTACATCACTCAAGGACTGCTTTTTTTAAAAAAATTATATATCTGTGTGTATATGTGTGAATAGCTATCTCCCCAACCTCAACAGGCTTCTGTCCAAGAGAGAAGTTCCTGAGGCCAAGATGGCTTTAGGTAAGTTTTGTAGTTTTCCATTATCAAAGTCAGCTTAATTGCCGGTGGTTGGGGCTCACTAAGAAGGTAGAGAACACTGATTCAAAGAAGCGCCCCCCTGCCCCCCAAAGACAATAAACTGCCCCTCTGTTCCATTAACTAGGAGTCTTTAAATTATAACGCAAGATTCTTTCCCCCTCTATGGCAACAAATCTTCTAGAGAAAACCTCAGTAGACCAGTTAGGTTACTAAACCAGTTTGGCTCCAATATATTTCTCCACTGTTTTAATTTAAAATATTTTTGTTTAAAAAAAAAGTTATTTTTTCTCTTATTTTAAAAATACGTGCTCACTGTATGGAATTTAGAAAACAGACAAGCAGAAAAAAAAATTTTCTTAATTGTCCATAATTCCATTATGGAACAATAGTATTTTGGTGAATATCCTTCTAATTTTTCCATGTATATATTGACTTAAAAAACCCCTATGATGCAAATATTAACTGTAATTTTTTCATTTATTCTGGCATAATATGCTTACTTTTTTAAAGTAGGCTCCACACCTAGTGCAGAGCCTAACGTGGGGCTCGAACTCACCCTGAGATCAGGACCTGAGCTGAGATCAAGAGTTGGATGCTCAACAGACTAAGCCACCCAGGTTGCCCCTATGCTTAATATTTTTATGTCTGAACACCTTACAAATATTTGGTAACTAATCTTACAATGCAGAACCTTGTTATAAAAGTATTTCACTATCCAGATTCAACTTATTCTCCTTAAAATGAACATACAGGTACTATTCTGCGTTTCTGTAACATGGAAAGATTATATATACAAGGTACTCTTATTTCTTATCTTCCTCTATGATTCTGAATCATAAAATTCTGGGAAGGCATCAACACATACACAAACCCTCCAGACGCTGCAGCCTACCACTGGGCACTAACGCCCCATGTGCTGCCAAGGCTCAGGACCCACAGGCAGTGATATCAGCTGGAAGATCTTCACCAGAGAGGCTAGAATGAAAGCCACACAAATTATATAAGCAAGTCCTGCCTTGGCTCAAATGTTAGCTGCACCAGGCAAAATATATCTTATCAAGTATAACCCGCCCTCACAATCCATGGGTAGCAGCTGAAGGGAAGATAATGTTCTTAGCATGGTGTCCTGCCTCTTGGACTTTTCAATATGTTATTCATGGAGCTAGTCATGTGGTTATGATGATGCCAATTCCCAACAATCAGTCTTATTACTTAAGGCTGTGTGCATCATCACCCTTGAGGCCGAATCCAGGGACTTCCTAAACAACAGATGTTTACAGCCCTTAACTGGTTTCTGGGCATGAGTTTCTCTAGGGCTGGGACTTGATTTCGTCACACTGACTGCTGATTCATACAGCTGTATAAGCATTCCTGAACCACAAGGCTTCAGTGGCCCCACTGTAAAAATTCTGCAGCATCCAAACCATGAACATACTAGAGTACTTTCTCCCCAAAAGGGCTCCCAGGAAACAACGAATCTTCAAGAACAAATGCAAGTTCCCTCCATCTCCTCACATACATACACATCCACACAGGGGCCCATGTGTGCCAATGTAACTGGCACACCCAGCATTTCTGTGGTGTCCACGACTATAAAACTGAAGCAGAGTACGTGTAAATATTTTAACTTAAATCTTTTCTCCTGAGAGCAAAGTCATGTTTCCTCTTTAAAAATTAAATTGAGAAAAGCATAAACAAAGGAGAAAAGAATCACTCATACTCCTACTGTCCAGAGATGGGTGAGCCCCTCTTCATACACCGGCAGAGCACGTTATAGTTGGTTTCTCCCGCCACTCCTCACACTGCATGGTACTAGAGTGCTGTATTTCAACCTCTATGTATTACAACGAGATGACAACTTCTACCGCTGAAACATGCAAAAAATGATCTACTGAACCGAAAATATCCATCACAAAAACACTGTAAAAATTAGAAAAAAATACTTCCTACATTTCATAGCAGCACTTAGCGATACTGTTATTGACAGTATTGATTCGGCCTCTCTAGTTAACTGTTTCACCTTGAGGTCTCTAGGCCAACCTGACCCTAGCAGATTATCTCCTTACTTTCTCACACGGCTTATTGTTAAAAGTTGCTACAGACCAAACCACTCCACTCCAAAGACTTCTGTAAACCTGACTTAAGATGTGGTTAGGTATTGAGAAACTATACTGGAAACTTTACAAACAAAATAGAAAAGGATAAAATTAAGCAAACGCCAAAATGTTTGATACTCCTGGCAAACTCAATAATCAGATGCAAAGCCAAAGGTTTTAAATAAGGTATTTTTCTTTTTATGTAAATATTTTATATAAAACATGAAATCAAGTTTTATCTTCTTTTAAAAATGTCTGAGAATCACTGTATTGTACACCTGAAACTAATATAACACTGTATGCTGGGGCGCCTGGCTGATTCAGTTGGAGGAGCATGCGACTCTTGATCTCGGGGTTGTGGGTTTGAGCCCCACACTGGGTGTAGAAATTACTTAAAAATAAAATCTTTAACCAACAAACAAACAACAACTACTGTATGTTAACTAACTGGAATTAAAATAAAAACCTAAAAAGCCAAAAAAAAAAAAAAAAGTCTGAGCACTTCTATTAGCTATATAGTTTTCTAATAGTTTTTTGTGTGTATATTTATATGCCTAAATATATGTATATGTGTATATGCATGGTTATGTATGTACACACACACACACACACACACACACACACAGACCTATAGTAACAACACTTTAGAAGACTTAACTTCCCACCTGCCAACTGGTCTTCCCAGCATACAGAGGTATCCTCTTTGGTTGTGAGCTAAGGATCCAAGTGAGGCTAAGCTCCATTCTCAGGAGTTAACAGAAAGGCTTCTCCTACAGCCCCCTTCTTTCCTTCCCCTTCCCCCTTTAAAAAACAGGACATCACGATGTATATGCAATGTGTCTTTCCCCCAAGCATTGCTCATTAGCTTTATGTCATGAAAATCTACTTGTAACCAATTGTTTAAATGACTGCAAAATATTCTAGTGTATATATATCATACTTTATTGAATTATTCATCTCTTGTTTGGTATTAAGTTTTTCAATTTTCTGCTATTAGAGATAGCAGAAATAATATATTAACAAACACGTTTGTACAGTATGCTACTTTTACATCAGGTAAAATTAATGATACTTTGCTGCTAATGGGATCAAAATGTTTAAAATGCCAAGAGGCACTGAAACAAAGTTAATTATTCTCTGTAGTTTTCCTTTTACACCTGTAGCTTTCCTAAGCTAATGTGGTGGTTTCTGTGAGAAGCTGGGTGCCACGTGGAAAATATATTTTTTCCTTCTTGAAAAGACAAAAAGAAACCTAACTAGTATGATTATCAAGACCCACAGCAGCTTAACGGTTTTCACTTACTATTTCTCCTAGTAGGACAACATTTTCTCCTCTGACCACAAAAATCCCTCGAGGAATATCACCGTATTTTTTGCCCACATGAATACGCTCCACAGTCTGATGTAGCACTAAATTAGCTATAAGTGCATAGGGAAGAAACAAAGATATTTAGTTCAAATTATTGGGTAAAGGTCCATAACTCAAATAATCAGTTATTTTGAGTAGAAAAGATTTCGCTGAACATGATTTCCAAACTTTCTAAAAAAAATTCTGGGAAAAGCTAAAATTTTAAACAGTCTTCTCCTGTTTTATTAAGACACACTCCTTGCGAGACTTCTAAAAACTGCAAACAGAGAATATTGGGGATTATGTTGTACTAATGCATGAATGATGGTGGGAATCAGTTACAAAAATTAAATTCCTTTACATCAGTGTAATTGTGAATATTGACATGACTATAAGAAAATATAAAGGGGTAGGGCACTTGGAAGACTCTAAAACCTAAACAACTGCAGAGGTCAAAATTTTTTTTTTTTAAACAAAAAACAGTTTTTCTATGTTGCGTGGGTATGTGTATATGATGATTTACCAAAGATTTAACTTTGTTTCAGTACTTAGGATTCATTTAACCCAGTGCAGGTATCCATGGATTATGATACACAAAAACCTTTTTTTTTTCCATTTTGTGAGATAACCATACCTGGTAATCTGAGAATAAAGTCAGGATTTGCTACTTTCCCCCCAAGGTAGTTTGATGAATTTGACTTAAGATTCAGAACCCCAGTCTGTTAAGAATAATTTTTTTTTTAAATTGGTACTATCTGTCTTCTTTGAAGAAAAGTATCTATGCTATCTTCTATAATTCCTCTAAGCATTTCAATTATGTTACTTTTCCTCATGCCCAAATCCACTAGCAGATGTCCAAAAAATGTTGATATGAACCGAGAAGTTCCTCGAAACAGAAGCAGATATAGATCTCTCTAGAAAAATGCAAGATGCAAAACAAAGACTGAGACTCTTTGAGTCTGATGTATCCCTAACATGTAAAATCTTGAGCTTAAAGTTGGGACCCCAAAAATGTTTCAGGAAATGCTTTCTACCCAATTTTCATTGGACAGGGAGGGATTACCTTCAGTGCAGGAACTGCTTGGAAGAGTAGTCGCTCCCAAACCAATGTACAAATGAGCAGCTTTTTCAGTGGACTGAGTTTATTTTTATCATTTGGCTCCCTCTACTGGGGAAAATAAAAAAACAGTCCAAAACATTGTAATCATATGTTCTGCTGAAAACCAGTTTTAGATATACAAGCTTGTAAAGACTAGCTTTTGAATCGCCTAATCGTAATTTAGAAAACAATGACGCAATGACTTAAAACAGTATTCCATTATGCCAGACACTTGAAAAAGTTGCAGATAAATAAATTTCAACATGAAATAACACAAACATACAATAGAAGACAGATAGCAGCTCTTCACTATAGAAAAGTCTGTAACTAGTACATACCAAATTGATCAATGCTTCTTAAAAAACCTATAAGCGTCCTTCCATCTCGAAGCAGGACCAAGTGCTTTTCTGGGGAGAGGAAAAAAGATCTTTAAAAAATGATAACTGTTGGGGTGCCTGGGTGGCTCAGTCGGTTAAGCAGCTGCCTTCGGCTCAGGTCACGATCCCAGAGTCCTGGGATCAAGTCCTGCATCGGGCTCCCTGCTCGGCGAGAAGCCTGCTTCTCCCTCTGCCTGCCACTCCCCCTGCTTGTGCTCACTCTCCCTCCCTCTCTCTCTCAAATAAATAAAATCTTAAAGAGAGAACTGTTAGCTTCAGTGGGTTTACAGGATTAACAATAAAAAAAAGTTAATAGCAGTTTAAGCTCTACCACTTCTTCCAATGTATTTAAGGCACAGTTTATTGGGAAATTAGAGGGAGGACCAAGGCATCCTGGGGTTTAGATGACAAGATTTGTGGTGGCAGAGTGGGCAAAGGACTGGATGCTAGACCTAGAAGCCTGACTCCCAGCTCTAGATGTTGATGTTGGCAGTTAAACCCTCCCAGTGTCATGTCAGTTTCTATATCCACAAATTGAGAAATTTAGTCTAGATGACCTTTATAATCTTAATACTAGAATTATTTTCCTTTCAACTTATAGAAGAGCTTCTATTTCACACTTTGGAATCAGGGAAGGTTTTGTTTTATTTATTATTTTATTTTATTTTTAAAAAAGATTCTATTTATTTATTCATGAGAGAGAGGCAGGCAGAGGGAGAAGGAGGCTCCCCGCGGAGTAGGGAGCCCAGGGAGCCCAATGCGGGACTCGATCCCAGCACTCTGGGATCATGACCTGAGCTGAAGGCAGACGCTTAACCGACTGAGCCACCCAGGTGCTTGGGGTCAGGGAAGGTTTTAAATTAAAAAAAAGATTCAAAAGGTAAATAAGGATGCTGATAGTCAGCTAGAGCAAAAATTAATTTAATATTTATTGAGAGCTATGTGCTGCTCTGGAGCTTAGATATACAGTAGAGAAGAACACTCAGAAAGTCACCACCTTATCAACTTATATTCCTGGTGGAGAAAGGTGAGCAAGTAAAAAACAAAAACAAAAAAA
>NC_138370.1:28979461-29256577 GCF_054177405.1 Leptonychotes weddellii
GATTCTTCCTTGAAGGAATCTGTAGTCTTCCTTGTGCTATAATTAAGTACCACAAGAAAGTAAATCTTAATTATATGTGAAAGAAACTATCTAGCTGGAGGAGGTATCTGAGTTGAGCCCCGAAAGATAGATAATTTTTGGCTTCTGGGATGAATGACAGGGAAAGGGATAGGGGAATCTGTAATTTAGGAAGCAGGGGAAAAAAAGGCTGGTATGTGGGACGCCTGGGTGGCTCAGATGGTTAAGCGTCTGCCTTTGGCCCAGGTCATGATCCCAGGGTCCTGGGATCGAGCCCCACATCCGCTCCTGGCTCAG
This sequence comes from Leptonychotes weddellii, assembly GCF_054177405.1. Taxonomy (NCBI): domain Eukaryota; kingdom Metazoa; phylum Chordata; class Mammalia; order Carnivora; family Phocidae; genus Leptonychotes; species Leptonychotes weddellii. Next base: position 28,979,777 of record NC_138370.1, read on the forward strand.
CGGGGAGCCTGCTTCTCCCTCTGCCTCTCCCCCTGCTCATGCTCTCTCTATCTCTCTGTATCTCAAATGACTAAATAAAACCTTAAAAAAAAAAAAAAAAAGGCTGGTATGTATCCATATGTTTGGCTAAAAATTGGGGGTGTAAAGGGAAGTCACAGGATATAAAGTCCCCAAAGTACCAGAAGCAGGTTGAGTTTGGATTATGCTTCACAAGAAAACTTTGAAGACTGAACTGGCAGAAAAGGGAGAGCAGAATGTAAGACATGAAGAAGAAACCTACACCACGGCCAATGAGAAGGGAGAGTTGAAAGAACTAAGACTGTATAGTTCTGTTGTTTTTAAAAAATGTATTTATTTATTTATCTTAGAGAGAGAGAGAGAGAGAAAGAACGTGTAGGCATGCTTATAGGGGGAGGGGGGGAGGGAGAGGGAGAAAGAATCCTCAAGCAGACTCCATACTGAATGCAGAGCATGGGGCTTGATCCCGGGACCCTGAGATCAGGACCTGAGGTGAAACCAAGAGTTGGACTCTTCCTTTTTTTTAAAAAGATTTTATTTATTTATTTGACAGAGAGAGAGACAGCGCGAGAGGGAACACAAGCAAGGGGAGTGTTAGAGGGAGAAGCAGGCTTCCCATGGAGCAGGGAGCCCGATGCGGGGCTCGATCCCAGGCCCCTGGGATCATGATCTGAGCCGAAGGCAGACGCTTAACGACAGAGCCACCCAGGCGCCCCGAGAGTTGTACTCTTAACCGACTGAGTCACCCAGATGCCCCAGACTGTGTAGTTCTTTTTTTTTTTTTTTTTAAGATTTTATTTATTTGTCAGAGAGAAAGAAAGAAAGAGAGAGAGAGAGAGAGAGCGCACAAGCAGAGAGTGGCAGGCAGAGGGAGAAGCAGGTTCCCCACTGAGCAGGGAGCCCAATGCGGGACTTGATCCCAGGCCCCTGGGATCATGACCTGAGCTGAAGGTAGCTGCTTAACTGACTGAGCCACCCAGGCGCCCCAAGACTGTGTAGTTCTAAGTGATGGGAATTTGTAAAGGTGGGGTGTGACTGTGTGTGTGTGTGGGGGGGTGCTGAAGAAATGAGTTAAGGACATGCAGGAATTTTTTTAAAGATTTATTTATTTATTGGAGAGCGAGCGAGTGAGAGCTTGCTCCAGTGCGCAAACGCTGGAGAGGGGACAGAGGGAGAGGGAGAGAGAAACTCTGAGAAGAAGACTCTGCATGGAGCCCGATGTGGGGCTCCATCTCATGACCCTGAGATCACAATCTGAGCTGAAACCAAGAGTCAGATGCTTAAATGACTGCACCCCTAGGCACCCCAAGATGTAGGAATTTTGAGTCATCATGTTATGGTGGATCATTTACCAAAAGTTGGCAATAAAAGAAGCTTAAGGTGGAAGATTATTAGCTATTTGTGATTCTGAAGTGTTAATCAGGACACTGTCAACAGGCAGTTGGAAATCTAAGACTGGAATGTCAAAGAGGTCAGAATTAGAGCAATTTTGGGTAAGTCCACAAAGAGGACTTATTATTAAATAATTAAATAATTAAATATAATTATTAAAGTCCAGGAGCTCTCCTAGAGATTTATTTATTTTATAAAAAAAGATTTTATATATTTATTTGACAGAGGAAGAGATAGTGAGAACAGGAACACAAGCAGGGGGAGTGGGAAAGGGAGAAGCAGGCTTCCCGCTGAGCAGGGAGCCTGATGCGGGCTCGATCCCAGGACCCTGGGATCATGACCTGAGCTGAAGGCAGCCACTTAACGCCTGAGCCACCTAGGAGCCCCTCTCCTAGAGATTTAAAGAAAGAAGCATGGAGCACCTGTGTGGCTCCGTTGGTTGAGCGGCTGGCTCTTGATTTCAGCTCACGTCATGATCTCAGGGACCTGGGATTGAGCTTCACGCTCAGACTGGAGTCTACTTGGGATTCTTTCTCTCCCTCTGCCCTCCACCCCCCGCCCCATGCGTGCTCTCTCAAATAAATAAATCTTAAAAAAAAAAAAAAAAGAGGAAGACCAAAGATAGAACCTAAGGGGCCCCTATTTTAGGGAACAGTAAGAGTTGGAGAGGTGAGAAAATCATCAAGTACCAGTGCTGGAGAAATCAAGAAAACAGAATTAAGAATATTAAGAATCCAGTGGTAATAGTATCACAATACTGCAGAGGGGAGGGAAGAACCCAGAAGAATGCATCAAACTGCTGCCTTTTAAGAATGCAGCTTCAGCAGTGTGATGACAACAAAAATCAGATTGCAGGGGTTACAGAGGAGGTCTACTGTAGATGGTCAGGAAGTAGAGTCAAAATGGAAAAGATTCAAAAGGTTTGGGGGTAAAGATACGAAAAAGGGATGGGAGTTTGATGAGGAGACATAACTGAAAAAAGTATGAGACGGATGGACAAGAATATACATGAAGGGAAGGATCCAGAGGGAGAGAGAAGATAGGAGAGTAAAAGGGTATTAACAGAAGAAATAGTGGGAAGAAAGAGTAATAAAAGACACAGACTGAAAGGGAGGAGTACTTCCTACTCAGATGAGAGGATGGGTGAATATATAGAAAGATTGAGGAGAGAGGAGGAAATAGTGTGTGTGGTTGTGGGGACAGCGAAGGGTGCATAAGAAATGGTTTCAAACTTTTCAGTAAAGGAGGAGGCTTGGAGTCTACAAAGAACGGGTTAGAGGGTTTGAGAACAAGAATTATTTTTAGTAGAATGGCAGAATGTATTAGGGCCCTCACATAAATCAGATATATAAAATGAAAGATGGGGCCAAAACGGCATCCACAGGTGACTAAAATTGAAGATTTCATTACATATTACAGATGGGCTTGTGTAATTGTTATTCATATACAAATATGGTCCAATTCACACTACATTTTCTTTCAATAGCAAAATCACTAATTTGGATTTAAAGTATGATTTCAGACAATGAGAAAAGGAGAATATGATCAAAGACTCACTTTTTATTATTTTTTAAAGGATTTCATTTTTAATCTCTACACCCAACGTGGTGCTGAACTCACAACCAAGAGATCAAGAGTCGCATGCTCTACTGGGTGAGCCAGCCAGACGCCCCATGGACTCACTTTTTAAATTTGCATACATAGTAACTGTGATTGTTGTAACTTGTTTGGAACTGTGTAAACCATTTTGCAGCAATTACAAGTTAATGAGACAGACCACAGGATTAAAACGATTAGGAAATGTTGCTTGAGGAATAATTCACAGATGAGAGTTTAGAAAAAGGAAAAACAGGAGTCTTTCTTTTGTACAGGACTGAACTCATCCTCAGGACAATGACCAGGAAAAAGGGAGGTCTTCTTAATACAAGTAAAAGAAAACTGCTGAAGAGAAAAATAAGTTTGAAGTGATTCAGCCTTTTCAGAAGTCAATATCTTTGTCCGGCAGTGATTTCTACTACCATAACCTGAAAGTGCTAAAGACTGCATTGCAAATGGCTACACAGCATAAAACCTATGTTTACTGCCAATTAAGTCCAACCGCTGTTATCTTATAATTTTCGTTTCTTAATGAATCCTTTCTCTAAGTATTCTCATTCATCCACTAGTAACAACCTGGTACTTCAATATATTGCAGGTGGGAGACAGTGGACGTGGGGAGGGTCAACTCTCATGTTTGAGTCTTAGCAGCCGCGTCCCTCCAAAGGAGGAATGAATTCTACAGTTTGTGGCTTATCGGCCCGGGGACTGGTGGAGGCTGCGAGACGCAGGATAGAGATGGTCGGCTAGGAGGTGGGCAAACCTAGTGTCTTGTGGCTCTTCCCTCACATGTGGAACATGTCAACGCCGAACACCCTGAAGTGTGCTAAAAACACCGCCCCCCCGCCCCAGACTCATTCCACGAGCTCCCCCTGAAGAGGTACCCGCCCAGGAGGAAGGATCTCAGCCCAGACTTCATCCAGAGGAGACGAGCTACTCACTGTCGATGTCCTCTATGAGGCTGGCGGTGCCGGGCATATAGTTCATTTTGAGCTGAGATAAGGCTGCAGGGTACAGCGGCGGTGGGCCAGTGCGTCCAACACCTCCCTTCTCCGACCACAGTCGCCGCCTGGGCGGGACCGGGACAGGAACCCGGACCAGGAGCAGCACGTCTGCCCCGGCTTTCAGCAGCCGGGGCCTGCCGGAAACGCCTCCATATTATTCCCACCCACTTCCGGTATCACGTGCCTGTCCTCAGGAAGAGGCGGGGCTGTCGTGCGGTCCCGGAACACCCATTCCCCATCCCTGATAAAAGGGGAAGAGGAATCTAGATTGACTAGATGATAAGGAAAATGTATTCTCCCTTTTAAGAAACACGGTGCTGCCCCTCGTCTTCTTGCTTCCCAGACCCCCGAGTCACGGAGCTCCGTCCTTCAATTCTCAGACTCGGCAGCCGAAGGGGCGGGACCGGGCCTGGGATTGGCTGTTGTCGGCCGACCCCTTTCCCTGCTGTCCAGTTCCTCTCCTCGGCTGGCGCCTGCGCTGTGGGGTGGCTGTGGGGGGCGGGAAGCGCTACCGGGCAGTAGAGCCCATGTCGGCCTTGAGGCGCTCGGGCTACGGCCCCAGTGACGGTCCTTCGTATGGCCGCTTCTACGGGCCCGGGGGTGGAGATGTGCCCATGCACCCACCTCCGCCCTTGTATACTCCTCGCCCTGAACCTCCCCAGCCTCCCATTTCCTGGCGGGTGCGCGGGGGCGGCCCTGCTGAGACCACCTGGCCGGGAGAAGGCGGAGGAGGCGATGGCTACTATCCCTCTGCAGGCGCCTGGTCAGAAACGGGTCGAGCTGGAGGAAACCACCAGGTAAGCTTTGCACCATCTGTCCCAGGGGGTTCCGATAAGGGGAGTCTTTGGAGGGTGAGGGCCATTGGGATTGATAAACCTCCAGAGTTCGTAATGGATCAGGTTTCGTATTTGTTTTCCTTATGGGGGGTTGGAGAGACAGACTGGATTTGTGGCTGGAGGGATATGCTTGTGTTCTCTTTGCGTCTCCTTTTCTGCTTCGACCATGATAAATGTGTCTGTTACCATTAAAAAAGGAAGAAAGATCCTGCGCTGACTTGCTAAGCTAAGTAGCAAGCTGCGGAATCTCTCGCCTTGGATTGATGTTGGGCTGGAGTGACCTGGCCAAGCTTTTTGAGCTCTAACAATTTATTCTGCGTGGCTCATATGGCTGGCTCTCCCCGAGAAGGGAGGTGGCTGCAGCCCCCGCTGTCACTCAGCAACCCCTCCCGACGGGAAGGAACTGAGAAGGAAGAGGAGGGATCGGGCATTTAGCCCTTTGCCCCTAATGCTCTGCCCAGGGTTGAATCACCAATACTCACCTTTACTTGGATTGTTAAATTACGTTGCGGCTGCAACGTAATTGTCATTACAGCCTCCCTGTTTTATGATTTAATAGTTGGCTCCGAGAGGCTAACTCACTTGGTCAGTAGAGATATCCCTGGCTTTATTGCCACTTTGTTTTTTAGGAAAGACCTACCTTAGTGTCTGTTTTTACTAACTGAAAGAAATCTGAAAAGGAGTTTTGCTTTTAGGAAAAAGGGTGAAAAGCGAAAATAGCTTCAGCGTTTGTTTTGCAGCAAGCAGTTGTAGAGGCCGTGCGCCACTGGGCAGTGAGAGTGGCACCGCCAAGCTCCTGCCCTGGGAACTACACTCAGCATCTCAGCATCACAGTGCGGTAGCTTTGAACTGTGTCTGTGAGCCTCGGTGCTTTATCTCAATCTATTTTGTGCATCCGTTGGCAAGATATGTCCTAAGGTAGCACAAAAGCCTAAGAAAGGTTATTTTGGGGGCTGGGAATGCTAAAACATTTTTCATAAAAAATTAATGGTAATTACTTTTTCGCTTTATGCCATTTTGGCTTACAAAAGATTTCATAGGAATGTTCTACTTTCAGATAGCAGGGGAAACCTGTACACTCGGACTTACAACATTTTGCTCCTTGTCTTCCTGCCAGAAATACACTTCTCTTTTGTTAATTCAGTATTCTTGGCAATGAATTATTATATGGTCGGGGGCACACCTCTCTTTCCGTTCAGTAATTATAATATCTTCATGGGTTGAAAATGTAGTGGTGAAATTCCCATAAATTGCTGGTGGGGATGTAAGATGGTTCAGTGCTTTGGAAAATAGTTTGGCAGTTCCTCAGAACGTTAAGCATAGAGTTAGTATATTACTCAGCAGGTTTGCTTTTAGATATGTACCCAAGAGAACTGAAAACATGTCTACTTAAAAACTTGCATGTTTTTATGAACAACAAGCATGTTCATGGCAACATTATTCAGAATAACCAAAAAGTGGAAATAACCCAAATGGCCATCAACTGATGAATAGATAAAATATGGTATATTTATGCAATGAAATTATTTAGCCGTAGGAAGGAAATTAAGTACTGATACATTCTATGACGTGGATGAACCTTGAAAACATCATGCTACATGGACAAAGATAGAAAGACCACACACATACTGTATAAGTCCATTTATATGAAATGTCCAAAATAGGCAAATCTGTAGGGACAGGAAGATTAGTGGTTGCCAGGGGCTGGGGGACTGGGGACTTTGAGATGATGGTAAAGTGTATGGGGTTTGTTTTGGGGGTGATGAGAATATTCTGGATTTAGATAGTGACGATGGTTGCACAACTTTGAATGTACTAAAAACCATTGAATTGTACACTTTAAAAGGGTGGTTTTGGGGCACCTGGGAGGCTCAGTCAGTTCGGTGTCTGGCTCTTGATTTCAGCTCAGGTTATTGTCTCAGGGTCCTGAGATCGGGCTCCGCCTCAGACTCTGTGCTCAGTGTGGAGTCTGCCTGTCCCTCTCCCTCTGCTCCCCCCCCCCCCCGCTTGCACTCTCTCTCTAATAAATAAATAAAAATAAAATCTTTTAAAAAGGGTGAGTTTTATGCTATGATGGTCATATCTTTAAAAAATTTTGTAAGAAACAACATGCAGTGAGAGATTAATTGTGAAGAAGGGTTATATTTGTGTGTGTGTGTGTGTGTGTAAATCTGGAATAAGTAGGCTTCGGAACTTTTATCCCATGGTAGATTAGAGTGATAAAATGCTTGGCCTATAAGTAGGCAAACCATACCAAAGATCAGTGGAAAGCAAGGAGGAGATGAACGATAAAGAGATGACTTCTCCTTGGACTCGCAGTATTCTTAAAACAAGAGTGTGTTTTCTGGGCAAGGTTAGAGAAGTTCAGATTTTAGAATTGTGTAGGGTGTTAGTAATCTGTACACCCAACGTGGGGCCCAAACTCACAACCTCAAGATCAAGAACGCACATGCTCTTCCAACTGAACCATCCATGCACCGCTATCTATCTTACTTTCTGAATGCATTTCAAAACAAGCTGCATAGATTTGAAAGACATTTTTAAAGGTATATATCAACTGGAAGTGAGGGAAGCCAGAGAAACATTAGGTGATTCTGAGGTTTTAGTATTTCCTAGGAATAAATGTTTCATAGTAATAAAAAGGAAGAGGAACAGGTTTTTATGGGAAGATATAGTTTAGTTTCATACCAGAAGAACTAGTGATTGGTTAATAGAGGAGCTTAAAAAAATACAAAGACTTGGCAAGGGTTTGTGTACTGCCTTTATTTCACTTCTGTTGGAAGCCAGTTATTCACCGTGGTTACTATGTGCCAAGCTCTGGATGTAATGTATGTGATTGATGAGACAGAAGTTTGTGATTTTCTCTTTTTGTTTTTGTTTTTTGATGCCAAATTTTATAGTCTCTGGTATCCAGGAGTTGTTGTCTATAGGAACAAAACAATAGATGTGGGGTCAGGTGGGTGATGGGGGATGGAGATGGTGATTTGAGAGTCATCAAAGCTAAGCATATTTGAATTACCAAACTGGGTAATGTTCTCACAGGAGATCTTTGAGAGTAAAATAAGTGACAAAGAAAGAGGATTCAGAAGAAGACAATAAGAGAGAATACTTGGAAAGATAGTAGGGAAATCAGGAAAGTCATGCAGTGCAAACCAAGCAAGGACACAATTATTTTGAACATAAGTGATACGAGAACTGAAAAGATGCTGTTGGATTTGGCAATTGAAAGGGTCTTGTTGATTTTAGTGGTGGGAGTTTAAAATAGTGGGAGGTTTGGGTGCCAAGACAACACCCAGGTATGTAAATGATACTTCCAGAAGTTAGTAAATGAGAAAGTGGTTACTTGACTGCGAACCAGGATCGGGGAAATAATTTTTAGGATTAGGTGGCTTGAATATGTTTGTAAGCAGAAGAGAGTAGGAAGAAAGATGCGAACAAAATAATGGAATGTGGCTTGTGGAGAGAGGGATGAAGAAGTGAGGAAGAGCTGGAAAACCTTTTTTTCCAAGCTAAAGGCGGGGGGGAATCAGTTTGGAGGTGGAGGGGAGGGACATTAAAAGTTTATAACTCTTGGTGTCCTTGGCGAAGTAGGAGGCTAGGTCATCTGAGAGGAGAGGAGGTGGAATAGCATAAACGGGGAACTTGATATGATAAATGTTTGAAACAGGTGCCAGGGGAAGTGGGAAATTGTAGAGAAGCCTGGGAGAGACCCAAATGAGATTGAAAAGAAAAACTTGGGATGATGGTCAGCATAGGAACATAAAGTGCTTTTGTAATGATTTGGGCATATATAGCTAAAAATAATTTTTAATGTATTTTTCTAATAATTTTTGTCTAATTCTTGTGAACAAGGTAAACAAATTTGTAAATGGAACTTAGTGGCAGCACTAGTCAGATTCCTCTGCTGTTAGATTTGCTTGGGTTGGGGTTATTTTTTGGAGGCATGTTGGTAAGTCACTTTGTAAATTTAATCTTGTATATACTTCTACAAAACTAGTTCTAAGATAAATATGAAAGAAGTTGACTCCAGCCTTCATCTGAGATTTAGGTGTTTCTTCTCAAAAAGGAAGTAAATGAATTTGTTATCTTCTTGCATAATTTTGATCAAATTTCCAGTGCAACAAGAACTTTAATTCACATTAATTACTGCCTCTTGTGAAAACCTTTTCTCATTTTTGTCTGGTTTACATCACCTTTTAGCACCTTTGTCTAGTTTCAGACAACAAATAAAAAGTTTGGAAAGAGTTAAGCACATGATAACATTGGCAACTTGGATTATAAAACAGATCAGCTTCAGCCAGCTTCCTGTGAAACCAAATGATATTTCATAGAATTATGTCATTCAGGTTAGGAGGGCCTTGAGCTGCAGACTTTCATTGTTACTGGGGATATTTTTAGATTTGTTCCATTTTGTCCAAAGGGGAGGAAAAAAAGCGAAGACAGTCTTTTTATTAAGACTTAATAAAATTAATAATTCTTGCCACTTCATTGAAGACATTCTCCCATCCAAGTACTAAGCAGGCCGGGGCGCCTGGGTGGCTCAGTTGGTTAAGCGACTGCCTTCGGCTCAGGTCATGATCCTGGAGTCCCTGGATCGAGTCGCGCATCGGGCTCCCTGCTCAGCGAGGAGTCTGCTTCTCCCTCTAACCCTCCCCCCGTCATGTACTCTTTCTCTCTCTCTCATTCTCGCTCTCTCAAATAAATAAATCTTTTAAAAAAATAAATAAATAAAATGGTACCAAGTACTAAGCAGGCCAACCCTACTTAGCTTCTGAGATCAGACGAGATTGGGCGTGTTCAGGGTGGTATGGCCATAGACAACGATCTAGTTTTCATTTTTAAAAATTATGATATATTTATATTCTGTAAATTGTACCTTTTTAAAGATACAGTTCTATGAGTTTTGACAAATGCATACAGTCATGTAACCACTACCATAATCAAGGTATAGATAATGACCCATCTTTTAAAAAAAAGATTTCTAGGATAAGATGGAAGATTTAATTTTCATTCATTTCTAAACCCTATTAAAATTATAGAAAAGTAACTTTCTCATTTGTTGTTTTAAGTGTCATCTCATTTGCATAATGTTTGTATATGTATGTATACACATATAAAATGTACTCTGTATTTTGAATGTATTTCAAGTCAGTTACAGTCATTATTTTTATTGCTTAAATGATTGCATGTCATGCGAATGGGAGTCCCTTCTTCTTGGCTTCTGAGTCCTTTTGACATGACCCATTGATTTTTGACAGCTTCCTTGATTTCTGGTACAAGATGTGCCAGGCTTATTTTGTATGTATTCTGTCCCAGACATAATGAACCATTCCTTTAAGAAAACCTTGTTTTTTTTTTTAAATGTAAGATTATATTTAGAAGCATATGTCAGGATCCAGGGCAGGAAAACAGAACCTACACTAGTTCTTTTAAAAGAGAGATTTGGGGGCACCTGGATGATTCAGTCAGTTAAACATCTGACTTTTGATTTCAGCTCAGGTCATGATCTCAGGGTCCTGGGATCGAGCCCTGCATCAAGCTCTGTGCTCAGTGGGGAACCTGCTCCCCCTTCCCCTCCCCGACTCAAATAAATAAATAAATAGATAGATAGATAAATCCTTTAAATAAAAGAGAGAATTTGTTCTGGGAAATTAGTGAAGTGGGCATTGGTGATCTCAGAAGGCAAAAAGAGAAAGTGGAGGTAATACAGAGATGGTAAGTAGGAAACAGCTACAGTTCCTAGGGCTGGGGAATAAAGAGAAGAGGTTGGGTTATTAGAACCTGCAAACTTGGGAGAATGGCCTGGTGGAGCTGGAACCCAGAAGGCACTACCTAGCTGGCACTGGTCTCTGAGGGAGTTCTGGAAAACCAGAAGAATCTGGAGATTGCTACTCACTGCCACCCCCAGGTGGAAGGGTGTTGCTAGGCTGACAAAGACAGAAACAGCAAATAAGCAACTGGAAGGAGCCCAGAAGTCCCTTCTCTCCTCCTCTAACTTAGTGCCTCCTATTGGCAGAACTGAATAGTAAGTAACCAAGCTGCAAAGGAGAAATGTTTGGACTGCCAATCCTGCAGGACAGAGCCAATTATAAAATGCTGTGTTGAGGGACAATAGCTTCGTAAGTCGTACAGAAGTTTAATTTGAGTGCTAGGTATCCTGATTGCAATTGTGTTATCACTGCTTCTAGACCTTTTGGTGGACAGTTAATGAAATAGGGTTTTTTAATTAAAAAGTTTTTTTTAAGATTTTACTTTTAAGTAATCTCTACACGCAGTTTGGGGCTCAAACTTAAAATCCCGAGATCAAGAGTCGCATGCTCTGCCGACTGAGCCAGCCAGGTGCCCTGAAATAGGCCTTTTTTAGATAGAAAAAAAGATGAGTTCATATTTATATTAATTCAAATTTAACATTACAAATTATTTTTATTTCTTTGTATTTGTTACTTTTCTCTTATATGGAATATCTTGGTTACTAACAATGTTGGGATAATTACAAATACTTGCACAATCCTACAATAATATATAAAATAAGGCCAAAATAATGCCAGGTTCTAGTTCTGGCATGACAGTGTGAGGAGCTCTGTGGACCCAGTCCCCAGTGAAACTGGTGAAAACTATTTTTTAAAAACAACCAGTTAAAGTCTCTGTAAATGGTTTTAGGGTATATAGCAAATGAATAAACATTTATTCTAGAAAATCTACTCAAACTCAGAACAGTGAGAGTCTGTGCTGTTTGAACCAGGACCTGCTCCATTTCTCCCCTCAGAGCAGTGAGACAAACTCCATTCCAGACTGGTGCAGCCAAGAAAACAGGGCTCCCTCTTCTCCCAGCTCCCAGTCAGAGGGTTATCATGCTGGGAGGGGCAGCACGTCAACATTTCTCATCTTGCCCCCAGCTATTGTTGATGAGACCAAGTTCCAGGCAAGTGTGGTTAAGTAATGCTGGTTCCCTCCTCTGCCCGGTACCTACTTGAGGATGGAGGCTTTATTTTGGGCAGGGCACTGCTGAGAATACTAGGGCTCTGATCACCCTTACCCTGGCTTATAAGGCAAGCTGAGAAGCCCTGAGGCTACAGCTCTTTCCTCCACCAGGTGCTCAGCTCTTAAAGCAGGATGTCTTAGAGAGGCATACTATTGTCCCCCCAGCTGCAGAGGGTGGCTCAGACATTTTATTTGGAGGCAGAAGCAGACTGTAAAACAGGTAGCTCCTAATCTTTTCCCAAAGGAACTGACTTTATTTGCAACGGAGTGTGGTGTGGAGAAGCTGAAGCCTAAGGATGTTCTCGAAAACTGTGGAGATTGTTGTGAAAGGCAACTGGGAGGAGATTTGTAGATTCATGGGACATCTGGTCTAAACTGTAGACCACCTAGTTTGCTAGAGAGAACCAGGGAAAGAAATAGCTGGGAGAAGCCCTTTGGGGTTAGAACAAATCTTAAACACTGACTTTGAGACCTGTTTCTTCCAAGAAGCCTAAATTTTGGTTGGATCAGTTTGTGGAACAATTTTTATCCCAGGGTGTGGAGCTTTAGCAGCTAGGTGTGGTGAAGGAAAGAAATACACACACATACACACACACATTAAAGAAGTTAAAATGTTAGAGTAGAAAATATTCACTTAAGGCAAAAGAAAGCAGTAAAAGAAGAATAGAGGAACAAAAACAGATATGAGATAAAGAAAACAAAGAAGATCCAACTCTATGCTGTTGTGAGATAATAGAAAAAATATACATACTGGTCTCTGTCCTGGGTTCCTGGCGCAGAGCTCCTGAAACCCTTGTAAATTCCTAAATGAAAAGAGCACTAGGAGGGCGCTTGGGTGGCTCAGTTGGCTAAGCAACCGCCTTCGGCTCAGGTCATGATCCTTGAGTACCAGGATCAAGTCCCGCAGTCTGCTTCTCCCTCTGACCCTCCCCCGCTCATGTGCGCGCTCTCTCTCTCTCTCATTCTCTCTCTCAAATAAATAAATAAAATCTTAAAAAAAAAAAAAAAGAGGGGCACCTGGGTGGCTCAGTCATTAAGCGTCTGCCTTAGGCTCAGGTCATGATCCCGGGGTCCTGGGATCGAGCCCCGCATCGGGCTTCCTGCTCGGCGGGAGGCCTGCTTCTCCCTCTCCCACTCCCTCTGCTTGTGTTCCCTCTCTTGCTGTGTCTCTCTCTGTCAAATAAATAAAATCTTTAAAAAAAAAAAAAAAAAGAGCACTAGGAGTATTTTTGTTCTAATATTTGGTCTATGACCCCAGTTCCTGACACAGGGCTCCTAAACCCATTGGAATTTCCTGGGTGATACACTATTTTTTGTTCTAATGAGGTGTCTCTGGGTGGTCTCCTGGATGGCTCCTGGATGGGGCTGGTCACCAGAAAGACCAACCCATGATTAGATGTTTGGAGTTTTCAGTCCTGGTCCTCATTCTCCAGAGAAGGGAGAGGGGCTGGAAGTGAAGTTAATAATCAATCATGCCTACATGAGGGAGCCTCCATAAAAATCCAAACACAGTGGGGTTCAGAGAGCTTCCAGTTTGGTGTACATATCTACATACTGGGAGGATGATGCACCTTGACTCCATGGGAACAGAAGCTTCTGTACATGGGGTCCTCCCAGACCTTGCCTGCCCTATGTATCTCTTCATCTGGCTGTTCATCTGTATCTCTCTCTTTTTTTTTAAGATTTTATTTATTTATTTATTTGACAGAGAGAGAAACAGCAAGAGCGGGAACACAAGCAGGGGGAGTAGGAGAGGGAGAAGCAGGGCTCCCATGGAGCAGGGAGCCCAATGCAGGGCTCGGTCCCAGGACCCTGGGATCATGACCTGAGCCGAAGGCAGACACTTAACGACTGAGCCACCCAGGCGCCCCTCATCTGTATCTTTTATCATATCCTTTAATAAACTGGTAATCGTAAATATTTCCCTGAGCCGGGTGAGATGTACTAGCAAATAATCAAATCCAAGGGGGAAGAGGTGATGAAAACCTCCACTTTGTAGCCTAGTGAGACATAAATTGTTGGTAACCTGGAGACCTGGGGACCTGTTGCTTGCGATTGGCATCTGAAGTGGTGGGGGGCACTCTCATGGGACTGAGCCCCTAACCTGTGGGATCTGATGCTATTTACAGGTAGATAGTTTAACTGTAGGACAGCCAGCTGGTGTTGCAGAATTGCTTGGCATGGGGAAAAAAATCTCACATCTGGTGTCAGAAGTGTTGTGAATGTGGTAATAGCATGAGAGTAAAGGAAAAACAGAGGAGTAGAAGGTTTTTCCCTCTCAGCTGTCTGTGGGAGACACACTTCAGATGTAAAGATACAAATGGCTTAAAAGTAAAAAGAGGAAAAAGAAATATGCAAACAGTAACTAGAAGAAAACTGTAGTGGCTATATAGTATCCAAGAGGTAAACTTTAAAACAAAAGATGTTACTAGGGATAAAGTGGGACGTGATAAGAAGGGTAATCCATCAGGAAGATATAATAACTATAAAAATATGTGTACCTCATAACAAAATACCAAAATACATTAAGGAAAAGCTTACAGAAATAAAGGGAGAAAATAGTTCAATAATAGCTCAACAATTACTATCAGTCAATAATAGAGACTTCAGTACTCCACTTTCAGTAATGGATAGAACAACTAGATAATAAGATCAACAAGGAAATAGAAGATGTGAACAACCCTGTGAATCAATTAGACTTAACAGACATATATAGAACACTCCACCCAACAATAGAATATATATTCTTCTCAAGTACACATGGAACATTCTCAAGATAAACCATATGCTAGCCATAAAACAAATCTTAGTATACAAGGATAGAAATAATACAAAGGATGTTCTCCAACCATAATGTAAAGACATTAGATATTAATAGCAGGAAAGACCTTGGGAAATTCACGTCTATGTGGAAATTAAATAAAACACTCCTTAATATTTTTTAAAGATTTTATTTTTAAGTAATCTCTACATCCAACATGGGGCTCAAACTTAAAACCCCAAGATCAAGAGTCACACGCTCTACCAACTGAGCCAGTCAGGTGTCCCTTAAATAAAACACTCCTAAACTAGCAGGTCAAAGAAGGAATCAAAAGGGAAATTAAAAAATACTTTGAGATAAATGAAAATGAAGACCGTATACCAAAATTCTTAAAATATAGCTAAAGTAGTAGTACAGCTTAGAAGGAAATTTATAGCTATAAATGCCTGTATTAAGAAAGAATAATGATTTCAGGGCACTTGGGTGGCTCAGTTGGTTAAACGCCTGACTCTTGGTTTTGGCTCATGATCTCAGGGTGGTGAGGTCGAGCCCCATTTGTGTGGGCTCAGTGTGGAGTCTGCTTGTCCTTTTCCCTCTGCTCCTCCCCCCACCCCCCATAAAGAAATAAAATCTTAGGGGCGCCTGGGTGGCTCAGTCGTTAAGCATCTGCCTTCGGCTCAGGTCATGATCCCAGGGTTCTGGGATCGAGCCCCACATTGGGCTCCTTGCTCCGCTGGAAGCCTGCTTCTCCCTCTCCCACTCCCCCTGCTTGTGTTCCCTGTCTCGCTGTGTCTCTCTCTTGTCAGATAAATAAAATCTTTAAAAAAAAAGAAATAAAATCTTTAAAAAAAAAAGGAATAATGATTTCAAATCAATAACCTAAGCTTCCATCTTGACACTGGAAAAAGAAGAGCAAACTAAACCTAAAGCAAACAGAAGGAAGGAAATGATAAGAGTGTTGGGGTACCTGCCTGGCATCTCGAAGAGTAAAAATTAATGTAAGAGAAGAGAAAAACAGTAGAGGAAATCAATGCAAGGAAAGGCTGGTTCTTTGCAACACAATTGATGAGTCTTTAGCTAGATGGACCCAGGAAAAAAAAGAGAGAGATTATTAGAATCAGAAATGAAAGAAGGAACATTACTACTGATCTTACAGAAATAAAAATCATAATGGAAAACTGTTGGATAATTTTATGCTAATAAATTAGGTAACGTAGAAGAAGTTGGACAAATTTCTAGAAAGATACAAACTACCAAAACTAACTCAAGAAGAAATAGGAAATCTGAATAGACCTATAACAAGTAAAGAAATTAAACTGGTAATAAACAAAACAGAAACTACCCACAAAGGAAGTCTAAGCCCAGGTGGGCTACTGAATTCTACCAAACATTTCAAGAACTGATACACCAATTCTTCACAAATTCTTCTAAGAAATAGGAGAGAACATTTCTAAACTCATTCTGTGAAGCAATTATTACCCTAATACCAAAACCAAAGACATCACAAGAAAAGAAAACGGGCAATATCTCTTATGGATAGGGATGCAGAAGTCCTAAAAAAAAAAAAAAAAAGTAAACCAAATCCAGCAACACATAAAAAGAATTATATACCATGACCAAGTGGGATTTATCCCAGGAATGCAAAGTTGATTTAACATCTGAAAATCAATGTAATATACCATATCAATCAAAAAACAAAACCTCTATGATTATTTCAATAGATGTAGAAAAAGCATTTGACAAAATCCAACACTTTTCTTGATAAAAATCACTCCAGGAATACAAGGAAATTTCTCTAATCTGTTAAAGGGCATCTGTAAAACACCCTCAGCCAGCCAACCGCATGTTTAGTGATGTAAGACTGGATGCTTTTCCCTAAGATCAGGAGCAAAACCAGGATATCTTCCCTTGCCACTACTATTCAGCATTGTCCTGGAAGTTCTAGCTAGGGCAATTGGGCAAGAAAAAGAAAGAAAAAGATGTATGTAACCTA
The DNA here is from genome assembly GCF_054177405.1 of Leptonychotes weddellii. Classification (NCBI taxonomy): domain Eukaryota; kingdom Metazoa; phylum Chordata; class Mammalia; order Carnivora; family Phocidae; genus Leptonychotes; species Leptonychotes weddellii. The sequence continues at coordinate 28,996,358 of NC_138370.1, forward strand.
TGTCTATATGGAATAGAATGGAGAGTCCAGAAATAAATTCATGTGTCTGTGGTCAAGTGATTTTTGGTAAAGGTGCCAAGACCATTTAATAGAGGGACAGAGTAGTCTACAGTACAACGTACAATACCATGACAACTGGATAGTCATGTACAATCGATAAAGTTGGACTCTCACACCATGTATAAAAGTTAGCTCAAAATGGATCATAGACATAAATGTAAGAGCTAAAACTGTGAAACTCTTAGAAGAAACAAGGAGTAAATCTTCATTACTTTGGGGGCGCCTGGGTGGCTCAGTCGTTAAGCATCTGCCTTCAGCTCAGGTCATGATCCCAGAGTCCTGGGATCGGGCTCCTCGTTGGGCTCCCTGCTCAGCGGGAAGCCTGCTTCTCCCTCTCCCACTCCCCCTGCTTGTGTTCCCTCTCTCACTGTGTCTCTCTCTGTCAAATGAATAATTCTTAAAAAAAAAAAAAAACTTCATTACTTTGGATTTGGCAGTGGTTATGTTACTTTTTTAGGGATTTAAAAGTATGTCACTTTCTATAATTATGTGAAATATTTACAACTGTTCTAAGGTCAGATGTGCTAAACATGGTATATTTAAGGGAAGTCTGCCTTGAGTCCCTGCCCCACAGTGCTGTTTTTAAAAAAATTTTTTTTTTTTTGAAGATTTTATTTATTTATTTGAGAGAGAGCACAAGCAGGGGGAGCTGCAGGCAAAGGGAGAGGGAGAAGCAGGCTTCCCGCTGAGCAAGGAGCATGATTCGGGGCTCGATCCCAGGACCCTGGGATCATGATCTGAGCCAAAGGCAGACACCTAACTGACTGAGACACCCAGGCACCCCCTTTTTTTTTTTTTTTTTTTTTGACAGAGAGAGAGAGAGAGACAGCGAGAGAGGGAACACGAGCAGAGGCAGAGGGAGAGGGCGAAGCGGGCTTCCCGCCGAGCAGGGAGCCCGATGCGGGGCTCAATCCCAGGACCCTGGGACCATGACCTGAGCCGAAGGCAGACGCTTAACGACTGAGCCACCCAGGCGCCCCCCAGGCACCCTATTTTTTAACTTTTTATATTATAAACTTAATTATATGTAAAAGAGAGACTAGTATAATAAAACTCCCAGATAGCTATCACTCGTCTTCAGCAATTATCGGGTAGGTTATTGTTAATCTTATTGATTTATATGCCTACTCTTGGCACACTGTTATGGTAGTTTAAATATATATTTAAATATTTGTTTAGGAGAGTCTTAAGGGCAGGTTTGTGTTGTAATGGGGGTGATCTGTTTGACTAGGAGAAGGAAAGACTGTAACTATAGAAATCAAATTCTCTAGAAGGTAAGAGGTTATGTGGTAAGAGGGATTGGCCTTTAATAGGGCCAAAGGCACTTCATGCTTTCTGGGAAGACAATGGCAGGGTGCATTTGATTTAGTAAGTAGGAAGATGGAGTTTTCGTCTGATTGCTTCTTCCTTTTTAAAAAAAATTTTTTTGGTGAAATATGTGATACAGTTAGTTGTCAGTTGAAAAATGAGGGGTAGGCTAAAATGATATTGGAGATTTGCAGGGGGAAGAGTGACATAGTTGTTCTGGAGAGTGAGATGAATATCCATCCTAAGGAAGTGTGGTATAGTTGCTAGGCAGTGCTGTGTCTAGTTGAGATTTGTGGTCTCTAATTGAGAAAGAAAGCAAAGAGCTCTAGCGTTTCTCTCCACCAGTATGTATGTATGTATGTATATATGTATGTATGTATGTATTTATAAGATTTTATTTATTTATTTGACAGAGGGAGACACAGCGAGAGAGGGAACACAAGCAGGGGGAGTGGGAGAGGGAGAAGCAGGCTTCCCGCGGAGCAGGGAGCCCGATGCGGGGCTCAATCCCAGGACCCTGGGATCATGACCTGAGCCGAAGGCAGACGCTTAATGACTGAGCCACCCAGGCGCCCCTCTCCACCAGTATTTAGAGGAAGTGCAGATGTGAAGGCAGGGGACAGTTGGGTTTAAACTGGGTTGAGTTTTTTCAGGGTGAGTGTATCTGAGGGAAGCAGTGGCAAAGGATTAGGTTTTGGGAAGCTGAGTTAAGGAAGGAAGTGAGGACATGGGTGGGGTGAGGGATAGGAGGGTGAAGAAGTTGTGAAAATGTGGAGTACCAGAGAGAGTCAGTCAGTAGGAGAGAACAGAAACCAGGGTAGTTCTGGAGATTTAGGTATTAGTTCACCACTGCTGGGGTGAGTCAGCTTCAACTCTTGTCTTTTCATCTCTACTACTCAAGATTCAGATTCTTGGTAGAGAGAAATCAATTAGTCAAATACTTACCCTTTAACCAGAGAAAGGAAGGGAGAGCATTAATTGGCGGCATCTGCCTGATTGAGAAATTTAGTAGTTTGAAGTTTGCCTGTAAAATTTTTTTAAATCTTGTTATTCTCTAGTTTCTATATTATGTAAGGGAGATGCTACTTGCCCAACTTGTATAATGTCATATGGAATAATTACGTGCTTTGAAAACAAAGCATTATGAAACTGGTAAGTAGTGCAGTTAAGCTAAGATGGTGATAATTAAACTCTCAGTGATTACAACTGCCAATGAATTTCTTTGTGAAACAATTTGAAGATCTTGTTTAAGCTTAAAACTAAAACTATAAAGTTCAAAGCAAAATAACTTATAGGATAACATGTATACATTAAACTAGACTCTAAAAGGTTTTGAGTTGATCTGGTCTCTTGGAGTTTATTGGCTTACTGCAAATCATTGCTTTAACTCTTGAGTTGGAGTGCAAAGCTGTAGAGATTAACGTTATAGCTAGATTTTCTTCTTGGAGTGTCAATTGTTCTTTATCAATTCCTGATACTTGGATTAGTTGTAGGCTGTCAGCAGAAACGTAGCCATAACAGAAAGTACAGGAATATGAAAAAAACTAGTGTGACATGGGGAGCCTGAGTGGCTCAGTTGGTTGAGCGGCTGCTTTCGGCTCAGGTCATGATCCCAGGGTCCTGGGATTGAACCCTGTGTCGGGCTCCCTGCTCAGGGGGGACCCTGCTTCTCCCTCTCCCTTTATCTCCTGGCTGTGCTCTCACTCTCTATCTCAAATAAATAAAATCTTAAAAAAGAAAACAAAAAAACAAAAATAAAGAACTACTATGACAGGCAAAAGAGTATTGAAGATTTATATGTTTGAAGTAAAGTTTAGTAGTAATACTTTTAAGCTCCAGAGTTGGTAAGATAGGCATATATTCCTCTTAACCAGTGGCAAAGAACTATAATCTTGTTGCATGAATTAAATTGGTAGTGACGGGGTTGGTGATTGGAGAGGGGTAAAGGAATCTAGGTCTCTGGTTTTGCTAATCATGTTGGCATAGTAGAATTCCTTTCTATATCATTTGGCATCATAATGCATAAGAACAGGCTTTTAATAGAATAGTCAATAATTGCTTTGTTCTAGGGCATGTGATTTACCATATAGTATTTCTGTATCAATTTGGTAATGAGAATTTAATAATGAGTGATTTTATAGTAGGGTTCTATTGCTTTTTGTCTCTTGCTTTTTTAAAAATAATTATAGCTGCCTCTGTCAACTATTCATTATGTTATAAGAATATTATTAAAAGTGATTTTTCTCCCCCTTAGGACCAGCCACCATATTCTAGCTACAATTCTAACTATTGGAATTCTCCTGCACGACCTAGGGCTCCATACCCAAGTACATATCCCGTAAGACCGGAAATGCAAGGCCAGGTATGATCTAAAATTGACTGACTTCCTGAATTTATTATTTATTTATTTATTATTTATTATTATTTTTTTAAAGATTTTATTTATTTATTCAACAGAGAGAGAGACAGCAAGAGAGGGAACACAAGCAGGGGGAGTGGGAGAGGGAGAAGCAGGCTTCCTGCTGAGCAGGGAGCCGGATGTGGGGCTAGATCCCAGGACCCTAGTATCATGACCTGAGCCGAAGGCAGATGCCTAACGACTGAGCCACCCAGGCACCCCCCTGAATTTATTTTTTAAAGATTTTATTTATTTATTTTAGAGAGAGCGAGCACAAGTAGGGGGAGGGAGAGGGAGGGAGAAAGAATCTCAAGCAGACTCCAGGCTGAGTTCAGAGCCTGACCTGGGGCTCGATCTCAGGACCCTGAGATCATGACCTGAGCTGAAACCAAGAGTTGGGCACTCAACCTACTGAGCCACCCAGGCACGCCCTGAATTTTTTCTTAATGTATTGATTTATTTTCAAAACCTGTGGCGATTTCATAGTAGCAGTGTGTGGAGTTTTGTTATTTAATGGACTCTGTCTTAATGTTTTTGGCTCAGAAGTAAGGAAATATCTAGGCAAATATTATCTATAGCAAAGGTAGCTTGAGGCATAATAGATTATTTCTTAGGACCTGGAAACAATAAACATACACTATACTTACTTTTTAAGTTTTGAGTTTTTTTTTTGAAATATAATTGACATGTAACATATTAGTTGCAGGTATATAATGTAATGATTCGATATTTGTATATATTGTGAAATGATCACCACAATTAAGTCTATTTAACATCTGTCACCGCATGTAATTATAATTTTTTTCTTCTAATGAGAACTTTTATGATTTATTTTGTTAGCAACTTTCAAATATGCAATACAGTATTAACTGCAGTCACTATGCTGTATATTACATCCTCATGACTTACTTATTTCATAGCTAGAAGTTTGTACCTTTTGACCTCCTTCACCCATTTGTACCCCTGGCCCTGCCTCTAGCAACCATTAGTCTATTCTCTGAATGTAGGATTTTTTTTTTTTTAAGATTCCACATATAAGTGAGATCATATAATATTTGTCTTTCTCTCTCTGACTTATTTCTATCCATGTTGTCACAAATGGCAAGATTTCCTTTTTTATGGCTGAATAATAATAAATTGTTTACGTATACACCACATTTTCTTTATTCATCCATCGATAGACACTTAGGTTGCTTCCGTGTCTTGGCTATTGTAAATAATGCTGCAGTGAACATGGGGATGCAGATACCTTTTCGAGTTAGTGTTTTTGTGTCCTTTGGATATATTATAAGTGGTGGCATTGTTGGATCATTCTGTTTTTAATTTTGTGAGGAACCTCCAAACTGCTTTTCTTTCCATAGTGGCTCTACCAGTTTACATTCCCACCAACAGTGCACAAGGGATTTTCTTCACATCCTCACCAACACTTGTTATTTCTCGTCTTTTTGATACTAGCCATTTTAACAAGTATGGGGTGATATCTTGATGTGTACCTGTTGGCCATCTGTATGTCTTCTTTGGAAAAGTGTCTATTCAGGTTGTCTGCCTATATTCTAATAGGATTGTTTCTTTTTTTCCTATTGAGTTTTTTGAGTTCCTTGTATATTTTAGGTATTAGCTCCTTATCAAATATATGATTTGAAAATATTTTCTTCCATTTAGTAGGTTGCCTTTTCATTCTGTTGGTGGTTTCCTTTGCTGTACAGAAACTTTTTAGTTTGATGTACTTCCACTTGTTATTTTTACTTTTGTTGCCTTTCCTTTTGGTGTCAAATAAATTGTACTCTTATGACAAATACTTAATTTTAAATATTTCAAGTATACTGAAAAAGTACAGAAAATTTGTATATCGTTTTATCCAGCACCTAGCTTTGTCAGTTTTTCAGTTTGCTACATTTGTTTCAGATTATTTTTAATAGATTTATTTATTTGACAGAGAGAGAAAGAAAACTCAAGTGAACACAAACAGGGGGAGCAGCAGGCAGAGGGAGAGGGGAAACCTTCCCCCTGAGCAGGGAGCCCGATACAGGGCTTGATCCCGGGACCCTGGGGTCATGACCTGAGCCGAAGGCAGACGCTTAACTGACTGAGCCACCCAAGGACCCCTTGTTTCAGATTTTTAAAAAGAAGTAAAACAAATACAATTGAAGCCACATATAACACTTCTTTCCATTTCCTGAAGTTATATTTATTATCTCATATGTGTTTTTATGCTGGTACTACTTGTATGTGCATTTACATAGTATTTTTTACCATGTTTTTAAACTTGATATGAGTGGTTTCATACGAGCATTCTCCAGCTTGTTTTTTTACTCAGCATTGTTTTTCACTTCTTTGTTGTACACATTTGAGGCAAGAACTTCCCTGGGGTATGGAATTTTGGAGTTTTGGTATGTATGCTTATTAAATATAACCAAAGTATTTTTCCACAATACCGTTGTGGAAATGAGGGAATGTTTACAAAGTCACTAATAATCCGGCAACCTTAGTAAGGCAATAATTGTCACATTTGCATATTTCCTTCCATTTTTTTTCTGTCTAGATACCATATTTCTATATGCAAATAGTTTTTTTTTTATTGTTTTTTTAGAAGATTTTATTTTTAAGTAATCTCTCTACCCAGTGTGGGGCTCAAACTCACAACCCCAAGATCAAGAGTCGCATGTTCTTCTGACTGAGCCAGCCAGGTGCCCCTGAAAATAATTTTTAAAAACATGATTGTAGTATATTCAAATTTTTTTAGAAATAATCTCTACCCCCAACATGGGGCTTGAACTCACAACCCCAAGATCAAGAGTCACACATTGCACCGACTGAGCCAGCCAGGCGCCCCTCTAGTATATACAGTTTTAAAGCGGCTACATTTAAGCAGCTTTCAAAGAATTTGAATTTTATATTGAGGTCAGAATTCTCTGTAAACTGATGTTCTCTGCAGAATTAAATTTTCAGATCACCATAAAGTATACTAATGTAATTCTCCTGATCGTGTTCAAATAGATAATATATTCAAATTCTGTTCTGATTTTCTGGTGGTATGGAGGCTGAAATAATGAAAATAAGTTTCTTTATGGGGCTGAATAATTAATTCATTAAAAAAATCATGTTCCCTTTTTCTCATTAATTTGGTGATACATTCCTTTAAAACTGATTTTGAGCTAGAAGAGTTTATTAAAGTTAGAGTGAGATTTACTTATGTACTTAAAGAAAACATAACAGTTGATTTTTCATACTGATTATGGGTACTTGAACTTTAGGATAAAGTTGATATGAGATCGTGGAATACAAAATAAAAAAAATCTTAACACAGACTTTCATTTTACTTGTGTCATCTGCATTCCTATGACTGAAATTGAGAAGCAGGCATTGTTATTGCTTAATGTGATATGCTTGTGGTTTGGCCATATTTCATAAAATTCACCCTTTAAATGTACACATCAGTTGTTTTTAGTCTATTCACAAGGTTGTGCAGCTATCATCACTGTTCCAGAACATTTTCATCACCCCAGTTAGAAACTGTATACCTATCACACCATTTTTCTCTTCCCCTAGCCCCTGGCAACCTTTAATATACTTGTTATCTCTATGGATTTGCCTATTCTGGACATGTCACATAAACAGATTCATGTATTATTTGATATCTTATGACTGGCTTCTTTCTTTTAGCATAATGTTCATCCATGTTGTGGCAATGTACTGATACTTCATTCCTTTCTATGGCCAAATACTATCCATTCTATGTATATACCACGTTTATTTTATCCAACATCAGTTGATAGGAATTTGAGGGGTTTTTTTTTTTCACTTTTTGGCTGCTATGAATAATGCTGTTATAAACATTTGTGTGCTCATTTTTACGTGGACATAAGTTTTTTCAGATCTCTTCGTTATATACGTAGGAGTAGAGATGCTGGGTCATACGGTAGCTCTGCTGTGTTTAACAATTTGAGAAACTGGCAAAGTTCTAACAAAGAAAACTGAGGTTCTTTTTTTTTTTTTTAAAGACTTTATTTGAGAGAGAGAGAGAGCAAGTGAGAGAGAGAGCACAAGCATGGGGAGGGGCGGAGGGTGAGAGAGAAGCAGACTCCCTGCCAAGCAGAGAGCCTGATGCGGGGCTTGATCCCAGGACCCTGGGATCCTGACCTGAGCTGAAGGCAGAGGCTTAACCAACTGAGCCACCCAGGTGCCCCGAAAACTGAAGATAGCATTCTGAATTGAGAAACCATGATACAAAAAGACATTGGTCAGAACCTATGACACTTTTTCATTTAATTTGAAGGGGAACTGAGTTGTAAAATGTAGCCTATTAAGAACTGTAGTTAGGAACTTCAGTGAGACAAAAATTGGAATAGTTTTTTTTTTTAAATATTTTATTTTATTTATTGGACAGAGAGAACACAAGTAGGCAGAGTGGCAGGCAGATGGAGAGGGAGAGGCAGGCTCCCCGCTGAGCAGGGAGCTGGATGTGGGGCTCGAACCCAGGACCCCAGGATCATGACCTGAGCCGAAGGCAGCTGCTTAACCGACTGAGCCGACTGAGCCACCCAGGCACCCCTGGAATAGTTCTATAAGTAGAGATATGGCCTGAGGAGGCAACCTATGGATGATCATAGATTTGGCAATTTCAAAAATGAGTATTAGAGAAATTTGAGTTGATACCAACTGCTGATAATTATGAACTCTTGCAGTACTTACGTGGTGAGACTTTCCATGGTTTTCATGAGAAGCACAATAGGAGGAGTTGTGTTGCTTAGAGGTAATCTGTTTTTGCTTGTATTGGGTCTGTTTGCCGTGGAATGGACAGGGAATTCATTGAACAGTATATCACTTTCTGGGTGAGAGACTTGACCACTTTTCTCCTCTTTGGATTCTGTATCTACACAATAGTCCATCAACTGTGAAACTGACTTTTGGAAGAAGTATTCATATTGGACGATCTTTAGCTTGCAATGAGACCCCATACGGTGTGACATTATTTTGACTTTTGAATGCTAAGTAATATCTATATTTACATCTAGAACAAGAGTAGCAGCTGGATTTTTTGTGTTTCCAGTCTCTTGATTTCATCTGGAAGCCAGAATGAGACTTTTACAGAAATTTAATAATTGTCAAAGATTTTATTTATTTCTGGGGCACCTGGGTCGCTCAGTCAGTGTCCAACTCTTTTTATTTATTTATTTATTAAAAAAAAATTTTTTTTTTAAAGATTTTATTTATTTATTTGAGAGAGAGAGAATGAGAGAGAGCACATGAGAGGGGGGAGGATCAGAGGGAGAAGCAGACTCCCTGCCGAGCAGGGAGCCCGATGCGGGACTCGATCCAGAGACTCCAGGATTATGACCTGAGCCGAAGGCAGTCGCTTAACCAACTGAGCCACCCAGGCGCCCTGGTGTCCAACTCTTGATTTTGGCTCGGGTCATGATCTTAGGGTCATGGGATCAAGCCTCGAGTCAGGCTCCATGCTCAGCACAGAGTCTGCTTGGGATGCTCTCTTTCCCTCTCCCCCTACCTCCCCCTTTGTGCTCTCTATCTCTCTCTAAAATAAATCTTTTTTTTTTTTCTTTAAGATTTTATGCGTTTGAGAGAGAGAGAGCGAGCAAGAGAGAGCACAAGCGAGGTGAAGGGCAGAGGGAGAAGCAGACTCCCTGCTGAGCAGGGAGCCCGACACGGGACTTGATCCTGGGACTCCGGGATCATGACCTGAGCCAAAGGTAGACGCTTAACCGACTAGCCATCCAGGCTCCCTAAAATAAATCTTTAAAGAAAAAAGATTTTATTTATTTCTTGTAGTTGCTGTTTCAGATTTTATCTATTGGCATATCAGCTGACTGTTTTAAAATTGCAGCTTATTGTCATTAGATACAAGTTTCCCTTCATTAAAATAGTCTACTTGGACACTGATGAAGTTGCTGTGATCCTAGCAGCCCACTGGATTCTAGACATACTTGGGATTTCATGACATTTTTAAAAAAGATTTTATTTATTTATTTGAGAGAGAGAGCACACATGCAAGTTGGGGGAGGAGGAGAGGGAGAGCAACAAGTAGACTCCCCACTGAGCTTGGATCCCTTGACCCTGAGAACATGAGACCATGACCCAAGCCAAAATCCAGAGCCGGATGCCCAACTGACTGAGCCACCTAGGTGCCCCTTTCATGACATTTTTAATAGCATAAAATTTTTTTTTTTTACTACCAAAGTAATACAACTTTGTTACTAAATATTTGGAAAATAAAGAAAAGGGGGGAAACACTAATTCTGCCATCCTAATAGAGCTGTATTTTGGCAGATTTGTTTTGCCCTTTCCCAATTATGTTTATACAGCTTTAAACTTACTGTACATACACTTAAAAAAAAAGATTTATTTATTTTGGAGAGAGAGAGAGAGACTGCGCACGAGTGGGGTAGGGGTAGAGGGAGAAGGAAGGGGAGAGAATCTCAAGCAGACTCCCTGCTGAGCACGGAGCCCAATGTGGGTCTCCCATCCCAAGACCCTGAGATCATGACCTGAGCTGAAATCAAGAGTCAGATGCTTAACCAACAGCCACCCAGTTTCCCCACACATACACTTTTTTGTATGACTTTTTGTTTATCATATGTACTTTCCATGTTATAGGGTGAAATAACAGGTGAAGTTGTTTTTTTTTTTTTTAAATATTAAGGAAATTTTCAGACAATCAGAAGGGATGGGAATAGCACAGTAATCTCCTGTGTACTCATCTCAGCTTCAATAAGTATCAATACACAGTCATCTTGTTTCATCTGTATCCTTGGATTATTTTGAAGCAAATTCCAGACATACTATTTTATTTGTAAATACTCAAATATGTATCTTTAAAATATAAGTTTTAAAAACAACTTATTAAAACTTAAAAAAACTAAAAATAATTCTTTAGTATCATTAAATGGTCAGTTCTAAGAGTGCATTTTTTTTTTTTTTAAGATTTTATTTATTTATTTGAGAGAGAGAGAGAGAACACAAACCAGGGGAGAGGCGGAGGAGGAGCAGACTCCCCGCTGAGCAGGAGCCCAACGCAGGGCTTGATCCCAGGATCCCAGGATCATGACCTGAGCCGAAGGCAGATGCTTAACCGACTGAGCCACCCAGGTGCCCTTCTAGCAATGAATTTAAAGACAATAAAATTCCCTCAATGAATAGCCCATTATGTACTCAGTCATTGCATTATATTGCAGGACATTTAGGTTGTTTGCAATTTTGTGTGATTATAAATAGTTCACGCCTGTAACTTTTTCTATAGTTGAATCTTCTCCTTAGGAAGGATTTCTAGAAGTTGAATAACAGGGGCGCCTGGGTGGCTCAGTCATTAAGCATCTGCCTTCGGCTCAGGTCATGATCCCAGGGTCCTGGGATCGAGTCCCGCATCGGGCTCTCTGCTCAGCAGGAAGCCTGCTTCTCCCTCTCCCACTACCCCTGCTTGTGTTCCTGCTCTCGCTCTCTCTGTCAAATAAATAAATAAAATCTAAAAAAAAAAAAAAATTTAGAAGTTGAATAACAGTACAAAAAGTCACATGATGTTTTATCAAGTTTCTAACTGTGTACGTTATATTAAGGATTCTTTTTTAGGCACATCTAGGTGGATGACTTTAACAGCCCTGTAATAGCTTTAACAAAGGGGTGGTTCATCGTCCTTCTGGTTGGGGAGTGCCTTGCTGGATCTTCCATTGCACCTGTTCCTGCATGCAGTTCTTTGGCCAAGTGGTGATAATAGCCTGTCTTTTATCTCCTTGCCATAAAAGTATGGCTGAGAATTTATTTTCCACAGAATTATGACTACCCTCCTACTTTGATTCATCCCAATTTTTGATGTGTTAGGGTAGGAATCAAATTTGAGTATTATTTTCTTCAGTCATTAACAAATGTATAAGCTATCAGGAGCCTTTATTTATTTATTTATTTATTAAATATTTTATTTATTTATTAGAGAGAGAGAGACAGTGAGAGGCAGAAGCAGGCTTCCCGTGGAGCAGAGGGCCCGATGTGGGGCTCGATCCCAGGACACTGAGATCATGACCTGAGCTGAAGGCAGACGCTTAACGACTGAGCCACCCAGGCGCCCAGGAGCCTTTTTTTAAATTGAGGCGTAATCAACATACAACATTGTATTAGTTCCAATGTACAATATAATGATTCAATATTTGTATACAATGGGAGATGATCACCACGGTGAAGTCTAGTTAACATCGCAGGGATTCTTTTCTTGTTCTTTTACCTAAAGCGGGAAAGATTATGTATCTTAGAGGAGTATAGGAAAACTCGATTCTATGTTTTTACCGTTTAAAATTTAGCTTTAATCTTGTTTGGATAACTAAACTAGGATTCTGGGTGCCAATAATAGTCTGGAGAGGTGATTTAAAACTACAGTAAGCAACATATGAAGAATTTGCCTCTGTAGTCTATTGTTGTTTACTTGGGAAGCAGAGTGGGATAGTACTAAGAACATGGGCTTTGGGGTCAGATCTGGTTTCATTTCTTGATCTTGCAATAATAATAGTAACAACAGTGATATTATAAATAATTACCATTTATTGAGCATACTATGTGCCAGACACTAAACATTTATACATAGCATCTCATAGTAGTCCTGCAAGGTAAGTTTATGATTTCCATTTTTCAGGTGGAGAAATGAAAGCTCCGTAGAGGTCAGACACAAACACAGAGCTGTCTCTCTAGTCTTCTCTTCTCTCAGTTGTATCATGTTTATTTTCTTCTCTGTGTAGCCCTTTTCCCCGGTTTCCCAGAACCCCTCCCCGGGGGGACGGAACAAGTTCTCCGCTGTTAGGTGTAATTGTTAGGTATACTTACAGAAGTGTTTGGGAAGCGTGGCTCTGAGGCCATCACTTCATTATGCATCACAGCATACTCTTTCATTGTTAGAACACAGACTCTGCAGTGATAATCTGAGTTTAATATGTGGTATATGGTCATAATAGATGAGAGGAAGAATGTTTCAGAGATTGCTTAGGGAGTTCATATTTTCTTTCTTTTTTTTTTTTTTAAGATTTTATTTATTTATTTGACACAGCGCAAGCAGGGGGAGTGGCAGGCAGAGGGAGAGGGAGAAGCATACTCCCCGCTGAGTAAGGAGCCTGATGCGGGACTCTATCCCAGGACCCTGGGATCATGACCTGAGCCGAAGGCAGATGCTCAACCGACTGAGCCACCCAGGCACCCCGGGAGTTCATATTTTCATTAGTTACTGATCTTTTTCCTTCCTAAAGTTTTCAAAGTTGCATTTTAAGTCCGGGCATTTCAGTTCTTCCATTCAGTCATCCTTTTTTCTCTCAACTTCGCTTTTTTATAGAGTTTGAATTCTTATACAAATGGAGTATATGGCTCACCATACCCCACTGGTCCTGCGACAAATACTGCCTCATACTCTGGGGCATATTACACACCGGGATATACTCAGACCAGTTACTCCCCAGAGATTCCAAGCACTTATCGTTCACCCGGCAACAGCCCAGCCCCAGTCTCTCGTTGGCTGTATCCTCAGCAGGACTGCCAGACTGAAGCAGCCCCTCTTAGGGGGCAGGTTCCAGGATATCCTGCTTCACAGGTGAGCAGTTTTCTGTTGGGTTTTTATTATTTATTTATTTATTTTTTAAAGATTTTATTTATTTATTTTGAGAGAGAGAATGAGAGACAGAGAGCATGAGAGGGAGGAGGGTCAGAGGGAGAAGCAGACTCCCTGCCGAGCAGGGAGCCCGATGCGGGACTCGATCCCGGGACTCCAGGATCATGACCTGAGCTGAAGGCAGTCGCTTAACCAACTGAGCCACCCAGGCGCCCTGTTGGGTTTTTATTTTTTAATATTCCGTGAGTGAGGGGCACCTGGGAGGCTTAGTTGGTTAAGTGTCCAGACTCTTGGTCATGAGTTCAAGCCCTGCGTTGGGCTACTTTAAAAAAAAAATTCTATGAGTGATACCATGTTTATTTCTCTGTCCACTTCAAGGGGAGCTCTAATACATCTTTTATTTGTGTTTCCTTATAGCATATGGGTCCACTTATTTATAGTATCATGGGACAGACTTACGCTGTGCTTTAGCCATTGAATTTTAAGCTTTCTCCTTCTGAGTTTGATTGTCACTAAATCTGCCCTTGTATCTTTCGAACCAAGCTCTTTTTTGGCTTGGAGAAATGACTACAACTGATTAGAGATGCTGCAGCTTAGCTCAGTAGCAGCTAAAGTATACTCTGTTAAGCAGAGAGGAAACATCTCGGTGTGTTTATACTAGAGTATTTTCATTATTTTAAGTTTTTTTTAGCAATGACCAGCATATTTCCTTCCTCTCAATCTAGAACCCTGGAATGACCCTGCCTCATTATCCTTACGGGGATGGTAATCGTAGTGTTCCACAACCAGGACCAACTGTACGACCACAAGAGGACTCATGGGCTTCTCCTGGTGCTTATGGAATGGGAACCCGTTACCCCTGGCCTTCAGCTGCCCCCTCAGCACCACCTGGGAATCTCTACATGAGTGAGAGTACTTCACCATGGCCTAGTAGCAGCTCTCCTCAGTCACCTCCTTCACCACCACCCCATCAGCCCAAGGTAGGAGACCTTCTAAACATTCTTTTGATGTTTGGGTAATTGAGAGAGCACAACATGGAAATTTTCTGCATTGGTGTGTGTTAAATGGGGACTAATTGCAAAAAGTTGGTGATTACTACCTATAGCTTTACGTAGCCCAGTTTCTTTTTTCTTTTAACAAACTATTTTTTAGAGCAGTTTTAGGTTCACATCTTTTTTGTAAAAGCCAGAAAAATGCTCATTTACTGTTTGTTGTACTGCTATTTGAATATTAAACAAAATCAAAGATGTATTTTATTACCTCAATCTGTAGACAGAAGACGATACCAATGTGAAATTGTATAAACCATGGACTTGAACATCATTTGCCTATGGCTAGGTTCCTTTTTAAGATCTGTCTTAAGGTTTTAACTCTTTAGGGAAAAAAACTAATTCCTATTTATTAAATCACTGCGGATTGTGAGGTGGGAAGGATAGATTATGAGGTGTTCATGACAATGAGCGCTTCAGGGTAGATTCCAGCCATTATACTCAGGAATTCTCTGCCTTTTACTTGACAGAGCACTCCTTTTATCTTTTTAGGGTTGTGTTTTTCTCAAATGATTAAGGAGGGAGGTCCAGTTTTATTAGTGGGGAATCTTTTCATGTCCCTTCATGGTCAGGTGAAAGATGTGGGCTAACAAATCTGATATTGATGGATTCCCATTAAAACATCTCTTTTCCCCTCTTTGCTCTCCCACTCCAAGGATGCCTCATACCCCTATAGCCAATCAGATCAAGGCATGAACCGGCACAACTTTCCTTGCAATGTCCATCAGTATGAGTCCTCGGGAACAATGAACAATAATAATTCAGATCTTTTGGATTCTCAAGTCCAATATAGTGCTGAGCCTCAGCTGTATGGTAATGCCACCAACGAACACCCCAGCAATCAAGATCAAAGTGATAATCTTCCTGAAGAGTGTTTATCTTCAGATGAAGGTACTCCCCCAAGTATTAAAAAAATTATACATGTGCTGGAGAAGGTCCAGTATCTTGAGCAAGAAGTAGAAGAGTTCATAGGGAAAAAGACAGACAAAGCATACTGGCTTCTGGAAGAAATGCTAACCAAGGAACTTTTGGAACTGGATTCAGTTGAAACTGGGGGCCAGGACTCTGTCCGGCAGGCCAGGAAAGAGGCTGTTTGTAAAATCCAGGCCATCCTGGAAAAACTGGAAAAAAAAGGATTATGAAGGATTTAGAACAAAGGGGAAGCCTGTTACTAACTTGACCAAAGAACTCTTGATTTTGGTTAATTAACCCTCTTTTTGAAATGCTTGTTGGTGACAAGAAGCAATACATTCCAACTTTCCTTTGATTAAAACTTGAAAAACTGGTAAAGGACTTGAAAGAACATTTTAGTTATGAGTTGTTTTCAGTTTTCAGACCAATGAATGTAATAGGAAACTGTGGAGTTACCGTTATTGCCAAGTAGACTCACTCCTTAAGAAATTTGTGGATATCTACAAGCTGCTTCTTATCAGCAGGAGGGAAACACGCTTTATGTAACAGGCTTATCAAAAATCTACCAGATGAGACTGGATATAATCTGAGGCAAACAGGCTCTGCTTTTTTAACCATATGGATTACTTGTCACATTTTTGTACATTGTGACTGCTTTCAACGTACACTTCATGTGTAAATTACAGCTTGGACTTTAGCCTTCTTGGACCTCTGTTTTGTTTTGTTATTTGCAGTTCACAAATATAGTATTATTCTTTACTTCTTGGTACGTTTTGTAGTAATATGTTTTAATTATTCAAGAGACTATATTGACAGCCAGATAGTATGGCATTTCTGAATGAATTTATATCTTTTCACCACTTGAATATATTGCAGTGTGTAGTGAGTTCTTGAGGTAAATTGTCTCCTTTTTTGTATAGATCATTAGGGTAGAGTTTTACCACTTCTCCTTTTCATGTTAATAATGGAAGGTGAATTGGGAGATGGCAAGGGCACAGGAATGAAATGTTTGTGGCCATTTTGTTTTTTGCTTTTTTATTGCTTTTGGATAAAGATCCACCTTAAAATTTCCTTCCCCCATCCCTTAATTATCTTTTCACTGCTGCTGCTTCCATGTAGAGCATTATGATACATACAGATGCAAAATTAAAGCCACAGTGAGAAGAAATAACTGCAAAAGTAATAAATGTGACCATTTGGAAATGCGTTTCTCTATCTAAAATAATTAGTTTCACCATCAAGATCCCTATGAGCAGATTTCAGCTCAGTTTATAGTCAAAAACAGTGAGGGTAATAAAGGATTCATGCTCAGGGAATGAATCAGCCATAGCGAGAGTGGGAAATTTTCTTCTTTTAAAGGTAGATTCGATGTTTACCTTTATTTCCCTAGGATAAATTGTTGTATAAAAAAGATGTTTATTACCATTGATAATGATCATTTCAGAGCCAGATTTAAGAAAGGGATATTGAAAGGGTTTTAGCTGGGCTTGCTTGTGTAGCTTTATGTTATGGTGTGGAAGAGATTTAGGTAAATGACTTACTTTTTCTATCTAAGTGAGTTCTAGTATACAGTATCTGTTATTGGAAAAACAGCTGTTTCTTAATAAGATATCCAAGTGATAACTTTTTTCTAGACTATCAGGCCTATTAGTAATAATAAATCTATCAGTCATCTCCTCTCCTTTTTTTTTTTTTTAAAGTAGGCTCCATGCCCAGCATGGAAGCCCAATGTGGGGCTTGAACTCCCAACCCTGAGATCAAGACCTGAGCCACCCAGGCACTCCCATCTCCTCTCCTTTTAAACAAAACCAGACAAATATATGATGAGAAGAAATGGAGTAAAAATATTGGCTGGGGCTTATGGGTGGGATGAGTGACTTTATGAGATAATGTGACAATTTTATTCTAGGATTTTAATTTTTGGCCTAATAGAGGAATGATAAAAAAAAAAAAAGGCTTTCTATGAAAATTAGAAAATTGTACTTGAAACTAAAAATTTAGAAGGGGGAGAACCTTAAAGCCAACTTAAAGGAAACCAGTGAGACAGTGATGACTCAGTGACTAATTCAGGAGAGAACACTGTTGTTTAACCGAGGATCCAAGATACCAATTTCCACGAAGTCTTGATTTTTACACACACACACACACATTATACACATATATATGTGTGTATGTTTTTTAGCAGCTTTTTTTTTTTAATTTTGAGATAATTTTAGACCTCCTGAAGAGTTGTAAAATTAGTAGTTTCTGTATACTCTTCACTGAACTTCCCCTTATGTTAACATCTTATATAACCATAGAACGATTGTCAAATTAAGAAATTAGCCTTGATACAATACTGTTAACTCAAGTAGAGAGTTTAAAAAGTATTTTCTTGGTCTTTTCACTGATGTCCTTTTACTGTTCCAATATCCCATGCAGGATTCTACCTTGCATTTAGTTGTCATGTCTCCATAGTGTCCTCCCGGTCTGTGACAGTGTATCATGACACCTGATGTCATAATGTGTTTCTGGTGTTGTTAACCTTAATTGCTATCTAAGGTGGTGTCTGCTAGGATTCTCTACTGTAAAATTCCTACATTTTTCTTTGTAATGACTAAATATTTGCTGGAGATACTTTGAGACTATGCAAATGTTTCTGCTTAAACTATTGCCCACTCATTTTTGTGTCCACTGCCAGATCTTGCTTGTGTCAGTTACTACTGTGGTGTTCTAATGGTGATTTTCTGTTTCTCTCATTTCTTCTACATTTACTAATTGGAAATCTTCTGTAAGGAAGCGTTATCACATTTGGATTTATATTTTCAACAAGATATTCAGGATAAATACAAACTTAGAACTTAAAGAAGTAAACCATGTTAAAAGGATTCCATATACCAATATCAAAGAAAGGAGAGTTTTGGTAACCTGTTTCAGAAAATATAATGAACCCAAGAAGGAAAGTAGTATTTATCATTTGTGGGTTTGGTTCAGTATCTGACCTAGTATTGACTCCAGACTGAATTCAAAATTTTCTTGGAGTTTCACATCTGGACTTCCTAAAAGTATCTAAATTTATATTGCTTTGGCGATAGTTTTTGTCAAAATCTTGAATAAAGTTACCCACATCTGGCATGTTAAATACAGCTATGTCTTCTTTATAATAAGCCATTATTGTTTCACATATAAATGCCGATAGAAATGTTTAGACAAATATGCCCTAATGAAGTATCTGGATGGCGGGTTATGCTTGTCTCTACATTGTTGGTATGGAACTCTTCTAAATGCTTTCAAAAATAGGGTTTTGAAAACAGTTCTTTAGTGGTTAATGTAATACCGTTAAAGATAGGCAGATTTAAAATAAAGTTGAAGACTATAGATTAAATTGGCATTTACAAAAAAGATTTTGGGGAGATGGATAGTTGATGACTGGATTTTTTCTTTTTCAGCTTTTTTTTTTTCTTTTTAAGAAAGTTATAAGCTTAAAGACTCAAATAATTCTATGGAAGTTATAACGGTATAAAGAGTCAATTCTCTGACAAGGACCATGCTTCTGCTCCCAGTGCCTTGTTTCCTTCTACAAAAGCAAGCACTTTGAACGGAGTTTTTAATAAATTCTCTTCATATTTTTGTTATTTTCCTATTGTTTTTTTAGTTGTTATATCATTTATTTCTGCTCTCATCTTTATTATTTCCTTCCTTATGCTGCTTTTGGGTTTTGTTTGTTCTTTTTCTAGCTCCTTTAGGTGTCATCTCCATATTTTAAATTTTTATTTATTTTTTTAAAGGTTTTATCTTTTTAAGTAATCTCTACACTCAGTTTGGGGCTTGAACTAACAGCCCCAAGATCAAGAGTTGTACACTCCACTGACTTGAGCCAGCCAGGCACCTTTCCATATTTTTTAATGACACAATTGTATTGCTTCTTTCATTTTATCAATTTTAGGTCATTTCTACTAATTTTCTATTATAGAGGCTGAAGGTTTAGGTTTATCTCTCTGCCTTTACCATATGCACATCTCAGTCCTCATCCCCCAAAACTCATCCTCCCCAAATGTAGCTATGTGATTTTGTTGTACATTATTATGACCACATAAATGCTAACCAGAGCTCAGTCATGTAAACTGTGATTATTCTTTCTTTCCTGAACAACTCCTTCTTTTCCCTGCAGTTAATCGATTATTTGTCTTATTTATTGAGTTTGCTCATGTACTTATAGCTAATCTGACCTCAAACCCTCCATCATTTGTGTAAATCTTATCAGATGTTCAGACAGACATTTTCTCAATTTCAAACTCCTGAAGAAGTCTACCCTGGAGCCTTCTAACTGGAGAACTGGTATGTTCTGATTGCATATTATCATTCTGGGATCTTCTACTTATCCTGGGGATTCTTTTTGCTTCTCCCGCTGATTTCCTGTTTTCTGTACTTTATGTCTTTCTCTTAATTTATTCCCTCAGTTTGGTGTAGAGCATGTTCTCTAGTAGCTTCCTGCAAAAGGGTGCAGGAGAAAAATTTTTTTTTTACATCTTACATATTTGAAAATGTGTTTTCATGATCCTTTGTATAAAACCCTTCTCTCTGGAAGCTTGTATGATATTTTTGTCCCCTGTGTTCTGAAATTTCCTAACAGTGTAGCTTTGGTGTGGGTCTGTTTTTATGCATCTTATTGGGCACATTTCATTCTGGAAACTCACACCCTAAGTCCAATGACATTGTCTTGATTTTGTTAATTTTCTGCCTCATCACGCATCACCCTCATCTGTTAACTCTTTCTAGAATTCCTGCCGTTTCTGTTTTAGACCTCTTAGACTGTTTTTTTGTTTTTGTTTTTTTAAGGGAGAGACTGGTGGGTGGGTGGGACAGAGGGAGAGAGAATCTTAAGCAGGCTCCATGCTCGGTGCAGAGCCTGGCATGGAGCTCAGTCTCACGATCCTGAGATCATGACCTGAGCCGAAATCAAGAGTGGGATGCTTAACCCAGTGAGCCACCCAGGCGCCCCTAGACTGGTTCTTTGATTCACTTTTCTTTTTTACTTTTTGTCTGCTGTACTTTGTGGGAGGTTTACTCACCTTTATCTTCTAAATCTTCATTGAGTTTTACATTTCTACTATATATTTTTAAATTGTAACAATTTTTTTTTGTTCTCTGTGTTCCTTTATGGAATTCTGCTTTTGTTTGTGGTTGTAGCATCTTCTGTCTCTGAGGACTATTAATGATAATTTCTCAGTGTTTCCTTTTTACTGAATAATGGATTTCCTCTGTAATTGCTTTTTCCTTTCTTTTTTGATCTCCATCTTTATCATATTAGAGATATTTTCTCAGATGCCTGTTAGTTCTTGGTTGTGTTTTGCAGTATTATACTGGAGACCCAAAATTGTTTCTAGAAAATGCTTCCTCACTATTTCGTTTTTATTTTTTCATAATCTTTGTTAGAAGGGAATAGCTCTTTTAAATCTGAAATTAGGAAGGGAGGATTGTCTGAATAATTTTCATTCCTGTGTGTAAATGGGAGGTTTTATACTCCATGTGGCTTTTCTCACCAGGAGTAGTGGGCACATTTGTTGTCATGAAATGTAAGGCAGAGGAGGTACCAGCTCTGAGAGTGAGGATTTAGAGGTTTCTGGGATCAGGGCACATTTTCTGTCTGCCAACCCTTAAATGTCCTTTTATTTTGCAATATATACTTTGTCTTCATAGGCTAATGTTAAGAGTAGTATTGTCTGATAAATTATAGGACTCTTAGTTACATTTGGATTTCAGAGAAATAACAAATCATTTTTTTTAAATGATTAGGTTCCAAATATTGTGTGGGACATACTAATACTAAAAATGACTGTTTTCCTGAAATTCAGATTTACTGGAGGTACTGTATTTTTTGAAGTTTTGAGATACTTGTAGATTCCCATGCAGCTTTAAGAAATAATGCACAGTTTTCATATACTCTTTACCCAGTTTCCCGCAATGGTAGTATTTTGCAAAACTTAACTTCACTGTCAAACCAGCATATTGACACTGATACTGTCAAGAAAGAACAATTCCACCACCACATTTATTCTTACTGTTGACCTTTCACAGGCACACCTACTTCTCCTTTCCCACCACACTAAACCTGTGGCAATCACTAATCTGTTTTCCATTTCTGAATTTCGCCATTTTGAGAATGTTATATAAGTAGAATTGTACAGTAACCATTAGAGTTTGGCTTTTTTTCACTCAGGATACTTCTCTTGAGAGGATTCATTCAAGTGGTTTCCTGTATCAGTAGTTCTTTTTTATTGCTAAGTAGTAGTCTGTGATATGGATGTACCACAGTTTAACCACTCACCTATTGAAGACATCTGAGTTGTTTCCAATTTGGGGGTATTATGAATAAAGCTGCTATGTACATTCATGTACAGGTTTTTGTGTGGACATGGTTTTCATTTCTTTGGGGAAACATGCCCAGGAATGCAGCTCTGGGCCATAGTGTAGTTGCATGCTTAATTTTGTAGGAAATTACCAAACTTTTCTGGAGTGGCTGCACCATTTTACATTCCCACCAGCATGGATGAATTTCTCTGCATCCTTGCCAGTATTTGATGGTGTCACTATTTTTTATTTTAGGTGTTCTGATAGATGTGTAATGATACCTCATTGTGGTTTAATTTGCATTTCCTTAATAGTTATCATGTTGAACATCTTGGCATGTGCTTATTTGCCACCTGTGTATTCTCTCCCGTGAAACGTCTATGTGTGTCTTCTGCTTATTTTAGGGGGATTTATTTTAATAAGCTTCTTACTTTAGAATAGTTCAGATTTACAGAAAATTTAGGATGCTACAGAGTTCCTTTATACTCCACAGTCTATTAACAATTTAAATTAGTATTATACATTTGACACAATTAATGGACCAATAAGGATAGATTCTCATTAACTAAAATGGCTGTGACAGTTTCTCAGAGTTTCCTTGTTTTTGGTGACCATGACCGTCTTAAGGAGTACTGGTCAGATATTTTGTAGACTGCCCCTCAACTGCGATTTGTCTGATGTTTTTTCATATACACTGGGGCTGTGGGTTTTTGGGAGGAAGACCACAGAGGTAAAAGTCCATCTCATATCAAATAACTTATACTGTTGATGTTAACCTTAATCACCTGGCTGAGGTAGGGTTTGTTAGGTTTCTCTACCATAAAATTACTTTCTTTTCCCCTTTCTCATACTGTACTCTATGGAAGGAAGTCATTATACACAGTGCCATGCTTAAGGAGCAGGGAGTTATCCTCCACCTCGAGAATGTTTATCTACATAAATTATGTGGAATTTCCCTGCAAGGGATATTTGTCTATTCTCCCATTAGTTTGTTTGTTTAATCAATTTATATCAGTATGGGTTCATAGATATTTATTTTATACTTTGTGTTATAATCTAATACTGCCTTATTTATTTTGTTGCTCAGATTCTTTTGCTTTGGCCATTGGGAGCACTCTCAGTTGGGTCCTTTTGACATACCCCCATCATTGTGTGTGGCTTTTTTTTTTTTCTTTTTAACCCCCTTCCCTTACTTTCTGGCACTAGAAGAATCTCCAGGCTCATCTTGTGTATTTTCTGTTTTAGTCTTAGAATCAGTTATTTCTCCAAGAAGTCCTGATTCCTGTTACTGAAAATGGTATTGAAACCAAACTTGGGCTCCATCGTCTTCACTGCTGAGTTTTGAAAATTCTTCATTTTCTAGAGACAAGTCCCTTGTCAGATGTGTGGTTTGCAAATATTTTATCCTGGTCTGCAACTTGTCTGTTCATCCTCTTAACAGAGTCTTTCCCAGAGCAAAAGTTTTTAATTTTGAAGTAATCCTATTTATCATTTTTTCTTTTTAGGGAGTGGACTTTTGATGTCAAGTCTCTCAGAACTTCTGGTTTATTTAACCCTAGTTCCTGAAGATTTTCTCTTTTTTTTCTAAAAGTGTTATATTTTACATTTGTGTTTGCTACATTTACATTGGCTCTGAAGGGAAGGAAAAATTCTTCCTCCACCCTCAAGGTCTTCCAGCTGGGCTAAGAATTAAATTTACATGGGACAGATTAACAGGAGAAAAACACCAAAGTTTTGTTACGTGTGCATGGAGGCCCAATAATGAAATTGAGATCTCAAGAAGTGACCAAGGCAGGAAGTATTTATACTTTTTTGACAAAGAGACAAATTTGTGAGGAGTTGACAGGACAAAGAAAACTTAACTTCAGGAGGTTCAATTAGTGAGGAATTCTAAACAGAATTTGGGCTGTGGTAGTCAATTAGTAAAAAGTAACAAGGGTTGTTTACACAGCCTTCTTGGCTGTAAATTTCCCATCTCTGGGTGATAGGGATGTTTCTTGTACCTCCTGGTGCAGGGAGGGTACCTTTCCCATGGGAGACTTATTTCCTGCTTTCTGGGGACAGAGGAAGGTCTGAGTGTCCTTGCACAGCCTGTCTCTTAAGTAACTTTTATTTTAAAAGATTTTATTTATTTATTTGAGAGAGAAAGCATAAGCAGGCAGAAGGGCAGAGAGAGAGAGGTAGAAACACTGCTGAGCAGGGAGCCCCATGTGGGGCTAGATTCCAGGATGCTGGGATTATGACCTGAGCCGAAGGCAGACGCTTAACCAACTGAGCCACCCAGGCACCCCTTAAGTAACTTTTATTTTAAATAATTAATATGCCAACGTGGCCTATGGTAGGGCCGCCTGCCATTGGCCCCTACAGCTCAGTCTGACAACCCTAGCCAACAGGAAGCCTTGGTTTGATGGAAACCTCCAAGAGCTAGAGGAGAGCCAGCTTGCTGCACAGCTTAAAGTGAAGTTCTCGGGTTATCAGTCTCCAAAACAGCTCTCATTGCAGGAAGACAGGAAGATCATAAGGGAAGCATAAATCATTTTCCTCAAAGTAAAAACATTCTATTAAAACTGAGGGCAGGAACTATTCGATTGTGGCTATAAAGTAATACAATGCATTTTCATGAATGATTTATGGACTTAACAAAAATCTCCCAACTTTGGGTTGGAGAACATCACACTATTAATCACTAAGGTTTCTTCTAGTTCTATCATTCTTATTTTATAAACAAAGTTAGTGGTATAGCCAAAATTATAGCTCAGGTCTTCTATTTCTCGATTTAAGCACCTTGCCTCATAGCAGTAGCCTGTATATTCTAGATTAAAATGTAGATTCATGACCCCTCTGATTAAACTCTTGTAGTTAATCAGAATATCTGGCTGTTGGATCTAAAAATCTACATTTTAAAGAATTTACTTAGCGGGGCACCTGGGTGGCTCAGTCGGTTAAGCGTCTGCCTTCGGCTCAGGTCATGATCCCGGGGTCCTGGGATCGAGTCCTGCATCGGGCTCCCTGCTGAGCTGCTTCTCCCTCTGCCTGCCACTCCCCCTGCTTGTGCTGTCAAATAAAATAAATAAAATAAAATAAAATAAAATAAAAATAACCTACTTAGCATATTCTTCCATTCATTGAAGTTTGAGAATCACCGTCACAGCCTGAAGTCCTGTTGTTATTTTATAGTCAGAGCATCCAAGACAACTGTGGAGTGTTCTCAACTTGGGATGCCTAGCTGTCCACCAGGGATTGGGGACTCCTGCCTCCAAAAACTATATATCCTTACACCTAATGCCTTGATAGACACTCAACACATACATTTTGAATACTGAAATATGCTTTATTTTGGAAAGAAATGGGAATTCAAAATCGATGCCTCACAATTTTTCCTACTTTGGATATGAAATCCAGTTGTTTTATGACCTTAGGCTCCTGCTTTTGCTTTTTAGGCAACTTACAGGCAATTAGCATTATCTTTAGTATTAGAGCATGGAGTCAGCAAACTGCCTAGCACTAGAGACCAAATGTAACCCACTGCCTGCTTTTGTAAACAAAGTTTTGTTGGGACACAGCCACACTCATCGCTTTACCTATTGTCTCTGGCTGCTTTTGTGGTACAGCGGGAGACCTGATTAGTTGTGACAGAAACCTCATGGCCCAGAAAGCCTGAAATAGTTATCTGGCCCTTTACAGAAAAAAGTTTGCTGCCCCCTCCACTAGAAGGAAAAAGGTAATTTGTTTCAGATTTTGCCTTCTTAAGGTTTTTTTTTTTTTTTTTTTCTGGTAAAAGATCTGATGTACAACTGCTAACAACAGCCAGTGAAAATTAAGTGGGATTTTTTTTTGAGCGATATATCATAAAATATTCTCTTTTTCTGAACCTACCTACCTACTGAGCCTTTTTGGGAACCTAAAATTTATAGTGCTTAAGGCAGTGTTTCTCAAAGATCTCAAGTAGATCCCATACTATCTGCCTCTAAATCATCTGGAGTGCTTGTTTAAAATGCAGATTCCTGAATCCCACCAAAAACCTACTGAATGAGAATTTCTGGGGGGTATGCTTGGACATCTGATAAACTCCCTCTTTTGTAACTATCAATGTATCTGGCTCCTGTATCTGTTATGACACTCAAGATATATTTATTTGTTTACCTGCTTGTCTCTTAAGACTGTGAACTCCTTCAGGGTAGGTATTGTGTTGTTATTCATTACTTTTATATTCCAAGCTGCAGGGTGGGCACATTTAATTGCTGTAGTTCTCAAAGGGTAGTCCACGCATGCTGGGGGTCATTTCAGGGATCACACGATCAAAACTATTAATACTAAGACATGATTTGCTTTTTTTACTGTGTTTCTGACATTTGCACTGTTGATGCAAAAGCAATGGTGGGTAAAACTGCTGGCGCCTTAGCAAGAATTAAGGCAGTGGAAATAAATTGTACTGTCAGTCATTGTATTGTGCACTGCCATGCGTTCCTAATAAAAATAGTGCCCATTTCACTTAAGAATACTGTTCATGAAGTAAAAATTATTAATTTTATTAAATATTAACCCTCGCATTCACATCTTTTTCATATTCTGTGTGACAAAATAGTATGCCTAAAACAGTTCTGCATCCTGAAGTATGCTGGTCTGTTGAGGAAAAAGCACTTAACAAGTGATTTGAATTGGTAACTGCACTAGCTACTCTTTTTTTCATGGATCATCATTTTTATTTAAAAGTATAACAGAGAACTAAGACTAGTCAGATTTAGCTATTTGACAGAGCCTGTCTTGAAAACAAAGTGAGCTTGTTAACTTCAAGGAAAACAACTGACAGTATTTGTTGCCAATGATAAAATGTGACCCTTCAAGAAAAAAGCAGACTTTAAAGAACTTTTATTTACTAAGAGCTTGACAGCTTCCCTGTACTTAAAGGCTCTTCTAATGAGACCGGTGGTGATTAAAAAATATATATATTGTATAATGAAATGTGTTAACATTTGGAAGACTGAATAGCACAGTGAACTGGTATTTTCCAAATAACCAATGTTTGATGTCATAAATCATGTATACGTAAAAGAGCCATTCAAAGTGCAAGACAGACCAATGGATTTTAATGTATCAGAGTACAAAATATTCACTGATATGTTTTCAGATTCCATATTGCAACTAACCTTTAAGAAGCCACTATTTGTTGAATTTTATCTGAAGAGGCTGTTAAAATACTTCCTTCTCCAACTACATAGTTGAGGGAAGCTGGGTTTTCTTCATATACTTCAACCAAAACTAAAGTTGTAACAGTTTGAATGCAGAAGTAACTATGAGAATCTTACAATTTTATACGAAACCAGACATTAAAGAAATTTACAAAAATGTAAAGCAATGTCATTCTGTCCACTGATTTTTTCATTTTTGAAAACAGTTATTTTTCCGTTAAAAAATTTATTGACAAGAAACGGGTTTTTAATTTTATTTTAAATAAATTAGTAAACATTTGAATTTGTTTTAATTTCTAGTAAACAGTGATAGATATAACCTACATAAACAATACACTTTAGGGTCCTCAATAATTACAGTGTAAAAGGTTCCTGAGGCCAAAAAAGTTGAGAACAGCTGTTATGGATACAGAGATTTGGAGATAGAGGACCTAAATTCAAGGTCTGGTTTTGTCACTTAGAACTGAGTTTAGGTAAGTTGCTTACGTGCAGCTCTGAAGACAGACACTGTGTTTGCTGTTTTGGCTCCATCACTTGCTGATAGTATGACTTTGGATAAGTCATTTTACCTTTGCAAATAGAGAAAACTATAGTCTACTTCAAGTGTGGTGAGGACTAAATGGGATTACACTTGTAAAATGCTTACAAGCCTACCTAGAAGTAGTAAGAGCTCAGTAAATGCTAGCTCCTGTTAGTCTATGATATTAGCTAGTCATCTGACAAGATTCTAGAGATTGGGACAACTCTGGCATTCCTTACCCTCTCCCTGGAGAGCGGAAGCTTTTTAGGTGTTGTAAGTTTCAGAACGTATAAGTAAACTTGTGGATATTTGTGTGTGGCTGTTAACCTGTAAGAGAATTCATGTGTTATAAAAATTCTTTTTTCTCGGTTTCTGAAGAAATAACGAAACTGAAAAACATCCCTGAATCCTTGCCCTATAAACTAGTTAGAATATAGGCAAGCGTCTTACTGAATACTCAAAGGAGCTGAGGTCTTCCAGAAAACTAAATACTCAGGAGAGCAGGGCAGGGCCATTAGCTTCATGACTGTGGGAAATTCATTTAAACTTTTCACCTCAATTATGTCATCGTGTTTGGACAAAAATAATCTCGTTTCCAACCTCTCGTGCAGCTTTTAAATCTGGTGAAGCTCACCTCTACATTTTTTTACACGTATCTTTTTGGCAGCCTCGATATCCTAAGAAATGTAAGGGGGAGGGGGCAAAGCCCCAGAGATAAACTTTATTCTTTGCAAATGCCAATAGTATCCATTTTCCTCCACACCCAGAAGTGGAGGCTGCTGCTAGCGCCCTATCGTCTAATTGCTCACTAGGGGCGTGGCATCTGCGTCTCCCTCGGGTTCTCCGCATCTTTCCTAGCCCTTTAGTACAGTTAGCCAGAGTAGTACCAGGGTCAGCGCGCCTCTTTTCCCATCTAGTCTACCAAGTGAGGAGGCATGGCTGGTTAATTCTGAAGAAGCTTTCTTTCACTGAAACTCAAAATGCTCCCTTACACCTATAATGTCTTATCCCCCATCCCTGCATTTCAAAGACCTCCGACCTCAGACGGAGATTCCGCGCGCCGGCTCAGAGCGGAGGGCACGCCCCACGCACCGCCCGCACGGCCAGCGCTTCGGCTCCCTGCCCGCAGGAAGGAGCCACATCTCGCGCGATTCCTTCCACCTCTCGCGACACTTCCTGCCAGTGTCCTGCGGCCCTCATTGCCCCACCCATCGCTTCCACGCCGCGGTCCTCACCACCTCACCTTTGCTGTCGGTAGCCCGAGCCGCTGCTCGCCCGCTGGGAGCGCAGTGGAGCCCAGTGTTGGGCACGAGTCCTGCGGGGCCGCAGGCTCCGCCCTGCTGCGCCCCGCCCCGCCTGCGCTCGGGGGAAAGGCCGCCCCGGGGACATGTCGTGCCCCCCTCAGCGAGGGCAGGAGTGTGTGAAAGGCAGCGGGGCTGTCAGGTGAGCCCGTGGTGGCGTGTTGGGGTGGGCGGCTGGACGGAGGGAGGCCCCACTGGGCTGCGGGTTGGAGGCACTGCGGGATGGGGATGCCGGGAGCGGAGGAGGACGCGATGCCTGAGGCAGAGAAGGGAGGTGGTGGGAGAACCACCCCGGGGGGGTGGGGGTGACCTCGGTCCGGGTGAAGCGTCCAGGCTTCCCTTTGTACGGACTGCGTTCTAAGGCACCGGGAAATTATCTTGTTCCATCGGTGGCTCCGCTCCTCTCTGCAGGGCTGGAAGCGGGAGGAGGCAAGTCCCCGAGCTCTGAAGTCCCAGATCTGGGCGGCAGGAGGCCCAGGGTCGTGGGGGAGAGGGACGCGTCAAGGTGGCGGAGGTAAATTGGTGCTAGGAAAAGGGATAAAGTGGCCGAAAGCCGGGCGAGCGTTCGCTCGGAGGAGGCCAGGTGTTTGCCATCCGGCTGCGCTCGGTGCTGAGATACCAACAATGCTCACTCCCCTCAGGTTGAGTACACATCGGTGTGTGCAGTGTTCCTTGCCAAGTGGTCAGAGTGTTGGAGGGGTAGGACCATATAGGTCAGAGTCCTCTTTGAGAGAAGGAGGCTTTTGAGGTCACTTGTTACTTTTCTCCTGAGACTTGGACGGTGTGAGTGGGTGCGCGAGTGCGCACAGTGACTCAAACTAGGGTTCGTGTTTTCAGAATTCGTGCCCTAGTCGCTAATTAAGTACACTTCAAGGATCAATAAAAGGGGACAGGTTCTTCGGACGCCTGGGTAGCTCAGGTCATGATCCCAGGGTCCTGGGATCGAGCCCCGCATCGGGCTCCCTGCTCCGCGGGAAGCCTGCTTCTCCCTCTCCCACTCCCCCTGCTTGTGTTCCCTCTCTCGCTGTGTCTCTCTCTGTCAAATAAATAAAACCTTAAAAAAAAAAGGTGACAGGTTCTTAAGTGAATAGTTTTACTTTCAATATTTTAAGATTCCAGTGATCACGTAAGTGTGTAATGATAGGGGCCTGGAGCCTAAAATCTAGGTGTTAAGACAGTTGGAGTAAATTTTTTGCCTTTAGCAATAGACTTAGATGGAAATTGGGGTAGGATGTTTTGTTGCAATCAAGTTTTTAACCATATGTTTCTTCTCATTCTAGGTTTGTCTTTTTTTTAAGTTATTTTAAGTTTATTATTTTTAAAATTGTATTTATTTGAGAGAGAGTGAGCGAGAGCAGGAGCAGGGGGAGGAGCACAGGGAGAGGGAGAAGCAGACTCCCCGCTGAGCAGGGAGCCGGATGCCATGCAGGGCTCATTCCAGGACCCTGAGATCATGACCTGAGCCAAAGGCAGATGCTAACTGACAGAGCCACCCAGGTGCCCCTCTGGTTTGTCTATATGAAAGCCATGCAGTTTTCTGAGAGAATTGGGAAATTGGGAAATCAGTGTAAAGTGGTTGGTCTGACTATAAGAAGCATTTTGTTTAAGGCTCCCCCTCAAATCCAGCTGTTAATTTATATGTTATTTCTTGAGATTTTTTTTCCCAGAAATGACACCTTAAAGTGACCAGTTGTGTATGTGTGTGTGTGTGTGAGGGAGAGAGAGAAATTTCACTGTTAATAGAAGAAAAATGATTTTTCCTGATAGTTTTCTTATATCTTGTCTTTTAGAGAGCAAAATGTCATCAGCAGAATCACACCAGGAACAATTGTCCCAGTCAGATCCATCCCCGTCACCAAACTCATGTAGTTCCTTTGAGCTACTAGACATGGATGCTGGCAGTTTGTATGAGCCAGTTTCTCCTTATTGGTTTTATTGTAAAATAATAGATTCTAAGGAGACATGGATTCCTTTCAACTCTGAGGATTCACAGCAGCTGGAAGAGGCATATGGTTCTGGTAGGATGAAAATGATGACTTTTAATAGATTAAGACAATTTCTCTCAGTCTAATATAATAGTTCTTATATTGAGTGCTATTAAAAATATTAGATTTTTTTCTAGTTTTTTCTGTAGCATATTTTGCAGTTCTCTCTTCTATAGCATTTTTATATAGAGATAGAAGTTTTGCACTACTAACCAGTCAATTTGTAATATTTAAGAATTTGGTCTGTATTTGAAAACAGTACTTATTGTAATTTCTGCGTAGTTATCTAATAATATTTCTTTTTTTTTTTAAAGATTGTATTTATTTGAGTGAGAGAGAATGAGAGAGAGAGAGAGAGCACATGAGAGGGTGAGAGGGGGGAGGGTCAAAGGGAGAAGCAGACTCCCTGATAAGCAGGGAGCCTGATGCGGGACTCGATCCCAGGACTCCAGGATCATGACCTGAGCTGAAGGCAATTTCTTAACCAACTGAGCCACCCAGGCGCCCTCTAATAATATTTTTTATGTTCCAGCATATGGTTCAGTTTTTGTTTATGAAGAATGGGGGCATGTCACATTGCAAAAGAATGAATTCTTGTCACTTGTTTTTTCTTCTTTTATGAAATAAGAATGACGCGGTAACTGTTTTATCATCATGATGGTCATGGTTGTTAATTTACTTTTTGGCTCCTCAAGCAAAAAATTCAGAAAACCCTTATATACTTTTGTTTGTTTAATGGGACACGACTGTCTCTCAGAAAAAGAACAAAACAGTGTTGGGGTATTATCTTTTTCATGTATCATTAAAACCAAGAATGGTTTTGATGGCTTGGGAAGTAGTGAAAAAATGCAATTCCGTTTTGCTTAATGTTTAGCCAAGTAGAAAATGTTCATTCTTATGCTCATAACATTATTTAGAGTATAGCTCAGAATTGTATTTTGGGAGATTTATTTTTATATATGTACTTCTTTCCCCCTTTCCAATCCTTGATAGGAAAAGATTGTAATGGGAGAGTTGTCCCCACTGATGGGGGCAGATATGATGTGCATTTGGGGGAGAGGATGCGGTATGCTGTATACTGGGATGAGCTAGCATCGGAAGTGAGACGATGTACCTGGTTTTACAAGGGAGACAAAGATAATAAGTATGTTCCCTACTCAGAGAGCTTCAGCCAAGTATTAGAGGTATTTCTTTGACTCCTTTTCACTTATTTTCATTTTTTTCTTCTCTTATTTAATAATCTTTTTTTGTGACTTATTTTTGTGAAATTTCTAGGAAGTTTGGTTCTATCTGGATCATTTCTGTTGCAAGTTAGTTTCAAGATAAAGTAGTTTTATTTTCAGATTTTAAATTACTATGTAAACTGTTACGCCTTTAAGTTAAAATTTTTTCCCTAATGGTGATCATTGTTAATAATATTTAAATTATGACCACAGGATTGGTCTTTTCAGCCTTTTATTTTTCTGGCTCTGGAAACAGTCTGAAATTTGGTTTCTTTAAATTGGAGTAGACATTAGTACTATTGGAAGAAGTATATCAAAATGTGAACAGTGATTTTACCTAGTCTAGATGATAAAAGTAGGTGTGAACTTTTTGTTGTTCTATACTGTTATCTGTTGTAATTTTAAAAGCATTTTCAAATATTTGATAAATCGGAGTCGGATATTCTTATGTAATTGTTTATCTAGCAGTATTCTTGTAAAAAAAAGTTCAGTTTTAATAGAAAAGCTATTAGAGAAATCTAATGAAATGTGTTTTCTCTTAAGGAAACGTACATGCTTGCTGTAACTCTGGATGAGTGGAAAAAGAAATTGGAGTCTCCCAACAGAGAAATTATTATATTACACAATCCAAAGGTAAAGCAAATTAAGCCTTTCTTTCATGTGGGATTAAAGGTTAATTGCATTCCTAAGGAGAACTTAATTGGTTTCTTTTTCATAGGGATTCTATTTAGGATACCCTTTGGAAATTTTTACATTGCATTCACAATTATGAAACTTGTAGCCACTGCCACTATTTTTTACCTCCTTCACCTTATACAAGAGAATTTTCTTAGAGAAAATTACGCCACTGTAGATTAAGAATATCGCTGACATATTATGGGGGCATATTTTACATGTGTAGGGTATTATTGAAAGATCTCTTAGCCTGATTTTTTTTTTTTTTTGGCTTTATTGAGGTATAATTGACAAAGTCATAAGGTATTTAACATGTACAACATTGGCCTACTGTATTTTCAGGGTTCTCATTTCAAGCCATCAGAGTTGCATATCAAAACTCCACTTGAGATCTGACTATGTATTCTGTTTTGAAAGACATGTATGGTGTCCCTCAGCGTGTATAAATAGAGATGTCTATAATGTAGAATATATTTATTGCTCTGATCTTTTCTATTTAAGCTTATGGTGCATTACCAGCCAGTTGCAGGGTCTGATGAATGGGGTTCAACACCCACTGAACAGGGTCGACCAAGAACAGTGAAGAGAGGGGTTGAGAACATCTCTGTTGACATTCATTGTGGTAATGTTGTTTATTTTTTCTTCTGATATACTTATTTATGACTTAAATTATGACCCTTTTTCTATGGTTTTGGATTACCTCAAGGCTTAAAAATGATTTAGTCATATGGGCTTTTTATGAGTTAAGATTAGCATCATTTCATCTACTAAGAATTTTTTTTATTGATTGATTGATTGATTTTAGAGAGAGAGAGCACGCAAGTGGGAGGGACAGAGGGAGAGGAAGAGAAATCTCAAGCAGACTCTTCGCTGAGTGCGGAGCTGGAGGTGGGACTCCATCTCATGACCCTGACATCACAACCTGAGCCGAAACTTAGTCGATTGCACCATCCAGGTGCCCCACTAAGAATCTTAATAGATATAAAAATCTGTTTTAGGGCGCCTGGGTGGCTCAGTCGTTAAGCGTCTGCCTTCGGCTCAGGTCATGATCCCAGGGTCCTGGGATCGAGTCCCACATCGGGCTCCCTGCTCTGCAGGAGGCCTGCTTCTCCCTCTCCCACTCCCCCTGCTTGTGTTCCCTCTCTCGCTATCTCTCTCTCTGTCAAATAAATAAATAAAATCTTTAAAAAAAAAAAAAAAGAAAAGAAAAAAATCTGTTTTAAAGTTGCTAAGTATATATATTGTGGAATAGGTAAAATTTGGCAGTACTAATCAAGAAGTCACTTGGTACAAATGAACTGATGTAGTTCTAATTTTAAGAAGTGTGATTCCACCTGTTTGATTAAAAATTAATTTCTGGTAACTCCTGTTCTTGAAGATTGTGAACTAAGGAAAGCTTCTTCAGTAGAACTTTGATGGTTATCCATTGCTATCTAGCTAGGGCCATTTGTGGTTGGTTTTGTAATATGTTTAACTGGATTATAAAATTCCTTTTATCTCTGAGAGGAGATGGCTTGTCTTAGACTTACTATACTTGTAAGTCTTAGACTTACTATAATTTAAAAAGATGAGTTTGGGGACACCTGGCTGGCTCAGTCAGAGGAGTATATGACTCTTGATCTCAGGGTTGTAAGTTCGAGCCCCATGTTGGGTATAGAGATTACTTAAATAAAAACTTAAAAAAAATAAAAACTAAAAAGATGAGTTTAAAAATTTAGGGTTTATATACACACCATACATTATTGGTATAATTGATAAAAATGGAATATTAGATAAAAGTATCCTACCAATGTTATGCTGCCTGAATTTGATAACTGTGGTTATTTAAGAAAATATTCTTAGGAAATACATATTAAAGTATTTAAAGGGTTAAGTATTTAAAGAGGTATGATGTGTGCAGTCTGATAATATATGCAACCTGCTTCCAAATGGTTCAGAAAAATAAATATGTATAAACACATACACATAGAGAATAATAAAGCAAATGTAAGATTAAAGTTTTGAATCTATAAAAAGTATATAAGAGTGTTTATACTATTCTTTCATGTTTTCTGTAAGGTTGCAGTTATTTCAAAATAAAAAGTTTAAAGCCTGAAAAAATTTTTTACAGATTTATGTCAAGATAAATTAGAAACACAGTAAAATCACTATATTTTTACTAAGTAAAATATAGGACTGTTTTGTGTCCTTTAAATGATCTGCTTGGGGGCACTTGGGTGGCTCAGTCGTTAAGCATCTGCCTTCAGCTCAGGTCATGATCCCGGGGTCCTGGGAATCGAGCCCCACATCGGGCTCCCTGCTCCGCGGGAAGCCTGCTTCTCCCTCTCCCACTCCCCCTGCTTGTGTTCCCACTCTCGCTGTCTCTCTCTCTGTCAAATAAATAAATAAAATCTTTAAAATAAATAAATAATCTGCTTGGGGAGCCTGAATGGCTCAGTCGGTTAAGGGACCGACTTTTTTTTTTTTTTTAAAGGTGTTATTTATTTATTTGACAGAGAGAGGGAACACAAGCAGGGAGAGTGGGAAAGGGAGAAGCAGGCTTCCCACCAAGCAGGGAGCTCGATGCGGGCGGGGCTCGATCCCAGGACCCTGGGATCATGACCTGAGCCGAAGGCAGGCATTTAACGACTTGAGCCACCCGGGTGCCCAAGGGACCGACTCTTGATTTTGGCTCAGGTCATGATCTCTGGGTTGTGGGATTGAGCCTCTGCTGAGTGTAGAGTCTGCTTGTCCCTCTCCCTCTGCCCCTCTCCCCACTTCTCAAATAAATAAATAAATAAATAAATTCTTAAAGAAAATGATCTTCTATTTTAATTTACCCATCTTTATAGCCTATTCTTTGTGAATATTTGACTATAAACAGAATATAAGACTAGTTATATGAAATAATTTTTCTTTTTAATTTCATTTACAGGAGAACCTTTACAAATAGATCACTTGGTTTTTGTAGTCCATGGGATTGGACCAGCTTGTGATCTCCGCTTTCGAAGCATTGTACAGTGTGGTAGGTTTGCAAAGCATGTAAGATTAAATCATTTAAGGGGAATATTAGTGCTCCTGTAAGCTGTTGTTTTTAGTCTTTTGTCTTATCTGCATAATAAGATTTGGAGAGATAAAGACAGGTGGCCAAGGTAGTAAAGCTTCTTAACTTAGACCTAAAGTACTAGTAAATTCCTTAGGCTAATAGTTTATACTCTTAACTAATAATTCTTGAATGAACAAACCCTTAATCCTTATAAAATTGTTTTATGAATGTGATGGTCCTCTTTCTAACCATTCCAAATTTAAAGGGAACCAAAAAGATGTTATCATTTATTTTTTATTTTTTTAAAGATTTTATTTATTTATTTGACAGAGAGAGACACAGCGAGAGAGGGAACACAAGCAGGGGGAGTGGGAGAGGGAGAAGCAGGCTTCCCGCGGAGCAGGGAGCCCGATGTGGGGCTCGATTCCCAGGACCCTGGGATCATGACCTGAGCCGAAGGTAGATGCTTAACGACTGAGCCACCCAGGTGCCCCGATGATATAGTTTAAATGAATAACAGAACCAGCAATCATTTTTGTAATTCATTAGTGTGGTAAAGCTCTTGATATTCTACTTAGAATATTTAGGTCATTAGTATAACTTGATTTTGAAAGGTAGTGTGCTCTAAAACTTAATTGTACATATTCAGAGTATGTACCGACTTGGGAATCTTCTCCTACTGGGTAATGCTTCTAAGCGTAAACCTTCTGGAAGGTTAAGAGACTGATGTAGTATGAATTTCAAATAGCAGTTGTTTTTTTTTTTTAATCTAAAATATTGGTTACTGGTTGTTTGTAAGAACCAGAAAGTTAGGAATCTAACTGTAAGGCCAATTGACACAGTCCTGTGATTTTTTCCTTTTTTAAAAAATTGAAATCGTTCCCATGACAGAAGTTTTGAAGTTAGCTTTTCTTTAGATAAAATGTTTTTTATAGTAAAGTTCTGTGGTAAAGGAACAGCTTTTGTGCACTAATAATATTTCCTGAACACTACTTTGCTATTTTTGACTCAAGTAAATATGTGTTCTAAGCAAATGGAGAGAGTATAATTACATGATCTATTGCATCCTTATTCTGTGAATTCATTGCTTCCCTGGTGATGCATAAGTTAATTTCTTTTCCAGTTAACGATTTTCGCAGTGTTTCCTTGAACCTGCTACAGACACATTTTAAGAAAGCCCAAGAAAATCAGCAGATTGGGAGGGTAGAATTTCTTCCAGTCAACTGGCATAGTCCTTTGCATTCTACTGGTGTGGATGTGTGAGTAATACCTTATGTCTTTGAGTTGTTAACTAAGATTGTAATGCGTTTTCTGATCATTGATATGGTTGGGATGTTTGTGCTATAGCTGATTATATAGAAATTTGTTCAGTGAGAAGTTTTTTATACTTCTATGTCTTTCTTAGAGATACATTATTAAATGCTGACCAATCCCTTGGTTTAACTAGCCTGATTAGGAGTAAAGAACTGTGTGTATCTTCTAGTATGTTTTATTAGCTCATTAGTATCTACTATTACAGCTATATTATTTCTTTAGCATTAAAACCAAACATTGCTTTCTTCCTATAGTATATAAGCATTTTGATCTTTAGATGTCAAAGCCAGCCTACCTCAAGATGTACAAAGTATTTTGTTCCTTTTGTGATCATGTTTAGATAATATTTGTCCGTGTTGGGGAAAAAAAAGGAAATCCCCAAACATTAAATTATTAGCATTTATAACTTGAGGTATAATTCGTATAACTTTTAAGTGATGGCTTTCTTAAGTCACAAACCCAGTTTTGTTTGTAGGTTTTATGGTAATGTCAAAGAAGGTTGCCTTATGTTAAGGGTATTTTGGAGAGCTATAGGCTCTCTAGAAAGAAGTGTGTTCATAATGTTCCAGGGTAGAATGGCAAATGCTTTTCTGGAAGATAAAGGAAATAGTAGTATTTCCATGTTGGTCTTGAAAATGACTTTTCTGATTCTGTGTCTCTCAGTTCTTAATACTGTATGATTTGAGCATATTCCATGTGCCAAATGTTGTATTGTGTTGCTAGTTATGGAGTTCACATTCTTCATGTTTGAGCTAATGCTAAGAGGTTCCTAAGGGCAGATTGCCTTCTCAACTACAGAAGCTCTTGAATCTTTGAGGACTCTTTCTGGGTATTTTGAGAAAGCTTTAACTGGAAGTTGATTTGGATAATGTCAGCATGGTTTTCCTTTTTGAGATATTAGTTCTGTTTACCTTTGGCATCTGGCAATCTCACTTTCTTTCAGCTTTCAGAAATTCTGCATTGAGAAAGGGAGCTGATCCATTTATCAGCTGACTTGTGATCAAAAAACCTTAATGCTGAGAATTCTAGAAAAATCATCTTGTATTTTCTGTCTTTAAAAATCCTTTATTATATAGGGCGCCTGGGTGGCTCAGTTGGTTAAGCGACTGCCTTCGGCTCAGGTCATGATCCCAGGGTCCTGGGATCGAGCCCCGCATCGGGCTCCCTGCTCGGCCAGAAGCCTGCTTCTCCCTCTCCCACTCCCCCTGCTTGTGTTCCCTCTCATGCTGTCTCTCTCTCTTGTCAATTAAATAAAATCTTTAAAAAAAAAAATCCTTTATTATAGAGAATTTTGTAAAAAAAAATAGCTTATATAAGGAATCTTCACGTACAGATTATGATTACCCAGGGCAAACAAGCCTCAACACATGGCCAGTTCTGCTCTATCCATTATTTTTCAACCTCTGTCTACTGCCCATCCTGCCACCATATTATTTTTGAACCAGATCTTAAGATACTATATCATTTCATCTATAAATGTTTGTTTGTATATCGGAAAGAACTTTTTAAAATATATTAACCATAACACCATTATCACATCTAAAAAAATTCTTCTTTTTTTTTTTAAAGATCATTTATTTGAGAGAGAGAGCTTGCACGAGCAGGGGGAGGGACAGAAGGAGAGGGGACAAGCAGACTGCTTGCTGAGCACCGAGGCACCCCTAAAGAAATTCTTAATATCAGCAAATATACAGTGTTCAAATTTCCAATTGTCTAGTAAATGTTGTAGTTTATATATATATACACACACACACGTATACACACACACACATTTTATTTATTTATTTAGGTTAAAGATTTTATTTATTTATTTGACAGAGAGAGATAGATTGAGCACAAGCAGGGGGAGAAGGAGGTAGAGGAAGAAGGAGACTCCCCACTGAGCAGGGAGCCCAACACAGGGCTTGATCCCTGGACCCTGGGATCATGACCTAGCTTAAGGCAGACGCTTAACTGACTGAGCCATCCAGGAGCCCCTTGTTGATATGTCTGTTAAGTCTCTCTTAATCTCTTGATTACCTTTCCATCTCTTATTTCCTTGCAATTTATGTATTGAAGAAATGGGTGTTTGTCTTGTAGAGATTCTCACTGACGTGCTGATCACATCGTTTTGACGTAATTAGACACGTCTGAGTCCTTTGTACTTCTTATTATAGGTACTTGTCTCTTGTATCTTTAAATATCTAAGTCTAAGCTTGAAGGCTAAGCTGGGTAATAACTTAGAGGAAGTTATGGAATGTATTAGGTTTTCTGCTTAAAATACCTTTTTTTTTTTTTTTTGTCAGAGATCTGCAGCGAATAACTCTGCCCAGCATTAACCGCCTAAGGCACTTTACCAATGACACAATTCTGGATGTCTTCTTCTACAATAGCCCCACCTACTGTCAGACTATAGTGGACACAGTTGCTTCTGAAATGAACCGAATATATACACTTTTTCTTCAGAGGAACCCTGATTTCAAAGGGGGTGTATCCATTGCCGGTCATAGTTTAGGTAACAAATTAATTCCGTGTGACCAGAGAGCACTATCACATATTAAGGACCCCTGTTTTTGAAGTACTGTGTCTTTTATCCATATCAGATTTAGAGGTCTAGAACTGGTCTGTGATGAAGAATTTGGAAGGGGTTGGAAGGGCAGTGGTGGATTGGAAAGAAAGACTTCCTGCTTCATAGATTTTGCTACATGGGTATTTGGCTTAATACTTTTTGTATAAAAGCTATGTAGTG
This sequence comes from Leptonychotes weddellii, assembly GCF_054177405.1. Lineage (NCBI taxonomy): Eukaryota > Metazoa > Chordata > Mammalia > Carnivora > Phocidae > Leptonychotes > Leptonychotes weddellii. Next base: position 29,035,967 of record NC_138370.1, read on the forward strand.
CCAATACTTAGAAATTGTCCTTTCTTCTATTTTAGGTTCGCTTATATTGTTTGATATACTAACAAATCAGAAAGAATCTTTGGGGGATATGGACAGTGAAAAGGTAATTTAGATATACAGATATACTTCTCTTGTACTATTTCTTGGGACAGATTTTTAGATTTTAGACTTATTTTTTTGTGAGTTCTTCCTGGACAGGGGCTTTATTTTAGATTGTTTTATGTCTTAAACACTTTTTCCATAATAAGAACTCAATAAATGTTTTGTTAATGAAGATGAAGAAACACTTTGATAATCATTTATTTAAAAACATTGTTTCATCTAAAGTTGCAACACTTAGAGATTAACTACTTAATTTAAATTTTGTACAAATTACAGTTTATTTAAAGCTAAGTATATCTTTATATAGAACTCTTATATAGTACATTATTTTTATTGCTAGTAGTACTAATACAGGACAATCTAAATGAATTTAGAGAATATGAGCTTTACAACTTAATTTTTAGGATGCACCAAATATTGTCATGGATGAAGGAGACACACTGACACTAGAGGAAGGTTTGAAGAAACTTCAACTCTCTGAATTCTTTAATATCTTTGAGAAGGAGAAAGTAGATAAGGAAGCTCTGGTAAAAATAATCTTTTAAAACTTTATGCTATACTATTTAGTATTTTTATGCTTATCTTCATCTTACAGCTGATTAAGAGCCTGCCCTTTAGAAGCACTTTTGTCATAAAAACTCTGTTATCAGTAGTAATATCCTTTAGCATTATCTATGTGTTTTTATCTTATAAAGTGATCTTTGCTTTGTTGGAGAGCAGAGTTCAGAGAAACCATATTGACAAACATATAGTGATAGAGCAAAGACTAAAAAACAACATAGCTCAGAAAAGAGAGTAAGAATAAAGGGACCACTAATTATTCCGGCTTATTTTCTGTTATACCTCAGGAGCTCTGCTGTTGATATTTGCTTACTTATTTGTTTTTGGTTTTTCTGCCACCTTTTTGTGCTTTTTTTTCAGGCTTGCAATACATTCATTCATTTAATAGGTATTTAGTGAATGCTTTATATGATCAGGCATATTCTACCAAGTACTAGAGAGAGAGTGGTCAGTAAGATATGTAAACCATAAACATGTTATATAAACATAAACATCATTATGTTTATGGCTTAGTGGGGAAGACACGTATTAATAATCAAATATAATTCATTACAATTGTGGTAAGTTCTAAGTTGGAAAAGTACACAATAGTATTAAGAACGTATAGTAAGACTAATGTAGTCTGGGAGGGTGAAGGAAGCCTTAACCTAATCAGGTGAGTGGCGCTTATGTCCATGAGTAGGGATATAATCTTTCTCAGGAATGTGACATCTAAGTCAGCATGGAAATCAAGGAGTGTTCTTGTGTCATGCAGGTAGATACCCACTTCTGTAGGGTATATATTATATATATATATATATATATATATAATACAATGTCATCTGTATTACTGTAGCATTGATACTATAGTATTGGTACTTTTTATTCTTCTTTAGGCTTTTATGAATAAAGTACTCTTCTCAAAATTATTAATGATGTTGTACCACTAGGGAGCCCTATTAATGTAAAGCAAAGAACAATAGTACTTAGGTCTTATTCCTCTCAGAGAACAGGACATTTAATTCATTTTATTTTGCCTAGAAATAAGGATATTTGATTTTCTGTGCCTAGGCTTTTTGTACTGACAAAGATCTTCAGGAAATGGGAATTCCCTTAGGACCAAGAAAGAAGATATTAAACTACTTTAGGACCAGAAAAAATTCAACGGTATGTGCTTAATATGGCTTGTAGGATTAAATGGTTTTTGACATCCTTGTATCCTTGTGCTTTGTGAGATGTTTAGGCAGCTAAGCAATTTTGTTAACTGATCTTTGGCTCTCCTTTTAGAAATTAAACACATTTTCTTTCTTTTTCCTTTTTTTTTTTTTTTTAAAGACTTTATTTATTTGACAGAGAGAGAGCAAGCGAGAGCAGGAGCACAAGCAGGGGGAGTGGGAGAGGGAGAAGCAGGCTTCCCGTGGAGCAGGGAGCCTGATGAGGGGCTCGATCCCAGGACCCTGGGATCATGACCTGAGCCGAAGGCAGATGCTTAACGACTGGGCCACCCAGGTGCCCCAAACACATTTTCTTAATTGATATCCTTAAAAAATGTTATTAGCTTCAGAAGTCTTGTCTCCCCTGGAGTCTTCCCACCATTCCATTTTTTTTGAGGGGGGGGTTTCATAACCGCTTTATTGAAATATAATTCATATCACATACCATAAAATTTACCCTTTTAAAGTATACAATTCAGTCGTTTTTAGTGTATTCACAGAGTTGTGTCACGATTACCACTATCTAATTTGAGAACATTTACATCATCCTAAAAAGAAACCCCGTACCCATTAGCAGTCACTCCCCATTCCTCCCTCCTGTGAACCACTGGTCTGTTTTCTGTCGTTACGGATTTTGTTGTTCTGGACATTTCCTCTAAATGGAATTATACAGTATGTGGCTTTTTGTGACTGGCTTCTTTGACTTTAGAATAATGAACTTGAGGTTTATCCATGTTATAATAGTACTTTTACGTTCAGTTTTTTCGGCCACTAAATTCCTTTCCATATCTTAGTAGTTATTTTTCAATTTTGTAGCAGATTGTTTAGTTCTTATTTAAGGTCCAGTTCTTGGCCCAGTATCTGTATCATTTTCTATACCCACAGAGACATCTACTCCTTAAAAGGGCATTGTGCTTCATTGAACCCCTTAGCAGCCCTCGGCATTCCTCTTCATCATGCTCTGCTGTTGTTTTTCTCATAATGGTCGCCTAAAGTTTCAACTGCCACCCAGATAGCTCTGTACAGCTTTCATTGATTTAGAGAATGTAGGGATGTCAGTTCATCACTTAAGACAACTTTTGTTTTCATCAGCTTTATCTTGTTTTCTGAGACTCTTCCTAGAATTATTCAAAACTTTCCTAAGTATTCTTTCAAATCAGTGAAAAACTGTATAATTCTTTGGATATTTTTACAACATAACAGCTCCACAGAATTATTTTATTCTTTAGGGTATTAATAGACCAACCCTGCAGCCAGCTTCAGGGGTGACTATATCTGACATCCCCAAAGAATCAGGCTTCTGCAGTAAAACTGACGCCACTGGAAATGGTGACTATCTGGATGTTGGTATTGGGCAGGTAACAATACTAATTAATTCTCTTGAGTCATTTTATTGCCTGCCATTGGTATGGTAGGAACAGATGTCACTTTTGTTATCAGTGAGAGGTACTTTTATATCCTCTTTCCAGGTGTCTGTAAAATACCCCCGGCTCATCTACAAACCAGAAATATTCTTTGCCTTTGGATCTCCCATTGGAATGTTCCTTACTGTCCGAGGACTAAAAAGAATCGATCCCAACTATAAATTTCCAACATGCAAAGGTTTCTTCAATATCTATCACCCTGTAAGCATTGGACAGCTCTTGTGTTTTTACCTGAATATTAGAGCTTATTGATGAAGAGCATATAATTTTCTATTGTGTTGATTTGCTTTTTTCTATACTATTTTGTGGTAATGAGACAATTTTTATTAGTGTGAATCTGAAAGTGATGGAGCAAAACAACTGTTTGTTTTTTTATGAGCTTATAATTATTTTTGCCTGATACACAGTTTTAAGACTGTCTTTCTTCAGCAGAGGTATCTGTAGCTATTATTTTTCCCGTATAGTTTGATCCTGTGGCCTATAGGATTGAACCGATGGTGGTCCCAGGAGTGGAATTTGAGCCAATGCTGATCCCACATCATAAAGGCAGGAAGCGAATGCACTTAGGTAAATCTGAATACAGAACTTGTAATTCTATACTGTCTGGTCATTGCAAACTGACTGGACCTCATTCAAACTGTGTTGGACCCTAAACTCTTTGTAAACCATGTAATGTTCTTTATTCAAATATGTTTCAGAATTGAGAGAGGGCTTGACCAGGATGAGTATGGACCTTAAGAACAACTTGCTAGGTTCACTTCGGATGGCCTGGAAGTCTTTCACCAGAGCTCCATACCCTGCCTTACAGGCTTCAGAAACTACAGAAGAAACTGAAGCAGAATCTGAATCAAGTTCAGAGAAGCTGAGTGGTCAGTGATACTGTACACTTTGATATCCTACATTAGGTCAGATAAGAGTAACTCCATGGTATAGGACCAATACAGTGAGCCCTAATGGGCCTTCAGCTCTGCTAGTCTTTTCTATTATCTAATAGTCACAAATTATGGAAAAACATTATTTGTGAGGAAAAATGTCAAGAGAAGCTGAATACCTGATAAAGAGGCTTTAAAAGACAACCCTCACTTGGGAACTCTTGGGGTTGTGTTAGGAGCCTCCTCTATGAAGCACCTTGCTTTACTAGGGCAATGTCTGTGTGTTCATTGGTCTGTTTTATTTGCCTGGCTGGGCACTAGCTAGTATACGCTCCTCTTAATTTCACAGTTAATGTTGCATTCTTTTTGCTTTAATTTTCAACTGCCTAACGATTTCTATCCCTCCTTATATTTAGTTTATAAACCAGAGGCAAATGAATTGGCTATCAGAGGTAGAGGAAAGAAAAAATGGGATTGAACAAAATCAGTGTGACTTGAGGAGAAGCTTTAAGGGGCTTGAGAGGAAGAAGGTACAGAAAGCTTTCTGAGCAGAGAGTACCTCATCCTACTGTAAACTTGGTAGTCTGAGGGAAAGTAAGGACAATCTTGGAGGGCTGGAAGCTTTTATTTTTATTTTTATTTTTTTAAGATTTTATTTATTTATTTGAGAGCGAGAATGAGAGAGAGAGAGAGCATGAGAGGGGGAGGGTCAGAGGGAGAAGCAGACTCCCTGCCGAGCAGGGAGCCCGATGCGGGACTCGATCCCGGGACTCCAGGATCATGACCTGAGCCGAAGGCAGTCGCTTAACCAACTGAGCCACCCAGGCGCCCGGGCTGGAAGCTTTTAGATTGTTGTTATGGTTCTTCTATGTCCAGATGTTAACACAGAAGAGACCCCTGTGGCAGTTAAAGAAGAAGTCCCACCCATCAATGTGGGAATGCTGAATGGAGGCCAGCGCATTGACTATGTGCTACAAGAGAAGCCCATTGAAAGTTTTAACGAATATTTATTTGCTTTACAAAGCCATCTATGCTACTGGTAAGTGATGTTTGTTTTTGTTTCTTGGTGGGGTTTTTTTTTTTTTTTTGGTCTGGTTGTTGCACAGCTATTTGATAGATGTAGAAAAGGGAGGATAGGCTAGTGTACATTTGGGATTAGAGTGATTTCTCATTTAGACAGTTACAAAATAACAAAATTATGTCATTTAAAGAAATCTGGTTTAAACACATTGTTGTTTTACTTTGCAGTTGGGTAGAGCATGGGCTAATGATGCCAGCAACCATGAGTTCAGCTAGCTTAGTTTTATTTTATTTTATTTTTTAAGATTTATTCATTTGAGAGAGAGAGAGAGAGAGCGCACAAGCAGGGAGAGAGAGGGAGAGGGAGAAGCAGACTCCCCGCTGAGTAGAGACCCCCCCCACCCCCGACTTATGGCTCGATCCCAGGGCTCTGAGATCATGACCTGAGCCGAAGGCAGACGCTGAACCATCTGAGCCACCCAGGCGCCCCTGGCTAGCTTAGTTTTAAAAGTGGTGTCCTTTGGTCATTGGCGGGGGACAGGATGGGTACATATTAATGTTACTGTTGCTGAAAGTATTTTAAACTCATCTGAAAGTATTGACAGTAGCTAGATCAGAATTTATTATTTTCATTTTGTTTTAATGTTTACATTTTTAATGTTTAAATGTTTTTTCCAGATTTATTGAGATATAATTGACACATTATATAAGATGTTCAACAAGATTTGATACATGTATATATTATGAAATGATTAACACCTCCATGACCTCACATAATTACCTTGTGTGTGTGTGTGTTTGATGAGAACATTTAAGAATTACTCTCTTAGCAACTTCCAAGTATATGATACAGTATTATTAACTATAGTACCATGTTGTACATTAGATCCCCACAACTTATTCAACAGAATTAATCATTATTAAATATAATTATCTGATGGATTGTAGAATGGATTAATAATGCTTATTGAAATTCATACATTATAACAGAAAAGAACTTAATCACCAAAGAAATTTAAGCTAAAGGAAAATATAGCTAGGAAAATAAGATGGGTAGGGGATAAGGATTCAAAAATGCATGCTTTTAGGTCTTTTTTTTTTTTTTTTTTTTTAAGATTTTATTTATTTGTTAGAGAGAGAGCACAAGCAGGGGGAACAGCAGGCAGAGGGAGAAGCAGACTCCTCGCTGAGCAAGGAGCCCAATGCGGGAATCATTCCCAGGATCCTGGGATCATAACCTGAGCCGAAGACAGACACTTAACTGAGTGAGCCACCCAGGCACCCCTTAAATTATGATTCTTTATTTTTTTTAGTTTTTATGATATTTTGTTTTTTTAAAGATTTTTTTATTTATTCATTTGAGAGAGAGAGCAGGAGAGCACGAGCGGGGGGGAGGGGTGGAGAGAGAGAGGGAGAAGCAGACTCCCTGCTAAGCAGGGAGCCCTACACAGGGCTGGATCCCAGGACAATCCCAGGATTGGGGCTCAATCCCAGGACCCTGGGATCATGACCTGAGCTGAAGGCAGATGCTTAACCGACTGAACCATCCAGGTGCCCCATTTTTTAAAGTTTTTATTTAAATTCCAGGTAACATACAGTGTAATATTAGTTTCAGATGTACAATATAGTGATTCAGCACTTCCACACACCTCGTGCTCATCACAAGTACACTCCTTAATCCCCATCACCTATTTAACTCTTCCCCTCATCTACCACCCTTCTGGTAACCATCAGTTTGTTCTCAAGAGTCTGTTTCTTGGTTTGCCTCTCTTTTTTTTTCTTTGCTCGTTTGTTTTACTTCTTAAATTCCACATATGAGTGAAATCATACAGTATTTGTCTTTGTCTGACTTACTTCACTTGGCATAATAATACTCTCTAGCTCCATCCATGTCATTGCAAATGGCAAGACTTCATTCTTTTTTATGGCTGAGTAGTATTATATTATGTATGTATACCACCTCTTCTCTATCCATTCATTTATTGATGGACACTTGGGCTGTTTCCATAATTTGTCTATTGTTGATAATGCTGCTATAAACATTGGGGTCCAGGGTGGTGCGGTCAGTTGAGCGCCCAGTTCTTGGTTTTGGTTCCAGTTGTGATCTCGGGGTGGTGGGATTGAGCCCCACGTTGGGTTCTGTGCACAGTGCAGAGTCTTCTTGAGACTCTCCCTCCCTCTCCCCCTCCTCCCGCTACTTCCTCGCTCTCTCAAATAAATCTTAAAAAAAAATCAGGGTACATGTATCCCTTTGAATTAATGGTTTTTTTTTTTTTTTTTTTAGAGAACGTGCATGGGGGTGAGGAGAATGGTGAGGGGGAGGCGCAGAAGAGAAGCAGAGGGAGAGAGAGAATCTTAAGCAGGCTCCACGCCTAGCTTGGGCCGGCACAGGGCTCGATCTCACAACTATGAGATCATGACCTGAGCAGAAACCAGGAGTCAGGTGCTTAACTGAGCCACCCAGGTGCCCCTGAATTAGTGTTTTTGTATTCTTTGGGTAAATAACTAGTAGTGCAATCGCTAGATCGTAGGGTAGGTTTTTTTTTTTTTTTTTTTAGTGATTATACTGATTTTATTACTTTTACTAAGCCATTTTCTTTTCTTCACACTCAATGCAAAGAAATAAAACAATATAAAGAAAAATACGTCCTCATTCACAATAAAAAGGGTCTGCTTCATTCTGCAGGACTGGGCGTTTTATATAATAGGGAGCACTTAATGGCTCAAGTGGATCAAAGTACCATTTTGATTCTGTCCCACTGAATAGAATCTCATGCATATTTGGTGACTGGACTAACTTCATGGGAGCTGTGATGTATTGAACCATTTCTGTGGTATCCCCAGATCTCACTAAATAAGAAAAGACTCCACATAAGAAAAAATAACAATCTGTCCATAACTTATATCTATAGACTCTTTGGTATAAAGTGGGAAAAGAGGCCCTTTCTGGAGTATGTGGATACAAGTATTTTTGTGGTCTCAAGATTGCTGGATTGATATTGTTTCACTGTAATGAAAATAAGGTGTATATCAACACCACTGCCAGATTAAGGAACTTCCACAGCTTGTCTCAGTTCTTCAAATAACGGAGCGAGTTCCTTTTCTAGTCTGACAGTGAGTCCTGTACTGGCATTACTGCTGGCTATGAAACTCACCACCAGAGGTAAATGATTGGATTGAACGACGTGGTAGGTATTATAGTAACAGATGATACTCTTATTTTTTGAAAGTCCAAGTTTGCTCCATTGGTTTGTTGCAAGGGCAAAAGCAGATAAGAAACCAAGTCGGAAAGCATGCTCTGGAGCACTGTCATTGCCGCTTTAATAACAGGTGTTCTGTGTGACCCAACAATAGCATGGAGCCCTTCAACACTGGGCAATTTTTTTTTCATTGTGGTTTTTATTTTCTTTTTATTAACATATAACACACTGTTTGTTTCAGAGGTACAGGTCTGTGGACAGTGGGTAATTTTTTATACAGGAATTGCTTTAGGTCATCTGCCATGATGAACATGATGAACCCCTTCATCCCGCAGGATCAGTCTCCATTCCTGGCTTTTTGGGCTGCTGTGTTCTCTTAGCCCTAAACTCAGGGACAGCTTCAAAGATGGTCTTCATCTTAGGGTAGTTCTAGTTTTAACTTTTTGAGGAATTCCATACTGTTTTCCAGAGTGGCTGCACCAGTTTGCATACCTACCAACAGTCCAGGAGGGTTCCCCTTTCTCCACATCCTTGTGAAAAAGGCATTCTTTAGGGGCACCTGGGTGGCTCAGTTGATTAAGTGCCTGCCTTCGGCTCAGGTTATGATCCCAGGGTCCTGGGATCAAGTGCTGCATCTGGCTCCCCGCTCAGCGAGGAGTCTGCTTCTCCGTCCGCCTGCCGCTCCCCCTGCTTGTGCTCTGTCGCTCTCTCTCTAACAAATAAATAAAATCTTAAAAACACTAGAAGGCATTCTTTAGAGATTTCTGAGTGTGCAGTACAGTCACATGGTTCACCATGCAAAGAAAGACAAATAATGAAAGCCTCTCTTCCATTTTGTTCCCTGCTAACTACCTTCTCCATATGCAAGTAACATGCATTTCTTGAAATTTTTTCTAGAGGTCTATTTTATGCATACATAACACAGGTGTGAGTGTGTGAATATATTATTTCTCTCTTTTAACAAGTATAGATAGTATCATATTATAGGCATTGTTCTGTAACTTGCTTTTTCTACTAGCAAGTCTTGGAGTTTTTTGCTTGTTGTATATAAAGAGTTCATTCTTTTATAGCTTTAGTATTCTACTGTATCAGTGTACCATAATTTCTTTAACTAGTCCTGTACTAATGGGTTACTTTAGATTTCTGTCCTCTTGCTCTTTATACACCTTGTTCATATTTTACCTATTCATGAATGTATCTGTAAATACTTAGAATTGGAATTGCTGGCATAAAGAATACATGGATTTGTAATATTTGATAATTATTGCCAAATAGAAGTTGTACCTTTTTGTACTCCCACCAGGAATGTATGGGAGTGTCTTGTTTCCCCACAGCTTTTCCAGCATAGTTTTTAAAAATTCTTTTTAATTTATTTTTTTATTTTAAAAATTTTTATTTTTTAAAATTCAAGTTTTATTAACATACAGTGTCATATTAGTTTCAGGTGTTCCATATAATGATTTTCCACGTTCCATATATTTTTGTGGAAATATTTTTTTCATTTTTAGATTACTTTTTTTATTAACATATAATGTATTATTTGTTTCAGGGGTACAGGTCTGTGATTCATCAGTCCCACACAATACACAGCGCTCACCACAACTGATACACCCTCCCCAGCGTCCATCACCCAGCCACCCCATCCCTCCCACCCCTGTCCACTCCAGCAACCCTCAGTTTGTTTCCTGAGATTAAGAGTCTCTTGTGGTTTGTCTCCCTCTCTGGTTTCATCTTGTTTCATTTTTTCCTCTCTTCCCCTATGATCCTCTGCCTTGTTTCTTAAATTCCTCGTATCAGTGAGATCATATAATTGTCTTTCTTATTTTGCTTAGCATAATACCCTCTAGTTCCATCCACGTTGTTGTAAATGGCAAGATTTCATTTTTTTGATGGCTGCATAATATTGCATTATACACATCACATTTTTTTTATCCATTCATCTGTCAATGGACATCTGGGCTTTTTCCATAGTTTGGCTATTGTGGACATTGCTGCTATGAACATTGGGGTGCTGCACGTACCCCTTCGGATCATTACATTTCTATCTTTTTTTTTAAAAGACTTTATTAATTTATTTGACAGAGAGATAGCAGAAGTAGGCAGAGGGAGACGGAGAAGCAGGTTCCAAGCCGAGCAGGGAGCTGGACGCGGGGCTCAATCCCAGGACCCCAGGATCATGACCCGAGCCTAAGGCAGCCGCTTAACCAACTGAGCCACCCAGGCACCCCACTACATTTGTTTCTTTAGGGTAAATACCCAGTAGTGTAATTGCTGGGTCATAGGGTAGCTCTATTTTCAACTTTTTGATGAACCTCCATACTATTTTCCAGAATGGCTGCACCAGCTTGCATTCCCACCAACAGTGTAGGAGGATTCCCCTTTCTCTGCATCCTCGCCAACATCTGTCGTTTCCTGACTTGTTAATTTTAGGCATTATGACTGGTGTGAGGTCATATCTCATTGTGGTTTTGATTTGAATTTCCCTGATGGCTAGTGATGTTGAGCACTTTTTCATGTGTCTGTTGGTCATTTGGATGTCTTCTTCGCAGAAATGTCTGTTCATGTCTTCTGCCCATTTCTTGATTGGATTATTTGTTCCTTGGGTGTTGAGTTTGATAAAATCTTTTTTTAAAATTTTTTTATTATTTATTATTATTGTTTTTTGAAGATTTTATTTATTTGACAGAGAGAGAGACAGCTAGAGAGGGAACACAAGCATGGGGAGCAGGAGAGGGAGAAGCAGGCTCCTGGCTGAGCAGGGAGCCCTGTGCGGGGCTCGATCCCAGGACCCTGGGATCATGACCTGAGCTGAAGGCAAGCGCTTAACGACTGAGCCACCCAGGCGCCCCCCCTTTTTTTCTTAAAGAGTGATGTATTTGAGAAAGAGAGCAGGGGAGGGGCAGACGGAGAGGAAGAGAATCTCAAGCAGACCCACTGACCCTGACATGGGGCTCGGTCTCATGACCCTGAGATCACGACCTGAGCCCAAACCAAGAGTAAGACACTTAGCCGACTGAGCCACCTGGGCACCCCCCCCTTTTTTTTAAGATTTTATTCATTCATTCATTTATTTATTTAGAGTGTGTGCAAGCCGGGGGGAGGGGTGGAGGAGCAGAGGGAGAGGACAGAGAGAATCTCAAGCAGACTCTGCTGAGCACAGAGCCCAATGCAGGGCTCGATCTCATGACCCTGAGATCATGACCTGAGCCAAAACCAAGAGTGGGACACTTAACCGACTGAGCCACCCAGGCGCCCCGCCATCTATACACCTTCTTTGGTGAACTGTCTGTTCAAATCTTTTGCCTTTTAAAAAATAATAGATTATCTTATTAAGTTGCCAGAATTCTTTCTATATTATAGTTACAAGTCCTTTTCAGATACATGTTTTTTCCTCAAAATATGGTTTTTCGTTTTTCCAGCAGAATGTTTTGAAGAGCAAAAGTTTTTGACTTTGATGTAGTCCAATTTATTGACATTTGTGCCTTTTTAACATATTTAAGATATCTTTGCCAAGCCCAAAGCCATTAAAATATTACCTGTACTCTAGAAATTACATCATTTTAGCTTTTATATTTAGGTCTGTGATCCATTTTCATTAATTTTTTAATATGGTGTGAGGTAAGGATTGAAGTTCATTGGTTTGCATGTGGCTATCTAGTTGTTGTAGCAACATTTGTTGAAAAGTTTATTCAGATGGAGAAATCATTGAATTGTCTTGGGTCTATTTTGTTCCATTGGTCGATTTCTCTTTATGCCAGTGAAACAGTCTTGATTACTGTAGCTTCAGAATAAATCTTGAAATCAGGTATTGTGAGTCATCCAACTTTATTCTTCTTTAAAATTATTTTAGCTATTGTCGGTTCTTTGCATTTCCACGTTTTAGATTGAGCTTGTTAATGTCAACCAAAAAGCTTTCTGAGATTTTGATTGTGATCGCAAATATTTTATCTACAGATCAATTTGGGGAGAATTGACATCTGAATAATAGAGTCTTCTGAGCCACAAACACAGTATCTCTAAGTGTATTTTGGTCTTTAATTTCCCTCAGCAATGTTTTGTAGTTTTCAGTGTATGTATTTTGTATGCTGTAGTGTTTTTGTTTTTTTTTTTTAATTTTGCTTATTTATTCATGAGAGATCACATGAACACGTGAGCAGGGGGAAGGAGAAGAGGGAGAGGGAGAAGCAGGCAACCTGCCAAGCAGGGAGCCCAATGTGGGGCTCGATCCCAGGACCCTGGATCATGACCTGAGCCGAAAGCAGATGCCCAGCTGACTGAGCAACCCAGGTGCCCCACGCTATAGTTTTTAAATTACATTCGTCGTATGCTCCTTTTTCTCTTCAGATCAATCTTTTGCCTTTTATTTAAAAAAAAAAATTGCATTCCTCCAGTTATGAGTAAGATTGAGCATCTTGACATATATTTAAGGACCATTTTTATTTCCTTTTCTGGCAGTTATTTATATTCTTTATTCTCTTTTATATTGAAATGTTTTTTGTTGTTGTTGATTGTCTGTGATGAGTTGCAAATGCCTTTTCCCCAGTTTGTCTTTGACATTGCAAACATTGGTTTCTGCTAAGTAGAAAAGATTGATTCATATTTGTTGATTTTTCCTTTCTGGTTTCTAGAATATGGGTCATACTTACATCTTCCTTATCCTCCGAAGAATTCCTTACCACAGTTTATTCTGATATTTTATGGTTTCATTTTTACATGTGAATGTTTGATTCACTTTGGATTTATTCTAGTAACAGGTATAGATTGGTTCAGGTCATTTTCCAGATGGCTATCCATTTGTCACAACACCGTTTGTTCTCTGTATATGAGTCTGGTTTGAGAGTCTCACTTTATTAAATTCCTATATAGATTTAGGACTATTTCTGAACTTCCTCTTTTTTTCTGTTGATCTGTTTATTTATGCACCAGGATCACACCATTTTAACATCTGGTTTAGCTAATGCCCCTTCACTGGCATAGGAGGAATTTCTTAACCTTAAGTCTGTATGGGGTTTTTAGGGGATAGAAAAAGCATATGAATCCAATGAAATTTTATTTATAATATTTATATATATATTTAAATTACGTTCCTCGTGTGCTAAAGTATTAAAAATATATTTTATTATAATATATATATAAAATTTTTTCTGGAGAGAAATCCATTGGTTTCATTAGATTCTCAAGTAGATACATGATTCAAAAAATGTTAAACCATGGATTTAGAGAAATGTTCGAGCTATATGTCCTTAAGGCAGTCCTTCATGATGTTTTTTTTATAATCAAATTTCTTTATGAACTGGATGTAAGTAATTGCTTGGGCACACACAGAATAATATCTGGAAGATGCATGAGAAGTTGATAACATTGATTGTCAGAAGATGGGAACTGGTGGTTAAGAAACAGAGGTGGAAGGGAAACTTCATTATTACACTCTTTCATATCTTGAATTTTGAACCATATGATTGTATTATCTTTTTAAAAAGGTGAATAACATTTAAAAAATTAAGGTGACCAACTGGATGGCTCTTCCGTATTGTTCCAAGAATGAGCTCTGTGGAAAGGGAACAGTTCTTGGTTGGTCATTTCCTACTAGTTGTTTTGTATTACCAGACATAATGTTGGACTTTTTTTTTTAAATTGTAGTGGACATACAATGTGATATTAGTTTCAGGTGAATCACTGCATAGTGAATTGACAGTTCTTTACATTACTCAGTGCTCACCATGATGTGTAGTCACCATACATTATTACAATATTACCGACTGTATTCCCTGTGCTGTACTTTTCATCTCCATGACTTACTTATTTTATAACTGGAAGTTCGTACCTCTTAATCCCCCTCACTTATTTCACCCATCCCCCCACCCCTCTCCCTTCTGGCAACCACGTTTGTTCTCTGTATATACGGGTCTGGTTTTTGTTCATTTGTTTTGTTTTTTAGATTCCACATATAAGTGAAATCATATGGTATTTGTCTCTTACTTCACTTAGCATCCTCTAAGGACCATCCATATTGTGGCAAATGGCAAGATTTCATTATTCTTTATGGCTGAGTTATAGTCCACTGTAAAATGAACTTTTGCAAAAATGAACTTGAAGGTGGTTGTGTAGATTATATGAGATAGTAGATATAAAACCTCTAGTATAAAAGTTAGTTTCTTCTTTTTACAACCTAAGTTTTCCTCTTTACAGGGAGTCTGAAGATACAGTATTGCTGGTCCTCAAAGAAATCTACCAAACCCAGGGCATCTTCCTTGATCAGCCTTTACAGTAAAAATGAATCGTGTGGCTGCTTAATGTAAGTTTTTAAATGTCACGGGTGCAGCATATTTCCTACATATTAACATGTTATGAGGAACAGTGTAGCCTTGAGCTCTTCATAAATGTACTTTTCTGTTGCCTGTCACCAAGATCTAGGTTATTATTTTTAGAGGGACTCTGGTTAAAATTGCTGAAGGAAAAGTGCAATAGCCCATTTAGAGAAAGTTCGTGTGTGTGTGTTTTTGCAAGTGACTTGGTCCAGTAGCACCTGTCATTTTTTAGGATCTGAACTCAGAATCTAAATAGTTCTGATCATCTAAGAGTTACCATTGGCACCAGTAACGATCTTAATGACGAACAGCCCATCCTGAGATTTGAGTTCCTCTGCCTTTTATTTTTTAATTTTTTTAATTTTGAAGATTTTATTTCTTTATTGGAGAGATACAGAGAGAGCTAGCGAGCACAAGTCGGGGAGAAGGAGAAGCAGACTCCCCACAGAGCAGGGAGCCCGATGCGGGGCTTGATCCCAGGACCCTGGGATCATGACCGGAGCCGAAGGCAGACGCTTAATGGCTGAGCCACCCAGGCACCCCTCCTCCACCTTTTAGATGTGTAACTAGAAAGTTCTTGCATTAGACTCCGGCATTCTGGCTGGTTGCCTTCCAGTTGTGACTGCATTGTGACCTCTGTTCCACTCTTCCCTAGACGGACACTGAAGGATCCTCCCCCAGAAAATGCACCTGCTTGTTGCTGCCGTTTCCCTCTCCTCAGCTGCATCATTTCCTGCATGTTGCCTGCCACTTATTTACCACCGGGGTCTTTGGAAGATAATCTTGTTATCTCGGAAGTGAGTGAAAAAACAAAGGGAAGACCCTATTACTTTTTACCACTGGCTTTATAGAAGCACTCGCCACTCTTCATAGTGGGGGTTGTTTGCATCTTTAATTCCAGATGATAGGTGCCATCCTTTATTGCTTATTACTTGAGATAGTATAAAGTCTGTTTTGAGTTTATTTTGGCTTGGTAGAAATTTTTCTAGGAAATTATTGCTTTAGAAAATGTTCTAGTTTGGAGCAGGCTCCAGAGATTCAGAAGGCATTTTGGGGTACACTCATCTCTCATTGGTGTTCTCTGTATTTGAAGGCTAAGTGGGTGTGAAAAAGATTGTTGGGCACCTTCCTTTGAGCCAGCTTTTCTTTCCTACAAGTCCTGTGTGAGGGACTGAAATGTAGCTTACAGAGAGTATTGTTTACTCTCTACAGCTGACAGTTGATGGCAAGGAATCACTGATGCTATTCATTGTTTTCCGAGCTGTTCGAGCTGCTTTCAGAGTTTACAGTGGATAGTTTAGTTCACATTAGGTGCATCTTTATAAAGCAAAGATATTATATATCCTAGACCTGTCCTTTCGTATCATGCTCAAATGGGGAGACTCTCAATGAAATCTGACTTAGTTGATAGTAGCTTCTGTTCTTGAGGGCAAAGTTATAAAGGCTGGCAAACCTGAAATCACACAACCTTGACCGGCTGCTTTGGTTATGAATAAAATCTTTCAGTAGTACATTTTTTTTTTTTTAAGATTTTATTTATTTATTTGAGAGAGAGAGAATGAGAGAGAGCACATGAGAGGGGGGAGGGTCAGAGGGAGAAGCAGACTCCCCGCCAAGCAGGGAGCCCGATGCGGGACTCGATCCAGGGACTCCAGGATCATGACCTGAGCCGAAGGCAGTCGCTTAACCAACTGAGCCACCCAGGCGCCCTCAGTAGTACATTTAAGGTGAAATAGAATTTGTGTGAGTCAACCACCATATCCACTTGGGTGAAGGCAGTATTGTGTGTCCTCTTTGAAAACATTTTGTAAACACCATTGCCTGCTTAGGTACCCATAATCCAGAAAGCTTATTTAACAGCCCCATGGCACAGGCCGTGTTGGCTGGGCAGGTGGCTTTGGCTGGGGGACAGGCTTCCTATTCTGAAAGAAAAACCTATGCCTGTAGGAGCGGAGGAACAGCCAGTGCGGAGTCCACGTCAGAACGTGCAAAGTGAGGTGTACCTTGAAGATGGGTGCATACAGATTGATTTTTTCCAGGGCATCTGCTCACCACTGCGCTGTATTTTCTTTCTCATTGGTCAGAGTTTGTCACTCACTTTGCAGTTCTCTTTGTGATAGTCCTTTACCCTCCACTCCGACTCCCATAGGCCTCTCTGTTTATAGAGTGGCAGAGGCAGGCAAGCTGTGTTTTGTTTTTATAAAAAATGATTTGTAAATATATCATGGTATCCAGTGCATTGGCATTTAACACTCACTTAAGCCATCCCTTTGACAGCAGTGGTCTCTCTCCCTTTCCAGAGAGAAAAGGAAAGGGAAGGTTAATCACCGTCACCCTAGAGATGGCAGAGGTAAGGCTGGGGTACAGGACCCATGGCTGGCCTTTACTTGTCCATCTGCTTATAGACTAATGCTAAGCCACTAAGAAGTGTCAGATATATGGAATAGTTTTATATTCTTTACTATATAAACTGAGTTTGAAGTAAGGGTTACTGAGAATTAAGTAGCATTCAATTATATTTTAAAGGGGAAACTTTTGTCAAGTTGTTGTCTTCAAATTTAAATTTATTCTTCATATTAGCAGAATAGATACTATTTAAGAGTAAACCAAAGGACAAGCAAGAATGAGTCCCTGTAACCAAAGATGAACAGCATAACCCTGGACACCTAGATAAACCACTGTTGGTACTAAGAAATGTTTTCTGATGGTGAGGGGCAGGCAACTGTAAAGGAGCTTTATATCTTGTCTCTCCGCCTGTGGTATCATGGTTGTATAGTACACAGGATAGTAAGTTTGAGTTAAATTCTTAGTTGTATATTATTTGCACTACTTCAGTTGTATCATGTGCAATCTCTTGACCAAGCCTGTTTTTAAACTCTGTAGAGTATCATTTTATACATATTCCCTGTTACAGAATTTGTATTGCTTAGCTCAGCAAGAGATTGTCTGCATGGAAAGATTAATAGCACTGATTAGCTTTCTGATATTTTGCACTTTTTGAAATGTTTGTTTTTTACATGATTCTATTTAAAAGTTTACGAAATACTGAAATAAAACCATATTGACCCAGTTGCCTACTTTTACCTGGTTCGATCCATAATAGAGAAGAATAATACAATAACCATTTTCTTCCCCTTTATGTTATTAAACAAATTAAGAAAATAAAAGTTTGGGGCAAAGAACTATTATTTAAGTTCTTTTCCCTTGACTGGTGTTTTCATTATCATAGGCAGATGTAGTTCAGAATTTAAAGCATGGCAATTACAAAGTCAATATTGAGACTGTTCTTCAATATTTACAGGTAATCAGCCTCCACTACAGCCAGTTAGATCACGTTATGTCAGATGGGGAAGCCAGTGTTTTTCTTTGGAAATGTTCCAGCTCTCGAACGGTACTCTACGTACCAAAAACACCCATGTTCACCATTTTTGACTGTCACATTTATTGAAGGAAAAAGATACATTGAAAATATAGAAAGTATGATCGCAAAGAGCAGGGCAGTTGTAGGTCCTATAGCATCAGTTCTGATGATGTCCTGTAATTGTCCCTTATATCCCATTATGAAGAAGAGAGAAAAAGTTCATTCTGTCCTCCAGAGAACATGTGTAATTTTTTCCTGCCTTAGCCAGTTGCAGAGTTGATGCATTTGGGCAGATCTTCAGTCATGCATGGAGGGAAAGCAGCTCATGAACACAGTTCAGGAGTGTGGTTTCAATACTAGCAAGTGATGATTTCCACTTCATTTGTCCTTACCATTTGTAAAAAATTGTTTATTTAGTGATTCAATAAATTATGCCCACAGGATTCAAAATGGACAGCAGTATTTGGCTAGACTCAAATAAGATACATGTATAACGTGGTAAAGAAGCCACAACTGGACATTTTCCTACTTAAGGCTTGATGGAATCGTCACCAGAGAAAGTAAACAGAACCAAAATAATTTAGTTGGTCATGCCTTGGGTTTTAAGATTTTGAGCTATGGAAAATGGAAATTTAACTCTGGGTTCTAAGGGTTCTAGGATATGTAAAGGTTTCTTTGCGAAAGATCCTTCCAAGAATGACATTTAAATTAAATGTAAAATGCTGTAGCTCTTGGGATACCAATCTGGTGGACTACTGGAAGATTTCTTTATCAGAATGTGTGGCACAGAGTTGTGAAAAAGAACCCTGAACCCTGACTCATGACAAATCCATGTGAGCAAAACTGCATAAACATACGGAGACAGAATGAAGTGCTCACCTGTATCTCTTAAGAGTAAAAAGGTCAGACTTTCTTGTCTTGCGCAGTTAAGAGGGGCTGATTCACCTCATCTCCACTGAGGTAGTTCTAGTTTCTAAATACTAAAATGATAAGGGTCACCAGGCTTCTGTGCCATGGGCAGTGCAAGGCTGTCCTGAAACGGTTTATGGCATTCTGCATCCGTCAGAGGAGGATAATACTGCCTGTAGCAGACATAGGCAAATGTCAGGCCAATCATGGCTCCAACCAGTACATCTAAAAGAGAGGAGATAAGGTCTTTTCTTAATCACTGGACTCTCAAATCATGTTAAAACACCACACATTACTGGCATACCGATATTGAGGGTTCGATTCCAGATCACTGCCAATAAAGCGAGTATCTCAATAAAGTAAGTCAAATGAATTTTTCGGTTTCCCAGTGCATATAAAAGTTATGCTAACACTATCCTGTAGTCTCTTAAAGTGTACAATAGCACTAGATCTAAAAAAAAGTATATACCTTAATTTAAAAATACTTTACTGCTAAAAAATGCTAACCATCATCTGAGTTTTCGGCAAGTCATAATCACTGATCACAGATCACTATAACAAATATAATGAAAAGGTTTAAAACACTGCAAGAGTTACCAAAGTATGACGGAGACAGGTGAGCAAATGCTGTTGGAAAAATAGTGCCGACAGACCTGCTTAGCGTAGGGTTGCTAGAACCTTCCACTGGCAAGAGACACAGCTCTCTGTGAAGTGCAGTACAATGGGGGACGCCTCTATAGAGAACTTGGCCCTCCAGGTTACTCTACTTGTTTGGGTGCAAAAAACCTCAATTTCACATTTATCATATAGTTAAAAGGATTATCATCAGGTTCTTTCCTAAACAAGTTAAAATACATCTTTGGGGGCGCCTGGGTGGCTGAGGTCATGATCCCAGGTTCCAGGGACACCCCCCGCATCGGGCTCCTTGCTCAGTGCGGAGCCTGCTTACTCCCTCTGCCTTTGTGCCTCTCCCCCACTCGTGCCCACTCTCTCTCTCTCTCAAAGTTTAAAAAAAACCCACATCTTTAAGTAAATATAAGCCTTTTTCCGAGGATACGCTAGATTGAATTTTTTTTTAATTCAACTAGGCAACATAGAGTACATCATTAGTTTCAGAGGTAGAGTTCACTTATTCATCAGTTGCATATAACGCCCAGTGCTTATCACATCACGTGCCCTCTTTAATGCCCATCACCCAATTACCCCATTCCCCCACCCACCTCCCACTAGAGTGGATTTTTTAAAAATTCAAGATAACAAAGTTTCACTTACTGCTATTAACCCCTTTTTCACCATGTAAAGAGTTTTAGAGAAAGCAAAAAACTGTCCAGGAGTTGCCCTTCTTTGCAAAAAATTAGCTTATTCTTAAAAACAGGGCTCCTAAGGACTTCCGGGCAATACTATCAGCTTTTTTTGAATTACGGGTTTTCCGTGAAGATACTCTGTAATTTGGATGTTTTACTATATCATTCGACTTAAATTTCTTTGGTTTAACTACAATTTTATGTTTTCTTGAACTTTGGTTTCTGAACAAAAATCTCATGAGAACGAGCTTGATTTTTTTTTACAAACTTGATTTTTATTTTAAGACAGTAAGTAAATTGATCTTTGTAAAAAATTTCTTAGAGAAAAAAAATTCTTAGAGAGTTTATTCTGAACTTAGGATGCTTCAAAATAATGGAAAAATTGGGACATTTCTCCTTGGTAATCTCTTTAAAAGGAAACTGCTTTCTCATCTTCCACACAGCTATACATACTCTTGGTTCAGAAACCCAGACTCATTTGTTTATTCATTTAACAGATACAGTCAGCGTCTCCTCTGTGCCAAATGCTAGGGATACAGTGGCAGGTGAAACATGCAGACTTGCATGGCAGGAACACCTTGCTTATTACCTTGCCAGTGATGCTTATAGTCACAGGTGCGGGACAGCGCGATCACAGATGCGAGGAGGAGAGGTGACAGAAAGGCACAGAACCTCCAAGACTTCCCACGGCCTTGTGGTGTGAAGCAATGTAACTTCCCTGCCAGGTAGAAGGAAGCGAAGGCCAGACCAGCAAATGCAACTAGAAGAGGGAAAACCTGTAAGTCTTACGTCTTTTAAAGGAAGCTCCCTCACTCATCTGCAACTAGGTGGCTGGGGGCATGAACATGTTTTATCCGTTTTTGGTACACTTGTGGTGTAGATCATCGACGAGGAGGACACAAAAGGAAAAATGAAGGACTTTACTGTGTGTCCCATAGGTAATAATACTGACCCTTAGGAATAGTGTTTGGAATACTGGCATTAAGACTTTGGGCAGGTTACTTCTTGATGCCTTAGTTTCCTGATGAATAAACAGGAATCATAAAAATAATAGTATCAACCTCTTTAGGCTATTATGGTACCAAAAGAGATAAGAATAAAAAAATGCTTTCCAAAGCACCTGCAATAAAGGTTAGTTAATATTTTTCTAACTAGTACCAGATTGCAGGATCTAGACAAATAATACAAGACTCATAAAATGTTCAAATCTCATGAAGGTAAACTACTTCCTCTGTCCTTGAATATTTACCCTAATACTTGAGGCTCAGGCTTGTGAAATCTTGGTGTTATTAAAGAAGGAGGGGATTCTCTAGTTTTTCGATACAAGAGCAAGAGTAGAGAGATGGCCCCATCCTCATAAGCTTCCTAAGCTAAATTCAGTGACCCCAAAAGGCACAGATGCTGAGTCCCTGTGGTATTCATACAGGAAGAATGTCCACTAGGGAAGCTCTTGCGGCCCTCATTCACCACGTCCTTCTCCCCTGTGCACGTCAAGTCGGACTGGGCTTGCCCATCGGGGAAGCAGCGGTAGAAGAAGTCTGGGCGTGGCCTGAAAAAATAAACATGGTCTCAACACAGATCACTTAACTCCAGAAATTATTTTTTGGTTGTATTAGATACTGTAATCCTGTTCACAGTTGGTCAGATTTAGTGTCGCAGGCAAAATAATGAAACTGGATTAGGATAGTCACCATTAAAAGAAAAACATGATTTCCAAGGTCCACATTTAAAGGGGGGGGGGCAGTCCAACACACGATAACTTTTTAGGGCAAAGAGCAAGCCACCCTGCAGCTTCAGGGGGTGTTCCAAAGGACACGGACCCCGCTGTGCTGGTCCGTGGGAACCGCTGTTCAGGGCAGCAAAGAGCCCAAGTGTCACCCGCAGGACAGCCATAGGGGAGGGAGGCCATGTTAGGTGAGAAGAGCAAGGTCAGACTGAGGATAGAGGACAGGGTGCGGTTAACCATCTCCTGCGGACTAGGCCGAGGCAGGCTCCGGGGCGTGGACTCTGGCCACTTACCTGCCCACTATCAGTTTTATTGTGTTGGTAAAGACACCATTCAGAGCCAGGGCAAGGCTGGCAGCTGGAACGCAAAGAAACTTCCTGTTAGTGCTTTCTGCCTAGGAGGACTTGCGCGGTCACGGTGCCATCAAGAGAGCAGCCAGGGTCTTTCTGAGACCGGAACGGGCAGGCTCCAGCCGGAGCAGAGCAGAAAAATCATTCTAGCCTTGAACGTGGTGGAGTACAGAGAGAGCTTCCGTACTAGGCTGGACACTAGGCTGGGGTACAAATCATCCAGCACATCGTTCACCTCGGAGGTTAACGATGTTCTCAGAGTGCCACTCTTCTCACGGGTGACAACACGGGTCCAGGGGAGATAGGACGCCTTGAGGAATGCACAACTCAGTGGCCTCCACACGCAGAGGTCACACCTCCAGTGGCCGAGATGACAGCACGGAGGAGCTAGAGACCAGCCCAGCCAGAGAGGGCTCGTTCTTACCCAGGCAGGCTTGTTTGCTGTCGGTCCCACCTGCCTTCTTGAGACATCTGGCCAGGAGGATCAGAGACAGTGGGGACAGAAATGCAATGACCTGAACCAGAAGATGGCAGACGTTAAAAAACCCAAACCCAGCCCCGGTAAAACCACGCGGCTAGTGGTTCAAGTAGCGCCTACAGGGAAGAGGGATGGGAGGCGACAGCGGAAGTCACAGGTCAGACCTAACGGGTCCCTGTCAATATGAGCAGCGGCCGTGTCTGCGGGGTAGTTGGGCACAGGGCAGCTCCACCAGCAAACGCCACCGCCATGGGCCGTTACTCTAAGGGCCAGGGTGCCTCAGGCCATCCTAAGGAGCAGAGCTCACGGAACGTGTCTCCGGAGCCCACACTGGCATCTTGCCCCTCTAAATTTGGATTTTAATCGTAAGGAAACAAAATGGCACCTCATCGAAGGGAGCAAGCAGTCCCCCACAAAGATCATGCCGGAGCCGGAAGGCCCACCTGCGCCCTAGCATCAAGCTCAGTACTAAGTATCAAGGGGCGGAAGGCAGGCTGGTTCTCCACGCACAAACATGGGCTTGGTAGGGAAATACTCGGCTTCCACATACGGATTCCGGTACAGCCACATCTCCTCGGGTTGGATCCGCCTCTGGAAGGGAGGAAGGAGCTCCGTTACCCTGGAGGGGAAACACAAATGCGCAGAGCACGTGCGTTAGCTTCCCGGGCCCGGCGGGGGCTGCCCGGCCGCCCGCCTCCTTCGCGTGGACAGCCCGCCCGCGCGCCGCTCCGGCCGGTCGGTGCGAGAAGGCGCCGGCCGCGGGCCGCTTACAGGAAGGCCGCGAACAGGGCGAGCCGCACGCCCAGCTCGGCGCCGAGGGCCGCCGCCGCCGCCGCCGCCGCCTTCCCCATCCTGCCGTCCGCCGCGGACAGACGCTGCGCTGACGTGGCAGCGGCGGGACGCGGGCCCGCCCCCGGGAGGGCTGTCCCCGGCGGCTCGGGGCGCGGGCTGGCGGGCGCCGGGGGAACTGCACCCGACGGGCGGGTTGGCGATCCGGGACGCGGGGAAGCGGGAGGCGCGGCTGCGCGCGGCCCGGCTTGCAAGCAGTGCCATTCCAGGGGCCGCCGACCCCGAGCTGGCGCCCGGGATGAAAGTGACGCACATCTCCCGCTCCCGCCCTTCGCTCCACAGCCTCCTACCACACCGAGCGAGCAGCAGCATTCTCCAAGGGCCTTCCCTCTGGGACACCACCACCAAACCCCACGTCTGTTTGCGGCACGGCAGCATTTCGGAGGACCTCGCTGTGCCGCAGGCCTCAGCGGCCGGGGGCGGGGCGGCGGTGGGGGGCACGTCTCGGGTCCTCCAGCCCGGCACCGGTGCCCTCCCTCCCATCAGGGCCTCTAGCCCAGCAGTTGTGGCCAGAAACTACAGGCAATGAACAAGTCCACAGTTTAATTTGGAACATACAGGACAATTTATTGAAGTCAATCTCAAGCAAAATGTGAACTCAGTGGAATGTCATTAAGAACCTTTCCAAATTAATCCTCACGGAAGCAAAAAACACATTTGAATTCCAAAGTATTTGTAAAATAAAAAAAGGCAACATCTCAGTAAATATAATGTACAAAAATTTATGTTCCTACCAGCACACACAGTAGTAAGAAGCTTAAAATTACAGGCAATCCTAAATACACTATAACTAGTCAACAGTAAGCTATCTATATACAGGTTAACCAAGCTTTACACGTTTCACACTATGCAGTAAAACATAGGCCAATCAACAAAATCCCCAAAATATCATATATCTTGAAGTCTATGTGGCAAACATCAAGTCATTATACAGTAATGCCCTAGTGGAACACCCCCCAGGGAAAATGAACACTAATCCCTTAGTGTCAAGAGCTTCTAGCCAAGTCACAGAAACTCAAAAGAGATTGACTTTAGTGAATATTGATGCTTTGTTATTAAAGACTCAAGTCTCGAGTGATTTAGGCAAAATAACATTTCACAGGATCTACAAAGTTTATTACAGATAAACAAAGTACAGAAATAACCAATCTACAAAGGTCATTATCATAGATAAAGATCACAAGAAAAAGAAAACAATCTGTAGGTATCTGTGTTTGTTGTGCAATATCACAAGTGGTTACAAATGAATTTCTCGTATCAATTCCAATTGTGCACACACCCTTGTATAGAAAAAGGATCTTATTAGCCGGCTGTAACCATCATTTAGCATCTTGGTCATCGGAGGCAATGTGATTTTCTTTTTAACAGAGGGTATGTGACAGCACAAATGAGATAAAAGAGCAATATTAATGACAACAGAGTAAAAAAGTAAATTGTATCCAGTCCACTCCTAACCTGACAAGAACACCTCATACATACCTCGGCCCGGTGATCTGAGGGACACCGCGCCTCGTGCACACGTCGCAGGTCTGTGGCCGGCACCCGAGGGGGCTCGCTTGCCAATTTGCAGATGCGGAAGGTCACATAAGAAAACTAAGGACCGAATAAATGACTTTGGCAACTGTTCATCTTTTCCCTTTTTCTTACGCATAACTGACTTTCACAGGCTACAGAAGGGCAGGCCGCTCCCCGCCCCCCCCCATCTGAACTTGTCACTTAAGCAATGGACTGACGGAGAAAAGAACGGAAATGGTTTTTGAAACACACAGATTACACCCTGCGTTTCAGGAGTGTAATGTAAGTGCAAATTTTTGTTTTTTCCCTACACAGGCATATATATTAAAAGGAAAGAAGAGGTGCATGGGGATAGGGTTGACAAAATGACAAAATAAAGAACACATGTGGGAAATACTCATAAAAAGGCTGCTGGTATTTCATGCAAGAGTCTCTTCCCGAATGTGTACATGAAATCTGAGCTATCTGCTGTGGACACTCTCTCCCATTTGCAGAACTTTGCCTTTAATCCAAGTTGAAGAGGACAAGAGACTAGGTTGTTTTCAAAACAGTATACAAAACAATGCTTTCTACTTCATAAGTTTAAAAGTAACTGTAAAATAAGGGGAATCTGAAGAGTTTCAAGTACTTAAAAAACCTGAATTCAATGAGGCAGAGGTCTCAGCGTTAAAGTGACTACTTCGTACCTGTGGTAAACATCATTCCCCCTCCCTCACCCTGTTCTAACCCCCTTTTCTCCCTGTACCCCGCCCCGGGGAAAAGTTGGTAGATTTCAGTATATACACATTTCCAACTTTTCAATCTTCTTTAATACATGGCAAAACCGTCTAATCAGATCTGTTCCCCAGCTTAGCTGAAAATGGAGGCGGGTTCTACTCTTGGTTTACAGATAACCGGGGACCAACTGTAAGCGGTCCGAGGCCAACGGAAATCGTTCCAAATGATCACTTTGTGTCTGCAGCAACTTGGCCAACTTGGGAAGTCGAGTCTGCGCTGCCAGAGGTACCTCCCCGGTGAGCTTCCCAAGCCCTCAGGGCTCCGCGGCCACCTGTTTTCTTATCCTGTTGGGAGCTGGCAGCGCCCTGACTTCAAGGTGAATGCTGAAGGACCCTGGGCGGGGGGGTGTCCAGAGACCAGGCTCTGTAGGCTGCTCTCTGCCGTCCAGACTGCAGCGCTCGCCCTCGCCCTGGCCCTGGCCCTGACTGGAACCCAAACCGTGCGATGAGGCCGAAAGGAAACTACTTCATGAACCGGGAGAGAAACCTGTCCAACAGCCTGCCCACTCTGAGAGTCCTCTACATGATTATCTCAGAATTCCAAAACATTATTTACAAGCATGTTTCCAAGTATTATGTGGAAATGGCAGAAGGGAGCTGGGAGCGGCCACCCCCCTATTATTATTATTATTTTAGTTTTTACATTTGTTCCTGACTTGAACACACAGAGAGCTCCCAGTTTCAGTGATTCTAAAAGTCGGCCTATTCTATAGCTTAGGCCAGATCATTTTTAAGAATTAAGGTAGAGTAGGAACTTGTTAAAATAAAAATGAAAATAAACCCCACCTCCCTCCTGACTCTAGCCCTGATTAGCTATTAAAGAAGTGAATCCCTCCGGGCGGGCCGGCCTTCCAGGAATGAGGGGCCGCCAGCCCCCGCCTGCGCCGCGCATGCCCGGAAGGCCGCCCGGGATTTCCTCTGTAGTTGTTACCCATCTGGTTTCTGAAGCTTTATGCCGATTATCAAAAATTTTACATTCGCTTCTTCTTCCAAAGAATTAACATGAGGCTAAAAAAAGAACCCACCATTATCCCATGATGCTTTAAATTATTTCATTTTGGGACAAGAATAAAACCCAACCATTTTTGCTCTGACCATGCAGATTTACAAGCTAACAAATAGCAACCACAGACTAAGAGCGAGCCACACGTCCTCTGACCGTCTCGCTGGTGAAGCGCGGGCAAGCGCAGTGCGTGTGCGCAATGCACGCAGGAAGCACGGCCCTCTCTCCCCCTTCTGCTTCCACAGCCTGCACCGAGCAGGTGGGCGGTGACAGCCCGGAGCTGTGAGGAGAGCGCCCTGGCCCTGGCGGGGCTCAAGTCACTTCCGGACCATTAAAGAGCACTCCTGGACGAAGACTCCAGAGCTATGGTTAGCTATTTTGTTTTCACCCTGATTTCTGCAATGGCAGAACGATCCTATTAGGTACCCCCAACCCCCCAAAAAGATTAAAAAATCTCAGCAGAGCTGTTGTAACACCAACAAAATGTGACACGATGAAGAAGCTGCATAAAAATACTGAAACCTAAGGTGTCTGTAGGTACACAGCACGTACCCGGCTTACCATATAAAAGTCATCAGGTGTTAAACAGCACAAAGTCCAAAACAAAGCAAGGAGGTAAGATTTCATGTGGGATACGGTTTCAGCGAGAGAGTTACATTTTGAATGTTAAAGGAAATCCTTCATGTTAGTAAGTTTAAAAAAAGCAAACATTTATCTCATATATATATACACACACACACATATATATATATAAAATAAAGTTTTAGTAGGATAAAACCTAGATTTTCTTAAATTATTTTTAAAAGGACATCCAGCTATCTAACTGCTCAAGAACAAAGTTTAGTGTCCCAGCGCGCCGTGCTGCACGTCACCGGCAGCGATCTGATTGGGTAACATGCACAGCATTTTCCATCTTGCTGTTTCTCCTGGGATCATATCCAATCAAGAGAATTCCTGGAGGCTCAATAAGTTACCTCAGAATTAATTGCTGGAATCAGGCAAATGGCAGTTTAGGAGCTTAAGTAAAGGAATTGTAGTGTGATTTGTTTTATGTTTTTTTACAAGAGAAAATCCAGTTCAATTGCACATTTACATTAAAAAAAAGAGAGAGAGAGAGAGGCACAAAAGAGCTTTTTTTTTTTTTTTTTCCAGAGAAGAACTCTAAATTGATAAGAAAAAAGGAACACACATAACACAACGGAAGGAATGTGGCCAAGCATCTACCCTCCCTCCCTTCATAAGGTTCCTAGGTATTTCTTGAGGGAAAATAAATGCCACCAGGTACCAGCAATTGTAAGCAGTCAAAATTCACAGAGAAAGTTAACGTTCATTCAAGCTAGCCCTAGACTTCTACTTAGTACAGTGTGACAACAATGTCTGACATTACTATTTACTTCATACAAGGAATACTGGAATATACATATTCCGAAGCATTAAATGCAAGTGAATTTTGTGGGCACACATCTTGATACACTTGCATCTATGAGATCCAAGCGTCCCAACCATTTTTGCTAACACTGCTTTCTTGGGAGCTTCCCTAAGTGCTTCCTAAAATGAAGTGTGTTTGTGTGGCTCTTACATACCCTGTAGAAGCGCTTCCCCTTCCTCGGTGGGGGTGATTTTAATTAGTAGAGAATACTAAATAGAAATTGTTTACATATAACAGGGGGATACCCCTACCCCTTCCACGCCCCCAAAAGAAGAACTAAACCAAAAAGACCTACTCAGATACAACTCTGATTCGCCTGTGACATTTTCACCAGGAAACTCGGCTGGGCGGGGGTGGGGGGTGGGGGTGGGAATGTTTGATTCGGAGAGGGAAGCAGAGACAGGGAAGGAAATGGCCATAACGCCCTCCAGGTCAGACTAGGGTAGGGGCCCCGTTACACTGCGCAGAGGACGGTGCCTGAATGATCCAACTCCGGCTCTGGGCCTTTCATCTCCCTTTAGCTGCCTCTGTCCACGTGTCAGAGCAACAGGGACAACCACTCTAACTCTGCATTCACATCCACATAAACACGCCTCATCAGAAATGTCCACTGTCAATGGAGAACATTTCAAACTCAGTGAGGGCACCCATTTCTGTTTTTCTCCAAAACCAAAAACCACATTATATACCTTTCTAAGTAAAGGTATCACATCATAAAGCCCAGCTAGGTTCAGACCACAGAGGTAAAATCCGCTGAGGCATCTTGTTTTCAAGAGGCCAGATTCAATACTCCCACGGAGCCCTTCTCTAAGACTATGAAAGTGTTTGGAAGGCAAAGAGAAGTGAGCCTACCTACTGCTCAGCAAAGAGGTATATAAAGATCACCAGAACCTTTTCTAGAGGGCCTGCTCCAACTGCTACTTCAAACACACACGCACACGTACACTGAATAGACTATCTGAACTACACTTCTCCAAAGTTTTAAAAAATGAAAATAAATAAAGGAATCAGGGCTACTTTTGCTTTTTACACCCAAGGAACACATCCTAGACTTTAAATGTATCTCATTAACAAAATTTCTTTTTCTCTTCGTTATTTTAAAAGCGAAGACATCTCTTTTTCCCGCTGTAAGGGCATGGAAGCATGATAAAAGGCAAGAGAAGACCAAGGGACTTTGGCCCGCCACAAAAAAATCCCCAACCCAACAAAACAGAAAAACAGACACGGCCAACTGCTTCTGCCCGCACGCGCTGGCCCTGGTCGGCGCAGCGGCAGCTTTCTCCCACTAACGTGCCATCGAGTCACTTGTTTCTTTTCCTTTTTTTCATCTCAATAACAAAAAGAAAAAAAGGAGAAATCACCACCCATTTATTCTTTCAGTTCTTCTCCGTGATCTTGTGATGCCAGTTTGCATTTGATCTTGCTCCAGGATTCTGGCGACACAGGAGACTCGGGGTCGTGCTCCGAGCAGCAGAGCCGGCCTTCCAGAGCAGAGGGGACCAGCGCGCCCGCCTCATGCTCTCTACAAAATGAGCGTGGGCAGAACTCGCAGAAGGAGACGGCCGCACCGCTGCACTCCTCGCACTGATGCCACGGGCACTCCCACTTTCCTGCGGAGGGGTGGGCACAGGGAAAAGAGCCCCGTTAGTGGCCGTCGTGATTACCCACGAAGAAGCCGGGCTCACGCCATCTGCTCTGACTGGAGACCGAATTCAGCTGACTACGACTCGGCATCTCGGCCACACTCACGTCTCAGTGGACGACTGAGCGTGGGCGTGCGCTCCGTCCCAAACTCAATGCCACGGGGGCCGACGGCTCGCCCACGGCAATAAGGAGCAAGAAACCGATCCTCCTGGCCCGCACCTATCCCATATTTGCAGACAGATTTCTCACTAGCATACTTTCGGTTCAACATTATCCATTCCATGGCTCCACTAAGGGGAGTGAAGTACATTCTAGGTGACACATCGTTGGCAGTCGCAAGTCAGGGAAAGGGTCCTGAAAGGCTCGCTTACCATATGGTGGCTGAGTCAGGTTAAGGCATAAGAGGTGGTATGCTTTGGGACAGTCTTTTTTGTCACACATGACCAGCTCTCCACCATCTCCACATTGAAAACAGTAGTCTTCATGCATCTGCTTTGGTTCTGCTTTGATTTTTCGCCTCTTCTGCTTTAACTTAGCATTTCTGGCCTTTTCTTCGGCTGTTGACGCACACGTCGACTGGCGGGGAGAAGGATGAACACAGCGCGTGAGGCTCTACATAGAAAGGGAGCTCCCATAACCTCAGGCTCATCTGAGTTCCCTTGAACTCTTTTGTTCAATTACCTAAAAACCAGCAGGAGGACTTATCCCATAACAGTACTAAAATAAAAATAAGGCTTCATTTTCTCTGACTTTTGAATACGGTGCTTTGTGTTTTAAATTGCAAGGATCCTGAGATGTAATTCATGTACCACAGCACTCACCATTTAAAGTGGCTCATTCCGTGGTTTTTGGCATAGTGTGAATTTTAAAAAAGTTTTTGAAAAGGATGTTGATAACCAGATTTAATGCAAATGCAAATGCAAACACCTCTTCAGAACCTGACAGATCTTACTGAGAGCTGCTTCACTGGAAAGTCAGAGAGTCTACACTCCGGTTAAGGTGACAGCTGTGGACTAAACCGGGGACCCACTCGCCAGCCCTTTCCTGAGATGGTCACAGACTTCCACAGCCTCACTGCTGACTTGCCGCCGGCCTGGGGCGCTCGCTCCCCGCGCAACTGACCTTGGGCCGCACGCCCAGGAAGCCGCTGCAGTTCTCTGCGCCGCAGTGGCACTCGGTTCTGCCGTTGCCCAGACAGTCCAGGTTGTAATTAAACGTTAACTCCATCCCTAAAGCGAGAGAAAGAATTACTCATCCTCAAGTCTCAGGGAACAGACATGCTGTCACACACACACTCTCATAATGAAAAGAGAGACTTAATTCTGACCTGAAGGCTTTTCCCTCAGCCGTGCTCTGCACTGAAGAGTGACAGGGGAAAAACAACAGAGGGAAACATCCCCACCCACCAAGGATTACAGCAAAACAGTCTATAAAAGCCGTCATATCCTTCCCATTGAAGTGCTCAAAAACAATGTAAGAGACGAAGAATCTGAAATCTGTGCTCGAGAGAAATGGGCTCTGGCTTAGCTTGCTTTTCTCAAGCTAATTTACAAGAATTTCTGAATGAACAGAGTGGCGGCCACACTATCTCCGGCGACTAACGCCTTAGCGCATGCTCGGAACGGAGTTCACAGTGCGGATTTACTATTTACACCAAAGACCCAGGGATTCGGACTGGGAGGTCCAAGCTTGCTGCTGGCTGGTCCTGAACAGAGTTCCGGGAATGCAGTTTCTCTTTTAGCTACAGCTCTTCTCTTCTCACCCATTTCCCTAAAACCTGGCAGAGAAGAAACTAAGTGTTGCTGGTAAGATGCTGGATGGCTGAGGAGACATGGAAGCAATAACGGCCTTCGGGAGCTTTTCGTGTCTAATTTGAAACAGACTGATCTTTCAACTAAAAAACAAACAAACAAAAACCCCCCCACACAAACCAAGAAACCAGCTGATGCTAACACAGTATGTTCATACTTTAAAGAAGAAAACAAAAGCTTAAACATCTGGTTATATTGGGCAGACAGGAATCATTGGGAGGAGTCATTCAGGAGGGTCGCGGACACACAGGATTCTGTAACATCCTCTTGGACAGAAAGGCTCTTGCTAAACTCCCTTTTGCAGGACATGGATTTTCACTTCTTAGTGGCAGATAACAGTTTCAAATATAATCCTATCTTACTTGAATAAATACTTGAGCATCAAACCTTGAAGGATGTCCTGCCCAGAGAGAGGGGCACGGGGAGCAAGTAGCTTTTTTACCTGCAGGAATATCACAAAGAGCAAAAAGTCCAACTCGAACATCTCCATTCACTGTCCACTTTTGTGTTTCACAGTTTGGATTACAACTGTGGTTCATAAAGCGAGAATAATTTCCTTTGGGGCCAGCATCAATTATACGGTCCTTCAGAAAGAAAAGAAATGAAAGGTACCTCTGACATAAAACGAAGTACAAGCCTCTCTCAGAAACCTCCAACTCGGTCAAGAGCCACAGGAAGCAGCGTTTTGCTACCAGCCGAAGTCTAGCAGCTGACAACTCCCACAACACATGCTCTCCGGGCTGGTGACCAAGTTCTCTAGCTGATGAGTTTCAAGTCAAAGCAATTAAGATAAAGTGGAATTTATCTTAAAGTTGTTTAAACTTTGTTTCTAGACACAGACCATAGTAAAATGCACTTAGAAGATGACCCGGCCACAGGGGTGCCAGAGCGCAGAGCTCAGCCAGCCGCTTGGTGTGGGAGCCATGAGACTTGCTGTCAGCCCTCCTTTCCTGCTCTGAACAAGCAGCGAAACCAGTCTGGGGGTAAATGGACAAGAGAGCAGGCCATAAAGAGGGACGGAGGAAATATGGAAGCCTTTCCTCTGAATGAAGATTTGGACGTCTGATCGACGGAAGGGCTATCGTGTGGGACATACTCTTCAGTGGTTACCTGTTCCTTCTATTTTACTTACACTGACGTTCAGAACACAGTAAAAAGCTCAACATTCTGAATTCGAACTCTGATCATCCGGATGAGCTCTGGAGGACGGAGCCTCCCATGTGTCATCAAGATGGCTGGAGGGGCCCCGACAGTGAGGAGCGGACTTAAAGGGCTACTCAGGCATCAGAAATAAATGGCATTTTAGGTTTATGAAATTTCTGTTCATGGAAGTTGTAAAACTGTCAAACAATGACATATCAGTTAAAATAAACTTCTTGTAAGTGATTTCTAGCTCTTACTTTTAATGATATTCTAACTCAGTTTCAGGGAGAGCCTGGAACACAGGAAACATGGGTACTAGTCTTAGCCCTTCACTCGACTGTGACAAGATATCCAACAGATCGCTTGTCAGGGCTGGACCTCAGTTTCTCATCCTCTGCAAATCAGAGGACTGCTGAAGAAATTGCACAAGATAACAGATGTCCCGAACGTGTGACAAATGGGACTTATGAGCATACGGGTTAATCTAGCAGCTTTATGATCATTTCGCTTATGATGGCATCCATTTGTCCTACCTCAGACATGAAGTTTCAGTACACAGAACAATTTAGAGTTAGAATTTTTGCTAAATCAGAACTTTAATGGGGCTTTAGAACTTAGCATGACAGAGCTGATGGTCTCGGTCAGTGATGGAGAAACTGAGGGCCAGGTCCTTCAGTGACTAAGAAGAGCTGGGACAAAAAGCCCCATATGTCCGCCCTGGTCCTGGTCATCTGTCCACTCACATGCCATGTGCAAGGCTTCAATAATCAGCCTTTGTGTAGCCTGCTATAATTAGCACATTATGGGAGCTAGCATACTGGCTACTGTAAAGCGTTCATTCTCCTGAAAAAAAACAATCAAATTAGAGGAAACGGAGTTCAATCTAAGACCATGAAACAAAGACCCAAAATCCTTTTTTCTTACAAAAAAAAAGCAATTTTACCTTGGTAACAGTTAACATATAAAAATTAGTTACACTGTTCTCGTGGGCTCTCTTGATTCGCAATCTGCATTCTTCTTCATCAATTAATTCGCCAACATATTCATTTACAAATTCGCCCTGCAGAGAAGCATGCACTATGTAAATGTAAGACCAGTGTACTCTCTTTGAGAGCATTCTTTAACACCACATGTATAATCCAAGAGAATTAACCAAAAAGAATTCTGGAAATCTAACGCTAGAAACAACAGTAGTTGTCATTCCCTGGCATGCAGGGGGCACTGATTTTCTCGTAGCCGCGTCTCAAAAGGTGATAACCCGTCTTTCCTTGCTGACAATATGATTTATGACACTATGTCCAAGGGACATAATGATGGGAGCCTGAGATAAGGCTAACTCAAGTCTTTGAGGCTGTATTACAACAGACTTTTACTAAGTGTGCAGAGTTAGG
This sequence comes from Leptonychotes weddellii, assembly GCF_054177405.1. Taxonomy (NCBI): domain Eukaryota; kingdom Metazoa; phylum Chordata; class Mammalia; order Carnivora; family Phocidae; genus Leptonychotes; species Leptonychotes weddellii. The sequence goes on from NC_138370.1 coordinate 29,070,336, forward strand.
GTTAATGCCCGTTAAAGATCTGAATCGGAAACAAATGAATTCTTTTTTTAAAAAAACTTTTTATTTTGGAGTAATTCTAGATATTCACAGGGAGTCGCAAAAATAGCGCAGAGAGGATCCGTGCGCCCATCAGCTGGTATTCCCCGCCCGCAACATCTTACAGAGCTACAGGACTGTATTAAAACTAGAGAGCTGACCTTGGTACAATCTACAAATCTTATTCACACTGCACCAACTTTACATGCACTGCGTGTCTGTGTGTGTGTGTGTTAGTCCTATGGAATTTGGTCAGGCGTAGAATCATGTCACCATCACCACAACCGAGATACAGAACCGTTCCATCACCACACAGACCACTTGTACAGTCCTTTCTAATTACACTGTCCTCCTTCCCTCCTCCACCCCATCCCATCCTTAATCTGTTCTCCATCGCTGTCATTTGGAGGATGCTCTATAAATGAAATCATACAGTATGTAATCTTTTGAGGTTGGCAATTAAAAAACCCCTCAGTCTTAATTCTCTTGAGACCTGTCCCATTTGTTATGTCAGTAGCTCAGTCTGTTTTCTCCCACTGAGTACTCTTTCACACTATGGACGTACTGCGGTTTAACGGTTCACTCTCCTGAGGAATGTTTGAATTATTTTCATATTTTGGCTATTACAAATAAAGCTGTTGTGAACATTCTGGCAAAAGTTTTTGTGCAGACATAGGTTTTCATTTCTCTGGGAGAAGTGGCCAGGAGTGCAGCTGGTTGGGTCAAATGGTGAGTTTGTATTTAATTTTTTAAGAAACTATTTTCCGGAGTGTATGCACCATTTCACATTCCCATCATACTTTCCCACTGTAGGAGAGACCCAGTTTCTCCATATCCTTTCCAGCATCTGGTACTGCCGACTACTTTTCGTTTTGCTATTCTCACAGGTGTGCAGGGATTAGCTTCTTTTATTACTTTTTAAAGATTTTACTTATTTGAGAGAGAGAGCACAAGCGGGGGGAGGGGCAGAGGGAGAGGGAGAAGCAGGCTCCCCGCTGAGCAGGGAGGCCGACACAGGGCTCAATCCCAGGACCCCCGGATCAGGACCTGAGCAGAAACAAAGAGACAGACACTTAACTGATTATGCCACCCAGGCCCCATGATTAGCTTCTTTTAAAATAAGGTAAATACTATACATTCAACATCTTGTGTTTATAAATTCATAGTCATTAACCCTTTCACCTCGAAAGCATGGCTGATTCAATCCAGGACAAGAGCATTACCTACAGAACTTTTCGGTCTCAAGAAAAAGAAATGTCTTGGGAAACAAAAAATGTATTTGCTTATTGTCGCACCAGGCTTGTTCTTCTTCCCACCCCCGACCTCCTCCCCCATACAAATTTTCACTAGCCCTTCTCACGGTTCTTAGAATCACAGAACTGATAGTAAATATCAGTAATCTAAAGAGAAGTACCATATTTTCTGATTTTGGCAAATCATTAAGAACATAAGCCAACGTTCTTACAAATATTTAATCTTTCTCTATTGATAAAAACAAAAGATTGTCAGTTCTGTAACATAGAGAAAAAAGTTAATGGGTCAAATTGGAAGGAACCAACCTAATGACCCACGCATGTCTCTTCCCTTGGTGGTCTGCTGTTAGTGGGGTCAGTGAGGCTCTGAGTCAGCCTCAAGGAGCTACATACTTGTTTCCACTGGGGAGTGGTCACCCCAAAAGTTGACCTCTGGCTTTTTTCTCCCTCCCATTTTCACTGACTGTTAACCTATGACAAAGAATTAGGTTAGAAAAAGAAATGTACAAATACAAAAAAAGAAGAAAAAGAAATATACTACACTGATAACTGTAACACTATAACAGAACAGTTTATTTTCTCTACCTTTCCCTTCCAGTTCTTTCTCGCAAAGGACGGAGGAGGGTCTGCACATTTGTGTGCCACGCTCAGTCACCTTACCGGGCTTTCCCTCCATCCAGCTGGGGCTGTGTCACAGCTGATGAACAATTCGCACCATCACGTGGGACCACCGCCCTCACAGGTCGGTCCTCGCCACCCCGTGTTACTAATTTAATGGCAGGTTTTCTTTAACTGAAACCCATAGAGCAGAACTTCAACCAAGTTGGCTATACATCATCTTTTCCACGTATTAGGATTCAAGGTAAGATTTCATTTAAAGAAATGGTTCTGTGGCTGTCAAAGCTTCAGTATCATGTATTATGGTTTTATGAAAATGAGTGAATACAGGAAAGTTAAAGGGCTGATATCAAACAGGAAGAGTGCAAGTCTTAAAATTTGATACCACTGTAAATAAATATTCCTAGCTATTTTGTAAGAGAAATATTTCAGATGTCCCAAGGGACAAACCTTAGCTTCAAAGAGTTGCTTACTGGGGCACCTGGGTGGCTCAGTCGGTTAAGCATCTGCCTTCGGCTCAGGTCATGATCTCAGGGTCCTGGGAATTGAGCACCAGCAGGGAGCCTGCTTCTCCCTCTCCCATTGCCCCTCCCCCCTATGTGTGCACGTGCTCTCTCTCTCTCCCCCCTCAAATAAATAAATAAAATCTTAAAAAAGAAAAAACCAAAAAACGAAAGAGTTGCTTACTGGACTTAAAACCATTAACTGTGGGGCACCTGGCTGGCTCAGTTGGTAGAGCATGGGACTTTTGATCTTGAGGTTGTTGAGTTCAAGCCCCACATTGAGTGAAGAGATTACTTAAAAAAAATAATAATGGGGGGCACCTGGGTGGCTCAGTCGTTAAGCGTCTGCCTTCGGCTCAGGTCATGATTCCAGGTCCTGGGATCGAGCCCCGCATCGGGCTCCCTGCTCCGCGGGAAGCCTGCTTCTCCCTCTCCCACTCCCCCTGCTTGTGTTTCTGCTCTCGCTATCTCTCTCTCTGTCGAATAAATAAATAAAATCTTTAAAAAAAATAATAATAATAAAATCTTAAAAAAAGACAAACCCAAAAGACACCCATTAACTGTGAATTCAATTGTGAACAAAAATAACCAAATAAAGAGCTTTAAAAATGCTAGAAATCTGTCCTTAAAGACTATGGCAAAAAGGTAGGGTGTAATTCAGCATTTAATATATATTTATTTAATTTCTGAGAAAGAAATCATCTTGTAACAGGAAGTCCCTTTTTTGGCTCTGGCACACATTTTCAGGAATCTGTTATGTGTGAAAAGAAGAGGACTGGCTGTGTACAATCAGTTTCATCTTTGGCTTCTGTCCCCTCAATGCACCAAAAGTCTTTTCCATGTTGCTACTCAGTCTTTTATGATTTTGCTTTTCAGGAATTTATACTTCCAGCTATTTTGTAAAAGACCAACGGTCTTACATTAGCAATCCCTCAAGAGCTAACAGGCAGAATAATCCTGGCTATATTTTCTCTTGATTATATTAATTTAATAAATTAGAATACATTTTAAAATAAATGCAATTACTGGATAAATTTCAGGATAACCCCTAAACCTCCCCTGAAGTCACAGGCAAAAATTTGTATTATGATATGCATGGCATTAAAGTAACATCAAAAATTTTGCATTCTAGGGGCACCTAGCTGGCTCAGTTGGAGGAGTGTGCTCCTCTTGATCTCAGGGTCCTGAGTTCGAGCCCCATGTTGATGTAGAGATTAAAAAAAATAAACTTAAAAAATTTTTTTGCATTCTATAATGACTTTTTTTTGTTTTACTTTTTTAAGTAGGCTCCACGCTGAACTCAGGACCCTGGGATCAAGACCTGAGCTGAGCCAAGAGTCAGACACTTAACCAACTGAGCCACCCAGGCGCCCCACTTACAATGACATTTAAATGCTGAGGGCCTTTGGCCAAGAGACCCAATGCATGTATCTAATCCATCAGCGAATCCTGTTGGCTCTGCCTTCAAAATGTCAGCAATCCACCCACTTCTCTCCTGTTCTGCGACAACCCTAGCGGTCCACACCACCATCATCTCTCTCCTGGATGATAATGATCTCCTTTTTGCTACTCCTTCAGCCTGTGACCATAAATACCCCAGACTACAGCCAGAGTTTTCTTCTGAACCCCAAGGGTGGCACACAGGTACTTAAGGTGGCCCCCAAGATGCCTGTCCCCTAAGGCTTATACCATGGTGTGATCCTCTGTCCTTGAGTGAGCGGGATCTGTGACATAAGTCTAACCAATAGACAATGGTGAAGGTGACAGGATGTATGTTATTATATGAGTTTGTTACATCAAGACTTTAGCATCCATCTTGCTGGAGTGGAGTGTCTCTCCCCCTTGTTGGCTGTGAGGGAGCAAACAGCCATGTTGGGGAACCCTATTTGGCAAGGAATCGGGGGCAGCCTCTAGAAGCTAATAGCAGCAAAACAACGAGAACAACAACAACCCGAGACAAAAAAACAGCTGAAGCTCTCAGACCTACAGCTTCAAAGAGCAGAATTCTGCCAATAGCCATGCAAGCAGGAAAATGGATCCTTCTCCAGCTGAGGCACAATAATGAGAATCCAGTCCTGGGCAGCATCTTGAATGAAACCTTGTGAGACCCTAAGTAGAGGACCCAGCCAAGCACTGCCTAACTCCTGAGCCCTAGAAACTGTGAGAAAATAAAATGTGTGTTACATTATAAGTTCCCAAGTTTGCAATATTATTGTTATGCAGCAATAGAGAATGAGCACATCAGCTCAGATCAAGTCACTTCCCACTAAAATCTTCCAGAAGCCTCCCTCCTGTGGCCTCTAAGGCACATAAGATGTAGCCCCAGGCCACCCTCCCTCACATCTCCTACCTACCAACCGCCCCTCTCCTCCTCCTTCTCCAGGTGCACTGGCTCTCCTGCTGTTTCTGGAGCATGCTAAGGCCTCTGTCCTTGCTTTTTCTTCAGTTTGAAATGCTCTTCTCCCTTATGTGCCTGCAAGGCTTTCTCCCTCATGTTCATGTCAAACGTCACCTCCTCAACCCTCCTTAACCAAGCAGTTTGAAATAACCATCCCTGTCAGCAGCCATCCCCTTTGACTGCGTTATTTTTCTTTGCAGCATTTTAGTGGTACTCAACATTATATATCTATTTATTACCTGTCTCTAGCAGACCTACAAAGGTGTCTTGTTCACTACTGTTTTTCCAAATGCCCAGAGGAGTACCTGGCACACAGAAGTAGCTTCACAAACACGTGCTTAATGAGTGAGTTTCACCTCAAGCAATCTAACCTATAGAAATCGGTGCCTAAAGGGGCACCTGGGTGGCTCAGTCGGTTAAGCATCTGCCTTCGGCTCAGGTCATGATCTTGGGGTCCTGGGATTGGGCTCTCTGCTCATTGGGGAGTCCGCTTCTCCCTCTCCCTCTGCTTTTCCCTCTTTCCCTGCCCCTCCCCCCACTCATACTTGCTCTCTCTCTCTCAAATAAGTAAATAAAATCTTTAAAAAAAACCTGGGTGCATGAAGATAGATGATCAAGAATGTTCATTATAGAATGAAATATATATATAAATTTATTAGAAAATAGGTGAAATAAGTTATGGTACATTTTACTATGGAATACAATGGGACTGTTGCAAAGAATGAGGAGAAATCTGTATGTATTGTCATTAAGGTGTATTTATGATATATGAAGTGGGATAAAATAATATGTATCATATTTATGTTTTAAAAAACCCTGTAAGTATAGAATATCGGAATATGTATTTGTATATGTTTACATTTATAACTGTGTAGAAAAAGTTATAAAAGGCTACATGATAGCCTCTTAACAATGATCATCTCTGGTGAGGAGATGAAAGGGATGAAGGAATTTCATTCTTTATTATCTTTTTTGTGTTGTTTGATTCTCTTTCCTACATTATATGGTGCTTTTTAATTACAGATGTGATTTTTTTTTTTTTTACAGGTACAAAAATGTCAAGAGTAACCTAAAATGCCCACCAGACCTACCTTCTCTCAGTGGAAGCCTCTCTGTGTTCTCTCTCCATGGGGACTAGGCAAGCAGGGGGTGGTGGTGGGGGGAGGGTTGGGGGAGGTGGGCTGGGGCCTGGTTTTAAAACGCACACTGTTCAGGCCTGTCCCAGGTATTTCAGTAAGACCCTCTGGTAAGGATCCCAGGAGATCCCCAGGATCTCTGAAGTTTGACAGCCACTGTTTGAAAGTAGGATTTGCTGGGGATTTTCATTTTTGAGTTATTTGCATTTAAAAATTTTTCTGCAAAGAGACAGCTTTGAAAACTGCCTCAAAGTATAAGAATGAAGATAATTTGTAAGTGTCAAAGACCTCAACTTCTGCCAATTGCTTTTGCATATATAATCTGAGACTGGTAGAAACCCTTTCAAATACGTAGGGCAGGGATTACCATGTCCGCTGGAGAGCAGGGGAAACTGAGGCTCAGGGAGTGAGAGACTTGGCCCTGGCCTCATGGCCATGGAACAGTGATGTGGGCACGAAGTCCTGGGTCTGCTAGTTTCCATCCCAGCACGTTCTGACCTTTGCACTCTTTTGACTCTGCGAAGCCTTTTATAGCTCTTTTGCTTAACAAGTAAAAAATATTTCAAAGAGAAAATGACCGATGTCCCTTCTCCTTTTTATGCCTAATCACAGGACACCCAAAGTTTATGTATACTTTATTACTGCCTCTTCCTACCGCTCCCGCTTTGCTCGAGAAGTGCCCACGTTTCACCACGGTAAGTTCCAAAATTTTGCCATAAATCCCCATGCATTTCATCCCTAAGAGAAGATGAAGCATCTTCTAAGAGGCACAGGCCCTGGTCTGTCCCCCCGGTGCCCCCGGCCCCCGCTACCTTCTTAATGCTCCTTTTGGTCCTGAGGCCCCAGCCCCTCCGCTCGGTCTTGATGATCTCGGCATCAGGGTAGAGCCTCTTGGTGAAGCACTGGTTCTGGCAGCGCTCGCCGGCCGGGCACACCTGCGGGTGGCACTCGTACTGCAGCATGCGGTTCAGGCACTCCGACTCCAGGCCGCACGGGTTCTCATCGGCTGGCTTGCAGTTGCAGCGGGGAATCTCAGACAGGTCTGCAACATGGATCTGTACCTTTCCTATCACTTTGTTAGCCTAGAAGACGAAGCCACAAAGAAGAGGAAGAATTTAAACAGGAACATCAGACACAGCCAGGCGATTTCTCGTTCGGGCTACTGCCTTGTGGCATGACTCTGAGAAAGGCTCTTTCTTTTTTTTTTTTAAAGATTTGATTTATTTATTTGAGAGAGAATGAGAGAGAGCACATGAGAGGGGGGAGGGTCAGAGGGAGAAGCAGACTCCCTGCCGAGCAGGGAGCAGGGAGCCCGATGCGGGACTCCATCCAGGGACTCCAGGATCATGACCTGATCCGAAGGCAGTCGCTTAACCAACTGAGCCACCCAGGTGCCCGAGAAAGGCTCTTTCTATCTTGACCTCAGTTTCCCCGTGTAGAAGCTAAGAACAAGATGGCCCCTACCGAGTGGACAGAAATATCAAAGTCTGATGTAAATTCTCCCTTATTTATCTTGTGTATTTCTTCTTCTTCTCGCTGATGGAAACTTCCTAACTGAAGACAACTGTGGGCTTTCTGGAAGAAGAGGAGCTGAACACCTACATTCTCATTTGGTTGCAGGAGAACCTGGTCGGGCGAGAACAGGATTCCACATGGAACATGGTGCTCCTGGCTATGAGAGGGCTGATCAACAACCTCCTCACAGCACAGCAGCTGTGGCTCCCATTTTATGCTTCCAACAAAAGCTCCCGGTCTGTTCTACCGAAGACTGGGTGATAACTGACAAAGGTTTTCGTAAGTCAGAAAGTGCCTTCTAATGACGAAGACAGTGATGCATTTCCTCTTGCCTGTCAGATATGAGTGTTTTCATGGACAGAGACTCACTTTGATGTGTTTGTAAGGAGGAGGTTTTCTTGAGTTTTTTTCAATCTCTAGTGCTTCTCTGCTTTCTCTTTGTGCTTTCAATTCCTGGAAACGTTTTGCAGCTTCTTCCAGTGCTGCCAATAAGACCAAACAAAGTATATAAATACCAAAAAACAAACAAAAACTGTTAGGAGGGCAGTTTTACATTGCCTTCCCAATGCCCTGGATCTGGCCCAAGGCTTTCTTCTTAAAATTATTCCGGAAATGACCATTTTCCACCAACATAGTGTAACACTGAGAGAAGATATAACTCACGTACAGCTAAAGCTGCTCTGTGCAAGGTGCGGCCTCACAGAGGTCCTACTTCAATAATCAGACGCTTCCAAGTAAAGCAAAAAAAATAACCAACCAACCAAAAAAATCCCCAGTTTTTTACGTTGTACCAGATTTAAATTCATTTTACTCTTACCCAGAAAGCCAAACTTCCTGGAAACTTGTTGCAAAAACAGTTGTAAGGCTCTTTGTGAGAAGCTTTTACTACTCTTCTGTGACAAAGAAGCTTCACTTGATTAAGAAGACTATTTCCAAAATAATCTCTATGTTTGTAGAAAAATTGCTGAAGAAACTCCTTTCACACAGATGGCAGAGTCTACTATACTGAAATGTATTTTTCTAACTGACTGGATAAGATGTGGCTCTAACGTGACTGGATGCTTACAGGCACTGGATCATAACACCTGGTGAAAAGTTCTCTAACACCACAAACATGTCCTATGCAAGTCAGGACATGCTGAGAAATCAACCGTGGAGTCTTAGTTTTGAGCCCCTGTAAACATCATCCAACTTACCTTTTTTGAAGGTCTTGTTAATACTAGTCTGTCCCTCAGCAAAGCTTTTGTCTCCTTCAACGTAAGGGAACACTCTGCCCTGGTGTACCCAATAGTAGTCATGAGAACCAAAGAAGAACACAGGGAAGTCCCCCAAGTCATGCTTAAGGCCCTGGATGTTCAGTGGCACAGACCTGGGATTGCAGATTTCTGCTGGCCACCATCTGAAAACAAAAGCAATTGCAGATCAAGAGAATGAACAAATCATACCATTCTGATACATGGCTGGGCGGGGGTGAGGTTTTGTACACTGCAATTTTCATTCAGATTCTAAGGACAAAAAATACCTTATCTTTAATCCTGCTAAACCACACAACATTTAAAAATATATTGATTTGTGAATTAATGAAATAGTGAACATAGACTAAACAAACTATACCCTAAACACCCAATCTAGTTTTTTCTTTAAAAATTAATACTTGATATGGGGCTCCTGGGTGGCTCAGACGGTTAAGCGTCTGCCTTTGCTTCAGGTCGTGATCCCAGGATCCTGGGATTGAACCCCATGTCGGGCTCCCTGCTCAGAGGGAAGCCTGCTTCTCCCTCTCCCTCTGCTACTCCCCTTGCTCCTGCTCTATCTCAAATAAATAAATAAAATCTTAAAAAAAATAAAAATTAATACTTGACATAAAGAAATACATATCATGAACATACAAATTATAAAACATAAGAACTTGCTACCCAATTTAAGAATTCTAATTCTTAAATTCTATACCAATACTATTCCAAACCCAACTTCAATCCTAAAAAAGTCATGTGTTCCTCCAAATTTGACTTTTTAAAAAAGATTTTATGTATTTATTTGACAGAGAGAGACAGAGCGAGAGAAGGAACACAAGCAGGGGGAGTGGAAGAGGGAGAAGCAGGCTTCCCGCGGAGCAGGGAACCCGATGTGGGGCTCGATCCCAGGACCCCAGGATCATGACCTGAGCTGAATGCAGACGATTAACCGACTGAGACACCTAGGTGCCCCTAAGAATTAACTTAAAATGTAGGCAAGAGGGGCTCAGTTGGGTGGCTCAGTCAGTTAAGCATCCGACTCTTGATTTTGGCTCAGGTCATGATCTCAGGGTCATGAGATCGAGCCCTGAGTCAGGCTCTGCACTCCGCCCCTGCTTCCCCCACCTTCAGCTCATGTGCTCTCTCTCTCTCTCTTAAAAAAAAAAAAAAGGCAAGAGTCTGTGCTCAAATTGTTAAAACACTATTTTGTGTAATAAATATTTTAGGAAATGGTTATTTCTTTTTTTTCTTTTTTAAGATTTTATTTAGGGATGACTGGGTGGCTCAGTCGGTTAAGCGTCTGCCTTCAGCTGAGGTCATGATCCCAGGGTCCTGGGATCAAGTCCCGCATGGGGCTCCTTGCTCAGCGGGGAGCCTGCTTCTCCCTCTGCCTCTGCCTGTCACATCCCTGCTTGTGCTCTCTCTCTCTGTCAAATAAATAGAATCTTTAAAAAAAAAAAGATTTTATTTATTTGACAGAGAGAGAGAAAGAGAGCGTGCACAAGCAGGGGCAGAAGCAGGCAAAGGGAGAGGGAGAAGCGGGCTCCCTGCTCCGATGTGGGGCTCGATCCCAGGACCCTAGGATCATGACCTGAGCCGAAGGCAGATGCTTAACCGACTGAGCCACCCAGGTGCCCCGGGAAATGGTTATTTCTAACTCATTTCAAGGTATTAAGTGTATACACAGTAACTATATTCACTGGGTCGGTTAGGAAGGGGACACTTTCTGCCAGGGGTTGTTCCGGGTCCTCCTCACTTCCCCCAGGAGGCTTCTCATTGGGGTAACCAGTTATTGAAAAGAAACAGCTTCATGTGACCCAGCTGGGCCTGACTGGAAAAAAACACATTAAGAATGAGTCTCTGCAAAACATGTGAAAAGAACCTGACCTGCATATAAAATCTCACTGAGCTGTGAACCTCAAGGCTTTGGGCTTTTTAAAAATGTAATGTGATTAAAAATTTTTTTTGAGTTTTTAATTTTTTTTTTATTCATTTGAGAGAGATACAGAGACAGAGAGCACAAGCAGGGGAGAAGCAGAGGGAGAGGGAGAAGCAGACTCCCTGCTGAGCTGGGAGCCCGAAGCGGGGCTCGATCCCAGGACCCTGGGATCATGACCTGAGCCGAAGGCAGACACTTAACCATCTGAGCCACCCAGGCACCCCGTAATTAAAATTTAAGTATGAAAGTTAAAGATACTTTCTATTCATAACTTTTCACAAAGGAAATACGTAACGGACAGCATGGTGACCACAGTTCATAAGACTGGATTGTATACATGAAAGTTGCTAAGTGAGTAGATCCTAAAAGTTCTTACCATGTCTCGTCAGAGGCTGTTGCCGTGGAGGCATCATTTCAAAGGCATGTCAAAGCTACTAGAGCCACCTGTTTTTTTGTGTTCTGTTTTATTTTACTTTTACTTTTTATTGAGGTAAAATTCACTATTTTAAGTTGTATATACTACAGTTTTTAGTACCTTTGCAATGCTGTGCAACCATAGCAGTCACTCCCTACTCCCACCTACCCTCGGCCCCTAGCAACCAACCACTGATCTGCTTTCTGTCCCTACTGATTTGCCTAATTTGGTCATTTCATATAAACGGAATTGTGCAACAACAACAACGAAAACAAGTTCTTATCACAAGAAAAAAAGATTCTGTAACTATGTGTGCTGCTTAACTAGACTTGTTGTGGTGGTCATTTCATAACATATACAAATACTGAATCAACCTGAAACTAATATAATGTTATGTCAGTTATAACTCAAAAAAACCCCCCAAAAACCCAAGAAAGAAATTTTAAAAAGTAGACATTCTGAAATTTATGTGAAGATCTGAAGGCTTCTTACACTGTTTTAGATATTTCTTATCCAGGAATGTCTTATCAATTGTCAAACTTGCACCCCTTCCCACCCTGGAAAGATATATTTTTAATTACAAAAAGCAGTGCTTCTTTTAAAAATTAAAACAATGCAGAAATGTATAATAGAAAAATTGAAAATGCCTCCCCTTTAATCTTATGTCTCATACTATAACATTAGATGTATTTCTTTCTGGAGTAATGAAAAACAAACCTACAATTTTTTAAACTGTATAAACACATGGAAAGATAATGTATACGCTGTTTAACATTCTTTCTTTTTTTAAAGATTTTATTTATTTGTCAGAGAGAGAGAGCGCACAAGCAAGGGAGAGGCAAGCAGAGGGAGAAGCAGGCTCCTTGCCTGGCAAGGAGCCTGACGCGGGGGCTCAATCCTAGGACCCTGGGATCATGACCTGAGCCCAAGGCAGGTGCTTAACCGACTGAGCCACCCAGGCCCCCCTAGGCTCAGCATTTTTTACATGTTTCTTTTTTTTTTTTTTAAAGATTTTATTTATTTATTTATTTGACAGAGAGAGACACAGCGAGAGAGGGAACGCAAGCAGGGGGAGTGGGAGAGGGAGAAGCAGGCTTCCCGCGGAGCAGGGAGCCCGATGCGGGGCTCGATCCCAGGACCCTGGGATCATGACCTGAGCCGAAGGCAGACGCTTAACGACTGAGCCACCCAGGCGCCCCTTACATGTTTAATTTCTATTTGCTATTCTTTGGCAAACTGGCTCTTTCTCTTCTTTGTCCCTGTTCTAGGTAAGGTATTTGTCTTTGCTTATTAAAGTAGAAGTGCAAATACTTTACCGTGGCTTAACATTTGACTTTTAAAACTTTGTGTCTTTTGCCAGAAGTAAAAAATTGCTTATGTATTTAACTGCCAATTTTTTTTGGGGGGGGTGCTTTGAGGTTTTCTGTCATACGTTAAAAAAAAATAGTGTATGTGGGGGATCGCTTCTCAACCTCAAGGCCCCTCATCTTAGCTAAAAACAAAATTTTTAAAGTTAAATAGGTAAGCAAGCAGCATATTCAAAACATAGAGAAAATGCCATAGCCATTACTAAAAAATTACAGTATCTTTGAAATTCTATAGAAATATATTTTACTTAGTATTCTAATTGAATAGCAGACTCTTATTGTGCCCTCTTGAATAGTATCTATTTTCTTAGTAAAATGATAAACATATGACTCAAAACGTAAAATGTAGAGTTTTTAAAATATATCGCTATTCCGCTCAGTGGAGGCTTGGTAAGGACAGGCTTCTTAAAAGGAGAAAGTTTTTTGAAAATAATGGCAATCACACATACTTCTTACACTTCATTCTCTTAAGAACTAAAAGCTCTTAATGAAATAATTGCTCTCTTTAAATTCTAAAGAGCTCTCTCCTTGCACTCAGTTTAAAGCTTAGCAGGAACTAAAATGGGCAAAGACAGCTATTTTGAACAGGATATAAAGTCTTGATTTTATTAGAAATCAATATGAATGTATTTGGACACAAAGAAAACATCTTCCCTACTATCTACATTAGACCTTTTATTCCATAATCTAGTAGTACATAGTTCATTAGTATAAAATAACTTTCAGAACATAAAAACAAGCCAACCATCCAATCAAAAAAAAAAAAAAAAGTCCAACAACAACTAACCTTCCCAATCCTCTAAAAACCAATTCAAAAGGTTTCTCTTCTCTTTCTTTTTTTAAGGAAGTAGCTCTGTGGTATTCTACCTATCTCCTCACCAGTTTGTATACAGATTATGAACACCTGTGTCTGAACAATGATTGAATACTTCCTCTTTGTCCTTGGAAAAACTTGCCTGTAATTTCCCAATTTGACCCAAACAATCTGCTTGTAATGTAGTTTCTTGCCAGCTTTACAGTCATTACAATTCCAGCAGCCTTCTGGCATTTCTATGCTCAGGCATTCCGGGTGGAAGGAAGCTGGGCACGATTCACAGCAGAGCAATCTTCCACCTTGAAACAAATAAATAGTCTTAATAACTGAGAAAAGAGGAAAGAGAAAAAGAAAGAGAAAAGAGAAAGTTATCTTTTAAGTGCATTAACTCTGAGTCAAACTGGGGGAAAATAAAGGGACTGAGTCAGGTCTATAGTGATGGATTAAAATAGAAAGCAAATGAACACATTTAGCTATTTCAGTCCCTTTCCAGGGCCACATGGCCAGACACTCAAAGCTTTGGAGGAGTATGAAAACCATTACTGTGGTCTTTACCCCTTGAAAAGGTGGGCAATTGAGGTATGAGTTTAGCAGGAGCTATAACTCTTAACAGATGACACAACAGATGCATAAAATCTTTAGACTGAGTAGATTTGAGAGCAGATTTTCAAAGAAATATGTAGCAACTTTCTTTTCTCCTTGAGAGCTAAGAAAGCAAGCAATGGTCATCTTTGTATTTTAATCCAGTGCCACAGTTAACTGAATCCCTTTATAATAAAATTAGCAAGAAAGAAGATAGCCAATAGGTTGACTGGTACTTTTTTCTTTCCATAAAAGAATGCGAAAAAGCAAAGGATTGTACTTTCTCAAATTGGTGATTACATTATCATTTCCCTTTCCAGTAAAAATAAAGTCAAATAGGCTATACAGCAGTGGTTTGCAACTTTTTCATCACCAAGGATCCCCTTTCCCTTCCTCAGGGACCCATGTTTTTTAATATTTTATCAACCAAAAACAAAACAAAACAAAAACCCCCAAACCCAAAAAAACCAAAAAACCCTAAGCCAAAAAAAAAAAAAAACAAAACCCAAAAAACAAAGCCCCTGTTAAAGGTAACAATTTCTCCTGTTTTTATTAACCAAAGAAATATATAACTGCCAATCAGAGCTTCTGATCCCAATAATAAAACTAGTCTTATCACATTAAGTTGTTCAAATCATAGCTAAATATAAAGAAACGTATGCAGCCTTATTTTGTGCAAATGTATGATTATGTTAGATTTTCTGAAATATTAAACATAGTTCAAAATTTTTACATAAGTTTTTCTGACTTCATATTGAGAACCACTGCTTTATAGCATAAAACTAAGTAAATGTCACTGTAAAATGAAGTACCATACACAAGGAGATCCCCCTCCAAGTTCCCTAGCAAAATCCTCTCCTTTGAAATGATCTCTGGATTAAGACCAAAACAAGTGCAGCAAACAAAACAAAAGAATATTTTTAAATGTAAAGAAATAGAAGAGATTTGGGGGGAGGTTACCTATTTCTAATAGGTGTTTCAACAAGTGACAGAAGGATGTTAACCACTTTAGATGAAATATAATAAAGACATTTACTGCAAAAAAAAAATTAATTCTATTGGAAAATCAAGTCTATAACCCATGAATGTACTGAGACTTAAAATCTCATAAGCAAAAGGTTAAGAGCCCTCTACACAACTTTATGAAATCACAGCTCCAACCTTTTGAGGGTTTGCTATCAATTTTCCAGAAAATCTTTTCTTCCTGTAGACTTTCAAACTTCCAACTGATTAACATAAAAACAAAAAGAAAAATCTATATGCAATCAGTGATGAAATAAATTACTATATTTCCTCTGCTTAAAAGATTTTGCTTTAATCATTAAGATTTTTTTTCCTTTGCAGATCTCAATATGGATTCATTGTTCCAATTCTCCAACCTACAGATTAGCTGCCTGAGTGCTCTTAGCCTAGGTAGGGAATTCTGTAAGTTTCACGTAAAATGAGATAATTGACTTCTCCATCAGAAAGGAAGGACCAGTAGGGAGAGCAGTCTTTGCAAACAGCTTTAGAGGACATGTGATCGTTAGAGCTGATGTGGAAAAGTCAGCCTGGCCATTTTTTAACATAATGGAATAGTCCTTAATTAAAATTAAAACTTAAAAGTCTTATTTCAGAGGAAATACAGACCCAGAACCGTCAATGAAAATCATCACGATTTTTTGACAAAAAATACACAAGAAAAATAGAAAAATGAAAATATGAACAATCCACCTTGGTGCTATGCAAGAAAACTGCTTTAGGATGCAAGAAGAAGTAAGACATGGTTCAAGCTAAGCAAATAGAGGGCTCAAAATAATTTCAATTCATGTCAAGGTCAATACTGAGTACTGAAAACAAAGTAAGAAACAACTGACTTAATCTAATTTTATGAAGGCGCCAGTAGGAAATAAGGCATTTCCTAAAATGAATGTCTCGGGTAGTCTAATTTTATTGCATTATGGAGTTAGACCTCTCTGTCCATCTTTGTTTTAGAAGTAGGTGGTATCACCAGTCAGGTGACATCCTCTGACTTCAGTGGAAAACAAACAAGCAAGCAAGCAAGCAAGCAAGCCAATACTCTCTCCAACCTATTCCTTATAGGTTCTAGTCACCCTGTTTAGTTAGTGGTATTTTCTTTTAGTCATGGGTTGCCACTTCAGATGTCTGACAAAGAGCAAAGACACATCAAGCAGGCAACAAAAAGAATGAGAAAAAAAAAAACAACACCTTATTTCAAATATACCCAGTCTATTAGGTATGGATTAATTTTTCTCTAAAGATTCGGAACCTGGCCCCCAGATCATAATGGGAATGTATACAGGAAAAGGCCTTCACCTTCCAGGTTATTCATTTTACCCTCTGGGGTAATAACTCCCTAAGTAATACAGTACTGTTAAATTACCTTTTCCCTGTGTTACAAGTAGGCTATGTAAAGCTAAAAATAAGGTATGATTTTCTCCTATAGGTTAAATTAATTGGGAGAATATAAATATACATTTAGCTCTTGGTTCTCTGTGGATAAACTATCCATAAGCAATTCTTCAGTTGAGCTGGGTTGCCTTTCAATATCCAATATTTGGGTTAATCTCCCCAGCTGCCCACCAAAGCCTCCCAAGAGAAGGGCAGCTAGTTTTCATAGCATCCTAACAAAAACATTTAAGAAACAAAAAGATAGCATATACCCTAAAATCAAAATTTTAAGTATCGGTATCTTGGTTTCTCTTTTAATAACCTACCCAGGTTTTTTAGTTGAAAGTTCATAATAATTTATATCATGTCTATTCTTTTCCAGTGGTAGTTCTACATCAGGCAAAAGAGCAAGAGCCTTTAGAATATCTTTCTATATATAAAGCAAAATCCCAGCCTTTCAATTGTAATAACCCACAGATATATGGAATGTGTGAGAATTTATTCAAGGAGAAGAGTAAGTAGGTAAGAATTTGTAATAATGGAATTATTTTAAGCCCTTTTTAATAATGTTGCAGCCACATGAAGACACAGTCACAACCACCAGGCAGAATTTACCAAAAGCAACAGATGGTGCTTGACAGGCATACATTTCCCCCCTTCATTTAAAGAGGAAAAAAAAAAAAAAAAAAGGAAATGCAAAAATAAAAGAGAGAAACTATTTTGATTATTACCTTTCTCACATTTCTTTTTGGAAGCTGACGAAGAAGGAATCATAGGTAATTTCATCAACTCTGCACGATTTGATTCATTCAGTAGGTAGTGGGACTTATAGGCATATGAACTGAACATGGGGTCTGAATGGTCCTGAACTATCAGCCCTATACGAAACAAACAGAAAGAGATGAGCTGCAATGAAACTACCCATGATTCCATGAGGGAAAAAAAATAAACCAACATCTATTATGTAGCTGTGCTAAAAGCTGGGGGCGGGGGGGAGAATATGAAGAAAAAGGAAGATCTGACAGAAAAGCCTTGCCAGAGTTATTAAAGGGAGTTTGAGCTACTCAGTGCCTTATCCCATAAAAACTTACACACCCAGAAGAAAACTAAAAATTAATTTGGAGATGTAAACTGCATTTGACGTCATACTTAAAACCCCCTATGGAAGACAAAGCTACATTCCTTAATATTTACAAGTACTATGATGACAATCCAAAGAACAAAATGACATATCACTTAATAGCAAATAAGAGTTATTTACATAACATGGTAGAGACACTGATCCACCTTCAACGTATCAAGGAGTACTGAAAGGCAGAATTGAGTCTCTCCTCTAGTCGTATCTTGAGATGTACTCAAATAAATTCTAGCTTTTTCTGCCAGATAATGAAGCTATTCTCTATCAATATGACACATGATTTTAAAGGAGCCATAATTTGTTGAACTTCACTAAGGTAATGCAAACTGTTTACATTTCTTCCCTGCCATGATATAAACTAAAGACAGTTCTTCTGACCTACCAATCCAGCTATCCTATTGGAGGGAAACAGAAGATCTCCTTTAACCCACTTGTGATGCCCACTTCTCCGCTCCCTCCCATCCCCTTCCCCCCTTTGTTGAGTTCACTACAGGCCATTCCTAAACCTAGGGCAGTGTGAGACCAGGGAACATTTCTCTGTTTGGTGACTGGACAGTTCACAATGATCTGGACTTTAAAATACGGATCATGACAGCAGTTTTATAGAGATCATTTTGAGAAGAGGGAAGAGTTTTGTTTTTAAAGGGGTTACCATTACTTTTTGCCGTGGGTGTTATCTTCATTTGGTGCTACCCTACACTGAGAAAGATTTAAGAAACATCTCCGACCTGGAGGACAGAATGGGACTTAAAATTGCTAATTGGTAACAGCATAAAAGTCTTCTAAAAAAAGTTATACAATGTCAAATGAATTTCATACATTTAACAGAGAGAAGCAGTGTAGTGTAAAAAACAGTGGGTTTGAAATGAGAAAGATCGGATGCAAATGCTAGTCCCTCTATTTAAACTTCTGCAGCCTTCAAGTAAATGATGTAATCTGTGCTTCGGCGTTCTCATCCATATAACATGGGGCAATAACTCCTTAAGGCAACTGTGACAATTCACTCAGATAGCATATCCAGTAGAGTTTGATTTACAGATACAAAAAAATTGCTATTATTAAAATGAAAAGAAAGCCCTACCTTCTCCATTATAAATTACCATTACAAAGAGAGGGAGAGAATGTTAAGTAACTTGATTTTACAAACACGCCCCACCACCACCACTTGCCTGGATGGAAGGAAAGCCTAAAGGATGTGTGTATACTACACTGAAATATGATGGGACACTTTCTATGGCACCATGAGGGTCAGGGGTGGAGCAGTGTTCCTCTAAACCTTAAAACATTTCTAAAAACATTTCTAGATAATCATTCAGTCCTTAAGAATTAGCTGAATGATTTTAAACAATCAATAACCATGAACTAAGAGAAAAATCCTTTGTGAGGAGGGAAAGACTCCGTATAAGGCAAGAAACAAAAGCAAAACAAACTAAGTTTTCTAATACCAAAACATACACAATTAAAGCCTCCTTTTTTATGTGTGGATTTATTACAATTATGTCTTTTTTTTTTTTTTAAAAAGGAGACCTCTGTAAAAACTGATGAGAGAACATATATTATTTACTTGTGAAAACTGTTGACTTAAGCCTTCTCAAATCCCAACATCTGATCCATTTAGGATAAATTTCTATATTTTGGAAAGGAAAATGACAGTTTCTATTTACTGTACAAAGTTTCATAGTTAAAATATTTGAGAGTTAAATAATCTTGATTACACAGGCATTTAAATACAGTATATCTTTCAGATATCTATCAAATTGTTAAGATGCAAATACAGGTCCTGTAAAACGTGAGTTTTCCCCTCATTTGCATTACTTCAAGCTTTTAATCAAAGCATCTAAGTTAAACTTTAAATGGTTAGTCTCTATAAAACTAGGCTCCTTGACAATGGGCCATTTTCTGCCTATCTTAAATTGAAAATACCTGTTTTAAATGTTTCCCAATTATTGAATGAAAAGAAAGGAGTGGTTAATATATTGATGGTACTTGATTCAGAATGTACCAAGTAAGCCAACATGATAGTTATGGAGTTGACATTTAAAATGTTGGCTCAGGGGCGCCTGGGTGGCTCAGTCAGTTAAGTGGCTGCCCTGGGATTGAGTCCCACATCTGGCTCCCTGCTTGGAGAGCCCGCTTCTCCCTCTGCCTCCCCACCCCTCCGCTCATGCTCTCTCTCTCACTCGCTCTCTTGCTGTTGCTCTATCTCAAATAAATAAATAAATAAATAATCTTAAAAAAATAAAATAAAATGTTGGCTCAGTTACACACTCTCTAGCATGCACCGTGTGTTTGTGTGTGTGTGTGTGCAAGTAATACTAAGTGCCCAGCAAGGTAGAATAAAATGTTTACAAAGCGAGAGAGACTTCATGTTATCACTGACACTCATCTGTCTCTAAAGCTAGCCATCCAATTGATAATTCACTATTTCCATACTATCATCACTTTCTCAGGCATGGGGAGACCGTAAAGACATCAGGGGTGACTTTTTATTTCTTTTGACTATTCGAATCCTTGCTGCCACCTGTTATAATGTGGCACAAAATATTTCAGACCTACTCCTCCATGTACCAGCCAGGTTTCAGAGCAGAATACAGTTGTAATTGCTCTGGTAAAGAAAGACACAATGCTTTCCCTCTAATAGCACACAGCCCCAGGTGCTTACTGCAAACTCTGGCAAACTGAAAGCTATACGCACCATGGACTCAGCTGGCTGCCAGAAGGACTGCCATTTACTTAATCTTTTACTGCCAACCTCTTCTGGCTTTTTTTTTTTTAAAACAAAAGACACCATACCAAAACAACTCAAGATCTGTCAACACTACCTAAATTCTATTTTAAAATACTTTATAGTACTTTCACCAAATTAAAATAACTATCTCCTAAAGGAAAAAACAAACAAAACCAAGTAAAACCAAAACCAAACCGAACACCTCATCTTCAGTTTAGTCTAAATATAATTTAATAGGCCTGATACACCATGGAGTCCTTTCAATTATTTCACCACTAAGGTAAGTTCAGAAAACTTAGTATTTGTATTAAAAAAAAAAACAACACAAACAAAAAAACTGCATCAGGGGATATTAATTTCTAAAATGTTTAATACTAAAAACTGTTTTCTTATAATACAGCTGAGACACTGTAAAACTGAATACTCTGTATTATATTCAACCAAGGAAATCTTATTTTCTATTTATCACGAACTCAAGTTCATTGACCCCCTCAGGGACACAATAATTGTTTTTACTTGATCAATCTCTTGGCATACTTAAATATCAACAGGTGGCAAGTAAGAAAGCTTGTATCGCCTGACTCTTAGCTAACACCACCACATATGTTGTCTTGGCTGTATCCCATCAGGCCTTCCTCAATGCCAGACCAAAACAGGATAAAATACAACATAAACAATTAAAAAATAAATGTGCTTATCTTGCCTTCCAAGTGAAATCTCAATCAGTTGAAAACTCTGGATTAAAGAATATGACATGGGAAGAGTCTACTTTGAACAGAAGAACTGTTTGCAGAAGGGAATAGATTAATCTTTTGATGCTCCATACAGGAACACTAAGAACTTATCTGTAATTCTAAGTCACTAAAAAAAATGCAGATATTAGGTTAGAGAAGAATAAATAGTCTAACAATTTGAATGTTTCATGTTATAAAAGGGACTACTGAAAGTGTTAATCTCTCGGGGATATAACTGAAACTCTAGTTTGATGGGGAAATATGCCACTGAACTCAAAGAAAGAAAAAGGACTGACACTCACCTCTTGCACAAACGAAACAAAAGCCTACATTTATGGCCGAGGAAGCCCTGGTGCTCCGTTTGGAATGATTACTACAGATGAGCATGCAGGAGGATACAAATGTGCTGCCGGCAGCAATGCAAGCCTCTCCGGAGTGATAGGCTACCGGACACCTCAAACATCGCATCATGCGACCTGTTTAAAGACAAATCAGAAAAAACAAAATCTACGGAATCAGGCCTCAGCTGGATATAAAGTGAGCTTTTTGGAGTTGGGCTCTTTTGGGTTCCATGGGATACTGTTATGGTAAGATAATATTTTTCTCCACACGTGTGGTTCTGTCATTCCTATGCAGGACCCTAAATGCAGTGCCCATTGAGAGATCCCTCAAAGAAAAACTTGTTGGCTCTGATGCCAGAGATGGTGGTCTCAATGTCACCTGCGAAAGAAATTCTCAAGGGTAATTTTGAACATACGGAATTTTCTTCTCATGATCTGAATTAGAACCTAATCTCTACTTATCGTGCTATTGTGGCTGAGCGGTTACATCTACAGATGCAGAGAGGGATAATTACCTAATACTCTTAAAAATAATGTGCTTATCATTTGCTACTGCACTTAAAAAGAAAAAAACCTTAGTCCCCTTTTTTTAACTCTGTTTTACCTTTACTTGCTTTGTAGATATCTTTCTCCATGGAACAGGCAGAGCAACAGTGCTGAGGACAGCGGAATCCTTTTGATTCAAAGATGGCAGTGGGGAATTTGCGGACACAGGCTTCGTGATAAAATTTCCCACAAGCACCAACAGAGCAACGCTTCACATCTGTACCAGACACTTTACACGAAAAACATGGGTGCTGTCCTGAAAAATTGGTTGAGGAACACAGATTAAATAAAATCTGATTAAAGCATATTCTTCTTAAATAGAAGCAGCGAATGACATCAAAGAGCTACTCCCCAAAGAGACTCTGTTATGTATAAGAATTTCACATACAAAAAAAGGCATTGAAAATAAATGGTTAAATTATAAGGTTATTTATTTAATTCATTTTTTAATTTTAATTTTAGTTCATTAACATACAATGCAATATTGGTTTCTGGAGTAGAATTCAGTGACTCATCACTTATCTACAACACCCAGTGCTCATTACAAAAAGTGTCCTTTTTAATACCCATCACCCATCTAGCCTATCCCCCACCCACCTCTCTCCATCACCCAGCAGTTTGTTCTCTACAGTTAAGAGTCACTTACAGCTTGTTTCCCTCTCTCCTTTTTTTCTTTGCCCCCTTCCCATATATTCATCTGTTTTCTTACTTAAATTCCACATATGAGTGAGATCATATGGTATTTATCTTTCTCTGACTTATTTCACTTAGCATAATACACTCTAGCTCCAACCACATCATTGCAAATGGCAAGATTTCATTCTTTTTGATGGCTGAATAATATTCCATTACACACACACACACACACACACACACACACTACACCGCCCCCACCAACTGTTTTATCCATTTATCAGTTGATGGACATCTGGGCTCTCTCCATAGTTTGGCTATTGTTGAAAACGCTGCTACAAACATCGGGGTGCACATATCCCTTCAAATCTGTATTTTTCTATCCTTTGGGTAAATACCTAGTAGTGCAATTGCTGGTTCAAAGGGTAGTTCTGTTTTTAACTTTTTGAGGAAACACCAAACTGTTCTCCAGAGTGGCTGCACCAGTTTGCATCCTACCAAGAGGGTTACCCTTTCTCTGCAACCTTGCCGACACCTGCTGTGTCTTGTGTTGTTAATTTTAGCCATTCTGACAGGTGTGAGGTGGCATTTCATCATGGTTTTCATTTGTATTTCCCTGATGATGAGTGATGTTGAGCATCTTTTCATGTTTCTGTTAACCATCTGGATGTGTTCTTTGGAAAAGTGTCTATTCATGTCTTCTGCCCATTTATTAACTGGATTATTTGTTTTGGGTGTGAGTTGTTAGGTTCTTTATAGATTTTGGATACTAACCTTCTATCAGATATGTCATTTGCAAATATCTTCTCCCATTCTGTACGCTGCCTTTTAGTTTTGTTGATTGTTTCCTTCGCTGTGCAGAAGATTTTTATGTTGATGAAGTTCCAATAGCTCATTTTTGCTTTTGTTTCCCTTGCCTCCGGTGACATGTCCAATAAGAATTTGCTAAGGCTGTGTTCAAGGAGGTTTCTTCGAGCGTTCTCCTCTAGGATTTTGATGGTTTCCTGTCTCACGTTTAGGTCTTTCATCCATTTTGAATTTATTTTTGTGTATGGTGTATGGAAGTGGTCAAGTTTCATTCTTCTGCATGTGGCTGTCCAGTTTTCCCAACACCATTTGTTGAAAAGACTGTCTTTTTCTATTGGATACTCTTTCCTGCTTTGTTGAAGATTAGTTGACCATTAGTTGACCATTAGTTCTGGGTTCTCTATTCTGTTCCACTGATCTATGTGTCTCTTTTTGTGCCAGTACCATACTGTCCTGATGACCACAGCTTTGTAATATAGCTTGAAGTCCAGAATCGTGATGCCTCCAGTTTTGTTTTTCTTTTTCAGGATTGCTTTGGCTACCTGGGGTCTTTTGTGGTTCCGTACAAATTTTAGGATTGTTTGTTCTAGCTCTGTGAAAAATGCTGGTGGTATTTTGATAGGGACTGCATTAAATGTGTAGATTGCTTTGGGTAGTACAGAAATTTTAACAATGTTTGTTCTTCTAATCCATGAGCATGGAATGCTTAAAAGGTTATTTAATAAATTTGGCTAGAATAATTGATCATCAATTTGGAGATAAGGCACTAAAAACAATTTAGATCTTCAGTTCTCAGTCTATAATAAAATCAATCCATAGAAAACCCAGAACAGAATTTTTCAACATATGAGAGTGGGAAGGTCTTCCCAACCAAGAATACATAAAAGGTATTACCAAAGACAAAACAGATTCCATTAGTCACAATTTCCGTATGTAAAACAGACATAAAATGAAAACTCATAATCCTAATGCAAAACACAGAAAATTACAGCTACACATCTTATTCAAATTGTAGTAAATCAAGAACAAAGAGAAAATATTAATATTATCCACAGAAAAGACAATGACCTTCAAAGAAGCAACAGTAAGACTGAGAGCTGACAGCAAAGGAAAAATGGAAGTCAGAAAACAATGGGATGTCATCTCCAAAGGGCTGAAAGGGCTGTTACTAAGTCAGCATTCTATATCCAGTGAAAGCACTCTTTTAAGAATGAAGTGAAATTAATATACATTGAGGAGGATTAAAAAACCCAAAAGTTGTTTTTTTGAAAAAGAGTTATAAAACTGATATCTCTGGCAAGAGCGACTAATAAAGGGAGAAAAGGCACCAATATTAACAATACAAGAAATGGTACATCACTACAAATCTTACAACTATTAAAAAAATAAAAGGGTATCACTACATTTTTGCCAATAAATGAAAATTTACATGGATTCTTAGAAATTCATAATTACCAACACTCACACAAAAATAAATAGAAAAAATGAATAGTTCTATAAATTCTTTAAAAAATTGAAACCATAATTATAAGCCTTCCTACAAAGAAAACTTTAAGCTCAGAAGGTTCTACAATCTGTCAAACATTTAAAGCTAGGATTAATGTCAATTAGAATAGAATAGGTAAAAAAGAAGGAACAGGGCAGATGTGGAAAAATACATACCACAAAGATGACAAAGGATTATGTTTTGTTACAAAAAGAGTTCACATATGGAGAAAATATATGCAACATATAAGCAAAGGTAACTCAACAGGATTCATACAGAACTATAATTTAATACAGAAACAGAACAGCCTAATATAAAAGTGGGCAGGAGCACCTCGCTGGCTCAGACAGTAGAGCATGTGACTCTTGATCTTGGGGTGATGAGTTCAAGCCCCACACTGAGCCAGAGGGCTTACTTAAAAATGACCGACTGAATGAATAAATAAATAAAGTGGGCAGAATATGAAGAGGCAGTTTACAGAAAGCAGAAAGACAAACAGCCAATAAACATGTGGGAAAAAACCTTCAACTTCACTAGTAATCTGATAAATGATAATTAAACCCAAGTAACATTTTAAAAATTCATCAGATAAGAAAAAAAGAGTTTGATGATACAAACTGTTGAACAGGTACTCTGATATATTGCTAGTAGGAGTTCAGGTTGGAAGGAACTACCTTAGAAGGCTACATGGCAATATCCATTAATTGTACATTCACTTTCTGTGACCTAGAAATTCTGCTTTTGCTGTCTACGTTGGGAAGACTTGTACTTGTAAAAGGATATTGAATGAAGCACTGTTCGTAACTGCAAAGAACTGAAAGCAACTCAAATGTCCTTCAATAGGAGAATAGTTAAATAAACTGTAATATATGCACACTATGGAGCACTATGTAGCAATTAAATAGAATGTATTTGTATTGACATAAAAAGAGCTCCAAGATAGTGAAAAAAGCTGCAGAACAATTAATACATTTTTGTTACAATACACAAAAAATGTCACATACATACATGTGTTTGTGTGTACACACAATCTGCTTAAACTATAATTATAATATTTTCATAAGATTGTATATATATACTATTTGTGTAATTAGAAATAAATTTAAAATATTAACAAATGCAAAGAACATCTTTACCAGCACAATACACAGATGGACAAAACATGAACAGATCATTCACTAGAGACTCAATAAAGATAGAGAAAAAAATGTTTAGTTGTAAACAAAGAACTGCAAATTATAACAACATTTTTGTTATTTGTTTTGTTATTCTTTGAAGGTAATTGCCTTTTCTGTGGGTAATTTTCTGCCTCTTTTATTAGGATAGGAATTTTCATTGTGTGTCCATCTTACATACAGAATTTTAAGTGATTATTTACTGGCTATTTGGATATCATCTTTTGGAAAGTATTCAAGTCTTTTGCCCATTTTTCTTATAATGTTATAAAAAAATCTGAAAAAAAAATGGAAGTTTTTTTTAATGGAATAGTTTTTTGTTTTGATTTTTTACAGTTAGATTTTATTTTAAATTATTTTATATTAAGTACCTGACCTCTACAAATTGGCTGAATTATAAATATTCTTTAAAATTAGTACATTTTAATTCTTTAAAATTAGTACTTATGATTATGATGTTCAAATGTGTATTTTTTAAACTTGCTTTGTTGTAAATAGAGTAGGGTTTTTCTGTTGTCTTATTACAAATATATAATTTCAAATTATATATTAACATGTATGTAGATATGAAAGCGATAGTACTGTTTTAAAAATAACTTTTAGAAATTTAAAAAATTAAAAGAATTTATTTTAAAGGTTAAGAGGTTTGCCTTTACAGCTTTGGCAAAATGCATAAATTGCCCTGTGTGTAAAAAATAAAAATAAAAAAAAGCCTTCTCTTGCATAATGATCAAAATAGGTCTAATATAAATGAAAATTGTTATAACCAGTGACACTGTTATACTAATAGCTGAACTATCAAACTCCTTTAAGACTTAAGTTTAGAGCCCTAGGAGATGAGTACTTCTAATATCCTCCCTTCTCAGTAGGACATGGTCTTCATTTATAATAATTAATAAGTAAACTTGATTGTATACATTTTATTCACAAGGTCAAATGAAAGTGCTTTCTTTCTAGAAATCACATTTGTCTTAAATGATAATAAGTGATAGTATAAGAACTTCTTAGGCATGTATCCTATAATACTTTCTACGTACAAAGTATCTGCCTTTGATAAACAGAAGAAAACTTTCTAAATGACCTTAAACAATGGTTTGAAATTTTTACTCGTAATCTGTTGGAAGGGTAACAGATTAGTATCAAAGTAATTTTCATGTAATAATAAATAAAAGCAATTTTTTAAAGAGTTTATTTTTTTATTTGAGAGAGAGAGAGAGTGTGTGTGTGTGTATGAGCAGGGGAAGGGGCAGAGGGGGAGGGAAAGGGAAAGAATCTCAAGCAGACTTCGCGCTGAGTGTGGAGCCCGAAATGGAGCTAAATCTCATGACCCCGAGATCATGACCTGAGCCAAAACCAAAGAGTGGGATGCTCAACCGACTGAGCCACCCAAGTGTCACCCAAGAGCCACCCAAAAGCAATTTTTTAAAAATTAAAAAATAATTGTGTTTTAAACTGTGGTTAAAAATACATAATATAAAATTTACCATTTTAACCACTTCTGAATGTACAGTTCAGAACATGAATTAAATACTCATTATTTTGCAACCATCACCACTATCTCCAGGAGTTTTTCATCATCCCATCCTGAAATTCTATACCCATTTAAATAATAACTCCCCATTCCTCTCTGGTAAAAACCAACAAAAAACAAAACAAAACAACAACAATCAAAAAACCACCTTGGTAAAAACTGCTCTACTTCCTGTCTCTATAAATTTGGCTACTCTAGGTAATTAATAAATATAAGTGGAATCAAATAATATTTGTCCTTTGTGACTACTGTATTTTGTTCACAATCATGTCCTCAAGGCTCATCCATGTTATAGCATGTATTAGAATTTCATTTTTTAAATTTCATTTTAAAAAACATTCTACTGCATGTACACAGCACATTTTATTTATCCATTCATTCATCAGTGGACACTTGGATCATTTCCACCTTTTGGCTATTGTGAATAATGGTGCAGTGAACATGGTGTACAAATATCTGTTTGAGTCTCTGCTTTCGGTTCTTTTGGGTATATACCCAGAAGTGAAATTGCTGGATCATACAGTAATTCTATGTTTAATTTTTTGAGGAACTGCCATACTATTTTCCACAGAGGTTGTATCATGTTACATTCCTGCTGACAGAACACAAAGGTTCCAATTTCTCCATATCCTGACCAACATTTTTTTTTTTTTAAATAATAGCCATTGTAGTGAGTATGGAGTGGCATCTCCTGTGATTTTAATTTGCATTTCCCTGATTACTAATGGCGCTGAACATTTTTCATGTGCTTATTGACCCATTTGTAGATCTTCTTTGGAGAAATGTCTATCCAAGTCCTTTGCCCACTTGGGTTGTTTGGTTTTTTGTTGTTGAGTTGTAGTTCCTTATACATTCTGGATATTAATCCCTTTTCAGACATGGGATTTGCTAATACTTTCTCCCATTTTGTGGTTTGTTTTTTCAGTCTGTTAATGGTGTACCAGGTTTTTAATTTTGATAAAGCCCAATTTATTTTTTCTTTTGTTGCCCGTGCCTTTGGTGTTGTATCTAGGAAATCAATGTAAAATCCAATGTCATGAAGCTTTTCCCTTCTGTTTTCTTCTAAGATTTTTATAGTTTTAGCTCTTATGTTTTGGTCTTTGATCCATTTGAATTAATTTTTGTATACTGTTGTTAGGTAAAGGTTCAACTTCATTCTTTTGCATGTGGATATCCAGTTTTCCCAGCACCATTTGTTGAAGATTGTCCTTTCCCATTGAATGGTTTTTGCACCCTTGTCAAAAAATCATTTGACCAAATGTGTGAATGTTTATTTCTGGGCTCCCTATTCTATTCCGTTGGTTATACTTCTGTCTTCATGCCAGTACCATATTGTTTTAATTACTGTAGCTTTGTAGTCAATTCTTATTTTTCATATTAAAAAAATTTATTATTATTATTTTTGCTTTGTAGCAAATTTTTAAATCAGGAAGTAAGTCTTCCAACTTCGCTCTACTTGTTTTTAAAGCAAATTTCTCTTTTAAATTTTCTAATAGATGTGTGCCAAATTAGATTATATCTAAACTTTGTTGGCAGAATTCTCCTCTGCTGGGTTCTAGAGTTAGGAGAAAAGCCCTCAGAGTATTCTAATACCATGAAACATGGTCCTTCCTATCAGTTTTTTTTTTTTTAAGATTTTATTTATTTATTTGACAGAGAGAGACACAGCAAGAGAGGAAACACAAGCAGGGGGAGTGGGAGAGGAGGAGCAGGCTTCCTGCTGAGCAGGGAGCCCGATGTGGGGCTCGGACCCAGGACCCTGGGATCATGACCTGAGCTGAAGGCAGATGCTTAACGACTGAGCCACCCAGGCGCCCCTCTATCAGTAGTTTGTATCAGAGATTGCAACTTAAGTGCTTAAGGGGCCAGGTAGATTACATAAATGCCTGGAGTGATAGGATTTTAGAAAAGGGAATGGTAGGGAATGTGGGGAACTAGGAATATGTGCCTGTTCCATGTTCACACATCGAAAACACATTTTGAAGGCCAAATAAAACAATGTGTAGATAATCTGACCTTTAGGCTGCCAGTTGGCAAACTGTTCAAAAATTTTACTGCAGAGCCTAAATGTGATAAATAAAAATACAGGGGAACATACAAGTTATATGTTCAAAACAGCTTTTATAGCTTAATTTTTACATGTGTTATGTATGTGTCTGTTTCATATGACTACGAAATACAATCTTCACCCTACTTAGTCAAGGTGGTAGAAGGCAACAGTAAAGAGTAAGGACTCTGGGGTTAAGCTACTTCCTGGATTTAAATCCCAGTTTCATTATATGTTGTCTTTTGACGTTGGGTAAAGTGTTCAACTTTCTTTCTCTGCAAATTGTTTTGATCAGTAGTAGTCTATATGAGGCAGGGGGATAAGAAAAAAATGGTGAATCCAAAACCTCCAATGTCTAAAAAACAATTTCCAGTAGCTGCACCTTTCCAATAAAAATATAATCACCATGGTTATAGTTCGTGATTGATGCTTATTCCAGTCTATTAAAGTCAAGGGACTTTTTATTTAACACAAAACTCTCAAACCCATCTAAAAAATAATTCAATCTACTTATTTTGCATAGTTGTTTCGATAAAACACAAATCCATCTCAATGATTTCATAGATTTTACAGTAAAAGCACCAGTAGGAGGAAATTTGACAATAATATTGCTAACTACTCTTTTGATCTTAGGAATCCCAATCCCTGAATGGTCTTAATTTGTTGAAATATCTACGGGAGTGGAGAATGAGAGCTACATAAAAGTGGTAAGAGAATTAGATGTCATGGGGGCTGGCATGGCACATTCCTCCCTACCTGTCTTTTCATATCTATCAAACTAAGTAAACTTACCGGTTTTACATTCCACGCAGATGAACTTTCCATCAGGGAGTGATGCCAATCCCAGGCACTCCAGGTGAAAGTGTTTGCAGCACTC
Organism: Leptonychotes weddellii; assembly: GCF_054177405.1. Taxonomy (NCBI): domain Eukaryota; kingdom Metazoa; phylum Chordata; class Mammalia; order Carnivora; family Phocidae; genus Leptonychotes; species Leptonychotes weddellii. The sequence continues at coordinate 29,100,581 of NC_138370.1, forward strand.
TCCCTCACAAGGAATCAGAGGGTCACCAGAGCTTTCACAGATCTGTAACATGGCAAAAAGCAGTAGTTCTAAAACTTTAGCAGGCATCAGAATCACTTGGAGGGCCTTTTAAGACACAGATTACTGGATTCCTCTTCCACAGTTGCTGATTCAGCAGGCCTATGGTAGGGTCCAAGAATTTGCATTTCTAACCAGTATCCTGACAATGCTGATGCTGCTGGTCCTTGGCCCTCACTTGAAGAATCACTGAAGTTAATTTTTTATTTTTATTTTTTTAAAGTTTTAATTTTAATTCCAGTTAGTTAACACAGTGCTATATGAGTTTCAGGTGTATAATACAGTGATTCAACAATTCCATATATCACCCGGTGCTCATCATGACAAAAATAATAAAAACATAGGAAGACTCCTATATTTAATACATTAAGGAAAAGAAAAAAGAAAAAAAGAACCACTGAACTAGATAACTATTTCCAGACCCAATATGGTATAAAGTTTAACAGGCATACTTGATCTTCCATGATTCCTTCTTTGGAATGTGCAATACTTTAACTTTTCTTCACAGGGCAAAACAGTATTTTTCAAAAAGGGTAAATACACATTAAAAAAGGCAATACCAACTTAAATTTAAGAAAATGTTTTTTGAAATAAATCATCTGCCATTTACTTTTTTCGTAAGTAAGCTCTAGACCCAACATGGGTCTTGAACTCACAACCCCAAGGATCAAGAGTTGCATGCTCTACTGACTGAGCCAGGCAGGTGCCCCCCATTTACTTCTAATTAAAAACTGAGTATCACAATGAAGATGGGCACTTGCATGTGCAGAAGAGACCCAGAAAAGGCTTTAGGACCTATAGCTTTAAAGTAATATAATTTAGAAAGATACTACTCTGTCCAGCAGGAGGTTAACTGTATTATCGGTGGAATATTACAGCAATTATTTCAAGCTATCCGTCGCTTGCCTACCTGACACACAGTGTCCTTCTTACTGACTCCAACACCTCTTCTTGACAAACTTGAATCCACGGACTGCACATCAGAAACATCTACATCTGCAGTAGCGGAAGGGCTATCTACTTGCTTTCCAAAGCCTACCTACATGGAAAACATAGCACTTCTTAAGAAAAAATAAAACAAAAATTTCCTCCAAGTGAGGAGCTATGAAAATCCTAGCAAGATATGCTCAAATAAACCTTGATATCTCTTTTTTGTTTCTTTCTTTGTAAAAACCCCTGGGTACCATATACCTGATGTTTTGAGAAAAATTATCGTTAAAATTTACAATACAGAAACTATGTTTCTCTTACATAAGAGATCAGCAAAATTAAGACAGTTGTAAATTACAAAATAACCAAAATGATTTGTTCCCTGAGTATTTAAAAAATTCCCCAATCTCCCCAAATAAGTCAGGCAAAGCATTTTGTTCATCTTGCAAAGCAAAAGAGAGCACTGTACCCCGAGCCTTGAACATATTTACCTGCAGGTCACTCAGTCCTCTAGAATCGGAGTCAGATGTGTCTCTGTATGCTGAGCTAGTCATTTCTACATCAGTTGAGGCGCGACTCCTTTTCTTTAGAGGTTTACAGGAATCTGAAATCTCGCTGGCACCTTAATACAACATACTGAAATTAATCCTAAAATAGTGCTTAAGGTTTGTTGTTTTCATTTTTTTTTTGTGGGAGATTCTTTCTTTCCCCAAACTCATCTGTAGTGTGAAAAAAGCACAGCTCTCTTTGTAACACTGAAGTCACAAGTCAAAACTTCAGAAGCTTCTGACCTTCCTGATAGTGAGTGATTTAATTTACAACCGCTCTATTAAAACATTTAATTCAGTGCTCCTGCTCTAAAGCTATTTTCAGTCAACAGAGCCCAAGTTCCAAGCTAAAAACCAATTCTATCAAAACTACAGGATAGCCGATTGATTTGGAGCAATCCAAAGAACCATTCAATTTGGAGGGGGAAGACATAAAACCCAACACACTGTGTAGCTTACAAATATGGTCGCAGAGACATCTCCATCTTGTTTTTATTAGGGATGTGACAAATCTTTGATTTGTATTCGATTCGTACACGGATAGTGCCATTTTCCCCCGAATTTTGCAATTCAGTTGATTATTGCCCCCCGAATAAATTTTGGATGTTCATAATTGTTCATCTGAGACTTCCTTGGTGAAGTGGCATTTATTGTGACCATTAACAAGTGCTGCAGCACATCTACATATGTTATGCCATTTAGGAGGCACATTGCTGAGGGTTGTAACGGACAATCAATGTTCAAGTGCAGCCAAATCACGAAGAGCTGGATGAGAGGCCTCTATGTGGAATTTGTGCGGGAAGGAATAAATATGAAAAAAAAAAAAAAAAGGCAGAGAATAGTGTGGAATTTTTTTAAAACTGTGTGTAATACAAATCCAGCCAAAACAATAGTGCAAAAAGTTACAAAGCAACAATCTCTTGGGCTAATGCAGTATAGGCTATACAGAAACAGCCACGATGAAATGTGCAGATCAGGCACGGTGAATACCAGGGAACCAAGGAGACGGTTAATATTTCAACCCACAGTTTGTGTTTTGGATTTTTTTCCCCCAAAATTTCCATACAACAAACAGACATCTAGATCAGCCCAGCAAGCTATGGTGGAAGTGTGCAGTCCAGAAGAGACCATGGAGAAACAAGTCTCCTGAGGCCATGAAGATCCGCAACAGGCTGAGTGAGAGTAGCACTTGGTATATAGCCATGTTCTGTGGTGGAGGATGTGGGCCTCTTTAGACTGCTCAGATTACTGGAACCTTGTTATCACATCCCATTCTACAAGTTTTTTCACTGAATGTTTCCTTACATCTATAAATGAGGGTGCCTGCCCATGTTAACGCTGATTAAAAAACACAAGTACACAAATCTATCTCCTTCATTGCTGGTGTGTGGACCCAGAACACCACCACAAAGTATTTCCTTGGCCTAAAAGATCACTGGATTAACAAGGAGTTTTAACAGAGGAACAGGAGTGCTGTACTGAGAGGCTTTCGAAGGGAAAACACAGGTACCGCCATTTCCGATGAGTTTCTGAAAATGCTAGAAAAATGACAGACTGCCAAAGACAGCTGCCATGCTGTTCTCCATGATAACGGCACTAATATTAAAAAAAATAAGAGCTTTTAATGATTGTAATGTATACAGTTTGGGCTGTTTGGCAAAACCCTGCAGATGTGCATTAATGATGCTTTATTTAAAAACAAAAAACAAAAAAACAAAAACAGTCCATGTTGAAATTGATCAGTGTAAGTTAAACGGTGGTTTTTAGGCTGGACCCATGATTTAAGCTGTACCCATCCAGCTCAGACCGAAAAAAAAAAAGAAAAAAAAAAAAGAAAAAAAAATCATCTGAATGTTAAAGCAATCGTTCAGAGTCTTGAAGGAGAAACCAGGCAGGAAAATGCCAATAATGATGATTGGCGAAATCAAAATTGAAAACAAAGAAACTGTTTATCGAGCCGCCGACAAAGAAATCTTGCATGGAGACTCCAAGTCTGGAGTTTCTGGGATGAAATTGTACAGGAATCTCAGTCCACAGTTTCCTCAATCGCTGCGGAGACGGAGCTGTCACTGAATCTGACAGAGCCCTGCACTCCCCGGTCCGCCGACCCTGTGGAATGGTGGAAACACAACGCAATCAGGCCTCCTAATCTCGCAGCGATCGCGATGTCTTTTCTTGGAGCTCCGCCAAGCAGTGTTCCCTCCGAGAGGCTGTTCAGTTCTGCTGAGGATCTCCACGGAGACCATCGCTGCAGACTTCTCCCCGAGAATGCAGAGAGGCTGGTGTTTTTTTTTTTTTTAAATAATGCAATTTGCCCAGAGTAAACTACAGGTATTAAATACAGTTTGAATGATCTCACCAAAAACGCACGAATCATGCTATGGAGTTTGTACTGTAGTCAAATTGCACACAGAAAATACGGATATAAGTTTAAGGTTTCTTAAACTTTGTGCATATCTCAAATAGATTCGCATAAGGTCATCTAATAATGGCCATAAATATGCTACGAATCATTTTAATTAAAAAAAAAAAGATTTTACAGCACTGTCAAAATAAACGTGGCAAGATTTTTTTTCAATCAGGTTGTCTTGTCTGATTTGTCATAGTCCATGTTTGACAAACATTAATAGCTACTATTCGGTATTCAGTCGAATACCAAAAAAAATGGATTCGTCACATCCCTAGTTTATAAACCAGTGAAACCCCAGAATCTTATGGAGAAAAGTTGGAAACAGTATCAAGTCTACATAGTGTTCTCCAATTTACAAAAACAAGTAAGACTTTACACATGGAGGTACAGAATAAGATCAACTCTAAAACACACACACACACATACATACACACACACACACACACATACCAGGAAATACTTCAGTTTCACATAAATTTTTGACTGAAGAGCAACAACAGTGATTTACAGAGACAAACAAAAATACATGAAGTACAAATAAGTAATTCTTAAAAATTGGTTTTAATCAAGGAAATGCAAGGCAACATTATAGTAACTCACCTTTCTGTAATCCAGTCTTCACTGTAGCCTGAGGAACTGTTTCAACCTGTTTGGACAGAAAAATATACCATTAACAAGGAATTTTTTTTTTCACTTTTAATTAACAGAGGGAAAAAAACAATACTTCCATCAATCTAAGTAATGATGAGTGATTAATGTATCTGAAATCTGAACTCCGTCCCATCTTCTGGGTAAAGTTCTCTGTCTCAAGGTCAGGGAGGGTTTAAATCCTAGCTGCCTATGCTGAATTCCAAGTGACAACACACAGCCACATGCTCTCTAGCAAAGACTTTTCCCACCATTCCCTTGGTATATGAAGAGAACAAGAATCCTTTCCTCAGTGTCTGGGAGGCAGGAGAGGGGTTGTTTCTGCAACCAGCCCCAATGTTGCTATAAACCCCTCCCGCCCCAAAGACGTTAGGATAAATTTTTACTTACTATGATACTCAGGTTAATGTAACTCACGCCACTTTAAGACCCTTCCGCGCCTGCACTCACAGCTAAGTTGCTGGGAATCAGGACCCTCTCTGTAGAGAGTGCTACAGGGCTCCATACAGCTGGAAGCTCAATACTTTTGCTGCTAGTACAAACTTAAGAAAATAAGTTTGTGATATTGCAAAAGCACTTTCTTGAGTGTCTTATGAACAGTGTCTTGATCCTACATTAGGAGAGCGAGATCAGAAGTTATTCTGCCAATGTATATGTAAAACACGTGGTAATTTGAGGCTTGAACCATTGGAATTAAAGAAAGGATGCTGTTTGGAGGAGTTCCTGTTTTAGCTATGAATTGAATTTTATGTTTCTTTAAGATGTGGTGAGATATGCATGTTGAAACACATTTTGTAAATATTTAAGGATTGTTCTAAGCTTTTTAAAAAAAATTTTTATTTTTTTTACAACAGGTAAAAAAACATACAACAGAAGCGCTTTTATAAGATACAATTAGTAATACAAATATAAAATCTTCTAAACAATCACTGTTATTGTTCTACTACTAACTATAACACAGTGGCATTAACAATTTGTCCTGCTTTTTATACTCATTCTGCTTATTAATTTTAAACTGGTCACAGACTGAATTTGGGAACCAGCTGGAAAAATCACAACCTTGTTTTGGTAATTAATGCTATAGATTTGCAAGAGCTTAGAAAGATTTTTTGGAATATAATTTCCTAAGTATGAAAGTTAATTATGGTGAATGAGTGACAAATTAGTGTATTATTTAAATTTTAGTTAAATATTTCTGGGAAAATTGTTTTACATGCTTGGAGATACCATAGAGCACCCACAAAATCACCTTTTAAGTTTGGAAATTTAAATTATGAAGGAAATAATTTGAATAGAAAAGTCCACACTTCCATATTAAGTGGTTTTAAAAATATAAAGCTTATTGGAATACTATTCAGAATTCTTTTTTGTTTAACAGCAGCTGTCTGGGCTATAAAAAATGGATATTCTTCCACTTTAAAAAATTTGGAAAAATTCTTATTGTGAGTTTAATTTCAAGGAATAATGGTTTCTAAAAATTTCTTTGAACAGGTAATTTCATATGCGTATTACTACATTGATTACACTGGTTTAATACCCTTCAGTCAAATCTCCCTCCTCTTTTTTGTTTTTACTTAAATGGTGTTTCTGATAACCCAATCACAGGTGAGTGCCAATCCACTGGGAAAATAACATTCCAAAAAATCTGTGATACCAACAGAAAAACCAGATCATCTATGATTATCTGTGTCTTAAATAGAACTCTCATAGTTAAATTAATTTGATTTGTTTAGAAAATAAAAACAATACATACCAGCAGCTTAAACAAAAAATCAAAATTTAAAAGGGCAGGGGGGACTCAATGATGGTTCCAAATAAAAATCATGAAAACATGAAATCACTTTGCTCATAACAGAAATTTCAAAATAAATGTGAGGAATTCTTTAAGAGTCTTGTACCACTGGCTTCCCATCTCCTGAAGCCTATTTTCTGTGAAAATGCTTGAAGCAGAATCACAGGGATGGTTGTATTAGAATTAGGCACTGGAACTCACCAGGACAGAAGCATAAGATAGTCCAGAAAAAGGAAACCCAGTTTGGGGAAAGTTTCTCTTTCAAGAAACCAGATAAGCCACAACATTTACAAATACAATGTTTTAACTCTCTACATGTAGGAAGCCAACCTGCTCCTTTTTGATCTTCTTCTTTGGCACAACCTCAGTGGATTTCTCTGATTCAGAACGAGTTCTAATCGATCTTCTCTGTTGCTTCTTTTCTACTGAGCCTAAAAGATGATTTAAAGGAACAAAAAAAACTCATTTAAGGATGACTTGACATTCATGTAATTAAGATTTGACCCAGTTCCCTGCTTTTCTTATCCATTACTTTGTTTTCTAATTGTAATTGTTTTGTTTTACTTTTGGTCTTTCAATTATAAATCACTAAAAATTCAATCAGTATTACATATTTTTAATTTTAACAAATGAATTAAACTAATTCTATATGTAAAATGTTTAATGGTGCTTGGTGTACCTGTATGAGTTTTTGCTACTGTTATATTATTAACAAAAACAGAGGAAAAAGGCACAAAGATGTGGCCAAAACCAAATCATTAATTTGGATGTCAAGGGACTTGTTACGCTTTAGAAATAATGAGTTATGAAAAACTTTTTGAAACAAGTTAGCAAGGTTTTTCATGTTAAATAGTAAAACAAACTAAGTAATACTTTTAAACAGTAAAATTCTTTGGAAGTAAACAGAAAAACAACTCACATGGACCCCATTTTGGACAGGATAAAACTTAGAACGAGGACCACCAATAGAAAGAACACTAAGTCAGGAATGATTCATTCTGCAATCCTGAGAAGGAACGATGCCTGCCGCACAGCTGTTCTCCATCTTCTCAGCGCTAGGACCACCTACATGGTCCTTCCTACATAATAATCACCCTTCCACACCTTGCCAAGGGAGATAGCTCTTATCAAAGCAGGCAGAAGCTACTTCAGTAAAACCTTCCACATTACCTTTATATTTTGTGGTTTCATTGTTCTTGCCTATGTATAAATGGTTTCCTTCCTTAGTTCAAAGCCAAAATAAAGAAGGATTGCACTATGTCTGTTTTGGGGAAGAAGGAGGTAGTGTGATACTAATATATTGTTCCTGAGCTGTGTTGATTTCTAGCAGAAAAGTCACAAATGAAGGTGTTGGCTCCTTCCTTCATGCTCACTCTGCTTTACACTGATGGAAATGTTCACTAAGACAACAGATATCCTACCCTCACAGGCACCTGAGTATCCCAGAAATCCAGACTTTAATATAATCATCAATTCAAGTACCTACCAGGAAAGAGGAAAATGAAAATAGAACTGCTTAAAACAAACAAAATAGTTTTACTTGTTTTGATGATGACAACATGACTTCCATTAAGTACAGACGGTATTTGATCTACTATCTTATAGGAAATAAGGCAACATGACTTCTTATAATTGTTCTGAAAGCTACCCGAAGAACACATAAAATCTACTACATTTAAAACCACTAAAAAGTACTACACTCTTGTCTTAAGAGAGAGGAGGTGAGCGTCTCTGAACTTGGAAAATAGCTTAGAAATCTAGTATAAAGGCAAATACAATTCTTCAAATCACAGAAATTAGCAGTGCCACACACTCTACGTGCCCCCTAAACTTACTAAGAAAAGGCTCAAGAATTCTAAGTAGTTAACACCAACCGAGATGATACAACTGGTTCCTGAAAGGAGATAGTCTTTTCTCTCACTTTTCAACTACTGAAGTTATTTCCACAAGAAGCAAAATGGTCATTTAAAAAGGCAAAATACGCTCGCTGGTAACCAAATTTAAACCAAGGTCAAAGCTTTAGAGCACTCATTAATTTACAACCTATATATAGCGCCTGCCTACAGAAGAAACTGAGCTTTTTCCAGATATAATTTTCCAGAATTAGAACCTTCCACTTAAAAAAAAAATTTCATGGCAAAACTTAAATATTACAGTGAAAAGACTACGTGAAAAGAAAACGTTCAGTAGCTGAGGGGAAGGAAAAAAATAAACTCTATTAAAAATAAAAGTATACTATTTAAGATCAATCTAATATGAAGAGTTTATTTTCTCCCTGAATAGGAGAATGTAGATATTTAAATAAAGATCCCCCCTAGGCTAAGTATCACACTTAAATCAGATCAATTACAACAGTTTAACGTAAAGAAAGATAACAAAATTGATGTACCTGACTGGAGAGCTGAGGCCAAAAGATTCTTTTAATCTTCAAAGAAGGGAACAAATGTTTTCAATTATGGCTAATTAATGCAAAATTGTTTAAGTCCATTTATTCATTTCTTTAACATCATAATTTCATTTTTTTATACAGTATTGTGAAATGATACAAGTTGCAAATCTGGTTCTGGACTTTGCTACTCTCTCCTTATTTTAATGCAGCTTCCCTTCCCAACTCAAATTTGGATAAAGGCATAATGTTTTGTATGCCCCATATGCCCCATCTCCCCTGCTACCACCTCTCCCTGTCTTGTAGCCCCCTTCACATTTTTTTTAAAGAAAGCTAGCCCAAGTTCTTTCCTGAACAGTGATTGCTTTTATTTTAGCTCTTATAATAATAAGAATCTTACTCAAAGTTTCCCTTACAAAAATATTTGCCCCTTCGTGCCACTCAATCACAAGTCTGCCTGAGTTACTACCGACTCAAGGCTACTACCTCAGTTCTCAAGACTTTAATCCTTCTAGAAAATTACTCGATCCCTTCTTTGATATGATTCCAACATTTTTTTAAAAGAACAAGGTGAAACAAACTCGTTTCTCCTAAACTAAAATTCCAAATGACCAAACCACTTGACAATCTAACTCTTTGCTTGATGGCTGTACGAAACAGTAATACTGTTATATAAACCAAACCCACCAGACCCTCAGTTAAACTATAAGATTCTTAGTATGGGGCGCCTGGGTGGCTCAGATGGTTAAGCGTCTGCCTTCGGCTCAGGTCGTGATCTCAGGGTCCTGGGATCGAGTCCCGCATCGGGCTCCCTGCTCCTTGGGAGCCTGCTTCTCCCTCTGCCTCTCTCTCTCTCTCTCTCTGTCTCTCATGAATAAATAAAAAAAAAAAAAAAAAAAGATTCTTAGTATGTCAGTCCCTTAACAAAAATTACTTTGACCATTCCAAAGGCACAACCTTATATAGGCATTTCTATTTTAAACAAGAATAATATAGTTTGATTTTCAATTCATGGTATCTGTTAATCAGAGAACAGATTATAATATATAAATTATAATAGGAGAGTTAGGCCCTAGTCCCCTACTTACTAACATCTAGTACACCTAAGAATAATAAAAAGAACATGGGCATCTGAAAATTAGTTTCTAGTAAGAGATGAAAGAGGAAATGGTATGAATGTGTTAATAGTGCTAGAAAAGTAAAGCTGTTATTTTCATGCAAAGAGAGATAATCAAATGGTGCATTTACTCAGATGTGTACAGATTTCATAACTATACTCTTTTAATTACAAAGCCTTATTACTTAAACTCCTATAGGAAAAATAACTTACTATGAATAAAGCTCCCTAGCCCGTCAACCGTTCTTTCCTATTGAAGTATCTACTTTTATAACTCAATTTTTTAATGTAATTTGATTTTGATAACTGAAAGTTTCTTAGGAACACAGCTACTATATTATAGCAGAACAGAACTATGACCTCTCAAAATACATATATACCCTACTATATACTATACTCTTCATTCCTTACCCACCTGTAGGACCAGATGTTGCTTCAGGAGATGATATATTCTGAGTTGCCTTTTCATTTCTCTGGTTTGGTGTAGAAATTATAAGTCTGTCCTGTCCTCTGACACTTATTTCCGTTTTGTTACCAATTCCCTTTAAAATAAGACAAAATAAAAAACAGCTGATTACCAGGCAAATGGCGTCGTTGGCTTACAAAGACAGCTTAAGATGGTCATGATTTGCTTGAATTTTACACGGTCTTTGACTGCAGTTAATTTATCATCTTCACCATTACCAGAGCAATTTTATTAAGTCATCAGGATGTATTCTAAAATGTACGAGATTATGTGAGAAAAAAAAAACGACTCCACATGAGGCATATCACTAAAAAAATGAAACCGTATCACCTACTTTTCTGTCAAAACCAAAATGTTTTCTGGTCTGAATAGTCTCTCCCGTTACCTCATCACAGGAAAAGAACTGGAGTCATTCTCATTTGGTTAAGTACCCTACTACACTCATGTCTTAAAAGACAAGAATATCCTTAGGTACAGAAATTTGACATTCATGATGACCAAAATGTGTACCCAATAAGCAACCTGAAGCAGACAGAAGGCAGCTACAATTATAGCTCTGTCTCATTTTAGGTATTTTTAATACAATGAAATAAAGGAGTGTTTTGTAAATATTTGTATTTTTAAGATGTTCATTTTAAAAAGATCAGTTTTGGGACGCCTGGGTGGCTCAGGTAGTTAAGTGTCCAACTCTTGATTTTGGCTCAGGTCATCTCAGGGTCATGAGATTGAGACCCTACCCCCCCACTCCATGCTCAGCGGGGAGTCTGCTTGAGATTTCTCTCTCTCCCTCTGCCCCTGCCTGCCTGCCCCTCATGTGTGGGGGCACTCTCTCGCTAATAAATAAATCTTTTTCCGAAGTTTAAATAAATAAACAAAAGACAACTTTATCTCAAATTTCATTTAAATTGCACTCTTTGGAGTGGGGTGACAAAGTTTGATTTGTATATCCAAATGCAGATAAAATCTAGCTCCAAGAATGAAGCCAATTTGCATTAAAAAAAGATGCAGAGTATTCGTTTGCTATTCCAAGCTGTCAGTAGAACCAAGTGGAGCCTGTAACTTAAGCCTTTCTTTTTTAAAAGATTTTATTTATTTATTTGAGAGAGAGCACAAGAAGGGGGAGGGTCAGAGGGAGAAGCAGACTCCCTGCTGACTCCCTGCTGAGCAGGGAGCCCAATGCGGGACTCTGATCCTGGGACTCCAGGATCATGACCTGAGCCGAAGGCAGTCGCTTAACCAACTGAGCCACCCAAGCGCCCTCTAACTTAAGCCTTTCCAAGTAGTCTAGTCTTACTGAAATCAGCTGAACCTACAGTCAGAAACAAACTAATAGAGAACCCTTGTACTCCTCTCTAGTAAAATAGTATCACTTGAGCACAGGGTGTCGCATGTAAGTGTTCAATCACTAAATTCTACAGCCGAAACTAGTATTACACTGTATGTTAACTACCTGGAATTTAAATAAAAACTTGGAAAAATATATCACTGATGAGGCATACTTTAATTATTTTCATGTGCATATGACAATGTTAGGAAATAAGCAGAGTTCTTTAAAAGCACACACCCACGAGGTGCCGCTAAATTGAATTCACAAGCCCACAACTGTGGTAAGGATTTGGAGGACAGTGAAGAGGTATATGGAATAAACATTACAAATGTTATGACACAATTTTAAAGTCTAAAAGCTAAAATATAAGTGCCCTAAATGGAGGTTCAGGGCTGGCTGATGGAGATACTCAATTTGAAGAGGTATTTTCACCCCATTACCCACGCTATCACCACAGTTAATTGTTACAGAACAAACACAGTTCTGGAATTTCTCTTAAACGCATTAGCTATCCAAAGTGAACATGAGTCTAACAAAATTGCCGGTACAACCAAACAGATCAGCAGGTATAATTATTACAATGGTTAATTCAGATAACTGACAAAAATAATATAAGAAGAAGCACACTTTGCAGCTAAGAAAAACTAACTATACAAACTGGAAACAGGCAAAGTGCCGAGTTTTTTTCCAAAACTTTAGGGAGTTAAGCTCAATTTTGGCTGCACAGCTCAAGATTAATCTAGTACAGATGGGGATATTACAAAAGAGGGAAAAAAAGAAGGAAAACATAGCCTTTTTGCTTGTCTTTTTTGCCCCCTCTTAAACACAGTAAACTCACTATACATTTCAAATGCAGCGGATAAAAGGGTATTTAAATCATGACTTTGTCTTGTTTGTGGGGTTTCTTTTTAAATGCTAAGGTTGACTACTTATTAAATAATGTTCCCCCAAAACACCCATGAAAAAAGGAGGTACCTTCGTTGAATAAACAAATTGATCGATAAATTTCCCATCTCCTGTAGCGTTCTGAAGAGCAAACACTTGTTCAATCTTCACAACCGGAGACATGTTACACTTCTGCAAATCCAGGCTCCCTTTGTGCATTGTAATGGAAGCTGGTAAAGATTTCCTCGCGGCGGCCGTTTTCCAGGCTATTTTAACAGGAGGTGGTTCTTCTTCTTCCACACTTGTGTGCCGCCTCTGGCTCTGTCTCCGAATTTCAGTACTTGAGAGCGAGGAGGCCACCTCACCTGCATTGGTCTGTTCTGGCTGAGTATTCAGCACTGACCTTGGTCTTCGGGTTTTCTTAACTTCAGCTTTGGAGGCAACATTCTTTTTTGCTTGGGACAAAGCCTCCTCAGGCTGTTTATCAATATAGATAAAAGTATACTGTTCTATTCTTTCCTCTCGGGTCATTTTCAATGCCTTCTCTGCATGGGCAATGCCAATATCCCACTGAGCACGTTCTCTCTGAGGTCGGGGTTTCCGAATCTAAAAAAAGACCCAGGCATATAAAAGACACAGGCATGATCAGATACTCTTCAATCTAATTGGTACATTTAAACCAATATGTATTTCCCATGTGATCCTGTCATCTTTCCAGGTAACATAAATAAATATCTTCAGGTTCTTCAGTCAAATACATGAAATGTTCTAACTCCCTAACTTTGGTAAGTCAGTATTACTATCAGATGATATGCAGGTCTACTCTCTCTTACACATCCTTTTTCGTTGACCACTCTGCTGGACAAGTCCCTCAAAGAGGGAGCTGTTCTCACATTATGTTCATAAAAAGCTAGCAATGAGGGCAAAGGGAAGAGAGATTGCAGAACGATTACTTTCAATGGCCAATAAAACACCAACATTAAAAATGACACCCTAAAGCTCAGGGGTGCTACAGAGATCACAACAGAGCAAATGGCAGAGTTTGCATTTGTGCTGGTAGTTTGTACCATAATGCAAACAGGGGCAGAATGCAGAGAAAGGAGAGCGCCCAGAGGAACAAATGAAAGTTGACAAGATATAGGAAAGAAGGAATGTATGAGAGAAAAAATGAACCTGAACCAATTTCCACAGGTGTCCTTCACTGTTGCTCAGAAGACTTTGAGTTGGCCAGACAGATAAGAAAACTTTTGATGACCAAAGCCATCAGGAATTATCCAGGGAGTTAGACTGAGGTAGCCCAAAATTAGCTAACGAAACTATGAGAAGGGATGGTATATGTGGAACGCTGATGTATAAATCTGTAAAATGTTGTCTGATAAAATTAATCAAAATCCTCTGTGATCAAATTTAGCTTTTAAAGTGTAAAAGTATGACAAATTTCTGAATTACAAGAGACCCGCCCTAAAATTAGTTGAGTTTAAAAATGTCAACCAGATAGATTATCAGGAGCTGATGTCATAATTCTAAAATATCCACCACCACAAACATATTTCTTGGTTCTATCACTAAGTGTGACCTTGGTTGAACCAGTTACTTAAGCTGTCTGTGCCTCGATTTCTTCATCTGCAGAAATAGGAATAATGGTGTCTACGCCACTTAAGTTGTTATGGAGATTAAATGAATTAATATACACAAAATGCTTAAAATAGTGCCCATCTCACAGTAGGTGCTCACTGAATATTTTAGAAACTTTACTTTCACAAAACGATTTTACTAGGTAAGAATAAAGGAAATTATGTAAAGATAATGAAATAGGAAAAAGAATAAAACTCCCTGGCAAAATCCACATTTCACTAGCATCTACTAGTCTTATGTACACTAATTCAATTCAAAAATAGAATCCAACACTGTACTAAGCAGAGTTCAAGTTTTTAATAGTATTCTAATGTTGTTTATATAAAATATAAAACTTACTGACATACAATAAATTATTAAAACTGGACTTAGGTTAACAACTATCTGAAATCAAGTATGAAAACTTCTATTAAATTATTAAATCCTCTAAAAACCATATTCGATTGGTAATGTTAATATGTTGTTAGATACCTTTTGTTTCTCAGAGTGATTGCTGGCTTGTTTGGTTGCTTCAGCCAATAATTCTTCATACTGTTTATGACCTTTATACTCTCGTACTCGCTTTTCATGAACCCACGCCCTCTCTGGCTGGTTGCTAAAAAACTGGACGTGATACTCCCGGGCACCTGTAAGCAAAAATTCTTATTAACCATTTCAGAACATAAGCATCCACATATACTCTGCCAAAAACATGAACCTAAGCCAGGTTCCCTAGTATCACTCCTATTAAAACTTGTACGCTTTGGATTGTCCGAAGATATAATCCAAAACTTGCCAATTACACAAGTAATAGTGTAAAAAAAAATCACTCCCAAATGATTAAAATTAGTCCAGCAAGTTTTAAGAGAAAGAAAATCAGAAATTCTGCTAATTATCAGATTTGTTACCTTGGTTACACAATTTATTTTTGCTTGTCTCAAACCCTTTTACAAACAAATCTGGGAATAAATAATTTTTTCTTCAAAAAATGTGTAACAAGGGCGCCTGGGTGGTTCAGTCAGTTAAGTGTCTACCTTTGGCTCAGGTCATGATCCCAGAGTCCTGGGATCGAGCCCCATGTTGGCTCCCTGCTCAGTGGGGCGTCTGCTTCTCCCTCTCCCTCTCCCTCTGCCTCCCCTCCCCCGCTCGTGGGTACTCGCTCTCTCTCAAATAGAATCTTTAAAATATATATATAACATATTTTCTTGGACTTTAAAAGTGCTAGTCAAATTGCTTTTCTGGCTATATAGAAGTGGGCTATATAGACTTGGGGATGGAGAGGAGGCCACTGACTCAGGGATCCTGTGAGGTCAAAACTATCTTCATAACAATACCAAGATGCTACCATCTTTTCAGTTGGTGGCATTCACACTTCATACGGCAAGAACAATGGTGGGTAAGACTGCTGGCACGTTGGCACAAATAAAGACAGTGAGTGACTCCAAACAATACTAGTATCACATTCTTCATAGCCACATACTGGCAGTTAAAACAAAACAAAAAGCCAGTTTTATTTAATGTCCTTGATGAAGTAGTAAAAATGATTAATTTCACTGAATTTCAACCTTTGGACACTGTCTTTTTAATATTCTGCATGATGAAACGGGAAGTATGCATAAAGCGCTTTTGCTTACTCAAGTGTGACAGTTATCTTGAGGAAAAGTACTTGTGTGATTGAGTTGCAAGATCACTGGCCACTTTTTCATAAAATATCATTTTTATTTGAAAGAATGACTGACAGAAAAACTGTGGTTATTTGAACTTGAGCATCTGGCAGGTATTTCCTCAAAAAAGAACAAAGCAAGTTTGCTATTTCAAGGAAATCAACTGACAGTATTTGTTGCCAATGACAAAATTTGATCTTTCAAGCAAAAATTAGAATTTTGGAAAACCTGAGTCTTCCAACTTCCCAATAATCAAAGAATTTTCTGATGAAATAACTGGTCATATAAATTAATGTGATTTTAAAAATATCTATAGAGGATGGGCCCCTGGGTGGCCAGCGATTAAGCACCCAACTCTTGATTTCAGCTCAGGTCAGGTCATGTCATGATCTCAGGAACGTGAGATCAGAGCCTTGCTTGAGATTCTCTCTCCCTCTGCCCGTCCCCCAGCTCCTGTGCACACTCTAAAGAAAAAAAAATCTATAGAAGGATGTGTCAACATTTGGAAGATATGTCTCACTTGGTAAAGCCAATATTTTTTATTTTTTAAAATTTTATTTATTTGAGAAAGAGAGAAAGAAGAGAGCGTGCCTGCAGAGGGGGTGGGGGGGAGACAAGCATGCTTAGTGCAGAGCCCCACGGGGGGGTGGGCTCAATCCCAGGACCCTGAGATCATGACCTGAGTGAAAGTCAGACACTTAACCAACTGAGCCACCCAGGCACCCCAAAACCAGTATTTTTTAAATGGCCAATATATGATGTTATAAAATCATGAAAGGTAAAAGATTCATCCAAAGTGCAAGACAGAACCAATGGATTTCAATGTAACAAAGTACAAAAAGTTTATGGATATGATTTCAGATTCCATATTGGAACTAACCCACCACTTATTGAGTTTTGGTGTAATATCAAAGAAATATATCCACAATTACCTAAAAAGGCTATTAAAATACACTATCCTTTTTCAACTACACATCTGCCTGAAGTCAGATTATCTTCATATAGTTCAACCAAAACAAAAAATCGTAACAGAATGAATGTAGAAGCAGATACAAGAATCTAGTATCTTCACTTAAGCCAGACATTAAAGAGATTTGCAATGATGTAAAATACTATTCTTTTCAGTAGTATTTTTGAGAAAATAGTTATTTTTCATAAAAATATAATGATAACATAATGGATTATTTTTAAATGAATTAGTAAATATTTTTAAATTCTCTTAGTTTTAATTTCCAAATTGAAATAAATAGTAACAGACAGAATCCATGTAAACAAAAGTGTTTTAGAGTCTTCAAATTTTAAGAGTAAAAGGGGTTCTGGGACCAAAATATCTGAGAACTGCTGTTCTACAACAGTGCTACTCTCCAAGTGTGGTTCCCATAACAAGCCAGTCTGTGACAAAATAAGCACAGAAAAGTAAGCATTTAGAAA
This sequence comes from Leptonychotes weddellii, assembly GCF_054177405.1. Taxonomy (NCBI): domain Eukaryota; kingdom Metazoa; phylum Chordata; class Mammalia; order Carnivora; family Phocidae; genus Leptonychotes; species Leptonychotes weddellii. The sequence continues at coordinate 29,117,856 of NC_138370.1, forward strand.
CTATGATAATTTGACATTGTCATGACATTTAGGCACATGATCAGGGATCTTGAGGAGAAGGCCTTTCCTTTTTGTAATAGTTACTTTTATTGTATTTTATGTAAGTATTGATCCATGGTGGATTGGAAATTTTTAAAAAACGAACAAAAACTGGTCTTTTACCATACATAGTTTGAAAAACACAACTCTACAGAAAATGTCTCAGGTTAACAGAGTACTGTATAACTGGTCTTGGCGAATCCAAGATAATTCAGGTAGGCAGAGAAAGGTAAGAAGCAGATCCTAACTAGAAAAATGTAGGTATAAGCTTAAATTGAACTCAGTTATCTGAAATCGATTATATCTTGGATTTGAAAATTTTTAAATTTTATTAGACATTAATGGGAGATTATCTAAGGAATTATTTTGAAACCAGATTAAAATTTCTTATGTAAAAAATAGCCTATAAGAGAGAAATACACACACAATTCGATTTCCATATAATCTAATCTGAGAGGGAAGAGGCAAGCACAAATTTGACTATAATTAATCAAAGAAGGTTTATCAAAAGTCCAAGGGTTTTTAGGGACAAAAAAAGAAATATAACCTAAACTAACAGGTGAGTCTGGAAGATATGGTAGTGGGTACAGGTGATAGGGTTAAAAGAACACAGGGCATAATCTGTTTTCAAAAGTCAGTTATTCAGAAACAGTCTTTAAATTATAGTTAAAAACATGAAAACTAAAACTCAGAGATGACACAATCTCATTTTAATCTTTATTTTCAACTTCTTCCTCTATTAAATCATTAGTACAGATGAAACAAATTAAACAATTTGCCTCTTTGTTATTATCACTTTATTTTCTCCTGGCCAAAGAACTATGAATGAAATAGAAACCTAAAGACCTGAAAAAATGAGAAGCAAGCACATCTGCGTTTGAATAATGGGCTGAATTCCAAAAGAAAAATGCAGAGGAGATTTTCTCTTTAAAGATTTATTTATTTATTTTAGAGAGAGAGAATGCATGTGCACACATACGTGGCGGGGAGGGACAGAGGGAGAGAATCTCAAGCAGACTCCCGGCTGAGTGTGGAGCCCTGCATGGGGCTTGACCCCACGACCCTGAGGATCATGACCTGAGCCAAAATCTCCAGTCACTCAAATGACTGAGCCATCCAGGTGCCCTGGAAATGTTTTTATTTAAGAAAAATAATATAAAGGTAAAACCATCCAGTTTTAAACTAAAAAAAAAAGTTAGGATTAAAAGTTACAATAGGTAAAGAAGATGTGGTACACACACACACACACATACATACACACACACACACACACACACACACCCCAAATGGAATATTACTCAGCCATCAAAAAAATGAAATCTTGCCATTTGCAACAATGTGGATGGAACTAGAAGGTATTATGCTAAGCGAAATAAGTCAATCATAGAAAGACAATTATATGATCTCACTCATATGTGGAATTTAAGAAACAAAACAGTGGAGCACAGGGGAAGGGAGGGAAAAATAAAACAAAATGAAATCAGAGAGGGAGACAAACCATAAGAGACTATTAATCATAGGAAACACACTTGAGGGCTACTGGAGGGGAGAGGGAGGGGGATGGGGTAACTGGATGATGGACATTAAGGAGGGCACAGGGTATAATGAGCACTGGGTGTTATATGCAACTGATGAATCACTAAACTCAACCTCTGAAACTAATAATACACTATGTTAATTGAATTTAAATAAATTAAAAATAAATAAAAATAAAAGTTACAATAGGTATAATATGATACCATTTAAAACTCTCAGTAGGGGCACCTGGTGGCTCAGTCCATTAAGCGTCTGCCTTCAGCTCAGGTCATGATCCCAGGGTCCTGGGATCGAACCCCGCATCAGGCTCCGTGCTCATTGAGGGGCCTGCTTCTCCCTCTGCCTGCCTGCATGCCTGTCTGCCTACTTGTGATCTCTCTGTCAAATAAATGAATAAAATCTTAAAAAAAAAAACTCTCAGTAAAAATATTTACTGTCCTATTAATTACAATATACATAGAGAAATATAATTACTCTCAAACTTTTTTTTTTTAAGAGGGAGAGAGAGCAAGTGTGAGCAGGAGGCAGAGAGGGAATCTTAAGCAGTCTCCACGCCCAGCGCAGAGCCTGACATGGGGCTCTATCTCACAACCGTGAGATCATGACTTGAGCCAAAATCAAGAGTCAGATGCTTAACCCAGTGAGCCACCCAGGTGCCCCTACTCTCAAACTTTTAACAGTAGTTACATTATCTGAAGGATGAAATTATAGGCACTTTTCACTTCTGACTATATATATATTTTGTATTGTTATATGCAGAAAAAGCATTTCATTTTTAACTTTTAAACTTAAAATGATTATTCAGCCATGAGATAAAAGGAAATCCTGCCAGAATGGACAAACCTAGTGGACACTGTGCTAAGTGAAAATAAGTCAGACAGAGAAAGACAGATACCATATGATCTTACTTGTATGTGGAATCTTTAAAAAAAAAGTCCAACTCATAGAAACAATGTAGAATGATGGTTGCCAGTTATCAGGGGCTGGGGTGGGAGAGAAATAGGGAGATGCTAGTCAAAGGGTATAAGCCTTCAGTCATAAGATGAATACGTTCGGGCGCCTAGGTGGCTCAGTTGGTTAAGTGACTGCCTTCGGCTCAGGTCATGGTCCTGGAGTCCCGGGATCGAGTCCCACATCGGGCTCCCTGCTCAGCAGGGAGTCTGCTTCTCCCTCTGACCCTCCTCCCTCTCATGCTCTCTCTCATTCTCTCTTTCGCAAAAAAAAAAGATGAATACGTTCTAGGAATCTAATGTACAGCATGGTTACTATAGTTAATAATACTGTATTACAGGGGCGCCTGGGTGGCTCAGTTCGTTAAGCGTCTGCCTTCAGCTCAGGTCATGATCCCAGGGTCCTGGGATCGAGCCCTGCGTCAGGCTCCCTGCTCAGCTGGAAGCCTGCTTCTCCCTCTCCCACTCCCCCTGCTTGTGTTCCTGCTCTTGCTATCTCTCTCTCTGTCAAATAAATAAAATCTTAAAAAAAAAAAAATACTGTATTATATACATGAAAGTTGTTGAGAGTGTAGATCTTAAGCATTCTCACCACACACAAAAATAACTGTGTGAAGTGCTGGATATGAAAATTGACCAAAGTATATGTATATCAAATCATTATGTTGTATGTACACTTTAAATATATATAACTTTGGTCAATTACACCTCAATAAAGCCTGAAGAAAAAAAAAGAAAAAGAAACTTAAGATGAGACCACAACAATGAAATATAACTTAAAACAGACATGTGATACAAACATCTTTCCACATGCTCTTACAAAGAATTTGATCTTTATGTGTAAAAACTGTTATTTTTTCCAAAGCTAAGAATCTAGTAATATGGACCAATAATATGGAAATCAATGACTACTATTTAAAAATAATTAAGAAAAATTTTACAAGGTTGTTTAGATAACAAGCAACACAAAATGCTTCACAGTCATCATGTGTGAACATATCAATAAAATTTTTATACTGTGTTTTTTTGATTTTCAGAAAAACAGAAAACTTTCTCTAAAACTGCACTGCATACAGCTATACAATGGAATACTATTTGGCAACAAAAAAAGAAGTACTGACAGATGCCACAACATGAACCTCTAAAACATGAGGCTAAGTGAAAGAAGCCAGACACAAAAGGCTGTATGTTATATGGTTCCATTTATATGAAATGTCCAGAAAAGGCAAATCTATAGAGACAAAAAGTAGCTAGTGGTTGCTTAGCGCTGGGGGAAGAGAGGAGGAATGGGGAATGACTGCTAATGGACATGGGATTTCATTTTGGGTTGAGGAAAATGTTCCAGGAGCACCTGGGTGGCCCAGTTGGTTAAGTGTCTGACTCTTGTTTTCAGCTCAGGTCATGATCTCAGGGTGGTGAGATCCAGCCCTGGTTTGGGCTCTGCACTCAGCGGGGAGTCTGCTTGGGATTCTCTCTTCCCCTCTGCCCCTCCCTCACTCATGCAAGCTCGCTCCCACAACGTCAAATAAAGCCTTTTATTTATTTTTTTAACACTTTTTTTTTAAGATTTTTTAAAATTTATTTGACAGAGAGACAGCGAGAGAGGGAACACAAGTAGGGCAGTGGGAGAGGGAGAAGCAGGCTTCTCGCTGAGCAGGGAGCCCGACGCGGGGCTCATCCATGATCCTAGGATCATGACCTGAGCCAAAGGCAGACGTTTAACAACTGAGCCACCCACGTGACCCAAATAAAGTCTTTTAAAAAAAAGTTTTAAAATTAGATGTAGTGATGACTGCACAACTCCGTAAATGTACTAAAAATCACTAATTTGTATGTAAATCATATCTCAAGAAAGCTATTATTTTAAAAACTACTGCAAAAAAGAAAATTAAAAATATCGAAATATACTTTAAAAAAAAGATTTTATTTATTTATTTGATAGAGAGAGACACAGCAAGAGAGGGAACACAAGCAGGGGGAGTGGGAGAGGTAGAAGCAGGCTTCCCGCTGAGCAGGGAGCCCGATGCGGGGCTCGATCCCAGGACCCCGACACCATGACCCGAGCCAAAGGCAGATGCTTAACCAACTGAGCCACCCAGGCGCCCTATCCTTATGTTTTGAATAAGTAAATAGAGTTTCAGAGAGTCCTTATTCCATAACCTCCACTCTTTTTTTTTTTTAAAGATTTTATTTATTTGATAGAGACACAGCGAGAGAGGGAACACAAACAGGGGGAGCAGCAGGCAGAGGGAGAAGCAGGCTTCCCGCCGAGCAGGGAGCCCGATGCAGGGCTCGATACCAGGACCCTGGGATCATGACCTGAGCCGAAGGCAGCCGCTTAACGGCTGAGCCACCCAGGCGCCCCTCAAAATACACTTTTAATTAATTTAAACTTTAAAAAATTTCTAAATTCTCAGAGTTCTGGTTTTCTCAATCATACAAACAAATTTTACCAGCAGTAAAGCAGGAGATTACCTAGGGAATTCCAGACCATATTAGATTAATTCCTAAATTTAAATACTTCCTTTGAAATACAGATGCGGCATAAAATTGTGCTTTCACTTGTATCCCATAAAAAAGCTGTAATTAGCAGGTTTTCATAGAGTAATTAAATGTGAAACTCTATATAATTTCAAAAGCATGCTTTTCTAAGGAGAGAGAATTGAAGAGCCACAACTCTCACATGATCTAATACCCCAGAGTGCTCCAGAGACCCAGACAGGTACATGGATTATTTTATTTAGGAAGGCTTTGCCCTAACAGACACATGAAAGATACTAATCATCACTGATCATCAGGGAAATGCAAATCAAAACTACAATGAGATATAATCTCACACCTGTCAGAATGTCTAAATTAACAACACAAGAAGCAACAGGTGTTAGGCGCCTGGGTGGCTCAGTTGGTTAAGCGACTGCTTTCAGCTCAGGTCATGATCCTGGAGTCCCTGGATCGAGTCCCGCATCGGGCTTCCTGCTCGGCGGGGAGCCTGCTTCTCCCTCTGACCCTCCCCCCTCTCATGTGCTCTCTCTCTCTCATTCTCTCTGTCTCAAATAAATAAATAAAATCTTTAAAAAAAAAAAAAAAGAAGCAACAGGTGTTGGCAACTATGCAGAGAAAGGGGAACCCTCTTGCACTGTTGGTGGGAATGCAAACTGCTGCAGCCACTGTGGAAAACAGTATGGAATATCCTCAAAAAGTTAAAAACAGAACTACCTTATGATCCAGCAATTGCCCTACTGGGTATTTACCCAAAGAACACAAAAATACTAACTGAAAGGGATACATGCACTTTATGTTTATAGCAGCACTATTTACAATAGCCAAGATACGGAAGCAGCCCAAGTATCCATCAACTGGTGAATAAAGAAGATGTAGTGTGGGCGCCTGGGTGGCTCAGTCAGTTGAGCGACTGCCTTCGGCTCAGGTCATGATCCCAGGGTCCTGGGATCGAGTCCCGCATCGGGCTCCCTGCTCTGCGGGGAGCCTGCTTCTCCCTCTCGCACTCCCCCTGCTTGTGTTCCCTCTCTCGCTGTGTCTCTCTCTGTCAAATAAATAAATAAAATCTTTAAAAAAAAAAAAAAAAAGAAGATGTAGTGTGTGTGTGTGTGTGTGTGTGTGTGTGTGTGTGTAACTCAGCCATAAAAAGAATGAAATCTTGCCATTTGCAATGACATGGATGGAACTAGAGAGTATAATGCTAAGCAAAATAAGTCAGATACCATATGATTTCACTCATACGTGGAATTTAACAAACAAAACAAGCAAAGGTAAAAAATAAGAGAGAGAGACAAATCAAGAAACGGACTCTCAACTATAGAGAACAAACTGATGGTTATCAGAGGGGAGATACGTGGGGGGATGGGTTAAATAGGTGACAGGGATTAAGGAGTGCACTTGTGATGAGCACAGGGTGATGTATGGAAGTGTTGAATTACTATATTATACACCTGAAACTAATATAACACCGTATGTTACCTGGAATTAAAATTTAAAAAGGCTTGGTCCTTTGGGAAATCCCTGTCCCTTTCTTCTCCCATTCATGGACACAAACATTATTAAACCTGCAAGGTACTCAGAGAATACTAGTCCAACACTTAGTAATCAGTAATAAATGAAAGAACTAGGACTGCCTTCCCCCCAACCTTGGTAAATTATGACTAGATGAATTCAATTACTTTCCTTCTAATACATAGGATGTTTAAGAGTGGAGGTTGTGGAGGTTGTGGAGGGGCGCCTGGGTGGCTCAGTCGTTAAGCGTCTGCCTTCGGCTCAGGTCATGGTCCCAGGATCCTGGGATCTAGCCCCGCATCGCGTTCCCTGCTCTGCGGGAAGCCTGCTTCTCCCTCTCCCACTCCCTCTGCTTGTGTTCCCTCTCTCGCTGTGTCTCTCTCTCTGTCAAATAAATAATAAAATAAATAAAATCTTTAAAAAAAAAAAAGAGTGGAGGTTATGGAATAAGGACTCTCGGAAACTCTACTTAGTCAAAACATAAGGATAATAACAGTACCTACTTCGTAGTGTTGCTGCTATGTGGACTGCATAAAATATATAAGAGAATTGCTTAACACAGTGTCTTGCATGAAAGTAGACATTCAACAATGGTTTTTTTTGTTGTTGTTGTTTTTACTTCTGCCCCACTGATGCTTCCAGTTACCCAATCTTGAATCAGCAGGTTATAATGACAGATAACTGCCTTCTGTACCAGGGCAGATTACTGGCTATGTAGCACAAAAGTTACAGATACGGCTGATCTTGTCACAAATCTGACTTGCAAGACTTATGTAGACATTTCTTCTCTTCATTAACAGTGAACAGGTAGCAAGACAGAAAGTTTAAAGAGAAAAAGAAATAGGCACAAAGTTGTCACAAACAATAAGGAATTCAAAACATAACAAGAGTGAGTTCACAAAGCAAATATCCAGAAATAAATTCCAAGCTCAAACCTTCCCCTGGCTAACTAAGCAAGTCCATTCCAAATGCTAGAATATCAGAAATCTAATCCACATGTTTTAGACAAACCCATGAAAAAAATTAGAGAAAAGTTAGAACACATCTTTTCTTAACATTTATTAATATTCCTATGCTAAATAGCTAGATTCAAGCTGTACGTTTATGTTGTATTGAATTTATAAGGATGTCTCAGTAAATTTGCAGATTCAAAAATGGAGTGGAGGGAAAAAGCATCCTGAAAATTTTATCAGGATGAAAAGCACTTATGTGGGTAAAAAATTACTACTCAAAGGAGTCAATGATGAAATAAGACATACAACAAAAGCATGGCCCAAATGCCTACTAAGCTCATATAAGACATCTTATTACTTACTCAACTGCTTTCTTTTGGAATTCACATGAGATATCAGTCAGATAAAGGTTTTTAAAGAAGTACAGAAGAAATTATAAAACAAATGCAGGGTGTTATAAGGGAAAACAAGGACCATATCAGTTGTATAGAGGCTTTTTGCCCATTAAGATCATAATTAAATCACTGGTCATTAAAAACTGATATTCTGGTGTTAGATTATATGCATATTCTTTCTTTTTTTTTTTTAAAGATTTATTTATTTACCTTAGAGAGAGAGAGAATGAGTGGGGGGAAGGGCAGAGGACGAGAACCCTCAAGCAGACTCCCCACTGAGCACGGAGCCCAATGCAGCCTCGATCCCATGGCCCATGAGACCATGAGCTGAAATCAAGAGTTACATGCTTAACCAGCTGAGCCACCCAGGTGCCCCTCCTGTGTATATCCTTATAGTCATATACAACATTTAAGATTCAATTTTTTTCCCCAACCTTTTATTTAATATCTACGTGGGCCTTTACTTACCTCTTGTGTTAATTTTGGTATGAACCTCGAGCTGGGGATCACTTGAAACCATGCAAGGCCACCAAGGATAGGTTCCCACCTTAGACCAAACAAGATCGCCAACCTGGAACTTAACACCAGCAGACACTTCTGTTGTTGGAACAGAAGATAATATTGGCTGAACCTATAGGAAAAGTTCATAAAACTTCATCAGCAAAGAAAGTTAAAAAAAAAAAAAAAGAAACTAGGAACAAAGTACTTTAAGCATGCTACCATGTAAAATTTATCTTCAATTATACTTTCCCTGACACTTAACCATAAGTAGCAAAAAGGAAGAGAAGGAAAATAATGAACCCCACTCCAAATACTGAAAATAGGACTGATGTTTCTGATGTCTTATTATTGATAAGGCATCTTGAGAATTCACATAATCCATTAAAAATGGTCATAAAAATATTTTTGTAATTTTATATGGTGACAGACGGTAACTAGACTTCTTGTGGTGATCATTTTGTAATGTATTTTCATAACAAATCAATATGTTGTACACCTGAAACTAATATGATATATGTCAATTATACTTCAGTAAGAAAAAGTGGTCATAGTTTTGAAAAGAAAAATAATTCACTGAAAGTATCTACCTCTTAAACCAGCTCCAAGATTTATTTCAGTATAATTTCTGAAATCCAGAAGTATGGAACTGTAATAATACGTATGGAATGTGTTATAATTTAATCACCCTGCTTTCACCTTCTTACACCATCCCTGGTTAGACAATATTCAATAGAGCAACTCACCGGAGGTTCCTCTTTTAGTACTGGCTCTTCTCTTGGTTTTTCTGACACAGTGTCAACCCTCTCATTTGGTCTCTAGGTGAAAAGGTATAGATAAAAAGAACAAAATGGCAGCCAACCAAAGAACAACGACATACACAAAAAGAAATCAAAACTAAATAGCAAAGAAAATGAAGGACATTTATTAACTGAATAATGTAGGTAGTAAGAATTCAACTAGTGCAATACATGACGCTATGTCTTAAATTCATGTTCCATTCCACACCATAGCTAGATCTCATTTCTTATTACTTTTAAAACTTAATGTGTTGATTGTTGTTGCTGTTGTTTTTTTAACCTAACAGGGTGCAGAAAAATGAGCACTCTGAGATTGCTAGTATGATGTAACTTGGAATTTTTCAGGAGAGCAATTTGGCATGTATGAAAATCCTTAAATTTTCAGACTCTGATCAAGCAAATCCACTTCTAAATGTATATGTATACTGAAAAGCACTGAGAGATATAAATATACACACAGAAAGATATGCACACTAGTCCTATTTATAAGAGCAAATATTAGAAAACAATCTAGATGTCCAGTAATTTAAATTAAATAGGGTATAGTATAACTAGACAGTGAAGTAATATAAATATATTTTAAAATGACATGGGGGGGTGCCTGGCTGGCTTAGCTGGTAGAGCATGCGGCTCTTGATCTTGGGTTTGTGAGTTCAAGCCCCACATTGGGTGCAGAGATTACTTAAAAATAAAATCTTTTGAAAAAATAAATAAAATGACATAGGAAAATGACAATATAATGTTATTTGAAAAAAGCAAATTTCAAAGCAGTTTGTATAGTATGATTCCAATCTTGGAAAAATAATTTCTTCTTATTTATTTTTTTAAAGATTTTATTTATTTATCTGACAGAGAGAGAGCACAGGCAGGGGGAGCCACAGGCAGAGAAAGAGGGAGAAGCAGGCTCCCCACTGAGCAGGGAGCCTGATGTGGGGCTCGATCCCAGGACCCTGGAATCATTACCTGAGCCGAAGGCAGCCGCTCAACTGACTGAGCCACCCAGGCACCCCAAAATAATTTTTTTTAATGTGCACAGAAAGAAAAATTAGAATACCACCAGGTGATGGAAAAAGTGATTCTTTTGGTATGCTTTTCTGTATCTGTCAAATTGTCTATGATAAACATTATTTTTCCAATAATAAAACCCACACATATGTTACTTAAAAATTAATTTCTGCAACTCTTTGGGAAGGCTACTTAGAAGTATCTATCAAAATTCAAAATATATCACTCTTCAATTGGGCAATTATATTTTAAGAAACTAGCTACAGAAAACAAAATGAGAAAATCTAAGCAGAGGATGGTTAAGTATAGCATTATTTCATGTCAGTAATCTACAGGTCTGTCAACATCTTCTAACTTTTTATTTTAAAATAGCCCATATTAAAAGGTTTGATACATTTTATATCAGATTGATAAAAGTAGTTATCTTTGGGGAATGAGGTTAGGGAAATGGTAAAGGAAGATCTGTATTTTTGTGTTATTTGTATTTCCTTTAAAAAGCAGATTACTTTGTAATTTAAAAGATTTTTTAAAACTTCTCACTTGTCAAAGAACAGAACTTAATTTAGATGGCATAAAGAGAGATACAGCCATCAAATTAAGTCTTAATTCCAATTTAAAAATATGGGTAATTCTAGAAGCTATTTAAAATTTTCAATTAATTCAAGACACTGTTGTAAAAACAGTAAAAACAAAGTTTTATTAAAGAAAAAATTGTAGAAAAGTTTGTAACTATTAGGAAATGATAAGCCAGACTAATATCCCAAACCCCAAGTATCAGTCGTTTATTCAACAGTGCCTATGACTTTCCAGGCACTGTTCTAGTAGGTGGGTATGCAATGATGAACAAATACATTTGATCCCTCACCTCAAAAAGCTTACAGTTGAGCAGGACAGACAGACATTAAACAAATAAAAACATACACTTATATAATGTAAATGTATGAAGAGAAATAATGGGGGGGTATATCTTTAAATATGAAGGTCAAGAAAGGCCTCTCTGAGAAAGTCAATTATAATCGGAGAATCAGAGGAAGAGGAGTTAGTCTAATAAAAAGTGGGCAGAAGAACATTCCAGAAAGAAGGCATGGAACTTGTGAAGTTCCTGGGGTTTAAAAAGTAGAAATTTCAGGAAGGACTTTACAACTGACTTAATTGCCCAAAGAAGAGAGGTTACAAGATGAGAGAGGGGAGGCAGACTATAATACAAGGACCTTGTAAGTATAGTCAAGTGTTTTATATTAAGGTCAATAAAAAGCCACCAAAGAGGATTAGGTAGAGAAGTAACATACACCAATTTATGTTTTAAAAAAATCATGTTAGCTATTATGTGGAGAGTATTTTGGAAAAAAAGGTAGTGGCAACTTGTTGACGGGCACAAAATGTGCTCTGTCAGATGTGTCTGTGGTGGTATCAGGACTATGCAATCTAATAGGACACACTCACTGAGCAAGGAAAGAAAAATCTATGTTCAAATGAAAACTGTTTTCCAGACTGCTCGTATAATAATAAAGCAGTCTGAAATACTGTCCCCATTTGCATAGGCCCTTTGGGTAGCTTCACTTCAATCTACAAAAGTAGCTTAAGCCTTCACCTCAACTTCTCATTCTCAAGCTACCACAGGAAGACAAGGCCACTTGAGGAAGTACATATGCCGCTAAGAAAGCGAGTCATCCTCCTCCGCACATTCAATCTTCATGATGTCTAGGTGTAAGGGATCTCTGTAACTCCTTTTGAGGGCAGATAGATAAGGAGTGACTCATCTTTGCCAAACAACAGAATCCTACTATCATTGTAAGAACTGGTCTGAAGCCCATTAACAATTTCCCTTTCTGGATTAAAGAAAGGATTTCCTTCAAAACTTTTAATATTCAAATGTCTTATTTTTTTAAATTTTTTTATGGTTTGTTCCAGGATGTTTGCTTTTCCTTCAGGCTAGCTTGAAACACTGTTAAAATTGTTTACAGAGTCATTTTAAAAGGAAAACAATCGCAAGGGTAAGAAATAAGCCTAAGATTTATTCTAAGCTTTCAAGACTATATATATAAAAGAAAGAAAAAAGTTGAATAAGGATGCTGCGATGATAGAAAGGAAATATATATTGTAAAATGTGCTAATGCATGAGCAAAATAGAAATCTCCAGTAGGCATTTAGTCTATAGCCATACCACCCTGAATGTGCCTGATCTCATCTGATCTCAGAACCTAAGCAGGGTTGGGCCTGGTTAGTACTTGGATGGGAGAAATATCCAGTAGGCCTTGACTTGAGCCCAAAAGAAAGGGTAAGGAGATAAACCGGTTAACAGATAACATAGTATCATAAACACCAGTTAAGGGGTGAAGTTTTTAAGACAACATGGTCAATGGAAGTCAAATGCTTAGGAGTCAAGAAAAAATGAGTCAGAAAATGCCAACAGATAAAATACTTCTGGGTATAACATCCATTTTCCTTTAGTTGTTCAAAGGATAGATAAGCTTAAAAGAGATTAAAATCAAGTAAGGACAAAAGATACCCTTTCTGGTACTAATAGTGTTGCTTTAGGAAGAGAGCGTCAGAGAAAAAGATGACAGTGAGTTAGCTCTCCTTAGTTTTAAATTTTTGATTTTACAGGTATATACTGCTTTTTTACATTTTTAGTTGATTCCATATGGAAAGACCTATATTCCAAGTTTCTTAAATAGGAAAAAATACGTTAAGAGAGCAACTAAAATAAAATTAATTATCCAAAATATTCCTTTTAAAAAAATTTGGCCTAGTGCTTTTATTAAAACACAAGAGCTTTATTAAGATGAATAATATGCATCAAATCTGGCAGAATTCCTAACCCCTAATAATTTTCAAAACATTAAGCAAAATCATACTCTTTTTAAAAAACTTACATCCACATTTAAGGTGGAAAGAAAAATTCAAAGGCAATAAATTATTCATGCATTTTTCTTTTACTTTCTGAATAACTGCATAATCTTAAACACTAAAACATCTGTACAAAAAGAACTTTTTGCATGTGAACAGCTTCTAAGAATTTTAAGACCTAAGACTCTGAAACAAACATAACCTCTAACTTAGTGCTAATGGAACCAAAGTCACTATTTGGCTTTTTATGAGTAAAAATGGCAAGCTAAGAGTTAATGAGACTAGTCTTAGTGGATAAGCCCACTGAGGTGCTGGTGGAAGAACAATGTTTGAATAGGGCCTACACTCACATGCCGGAGGCATGACACCTGCCAAGGAGGAAGACACGCAGAAACACTTCCACATGTTTCTAATTTGATAAGAGGAAAAACAGCTAAACCAGCATTACAAAATATACAATTTCAATAGTGATCTCAGCTCTCCTGCTGCCGAGATGTTTGGACACATTTTATTGTTGAGAAGATACACTTAGGTTGTTCCAAATAACAGCCACTCTTTAGAAGGCCAAACAGCTCAGAATTGGGAGGAAATATTTGCAAGATCAAATACCAAGAAAAAAGAAAAGAAAAAAGTAATGAGTGAAATCATTATCTATTAATTTAAATGAGATTGTTTGTTCAAGAAAGAACCTATGAGTGGGCTTTTAAGGAACAAAATTATATACAGAAGCAAATCCAGCGTAAGGACCATCATTTCAAACTTTTTCTCCAAGCACCCAGTTCTCATTATGCCTCTCTAAAGCATCTGGGGAGGGGAGCTGTCCAGTGAGAGTCAGGAGACTCTCACTTGAGCTCCTCTTTCATTTCTAAGCCCTCTACAATGCTAAACACCAAGCAAGGGCTTGGACCCTTAGTAACAACCAGGAGGCACAAGGGTATGAAAAATTGAACACTTAAAAGAAACTGTCCTAAGGGAAACAAAATAAATGTTGTTCAAGTTAATGAAACCTAATTAAAAAACAAAACAAAACCATAAGGTTACAAAACCAATTACTTTGTGAACATCACTGGTCCTCTGTACAGTACTGAAGTATGACACTAACAACAAGCAAGAGCCTTGGGAGCTCTAGCTTTAAAGTTCTATTACCAGAATGGAGTACAACTTTTATGGCATCCATCTCTTATATTTATAATTATTCCCCATGTGTGATAAATTTTAATTAATCAAAATTCAACTAACAAGAACTCTTTTTTCTCTTTGGAAAAAAAGGGAGGAGGGAAGGGAGAGAGTAACAAAGAGAAAAAGGGAAGGAAGAAAGGGGACAAGGTGAAAAAAGGATGGGGGAGGGAGAGAAACAAAACAAAAAACCCTGGATTTTTGCCAAAAACTCAACTTTCAGGCAACAGTCTTGATAGGAATTAGTGCAATCAATATCACTTTCTACATCTCTATCTTCAGTCAAATTGATATTCTTTTGCCTCAAGATATTGTAAAATCCTAAATAATGAAATCTTAAATTATGCCCCACATGATTTACTAAAAAAGAACATAATTAATTTTTTTTTAAAAGATTTCATTTATTTATTTGAGAGAGAGAATGAGATAGAGAGCATGAGAGGGGGGAGGGTCAGAGAGAGAAGCAGACTCCCTGCTGATCAGGGAGCCCGACGTGGGACTCGATCCCGGGACTCCAGGATCATGACCTGAGCCGAAGGCAGTCGCTTAACCAACTGAGCCACCCAGGCGCCCAAAAAAGAACATAATTAAAACTTTTAAATCTTATCTAATCCCTGGATATAGCAATTAACTGAAGGTTTAAGTGATACAAAAAGCTAGGCATAGCAGATATCCAACAAAGAATTGGCTTTAAAATCTCATTATAAAGTGACTATTAGAAATATCATTGCACTGCTACTAAAAGCACACAATATCTAGTAAACTATCACAGGTTTCCCATGATTTCCCTTTTGTTTCAGTTTCTTTTTAGACATGGAAAGATTTATTAGAATTGCTGCTTTTGGGAAGTGATTTTCCTGAAATTGGATGAGGATCCATGAAAGAATGACTCCATTATTTGTTCTTAGTTTTCTTCCCCTTTTTTTCATTCACAAAGTTACTGGAGTACAACTAGTTTAAAAAGTGTATCCTAGGGGCGCCTGGGTGGCTCAGTCATTAAGCGTCTGCCTTCAGCTCAGGTCATGATCCCAGGGTCCTGGGATCGAGCCCCACATCGGGCTGCCTGCTCAGCGGGAAGCCTGCTTCTCCTCTCCCACTCCCCCTGCTTGTGTTCCCTCTCTCGCTGTGTCTCTCCCTGTCAAATAAATAAAATCTTTAAAAAAAAAAAAAAAAAGTGTATCCTACACTAAATGATAAAAATATAGTCAAGGTAAAAAGTATATATATCATTGCACTGTTTTCCTAGATTCCAATAAAACAAATAGGAGATACAAAAAGTAAGCAGACTGTCTTATCCTGCTTCTGATTCCAGACCTATTTCTATTTTGAAATATATTTTTAATGTACTTTATCCATGGAGGTAAAAAGTCTAGTCCAGCAAGTAAAACTGGATATTCTCCTATTGGCTAGATTTTCTAGAGCAAAAGCAAGAAGGACCAACAAAACAGTTCTTAGGAACTAAGCTTTAGCTTTTGTTTTAACCAAATTCAGGTTTTTGTGATTCCCAAGGGTCACAGTGCATCACATACCTTTTCACTGCAGGTCTAGGTAAAAAGTGCTACAGTGAATGCATCTGGAGTACAAAAGGTTAACTTCTCTCCTTCCATGTAGTCATTTACTTAAGAAACAGTCTGTATAAGATACTATGTAAACTAAGTTCAGGGAGCGGAGCATTTAATAAATGATTTAAGAAATTAAAAGGCATTTTAAAAACCACTTAGTTACAAAGCCTTCATTTTACAAATGCAGAACTAAGACACCAGAATAGCTAAAATGTCTCTAAATAATACCTTTATTTCTTTACCCAGTTTTATTTTCTTCATAGCACTTAACACTATATGAACTTATATACGTATGTTCATATGTAGGTACCTATGTATTTTCTCATTCCTCTTATTAAAATATAAGCAACCTGAAAGTAGGCATCTTTAATTTTCATTCATTGCCCTACTTTAATTCTTAGAAAAGTGCCTAGCACAAAGTAGGTACTTAATCAATAACTGTTAAATGAATAAATAAAACTATAGAAAAATGAGAAAAACATATTGAAATATTACACTGAGACTCATGAGAGTCTAGAATTGGTGTAGCCTTTTACTCCAGAAAATGATCACATTTGAGTTGTATGAAGTACTGGAACCCAGTTACCAAGGAAAAGGTGAGTTGGTATGAAGTAAACAATTCTTTAAACAGAAGATAACAAATTAACTTATTCAGGCATACAGGATATAAAAGCAGACTAGTGTTGCCAAAATAGATACTTATTTTCTTCCCAAATCAAAGTCTAGGAAATGTATGTCTTCAATTCATACCATGTATTAGAATACTAACTAAAAACTTCATTCAAGCTAGAACTGATTTGTTACATACCTATTAATAAGAAAATTCATACTAAAACCTCAGATATACTAAAAAAAATTCAGCAGCATGCATCTTACCTATGAAGGATGACTCATAAAAATTCCACCTGAAGTTTTTATATGAATACTAATTGATTTTAATAAAAAGAGTTCTTCTATTACTTCAGTTTATTTTGTAGCAAACACACTAGTAATGAGTATTAAGTCATTAACACTGGGAAAAGTTGGTCTAAATAAAGATAAGCAATATAATTAACCATCTCCTTGCCTTTCCTCTTCATCTTTAGAAACCAGTTTATTATAAGCAAATAAAAATAAGTGAAGCTATTAGACAAAGAAACATAAGCAGCAAGGTTCTTAGTGTCCCATGTTTTAAAAATATTTCTTCACTCTAATCATGTCCATTCATTTAGTCAAAAAATTTTACTCAACACCCATTATAACATCCCAAGCTCCTTGCTAGGGATTAGAAGAAAGAAGTTACCAGAAATATTTAAATTTGAAGGGATAAAAACTGAAAAATATCTCTTGGACTTCCAGTAAATCTGAAATATTACAAAATTTTTCAAAAAGATGTTTCAACTTACATTTTGTTCCTCTGGTTCTAATTTGGGGATTTTGTGTGACTTGCGCTCTTCAGATCTAGATGAGTCATGCTTGTTGCTTTTTTTCCTCTTTTCTTTTCTGCTTTCATGCTTTGATTTTGTGTGCTCACTTGCCTGTACTTCATTTAAAAGGTCTCCACAAAGGGAAGACTCAAACAATTCCCTGCCATTCTGGATAGTTTTGGTTATTTTTAGTTTAATTTCAGGTGAGCCAGTCTTCTTTGGAATCACAGTTTGTGGTACCGAAGGAGGAGGTGGTGGCTGTGGAGGAGAAGGTTTTTCCAGAATTTCATGTGGTCTTGTGTTTGGAATTTCTGAATGGTAATAGTCAGTGGGGCTAAAGTTTCTAACTGCACCAAAGCCATTGGCTGATCCATTGGGATACTGATTATATGACTGGTATTTGGTTTGAGTTTCATACATGCTGATTGATGGTGGATAGCCATTTGTGAGTGGAGGAAGATCTTCTGTTGTAGGTGGGTACTGAAATCCTTGCTGCAAGGTAGCTTCATATGGTGTCTGGCCACCATCTTCAACAATGTCACTGTTGTTATCAAAGGCATCCTCCTGACGGATGTTGGCGGAGTCAATGAGTTGAGGTGGTTGCTGAATTGTGTTTCCCATGATCCCTTGCATGAAAGAGAAAGAGAAATCCATTGTTCTGCTCCAGCATCCTTAACTTTCCCTTTCTCTCATCGGGCCTAAAGTTTTAAAAGAGGAGATTAAAAAGTGTTAATATCCTCACAGGCTAGAGGCTTATCAATTGAAAAAGAATTTACTAAAATATCCTGTACTCAGTTTTCATATCCAGATATACACAAACACTAAATATTTTTAAAACAGGCAGCCAATATAAATCTGATACAAGTCAAATGCTTTTTACCTTAAATACTTATCTATTTGAAACTCTCAATTACTTTCACAGTTTTAGTAACAAAATTTTATCCTCTTAGCAAACATTCAGAATAGTTTTGCATTCCTTTCTGTTTCCCAAGTTAGGAATGGTAAGTCTCAGGTTAAAACTGGTATTTGCAAAGTAAGCAATGTTCTGACACATATAAATTAGGTTCCATACAAGCTTCTTTTAAATCACTCATGTTTTGTCCAGTGGGGCTCTTTGTTGTTACAAAAAATAACAAAATCTTATTGCAAATATTTTAAATACAAAAGTAAAAAGGCCTATTACTCCTCCCTCTCCATCATTCCCATTCTTCTGTCATGGATAACCGCTGTAAATACTTTGGTGAGTATTCTTCCAAATCTTTATATAGTTACATACAAAATTTTGAAAATAGGGTTGATTCTGTGACTTGCTTATTCAACTTAACAATATATCCTAGATATCTTTCTACATCAGCATGTATAATTTTCATATATACTTTTTTAAATAGTTACACAGTAAACACCTATGGTATCTATACCACAATGTACTTAACCATTTGTGTACTGAGAATCATTTAGCTGCTCACAATTGTTTGAAATTATAAATAGGTCTACAGGAAACTTTCTTGAAACTAGCTCTTTGGGCATGTATGTATTCCTATTGGAAAGATTTGAAATTTTAATAGATATAGCACAGCCTGTAGAACAGTTTTGCAGTGTCAATTTACCATCATACCAGTAGTGAGGGTGCCTGATTCTCTATAGTCTTGATAGTATTAGTTGTTTTTAACCAGCAGCATAAATATAATGATCTGGGGTAGTTTTACGAAATGCACATGTCAATCAATGTCTATCTACTGATGAATCTGATTCGATAAATCTGTGGTAAGGCCTAGAGTCTCAATATTTTAAGATCACACTCCAGCCGATTCTGATGCACCCTCTTAGTTGGCTCATTGCATTACAATCTTTGCATTGTAGTTACTGCATTATACTCTTACGATTACTGCACCCCCTCTAGAAGGTGCCTAAAGATGTTCACATTATGTAACAATGTTGTAATATAGATAACCATGTATTATGAAATGCTCTAAGACCACTCTGTGTTGTCATAAAGTTTGACAAGCCCACATCTTGAGACAGGATTAATGGACAGTTCAGATATTATCTTGATTATCTCATAAACATTTCTTCTAGAAAGCTCTAAGGCAGAGAGGATTTCTCTACTGCATTGAATCTGATGAACTGATTTTAGCTGCCTGGAATACTGTGAAGAAGGACTATGAGGCTACAGTCCAGTTTGATTCTATGACCAATTAATAACGCCTACGATCTTGATTCTAGTAGGAATTACCATAATGATAAAGCACATAACCCCAAACAGCAAACAGAAGAGGGAAATGATTGCTGATAATACACTTTTCAAGGCATATCTGATTAAACAGCTGCTGTTTAAACTGTTAGCAAATGGAAAGAATTTTAGAAGTTCTAAAATTGCAAACAAATGAATACAAGAGCATACAGGAAATCAAACTGCCCATATCGCTCTATAGTGAGATGGGGTGCAGGGAAGTGTTAGACAGCACTCTCATTTTTTAGCATCTACTCTGGGCCAAGCACTTTATACATTATCTCATTTAATCCTCATAACAACTTTGCAGGATAGGCATGGTGACTCCTGGTTCATAGGGAAAAGAAACTGAGCTTCAGAGAGGTTAGATGCCTTGCTTTAAACCATAAAGCAAAGGGGGCAGAATAACTATTTGTATCTAAGTGTGTCTGACTCTACACCCCAAGATTTTTACCATGCTACGACTTCCACTTCACTCAGCCATAACTTCTGAGAGGATGTGATTCTTTTGTTCATGCTCTTTATTCCCGATCACTGCCAAAATGACAACTAACTATTCTATAGTAACAGCCACTAACACTTAAATAGCGCTTAGTATGTACTAGGAACCATTCTAAGTGCTTTATATACAGTACATTCAATCCTCCCAACAACCTTCAGGTAGATGTTAACCTTAGTTCTCATTACAGACTGGGAAATAGAGGCACACTGAGGTTAAATGACTTGCTCAGGTGCACAAGGCTAGTCATTAATTGACAGAGCTGGGATTTGATCGAGGCAGTTTGGTTTCAGAGTCAATGATGCGAATAACCAGCGTAACATACTGGTAATGCTGATAAATGTTAGGAATCACTTCTTTATGCATAGCTGAAGAACTGAAACATTACCCTAATTTGACCCTTGGCAAAAATGTATAGCTTACAAAGAATGGTATGTTCTAAAATTCTGTAAACACACGGGGCCAATAAACAGGTGGAATTCAAAAGTTCTTCAAACTTCCAACTTGAAGACAAGTTAAATACTGACATTTGACAAGATGCAACCTGTGTTTTTGGTTCTCATAACTGTCATATACAAGATCAGCTTCCAGATTAGTCTCCCAGATTATAGTCTACAGAGGTTTTCAGGCATATGTATTCAGAGACTAAGGTTTTTGATGTTTCTGATTTAGTTCCAAACATGAACTTTTTTTTTTAAAGATTTTATTTATTTATTTGAGAGAGAGAGAATGAGAGACAGAGAGCACGAGAGGGAAGAGGGCAGAGGGAGAAGCAGACCCCCTGCTCAGCAGGGAGCCCGATGCGGGACTCGATCCCGGGACTCCAGGATCATGACCTGAGTCGAAGGCAGTCGCTTAACCAACTGAGCCACCCAGGCGCCCCAAACATGAACTTTTAAGAAGTTTGGTACTTCCCCCCTTTTCTCCTCTAGCCCTAGAACTAAATATTTCGTTTTAGTTTGAACTAAGGAAATAACATTACATCTTACAATTATATAGGAGTTTACAATTACATGCAAGTATTTTCACATGCGTTCTTATTTGATCCTCAAAACAATCCTGTAAGGCTGACAGGACAGGTGTTAGCTTCATTTTTCAGATGACTACATTTAATATTTGAGATGCTAAGTTTTCCAAGACCAAAAAGCTCATTAGTGATTAACATGAAAAAGAATCAACCTCTTACCTTCTGATCCTGCTCTCTTTACCACAATATCTAACTGCCACAGAATATCCAGCTACCCAAAGACAATCATACTATAAGAGTCATATGTTCAAAACTGAATGAACTGTCTTTGCCCTAGCTCAGTTTTCCTTTCAGACTACCCCAGATTTGTCATTGCTTCCACTATTTTTCTAGCTTCCCAAGCTAGAAGCCTCAGTCGTGTGGGTGGCTGATTCTCCCCTCTCTATGAAGCCACAAAATGAGGCACTGAACAAATCTTGGAGTTTCTTCCACTGAATTTTCTGATTTGTTCTTTGATCCATGTCAGGCCAAGCCCTCAGCACCTTAATCCTGAACTACGACAACTGATTTTCTAGATATTTCTCATCTTTAACTTCTTCCTGCATAGCAGTTAGAAGATGTGTCCTTAAACTGAACTTTGATAAGTCTACTCCCATTCTAAGAAACTCTAAAGCTCCATATTATACCAAGTCCCTTCCATGCCTTTCAAGGTCTTCCATAATCTGACTTTCCTACTCAACTCAAATTGTATATGCATGAATAAACTTTTCTGAGCATCCACGGGCCCAAATAACTATAAAGTGTGGCCTTGCTCACATATTACCCTTTGTTTAATCCAATGAAGCAAAGTTTTATTCCCATTTTACAGATGTGAAGAAATGGCCCTCAAAAAGATCAAGTGATTTGCCCTTAATCACATAGCCAACAGAAGTTGAAAAAAATGGTGAAACTCAGATCTTCTAACTCAATACAATACTCTACTCGGCAGCTGCCACCTCTTCTGCAAATTATCCATACTCTGCACTTCTTTCCAATATGCTCCATAGCCACAATCCAAACGCATGTCTGACAGCTTCCCTTGTATCTCACAAGCATCTTAAAATACCTAATAATGAACTTAGTTTTTATTCTACTTCCATGTGTCCTTCCTCCAGTCCTTCCTATGAGAAAAAAAAAGAAATCTCCATCTATCAGTTGCCAAAGCCAGATATCTGAGACCCTGATACATCCCTTACCCTCACTCCTACTCTTCCCCAATGTATCAGTAAACTCTTGGAGTTTTATCTCCAAAGTATACATCTCATATTTGTCTATTTCATTCCATATCTTTTCTTCTTCATGCTAGTCCAATCTCCTCACTTAATCTATTCCATAGCTACCTTCTCAGTCTTCATGCTTCTTCTCCTGCCTATGATCTATTTTCCCATATAACAGCCAGTCCCCTTTTAAAAACTAACCCAATCATTTGACTACCCCTCAAAATACAGCAAGAAAAAGGAATTATTGGGCATGTACTGCATGGAGCACTGGGTGTTATACGAAAACAATGGATCATGGATCACCACATCAAAAACTAATGATGTATTGTATGGTGACTAACATAATAAAATTTAAAAAAAAAAGTATCTTAGGATTTCTCTTCCATAGGAGATCCACAGGACAAGAGGGGGCTCCTGGATCTTTTGAGACTGAGAAACATGGTGAGACCATGTTTTATCTGCATATTACTTCCTTCTAGATTTGGGATTCCTGATGCAGAAGTTCCAAGCAGTTCAATCCCTCCTTAGCTGATTTTTGGGTACCCCCTCATGCCTATTCTCATTTAAACTTAATTTTCATTTAAATATAAATTTGAAAAATGAAGCTGAACACACTTTTGGCTCCAGTTTCTATTCAGAAAGTCTGAATCCTTCTGGAGGTCAGTACAGATAGATGCCCTAGAGCAGCAATTTTTGAGATTTTTCCACCATCCTTTTCTGGGACTCAGCTGGGAGGAGAAGAAAAGGGAAGGGGCAGCTGGATCATTTGGCTGAAAGGTTCTTGAGCTTGAGGAGGGCTCAGATTTTAGTCCATTTTCACTGGAAAACTGTATTCACCTATAGACCCTGCGGGTGAGCAGGGGCCCCTGGGCACTGCACCCTCGGCCACCACCCAACCCATATTCTGCCTTGGGCCCTGCTGCTGCTGAAACAGAAATGTTTCAGGCCTGTAGATCCTCTGTGCCATTTCTTCAGTAATGGTGACCACAATTATAGAGATCATTCCAAGTCACTCATTTACTCATAGCAGTGATAGTCTTTTGTGAATTCTTGTTCAAATTCCTTCTGCTTATGGCGTGACTCTCCTTTTCCAGAGAAAGCAGTGAGGTTTTGGGGTTTTTTTTAATGATTATTTAAGCTATTCATATGTGGTGGCAGTGGGACATCTGTTTAAAAGTGCACATTATTTTAATGTAATTGTTTTGTGGATGGATCACCTTTGGAAAATATTTCATTCTCTATACCTGCAACCTGTTTCATGATAAGTTGATACATTGTCCTTTGTAATTTCCATATTTTGTGTTTGTACTTTTTCACTCATTTTAAACACAGTTCATGTAAAATAGAAATATTTTATACTCCAATGCAGTGTTTACCTTCTTCTGGTCAGCTCTGAAATATCCATAATCTATACATCTATATCTAATCTGTTTTAAATTTTATTTGCAGGTTCATTTGCCATTACTGATCAATTGCATGCTGAATTTAGTTCTTGTTCAGAAAACACTTCAGTAAAAAGTAGTATAAACGTAGGGGAAGGTTGTTTCCCACAGTTTTGTTATATTGTAACAAATAGACTATATACTCTAATATATATAGCTATATTATGATACAGGGGAAAAAAAAAAAGAAAAAGGAATTATTGCTATACTCAACAACACAGATGACTCTCACAATGTCATTTTAAGTGAGAGGCCAGACAGAGTGATTCCACTTATATAGTATACAATGTGATTTCATTTACATAAGGTTCAAAAACAGGGTAAAGTTAAAACTAACTCTATGGAGGGGTGCCTGGGTCGCTCAGTCAGTTAAGCATCTGACTTTGGCTCAGGTCATGATCTCAGGGTCCTGGGATCAAGCTGCATGTCAGGCTCTCTGCTAAGCGCGGAGTTTGCTTAGAGATTCACTCTCTCCCTCTGCCCCTCCCCCTGCTCGTGTGAGTGCTCTCTCTCTCAAATAAATAAATAGACTAACTATGGAGACATCTGTCAAAATAGTACTTGCTTACCTGGGGGGGGGGCGCGGCGGTGGTGGGCTATAAACACTGGATAAGACCAAAAGGGAGGTTTCTGAGCTGCCGGTTCTATCAGCTAGTTATATTTAACATACTGATCTAGATAGTAGTTACACAGTCTTAAGCAAAAACAAAAGAACAAACCTTCAGGGTCTTCCCAATGCACTCAAATAAAATCGAGACTATTTATCATGGCCAGCAAGCCCCTGCATGGTCAGACGCCAGTTTACATTTCCAAAGTCATTTACCAGCACTCTCTGCTGCAAGCACTGCACTCCAGCCGCATGGGTTTCCTTTCAGTTTCTCAAATGTGCCCACTTCGTCTTTGCTATCAGGATGCTCACGTGTTCCCCAGCTACCTGAACACACATAATCCCTCCGAGAGGCCTACTGAGGTCCTGTATTTTACTCCTTTATAGCATTTGCCATAATATGTGTTATACAAACATGTGTTTACCTTCTTATTGTCTGTCTCCCTTACTCCCTTACTGCTCTAAAAAGGCGGACATGGGTAGAGACCATGTATGTCTTGTTCAATATCATTCAATCGATAAATGAAAGAAATAGTCCCTATTCCTCTGAGGGCTTATAACTAGTATACCTCCATTTACCTGCCAGATTTCTGGGGATATTACCCTACAGTATAACTTTACTCACCCACTAATTCCTTGTTTGGTAAAAATGTGTTATGCTCATTATAAAAAATAATAAATAAACACGTATTTAAAATATTCATACCCATAGTTACATGGTCAACTGATCTACCACAAAGGTGCCAAGGTTATTCAAGGGGAGAAGACAGTATCTTCTCAACAAATGGGGCTGGAACAACTGACTGGATATCAGTATGGAAAAACTGAACCTCAACCCTTACTTTACATTATACCTGAAAATAACTACAATTAGTTCGTAAACCTAATACTAAAGTCAAAATGATAAAACTTCTAGAATAAAAACATGGGACAAGATATACCACTGGATTAGGCAAGGATTTTCCTAAACAAATACCATGAACTGTGAAAGAAAAAGACTGACAAAATGGACTTCAAAATTTAAAACTTTTGCTTTTCAAAGGACAGAGTTAAAAAAAGAAAAAGGTGATTTAAAAATGGTAGCCATGAGAACAGGGGAAGATAGGGGAGTAGGAGGATCATGAGCTCTCCTTCTCCCACAGACACACCAGGATGACAACTACATGTCATGCAACTCACTCTGAAAACAAGCTGAAGACTAGCAGAACAAATCGGTCACAGCTAAAGACATAAAGAGAAGGCCACAATGAGAAGGGCAGGAGGGGCAGACATGTGGTCAGGAACCAAACCCCTCGTGCAGTGACCTACAAGAGGGAGGGATATCACAGGCACAGAGGCACTCCTTGAGGAGGGGATCAAGCCCCTGCACCAGGAAGACAAACCCCATAATGTCTGGCTAGAAAATCCTGACCTTAACTCTGGGAGATCCAGAGGGCTACGCAAAATCAAGACTTTGCTCTTAAAGGGCCAGCACTATGTCACTTGGTCTGAGACCCAGCACAAAAGCAACAGTTTGAAAATTGCCTAGGTTATAGTGAAAGAGATTTATCAAGATTTAGGACATATGCTGCAGGGGCAGGGATCTGTAATGGCTTTCTATGGGACTGCAACTGCTGGTGAGTCATTTTCTTGCTCTCCTTCAGCCTTGCTGGTTAGACACTTGTAGAAGCCAGGCCTGACACTCTCCATCTACCCAGCTCACTCCACTTGCCGGCTCTGCAGTTCCCCTGTGGACCTGCCCCATCCAACCCACCCATCCCAGCAGGGGCCCCTCCAAAGCAGCTCCTACCCCACCACACACAGCAGACAACCTCCATCAGGAGCAATACCTCTCAAAATGACTACCTCCCACCAGGCAGCCTTGGTCCAGGACAAGCGCCCCTTCAAAGTGACTTCTGCCCCAGGAAAGAGGGTTAGCCAGCTTTGCCCACCAGCATCATACCCACAGCAGTTGTGGTCAGGCCTCTCAGCCAGCTTTGCAGGGGGCCAGCCTAACCCATCACATGCCCTCAGCAGCTACAGTTAAACTTCTCAGTCAGTTGTGCTGGGACTGACGACACTGCAGCCAGAAAGCCTGGGGGACATCCCTGCCCACCACTGCACCTATAACAGATGTGGCTGGTTACTGCTGACAGCTGGGCTAAGGGATAGCCCCACCCACCAGCAATCAGGGCCCAGTCACAATAGGACACATGCAGCCCACACAGGGGACAGCTCTGGAGCACTGGGTTCTGGTGACAAGGGGGACTGCACTACACAACGTCTTCCAGATAAGGCAACTACTTTTAAGACCAGGAGACACAGCTGACCTACCTTAAACATAGAAACAAACACAGAGAGTCAGATAAAACAAGAAGACAGAGGAATATATTCCAAATGGAAGAATAAAACGAAGGCTCCTAGAAAAAACTAAACAAAATACAGATAAGCAATCTATCTGAAAAAGAGTTCAAAGTAATGGTCATGAAGATGCTAACCAGACTTGAGAGAAAAGTGGATGAACTCTATGACAACTTCAACAAAGAGACAGAAAATATAAAAAAGAACCAATCAGATCTGAAGAATACAATAATTGAAATGAAAAATCCCAGAGAGAATCAACAGCAGATTAGAAGAAGCAGAAGAACAGATCAGAGATCTGGAAGACAGGGTAGTGGACAGCACCCAAACTGAACAGCGAAAAGAAAAAAGAATTTTTTAAAAATGAGGATAGATGGGGCACCTGGCTAGCTCAGTCGGAAGACTGTGTGACTCTTGATCTTGGGGTTGTAAGTTCAAGCCCCACGTTGGGTGTAGAGATTACTTACATAATTTTTTTTTTTTTTAAATTAGGAAGGTTAAGGGACCAATAGAACAACATCAAGCATACTAACATTCACATTATAGGGATCCCTTAAGAAGAAGAAGAAGAGAAAGGGGCAGAAAATTTATCTGAGAAATAATAGCTGAAAACTTCCCTAACCTGGAGAAGGAAACAGACATCCAGGTCCAGGAAGCAGAGAGAGCCCGAAGCAAGCTGGACCCAAAGAGATCCACACCAAGACACATTATTATTAAAATATCAAAAATCAAAAATAGAATCTTAAAAGCAGCAAGAGAAGAGCATATAGTTATGTACAAGGAAACACAACACTATCAGCTGATTTTTCAGCAAAAACCTTACAGGCCAGAAGAAAGTGGCATGATATATTTAAAGTGCTGAAAGGAAAAAAACCTACATCCAATAATCCAATAATGAAATAAGTCACTCTCCCTAGAAAGGTTATCATTCAGAATTGAAGAAGAGATAAAGAGTTTCAGAGATAAACAAAAGTTAAAGGAGCTCATCACCACTAAAGTGGTCTTACATGAAATGTTAAAGGGGGGTAGGGGTGGGGAAGAGATGTTAAAGGGACTTCTTTAAGCAGAAAATAAAGGCATAACGAGAAGAAAATAATGAAAGGAAAAAACTTCACTGGTAAAAGCAATACATAAGTAGACATAGTAAATCAATCACTTATAAAGCTAGTATGCAGATTAAAAGACAAAAGTAGTAAACTCAACTACATCTACAAAAATTAGTTAAGGGATACACAAAATAAAAAGATGTAAAATATGATGTCATATACATTCAACATGGGAGAGAGGGAGTAAAAATGGAGTGCTCTTAGAATATGTTTGAACTTAAGCAACCATACACACAGAATGTTAATTATGAAACTCATGGTAACCACATACCAAAAGTCTATAATAGATACATAAAAAATAAAAAGAATTCCAAGCATAACACTAAAGAAGGTCATCAAATCACATGGGAAAAAAGCAAGAGGAGAAAGGAACAGAGAACTACAAAAACAAGTGGAAAACAATTAACTAAATGGAAGTACATACCTATCAATAATTACTTTAAATGTAAGTGGACTAAATGCTCCAACAGACATAGGGTGACTGAATGGGTAAAAAACAAGACCTATCTATATGCTGTCTACAAGAGGCTCACTTAAGACCCAAAGACACATACAGACTGAAAGTGAAGAAGTGGAAAAAGATATTCCATGCAAATGGAAAAAAAGAAAAAGCTGGAGTAGTAATACTTCTATCAGACAAAACAGACCTTAAAACAAACACTGTAATAAGAGACAAAGAATGGCATTACATAACGATAAAGGTGTCAATCCAACAAGAGGATATAACAATTGTAAAAATTAAATGTACCAAACATAAAAGCACCTAAATATATAAAGCAAATATTAACAGACATAAAAGGAGAAATTTGACAGTAACACAATAATAGCAGGGGACTTTAACACCCCCACTTACATCAATGGCTAGTTCATCCAGACAGAAAATCAATAAGGAAACAGTGGCTTTGAGTGACACAATAAACCAGATGGACTTAACAGATATATACAGAAATATTCCACCCAAAAAAGCCAGAATACACATCTTTTCAAGCATACACAGAACATTCTCCAGGACAGATGACATGTTAGGTCACAAAGCAGTTTCAATAAATTTAAGATTAATGGAATTATATCAAACATCTTTTCTGACCACAACAGTATAGAACTAGAAATCAATTACAAGAAAACAACTGGAAAAACCACAAACACACAGAGGCTAAACAACATGCTACTAAACAACCAATGGGTCAAGAAAGAAATCAAAGAGGAAATAAAAAATACCTGGAGACAAATTAAAATGGAAATACAATGGTTCAAAAAGAGGGAAATTTAGAACAAGACAGGCTTACTAGAAGAAACAAAAACCTCAAATAAATAATCTAACCTTACACTTAATGGAACTAGAAAAAGAAAAAAAAAAAAAAAAGCCAAAGTCAGTAGAAAAAAAGAAACAATAAAGATCAGAACAAAAATAAATGAAATAAAAAAAAAGTAGAAAAGATCAATGAAACTAAAAGCTGCTTCTCTGAAAAGATAATCAAGATTGATAAGCCTTTAGCCAGACTCAATAAGAAGAGAGAGAACTCAAATAAATAAAATCAGAAATGAGAGGGGGCGCCTGGGTGGCTCAGTCATTAAGTGTCTGCCTTCAGCTCAGGTCGTGGTCCCAGGGTCCTGGGATCGAGCCCCACATCGGACTCCCTGCTCAGCGGGAAGCCTGCTTCTCCCTCTCCCACTCCCCCTGCTTGTGTTCCCTTTCTCACTGTGTCTCTCTCTGTCAAATAAATAAATAAAAAATCTTTAAAAAAAAATCAGAAATGAGAGAGGGAAAGTTATAACCAACACCAAAGAAACATAAAGGATAAGAGACTACTAGAAAAATTATATGGCAACAAGTTGGATAACCTAGGAGAAATGGATAAATTCCTAGGAACACACAATCTTCCAAGACTGAATCAGAAAGAAAAGAAAATCTGAACAGACCAATTATAAGTAATGAAATTGAACTGGTAATCTAAAAACTTCCAACATACAAAAGTCCATGACCAGATGGCTTCACAGGTGAATTCTACCAAACATTAAAAAATTTGAGTTAATACCTATCCTTCTCAAACTATTCCAAAATAAATAGAAGAGGAAGAAATGCTTACAAATTCATTCTATGAGGCCAGCATTATCCTGAGATCAAAACTAGACAAAGACACTACAAAAGAAAAAGAAGAAGAAAATGACAGACCAATATCCCTGATGATCACAGATGCAAAATCCTCAACAAAAGGTTAGCAAATCAAATTCAACAATACATTAAAAGGATCATTCATGGTATGCCTGGGTGGCTCAGTTGGTTAAGCATTTGCCTTTAGCTCAGGTCATGATCCCAGGGTTGTAGGATCAAGTCCCACATTGGGCTCTTTGCTCAACGAGGAGCCTGCTTCTCCCTCTGCCTGCTGCTCCCCCGGCTTATGCTCTGACAAATAAATAAAATCTTAAAAAAAAAAAAAAAGGATCATTCACCACAATAAAGTGGGATTTGTTCTAGCGATGCAAGGATGGTTCAATATCTGCAAATCAATCAACATGATACACCACATTAAGAAATGAAGGATAAAAATCATATGAACTTCTCAATAGACACAGAAAAGAATTTGACGTTCATTCATGATAAAAACTCTCAACAAAGTGGGTATCAAGAGCACATACCTCAACATAATAAAGACAATCTTGAGAAAGAACACAATCATCATATCATAATCCTTGGTATCACAATCCAAGATTTCAAACTATACTACAAAGATACAGTAATCAAAACAGTATGGTACCAGCACAAAAACAGACGCACAGATCAATGGAACAGAATAAAGAGCCCAGAAATAAACCCACACATATATGGTCAATTAATCTATGACAAAGGAGGCAAGAATACACAATAGAGAAAAGGCAGTCATTTCAATAAATGATGTTGGGAAAACTGGACAGCTTAACACAAAATAATGAAGCTGGATCACTTTCTTATGCCATACAAAAAAATAAACTCAAAATGAATTAGACTTAAATTTAAGACCTAAAACTGTAAAACTCCTAAAAGACAACATAGTCAGTAAATTCTTATACATCAGTCTTAGCAATATTTTTCTGGATCTGTTTCCTAGGCAAGGGAAACAAAAGCAAAAATAAATAATTGGAATTACATTAAACCAAAAAGCTTTTGCACTGCAAAGGAAACCATCAACACAACAAAAAGGCAACCTACTGAGTGGGAGAAGATATTTGCAAATGATATTATCTAATAATGGGTTAATACCAAAATATATAAAGAACTCATACAACTCAATGCCAAAAAACCCCAAATAAATGATTAAATGGGTGGGAGGACCTGAATTGACAGTTTTCCAAAGAAGACATACAGACGGGTAAGAGACACATGAAAAGAGGTTCAACATCACTCTAATCATCAGGAAAATGCAATGAGATATCACCTCACACAAGTCAGAATGGAAAGATAAGAAATAATAAGTGTAGGGGTGCCTGGGTGGCTCAGTCTGTTAGGCATCTGATTTCAGCTCAGGTCATGACCCTGGGTCCTGCACTTGAGCCCCACATCGGGCTCCCTGCTCCACATGGACTCTGCTTCTCCCTCTCCCTCTCTCTCTGTCCCTCCCAACTCTCATGCTCTCGCATGCTCTCTCTCAAATAAATAAAATCTTAAAAAGAAAGAAAGAAGTATTAGCCATGATGTAGAGCAAAGGAAATACTTGTGCACTGTTGGTGAGAATGTAAATTGGTGCAATCACTATGGAAAACAGTAAGGAGGTTCAAAAAATTAAAAACAGAAATACAATACAATCCAGTAACACCACTCTGGGCCAAAGAAAATAAAAACACTAATTTGAAAAGATATATGCACCACTATGTTTACTGCAGCATTATTTACAATAACCAGAATATGGAAGTAACCTGTCCATTGATAACATGAATAAAGATGTGACATATATACACAGCAGAATATTAGCCATAAAAAATAATGAAATCTTGCCATTTGGATAGATCTAGAGGGGCGATCTAAGGGTGAAATAAGTCAAAGACAAACACTATATGATTTCACTTACATGTGCTATCTAAAAAACACAAAAAATGAGCAAACAAAAACAAACCAAAAAAAAAACCAGAAATTGCTCATAAATACACAAACTGCTGGTTCCCAGAGAGAAAGGGTGTGGGAATATAGGCAAAATAGGTGAAGAGGTTTAAGAGGTACAAAATTCCAGTCGTAAAATAAGTAAGTCATGGGGATGAAAAGTACAACATAGGAAATATAGTCAATAATATTGTAATAAATTTGTATGGTGACAAATGGTAACTCTACGTGCTGAAGAGCATTTTGTAATGTAAATAATTGTTGAATCACTGTGTTGAACACCTGAAACTAATACTTTATGTCAACTATACTTCAATTAAAAAAAAAATTACAGGAGTGCCTGGGTGGCTCAGTTGGTTAAGCGTCTGCCTTCAGCTCAGGTCATGATCTCAGGGTCCTGTGATCCAGCCCCGCACTGGGCTCCCTGCTCAGCAGGGAGTCTGCTTCTCCCTCTCCCATTGCCTCCTTCCCCCTGTTCATGATCTGTCTCTCTCTCTCAAATAAATAAATAAAATCTTAAAAATAGAAAAATGAAAAAAATAGAGAGACAAAAAAACAAAAAGGTACATTATAGGCAGGGAGAAAATATTTGCAAAACACATATCTTACAAACAACATCCTTTATTCTGACATTCTAGAAAATGCGAAGAGACTAAGGGTTCCCAGGCAAAAATGGGAAAAGTGAATGATAGTTTAAATATTTGTTACTCCACATATTACGTATAATTGCAAACAGAAATACATACAATAGATCTGGCAGGCACCATTTTAAACAAGTGATTAAACATGGCATTACCAAAAGCAGGACAACCTGGCATTATGGGCCTCATGATGTGATTAATTAACACATCGTCATCTCCTAAGTATTCTTCCCAATGCTTTAAACTGAAAAATGAGGAAACAATCAGACAAATACAAAATGTGGAACATTCTATCAGACAACTGGCCTGGGCTCTTCAAAAAAGCTAATGTTATAAACAAACAAAAGACGGAAAGATTCCTCTAGATTTTTAAAAAAGATTTTATTTATTTATTTGAGAGAGAGAGGGAGAGCACAGACGGAGAGTGAGAGGCAGAAGCAGACTCCCCACTGAGCAGACAGCCCAATGTGGGGCTCAGTCCCAGGACCCTGAGATCATGACCTGAGCCAAAGACAGACACTTAGCCAACTGAGCCACCCAGGCGCCCAGTTTCTTCTAGATTTTAAAACATTTAACCACCAATGTAACGCATGAACTTTGATGAAATTACAAATTTAAACATATACACACACACAGGTAAAAAATGTATTTTGGAGAAAACTTAGAATTTTAATGGACTGGCCATTAAAAAATGGAGCTATTAATTTTCAAGGGTATAATAATAGTGTTCGGTTTATATAAAAGAATGTCCTTATTCTTAGAAGAGGCATGCTGAACTATTTAAAGTGCCATGGGATCACAACTTTCAAATGTCTTGGGATTAAAAAAGGACATATAAAAGAGGCAAATGTTAACCATTGGCTAATGTAGGTGTTGACTATAATATTCTTTTAACTTCCTTAAATCTTAAAAGTGAAAAGTTGGGAAAAAAACAGAATAACTTGGCTAAGGTTTGGAAGAAATTTTAAAAAGAAAAAGCTACAGCTTCTTAAGGTGGTAAAAGCCTGCATTAAAACTTGGCACCAGGGCACCTGGCTGGCTCAGCTGGTAGACTATGTGACTCTTGATCTACAGGTTGTGAGTTCAAGCCCTGCATTGGGCGTAGAGATTACTTAAAAACAAAACAAGACAGGGATGCCTGGGTGGCTCAGTCGGTTGGGCGTCTGCCTTCGACTCAGGTCATGATCATGGGGTCCTGGGATCGAATCCCGCATCAGGCTCCTTGCTAGGCAAAGGAGCCTGCTTCTCCCTCTGCCTGCCGCTCCCCCTGCTTGTGCTCTCTCGCTCTCTGACAAATAAATAAATAAATCTTAAAAAAAAAAAAAGACAAAACAAAAAAACCTGACACCAAATTCTGACCAACTAAGCCAAATGTCCCACATTATTATCTTTTCTAGAAAGTTGAAGCGTGAATAGAGCCACGCTTTTTCATATTATACCTCCAAATGATATAATAATGCAATCAAGAAAGCAGTTTTGGTAATTTTTAAAAGAAAGACATTTTAGGACTATAACTAAATTCCTCTACATAGTGATTTTTGTGTGTACTGGAGTCTGACAGCTAGGTTCCAAACAGCAGACACACCAATTAATTGATCTAAATAGTTAAGACCTTAAAGAATTAGATGGCTCTCCAGTGAGCACTGTGGTTGAAAATAAGGCTCAGAATCAAACTGCTAGGTTCAAAACCCAAATTTAAGGCTGTTAGCTATGTAACTTTGGCAACTTAATCTCCCTAAATCTCAGTTTCCTTACCCAGAAACTGGGTATTTATAATTGTCTACTTTGTATAGAATTGTTCTAAGAATTAATAATCTGTGAGCAGTACTTTGGACAGTGCCTGGAGTATAGTTAGAGCTCAATACTTGTTGACTATTATTATCAGTCAATGTGATGTTGGGTACACAGAACTTGTGAAAAACCTGATCTCCAACCTAAAGGCATTTACAATCTCTTTAGTGTACTAGATGAGATTTTATGGGCAAGAATCATAAAATAGTAATAAATAATGTGAACCTGAATCAGAAGGTGACTAAGAATTAAACTGTGTTACCATCACAATTATAACCAACATTTGAGAAGAACAATGTTAACTAGGCAAGGAGGCATTTAGGCCATGAAAGACAGGCAGGACTTGGAAGTTAGGCATTTCGCACCCTCTAATTTTAAAACCCTTTGGTAGAGGCCACCAAAAATTCTCACACCTTTGTCCTTAATAAATCCCTGATAAAGATGGTATGTTTTAATTATTTTGTATTACTAAAATAATAGTAATAATGGCTAACATTTGAGAGCTTATTATATGTCAAACCATTCTAACTGCTTCACGTTTATTTTTTTTATTCCTCATAACAAACCTCTGAGGAAATACGATGCTTATTTTACAAATGAAACACAAAGACCAGCATGATTAAGTAACTTGCTCATAGTCAGACATCCTATAAATCCAAGCCTCTGTTTCATAGCAATGGCTCTTAACAAGTAAACTAATTTTTCAAAATCCCTAAGTATATAAAGTAAGTAGCAACAACAACAGAAATGCTCACATCTTACACTTCACATTTCCCCAATCCCACTCCCCAGAGTTAACAGTTTGGTGGGTGACTGAATAATGGTACTAGTCTTCCGCCCACTCTAATATGTACTTCCAAGTAAATGAAACCACCACAGACAAACAATTTATGATAAATTCTTCCTCTGACCAATTTTTTTAAGATGATATAAGTCAGTCAATGAATACCTTTTTTTCTTAATTTTGTTGAAGCTGCTCACAGACAGTTTTAAAGGGAAAAGCATTTGAAATTTGTCAACTGAAGCTTTAGAGCTCTTTTTTTTTTTTTAAGATTTTTTATTTATTTATTTGACAGAGAGAGACATAGCGAGAGCAGGAACACAAGCAGGGGCAGTGGGAGAGGGAGAAGCAGGCTTCCCGCGGAGCAGGGAGCCCGATGTGGGACTCGATCCCAGGACCCTGGGATCATGACCTGAGCCGAAGGCAGACGCTTAACGACTGAGCCACCCAGGCGCCCAGCTTTAGAGCTCTTATGTATTTATTTACCAACATATTCAGGAGGGGAATGATAATAGGAAGTTTATAGACTCCTAAGTCAAATCTTAGACACTTAGACTCTGAAAAAAAAAGTGTGCCATGTGTTTCAGATGAACAGGCTGAGCTAGGAACATCAATTAAGTATTCATGATGTGTTAAATGTAAAAAGCCAAAGATTTATTTGGTCTGTCATGATGCGTTTAATGTACAGTTTAAGTTCCTTTTTACAATAAAGAAAACTAAATAAAAGATGTTAAGAAAATCATGAAAAAATATACAGTATCGTACTGTATTTATCAAGAAAAATCCACATATAAGTGGAGCCATGCAGATGTATTTTTGTTGTTGTTGTTGCTACTTACTTTATACACTTAAGGATTCTGAGAAATTTATTTACTTGTTAAGAGCCATGCAGTTCAAAGCCATATTATTCAAAGGTCAACTATATTTTATGTCAAAATTCCTCATGGTGATTTCATTATTAAAGCTTTT
Source organism: Leptonychotes weddellii (assembly GCF_054177405.1). Lineage (NCBI taxonomy): Eukaryota > Metazoa > Chordata > Mammalia > Carnivora > Phocidae > Leptonychotes > Leptonychotes weddellii. The sequence continues at coordinate 29,153,741 of NC_138370.1, forward strand.
TGGAATCAAAAGTGGTTCTAAGGGGCGCCTGGGTGGCTCAGTCAGTTAAGCGTCTGCCTTTGGCTCAGGTCATGATCCCTGGGTCCTGGGATGGAGCCCCAGCTCAGCGGGGAGCTTGCTCCTCCCTCTCCCTCTGCTGCTCCCCCTGCTTTTGCTCTCTGTCAAATAAATAAATAAAATCTTAAAAAAAAAAAAAGTGGTTCTAAGATGTCATATAAATTGCCTATCTGTTTTCAGACCCAACTACCCCTTAAATACATTCCTAGGTCACTTAATTTGTAAATCTTAAGCATATCACTGACCTGATTAAAATCCTTCAATGATTCCTAGAAGTCCAAGCACTATGGCCAACAGAGCACTCAAAGCCCTTGAAGCAAGGTCTCTACCTAGGTCTCCAACCTCCAGTTATTTTTGTATGCTAGTAATGTTAAACCACTGGGAATTAGTGTATACACTCTGATTTCATACCACTGTGCCTTTACCAATGTGATTTCCAATACCTAATATGCCCTTTTATACCCTTTTTTGCTTGATTTTTAACCATCTTCTGAGCTCAGAAAGTCATTTTCAAGAAGTAGTCACTTAAGCTCTAGGCTAGTCTGAGTAACTTTCCTCTATGTTCTTAAGATACACTATGCATACCTCTTAGAATTAATCTGGAAACAATCTGTTTATGTGATTTTCTTAAGAGTAGGAAGTAATTTTATTCATCCATATGCTCCCCAAAGTGAAGGCTAAGAGGTGGGGCTTAATGAGTCTTTTAAACTGAAATGTGTAAACTTAAGGGAGTTATTACATATAAATGAAACTCTTTAAACAGTTGAGGATCTTTCCATGCAGAATACAAGAGAATATAAACGCAGTTATAGTCTACTCAGGTAATATCCTTGGCAAAATTTGACTGATAAGTGCTTCCCTAGCCACTACGTAGATTATCAGTTCTGGGCTAACCTTCCCTGCGAGGCTTAAAGCCCCAAGGGACTGGCATGAAATAAAATGAATTTCCAGAGTCTATTAACCCAACAAAAGACCAAAAGATATTAAAAACTTCAAATAAACATATCCACTTAAAACCCTAGAGTTATTAAAACTGTATGTCTGAAAATCAGAATGCAGAAGCTCTCAAAAAACAATTTTCACATAGTTCATTGAATCAGCATGAACATCAACCTTAATTTTCCAAACCTATTCCAGTAATTATCAACCATACTAAAATACAAAGCCTACTTGATATATCAACATTAGAAATTTTATGGCTAAAGAAAAATAGTGGAATATAATGAACGTGATTTCCACAACATTGAGGAAGAGGATCATCTTCCTTTACCCCAGGTAAACAAGGGATCCAGATATTTTTTTATGTGAAGTGCTGCAAGTAACATTTCTCAAGGTTTACGATAAAGCCACAGTTTATATGTGTTTCTATAGTAACAGGAATGGAGTGCACAGTCTATCTACAGTAATGAACCAGCTATGCTGGTTCTTGAAAACCTGGCATTTTTACTGCTTGGTGATTTCTGCAGCAAAACATTATTAAGAAAAAAAATTTTTAAAACACATAATGTTAAAAAATTAGAGAGTAATTTTGTCTTAGAGCAAAAACTTGAAATGTAGTACATAAAGGCAAGCTTAAGTATACACTCTTTGAGGTGAAACAAGAGAAAGCTACCAATTATATTCATATACTGATTTCTAACTGAATAATCACTCATGTTTGACAATCAGACCCTGTATCTGAAATCAATTTAATACATATACACATACCCTCCCCCCCAAAAAAAACTTTTCAAGTATGACTCATACTTAACGACAGAATATGAAGATTTCCGGATGACAGCATCAAGGGAGATTTTCATTACTCTTTTTACCCCCAAATTCATACCAAAAAAGAAAATGAAAGAGGGGAGTTAATTTTTTAAAAATATGGTCCATTATTTTCAGTACATAGGTTTGCATGGATGAAACCTGATACTCTTTAAGGTAAAAACTTGAAAAACATGCTTAATATATAAGAAAAGTGCCCAAATCCATTAATGCCGGGGTTTTAAAAGAGATGCCATTCTTTTTGGTGCTGTGTTCTATTCAGAATTTAATTTAATGATATGATCAGAGTGATCCTTTGACTATAAGTTAAATTCTGCACTGCCCATTTTTTTATAATTTAAAAATTATTTAATTGTTAGTAATGTAATAACAAAGGTGTACTGTTAAAAACAACAGAGGTATGTTCTTTTGCTTTATTATGTCTATTTTAAAACTATAAGTTATTCGGGGGCACCTGGGTGGCCCAGTGGATTAAGCCTCTGCCTTCGGCTCAGGTCATGATCTCAGGGTCCTGGGACTGAGCCCGAGTGAGCCCTGAGAGAAGCATGAGTCTGCTTCTCCTTCTCCCTCTGCCTCTCCCCTAGCTCATGCGCTCTCTCTCTCTCTCTCAGGATCTCTCAAATAAATTAAAGAAAAACAAAACAAACAAACAAACAAAAAAACTATAAGCCATACGACCTTTTTGGAAGTGCGAGATAAATATTTTTAAGGAACCCAAACACACACCTTTAAAAATCAGCAAACACAAACTGCTACTATTAAGTACGAATACAATGCAAATTACACTAAAAATCAATATTCTTCCTTCACAAGCCTTCCTACATTTCAACTTCAAAAAAAAAAAAAAAAATCGGGCACCTGGGTGGCTCAGTCAGTTAAGTGTCTGCCTTCGGCTCAGGTCATGATCCCAGGACTCTGGGATCAAGCCACATCAGGCTCCCTGCTCAGTGGGGAGCCTGCTTTTCTCTCTCTCCTCCCCGCTTGTGCTCTCTCTTGCTGTCTCTGTCTCTGTCTCTCTCAAATAAATAAAATCTTGAAAAAAAAAAGTCAAGGGTGAGGGTGGAAGTTATGGGGAAAAAAAAAAAAATCAACCATTTGGTTCTAAGAACTTGACCACACCTCTATAGCACCAAAAAGGAAATGAACAACAATGTTTACCTATTATTCACTAAAAGCAGCCAGAATTGATAGCATCTAATCTAGCTCTGTTATAGACAAAAAACAATAACCGAATCTGGTACAGTGACTACACAACTCAATGTCAATCTTTCAAACAAAATGGATCCTGCTTGAAAATTTCTAGCAAGGAAATACAAATAAAATTATAAATGGAAGTGGTTGTTCCATTTGTCTTTAGATGATCTTATCCTTTAAGGGAACAAAAACTGTATCAGATTATAAGATTTACTCTTTTATCCACAAACAAAATAAAGTACTTTTACTAGTGCCTAAGTGTTAAATAGTTGGTGGGCACGGCCAACCACAGCTGTAACCACAGTGGTACAGCAGCACATTATTTCCCACTGAAATTTGGACATTTTCTCTTGAACAATTTGTTAAATTCCCACAGTAATGCAAATGCTTGGACTTCTGAGACTTTGAGGCCATTATATAATGATACTAACTCTTCAGGTACTTCACAAATTTTTAGTTTCCCTATGACATTTTTAATGAAATTTGAGGATATCAAAATTATGAGGTTTGGGGCCCCTGGGTGGCTCAGATGGTTAAGCGTCCGCCTTCGGCTCAGGTCATGATCCCAGGGTCCCGGGATCAAGTCCCGCATCGGGCTCCCTGCTCTGCAAGAAGCCTGCTTCCCAATCTCCTGCTCCCCCTGCTTGTGTTCTCTCTCTGGCTGTCTCTCTCTGTGTCAATAAATAAAAATCTTAAAAAAAAAAAAAAATTATGAGGTTTGAAGACTTCTGGTCAAACTTCTGAAGCATTTAAAGACATTTACCACCATTCTGATTGAGGCTAACTCTGTGAAGTTTTAATGCTATGACTTAGGGGAAAACATCTTTTCTGAACTATTTTTCAGTCATTATACTAATAAAGCATCAATTCTCCAAATGACACAAAAGGCTTACAACATTTTAGTATGTTAAATAAATATTCCATATTAGTAAACCTTATCTGGGTATCTTGACTTAAAGGTACTTTCCGAGGTAGCCTTTTAAAAAGAACTCTCAGCTGCTGACTAATTTCTGGGTTAAACTGGAAAATCTGCTTGTGTTAAAAAATAATTCAGGAAAGAATGTATTCCCTTCCCTTTATATTTTCATATGATTTTACTCACCCACAAAGATATAAAGCAAATTGTGTCATTTTTATACAATTACAGACAATAGCCAAATCAAAGTAGTCTCGCTCCATATCAAATAAACTCAAGATATATCAACAGAAGAACAAAACCCTTGCAGAATTTGCTACATGACATTTACTCATTACCAACTGAGCAAAAGCGTAACACTAGCCACATTCTTCAATAATGGAGAAATAAGAGTTTAATGCTTAAACAATAAAAACAAAATAAATAAATACTGATAAGATTTTCTCTTCTTTCTCCCCACTACGGTACAGTATTTTTGTCCTACTTTCTTAGACAGTATTATTCCTACAGAATGCCTATCTATCAATTTTACTCAATTTAAACAGAGTGCCGTCATGAAAGGCTACATACTGTATGATTCCATTTGTATGAAATGTCCAGAATAGGCAAATTCATAGCGACAGAAGATTAGTGGTTGCCAGGGACTGGAAGGAGGGAGAAACGGAGGCTGACTGCTAATGGGTATGGGACCTTTTTCTGAGGTGATAAAATGTGCCGGAATTACTGGTAATGGCTACACAACCTTGTGGATATACTAAAAACCACAGAACTTTATACTTTAACAGGGAGAACTGTATGGTATATGAATGATATCTTGAAAAAAAATGCTCTAAAAGCAATCAAGAAAGCATCTGTGTATGTTTTCCAATAATAAAGTCTACAATATCCATTCAAAGAATGACTGGTTCGTACACACATTAAATGTGCTTAAAATAGGAAGCTTTACACTTATTAAGCTACAGTAATTAAAAGGTGAGGTACTGGCAAAGGGACAGACAATGAAACAGTAAGATCCTAGACAGAGATCCAAGCCTATATGGGAATTTGGCATGTAACAGAAGCAGCACTACAAACTGGTGAGGAAAGACAGAAGATTCAAAGAATGGTATGGATAACTGCTTATCCATGTAGGAAAAAAATTAGACCCTCACCATATAGGATACCAACTCCAGGTGGGTTAAAGATCAAATATAAAAAGTAAAACTCAAAAACTTTTATGAAAAAACAAAAGCAAAGAACAGGAGATCTTTATGAACTTACGGTGGAAGGACTTCTTAAATGATACATAAAGAGTATAAAAATGATTAATAAAATCAGCAATTTTAATTAAAAAAAAAAAAACTGTATGCCAAAGTTACAACACAAGTGAAAAGACAAGCCCCCAGACTGGGAGAAGATAATCTCAATGCATAAAACAAAGCTGGATTCTACCCTCAAACTTTCTTCCAATTCTAATTCTTGCTATGTTCACTGTCTCTGCCTTATCATTTATCGTCTGGATTAGAGCATCAACTTCCAAATTGTTCTTCCTGCCTTCCAAGCTGTCCACCTCCAATCTACTCTCTATAGCACTGATAGTACTTCAAAACAAAAGCAAAAAACCCCTGTAATAACCTCTTATGGCTCTCCAAGCCTTAGGATAAAATCCAAAAAGCAGAAGACCTTTCTTGATTTGCCCACTGCCCAGCCTCCTCTTCTGCTGCTGCAGCTTTCCCACCTTGCCCTCCACCATTCTAGCATCTCCTCTCTCATCGACGACTCATACTTTAAGATTCTATTCAGATGTGTTAAAATACTCCAAGAAGCTTTTCCGGACCACCTCTCACACATCACACACACTCTGAAGCCAGGTCAAGTACCCTCTTCTGCTGGCATAGCATCCTGCCTATGCTTTACCACAGCACTTAATACATTGTAAAGACCTATCTTAACCTAAAGGAAGTGCGCGCGTGCTTGCGTGCGTGCGTACATCTGTGAAACTCTGGACACCAGCTGCTGTCTGTTACTTGTCCTCTGTGGGCTGTGACGATGTTGGGCCAAGGTTCATACCAGCTCCTCCTTCCTTCCATTCTGGTGCGACTGCAGTGGGAAGGAGAGCAAAAGTTCCGGCCAGGCTGTCCCCACCCCAACCTACACAGGCTTCACTAACAAAACAAACAAAAACAAAAACAAACCCACAAGTATTTACTGAGCATCTACTGTTTACTAGACACTAGGCTAAGCACTGAAGTTATAGGGATGAAAATTCAGACATGGCTCCTGCAATTGTACAGTTACATTATTACTGGAAAGAGAAAAGCAGTAAAGGGCAAGTGCTAAAGATGAGGCTCAGAAATTGCTCCTAGTTAAGATTCATTTATTCATTTCATATCAAGTACTCATATTACGTTTAGTCTTGAGTACTAGAGATAAAAGATGAGCAAATCAGAGTCCCTGATGACAGAAAGGGACAAACGCCTGGATGGCAAAAGAAAACATCAAGGGTTAAGAAGCTGTGGGATGTGAGGACTGACAGAGGATACTGGGGACCTCAGACATTTCCAGACTTAGAAAAACAAGAAAGTCCTAACCTGTGGAAAGGGAGGAAAGTGCCTGTGCAAAAACCTACATTAACCATTACCTAAAAGGGTTTCAGCTAGGAACTTTCTTGGCTTCTTGGGGCACCTGGCTGGCTCAGATGGTGGAGCATGGGACTCTTGATCTTGGGGTTGATTTCAAACCCAATACTGGGCACAGAACTTACTTTAAAAAAAATTTTTTTTTTTTTTTTCAGGGAACCTGGATGGCTCAGTCGGTTAAGCATCTGCCTTTGGCTTAGCTCATGATTCCAGGGTCCTGGGATCGAGCCCCACAGTGAGATACCTGCTGAGCAGGGAGTCTGTTTCTCCCTCTTCCTCTGCCCCTCTGCCTGAGTGTGCTCACTCTCTCTCTCTCCCTCTCTCAAATAAATAAATAAAACCTAAAAAAAAAAAAAAAAGAAAGAAAAAATAACTTTCTTGGCTTTTTAATATCACGGCTTCCAAATATCTAGACTATTAGAAGGGCCTTTCTTGATATGTTGCAAAACTAAATTATAAGCATTTAATGAAAGCACACTATCATGGAAATAAAATTCATGGAAATAAACACAACTCAGATGCCAGACAATATGAAAAGACTGAAAGTCTATGTTAAGGACGTGGGACTACTTCATCTCTGAATCCCCAGGCCAACTACTGTGCCTGACACATTATCAATAAACAAATCAATTGTAAACAAAAGGGAGCATACAGTAAGGGGCCATAGGATTGGCTTAACAATGTAAATATTTTAATATGAGTTATAACCATTAACTAGTTTTACTGAGATGCCACAGGCTATTTGTTAGCAGCATGCACTTAGAACTGACTGTACAGATTTGTTTTATACATTCTTAAGAAAGGTCATGAATAAAGCTAAAAAGTATCTGCACTGTGATTATATGTCCAACACAAAACCAAACTAGCAGTAGGTAATCAGGTACTGTGAGGAAAACACAACAAAAAAAATTTGCCCCAATTATTTTTAAACTTTTTCCAAAAGTTATTATGTAAGCTTATTATATTTTATCAAGTAATCTCTTCATTAGAAATTGGAGATTTTTTTTTTAAAAGATTTTATCTATTTATTTGAGAGAGAGAGAGAGAAGGGGGAGGAACAGAAGGAGAGGGACAAGCAGACTCCATGCTGAGCACGGAGCCTGATGCGGGGCTCAATCCCATGACTCCGAGATCATAACCTGAGCCAAAACCAAGAGCTGGATGTTTGACTGAGCCACCCAGGCACCCCCAGAGTAGAAGATACTTAATATTAAGTGCTGGAAATAGAGAGCATAAACACATCACACAAAATAGTCACTGACAGACAAGAGATTTTTCTCCCAGGGAACTAAACATTTACATAACCACATTTAATATGAAGCTTACTACCATGACTCTAATAATTCTATAGGCATATATAAAATATTAACATATTTATCAAAACAGTAGATATATAATGATATATAATGAAATGAATCTCTTCTGTCTTTTGCTTTAGTGTATAAAAACTGCAGTCATGGGACACCTGGGTGGCTCAGTCCATTGAGAGTCCGACCGACTCTTGGTTTTGACTCAGGTCATGATCTCAGGGCGGGGAGGTTGAGCTCCGTGTGGAGCTCCACGCTCACTGTGTAGTCTGCTTGAGATTCTCTCTCTCTCTGTCTCCCTCTGTCCCTCCCCCAGCTTGCTCTCTCTCTAAAAAAATAAATCTTAAAAAACAAAAAAACAGCCCTGCAATTACTACTAATGATATCAAGAGAAACTGTCACAATATTATCATCATTGAGCATAACACACGATAAGAATCTGGAACTCTAATAAAATGACTTTCCTTTTTTCAAATCATTTATAGATGAATACAAAACCTGCACTAAACACAAAATCAATTTATATTAGAATGCCAAGCTATATTTGAGGTGTCTTTGAGTAACTTTACCATCCAGAGAATTGACAAATGTGTTCAGATATCTGAAATTCTTATTTATCTTTAATTTCCAATGCAAAGGGTAACAGTGCCATCTTTAATCATGGAAAAACCAACCAACCATCAAAACCAAACTAAGTTGACCCTTGAACAACAACATGGAGGTTAGGGGCTAGCACCCAGTGCAGTCAAAAATCTGCAGATAACTTCTGACTCCCCAAAAACTTAATTACTAATAGCCTACTGTTGACCTAACTGATAACATAGTCAATTAATATATACATTGTATGTTACACATATTACATACTGCATTCTTATAATAAAGTAGGCAAGAGAAAAGAAAATATTAAGAAAACCACAAGGAAGAGAAAATACGTTTACAGTACTGCACTATATTTATTAAAAAAAAAAGTCTGTATGCAAGTGAACCTGCACAGTTCAAACCATGGTGTTCAATGGGCAACTGTACTTCAATTCTAGAAAAGGTACTTTTATGTTTTGTTCATTGCTGTACACTATCCCCTGGTACAGTAAGGGAATGAGAAAGGCTGCTAAATGAATACAGAGATGGCAGAAAAGACCAAAGGAAATTATAACTGCGGTTTTACTAAATATTCATTACCAACCAAGTAATGACAGAAGAAAATACATTTGGCTATCAAAATACAGTCAAAAGCATAGCCCCAAATCACAGCATTAGTGTTTACTGTAACAGGACTTCAACTTCTGGGGTGCCTGGGTGGCTCAGTCGTTAAGCGTCTGCCTTCAGCTCACGTCAGAATCCAACGGTCCTGGGATTGAGCCCTGCGTCGGGCTCCCTGCTCCTCGGGAAGCCTGCTTCTCCCTCTCCCACTCCCCCTGCTTGTGCTCCCTCTCTGGCTGTCTCTTTCTGTCAAATAAGATATTTAAAAAACAAAAAACATGACTTCAACTTCATAATCTAAAATTATGCAGGTAATTTCAGTATGTAACCTTTGGAAACCTCATCAAACTGCTGTGTTACACTAACCTCTAAAATTACTAACATTTCTCAAGAGCCAAATATGACTTACCAAATCAAATCTGGTCTTTTGTATCTAGATTTTACATAACTCACGGATCAAGAAGTGATCCAAAATTTAAATACATGACTGAGAATTAGACTAAGAAGGCAATACATTTATCAATGAGATCACACTCTGAAATAGGGTTTTCCAACCTCAGCACTACTAACACTTTGGGCCAGATAATTTATTGTGGGGGGCTGTCATGTCCATTTTAAGATGTATAGGGGCATCCTGGCCTCTACCCACTAGATGACAGTAGTACCACCTGCCAGTACTAACAATCAAAAATGTCTCCAGACATTGCCAAATGTCCCCTTGGAAGGCAAAATCGCCCCAAGGTTGAGAACCATTGCCCTAAAATGATGTTCATTAAAATGTAAATGCTTACTATCTCTGAATGGAACTATGGATGAGTTCTTTTCTTTTTTTGCTTTACCTTTTGCTTCTCTGTAGATTCTATACTGAGCATATAAAAATTTTAATATGTTTTCAAAAGAAAAAAATACAATTCACTGATTATGAACCAAGGAAATATTCGTATTTACTCAGCTTGTACCCAATTTTTTAATGACTAATGGGCACAGATATTTTCCCAAATATGAAATATTTGGAATATTTGGATGTAAGTATTCAAAATGTTAAACAAAAAAACTGCAACTCAACAGACCCAGATTTTTATCTATATAAGAATCCCTTGAAATTTCAAATGAATAATTTAAAGATGCTTTAAGTAAAACAGTATCATTTACTGAGCACTTATGTCTTGTTCCAAGTGCTTTACAGGAATTACGACATTTAGCCCTCAGAAAAATTCTGTAAAGTGAATATTAGCATCTCCATTTTACAGATGAGGAAATTGAAAAACAGGTTAGGTGGCTTGTCCAAGGTCACACAGGGATAGAGCCAGGAGTCAAACTGAGACAGTCTTACTTGTAACCTGCACTGTTAATCACATGCTATACTGTCATTGACCATTAAACCACTTTTCTGTCATGTCTGTATTACTTTAGAAAGGCAATGTTTACTGCCTCAGAAAATATCCCTTATTACTATAGTTAACAAAGACAATATCTTCAACTTGCATAGAGAATGTGATAGAATAATGCCCCCCTACCACATGCCCACATCCTAACCCCCAGAACTTGTAAATATGTTACCTTATGTGGTAAAGGGGACTTTGCAGATGTAATTAAGGATCTTACAACGGAGAGAATATCCTGGATTATCTAGGTGGGGCCAATGTAATCACAAGGATCCTTATAAGTGAAAAAGGGAGAGAGAAGAGTCAGAGATCTGAAGACACTATATTTCTGGCTTTGAAAACAGAGGAGGGGGACCATAACCCAAGGAATACAGGCAGCCTCTAGAAGCTGAAAAAGGCAAGAAAACAGATTCTTCCCTAGAGCCTCCAGAAGGAATGCAACCCTACCGATATCTTGATTTTAGCCCCGTGAGACTTCTGACATCCAGAGCTGCGAGATAGTAAATCTGTTGTTTTAAATTTTGTTGTGTTTAAGCCACTAGGTTTGACATCATTTGTTACAGAGGCAACAGGAAACTGAAAGCATTTCCAAACACTCACTTTGTTGTCCTTAGTTCCACTAACATCCCTATAAAGCATATAAAAGGGAGAGGGAAATTACTATAGATTCGTTAAACTAAGATTTGGGGAACTTGAAATAGAAATATCACTTTAAAAAGTTCTTACCTATCACAACATAAATACTCCTATTTATGGATATAAATATACTAATGTGACCTACAATTTATCCCTGGACAGCCAGAAAAAGCCATTAGCTTTTAATTGCTAGTAGGGTGTTGCTGCCACCTTTAACACATGCAGAAGAAAAGGAAATTATTTCTTCCCATTTTGTTGGCACAGTCACTGCTGCTTTCTATGCTTGGGAGTTTACTTTCATTCTAGTCATAGATGTGATACAAATAATGAAAGGGCAGTAAAGCCATTCCCATACATGACACAATGTTATGGGTCCTTTTATTACTAAAATACATTTTTTAAAAGATTTTATTTACTTATTTGAGAGAGCTCTCGAGTGAGCGCATACAAGTGGGGGGATGAGGGGGGCAGAGGGAGAGGGAGAAGCGGACTCCCTGCTGAGCAGGGTGCCCCCTTACATGGGACTCTATCCCAGGACCCTGAGATCATGACCTGAGCCGAAGGCAGACACTTAACTGACTGAGCCACCCAGGTACCCCTAAAATACTGTTTTTAAGATTTTCAATTTCTGATAACTACAATCACTGGGCCATACTGGATTTTGTGAACAATTTTCACAAAAATATGTGGGGAGGGGGGAGAAAATCTGCAGTAGTAAAGACAGCACTATGGTAAGAGCCATTAAAAAAAAAAAATCTGTTAATTTAAACATAGGATAGCCGATTAAAAAAGAAAAGCCTCACATAGCCATTCAAAAAAACTATATTACACCAGTATTTCTCTAATGAATAACCTCTAGGTGGGACTGTATTTTGTTAAGGCAAATAACAATAAGTTCCCTAAATAAAAAGGCTTTCATTTACATCTTAAAACACTGTAACTATTTAAGAAAATGTACAGATATAAGTAAAAATAGAATCCTTCCCACACTTACCATGTTGGCATTTAAAAATCAGAAATTAAATCACCTAATTTACTGCAAGAGAATATTTGATTTCCAACTATTTTTTTTTTTTAAGATTTTATTTGAGAGAGAGAGTGAGCAAGAGAGAGAACACAAGCAGGGGGAATGGCAGAGGCAGAGGGAGAAGCAGACTCTCCACTGAGCAGGGAGCCTGATGCACGGCTCAATCCCAGGACCCTGGGATCATGACCTGAGTTGAAGGCAGACACTTAACCAACTGAGCCACCCAGGTGCTCCAACTACTTGCAGATAAATCATTATCAGTCAACTACTGTTTATATCAAAGTGTCTATGTCTGCTACACAGCAATGTTTGTTCATAGATCCTAAGTCAAAACAACACATAGGAAAATCAGGAGTAGGCAATTCTGCTGGAATGGTTCTCCTACCATTCCAACCAATGGTATACAAAATGACTTCGAGTAAACCCCTTGATCTCTAAGAGGTTAGGAAATGAGGGCGCCTGGGTGGCTCAGTTGGTTAGGCGACTGCCTTCGGCTCGGGTCATGATCCTGGAGTCCAGGGATCGAGTCCCACATCGGGCTCCCTGCTCAGCGGGGAGTCTGCTTCTCCCTCTGACCCTCCCCCCTCTCATGCTCTCTCTCTCTCTATCTCATTCTCTCTCTCAAATAATAAAATCTTTAAAAAAAAAAAAAAGAGTTTAGGAAATGAGGCTCAATACTCAAAAACTGACCATGGAAATATTTTCTCACTTTTCCCCTCTATTTTGTCAACTCTCTAATGCTTTATGTGGATGGGATTTATTTAGTACATACATGTATGTCTGGACTAAAGTTTGTTTTTAAAATAAGAGTTCCCGGAGAAACATTTCTATACAAAATCATTCTGAACTAATCACCTTAAATTACCCACACCAACATCACTAAGATAATCAAAACCTTGTCGATTCCCACATTTCAAGTGGCATGTTATTCCAGATATATATCTTATTCCTCACAGAATCCTTTTTGTTTTGTTTGTGACATGTGGTTCATTACTGAACACCAACTATATGCCAGACCCTGTTCTAGGTCCTGGGAAATCAAAAGATATAAGATTCTGGTCTCATGGAGCTTAATAAGCACGAAAATTTCAGATAGTGTTAAGCTACTATAAAACAGGGTAATAGGATACAATGACTGGAGGGCTAGATGGTATAAATAGGATTCACAAAATCAAAGCCAGGAATTAGTCATATATAAAGATTTGAAGAGGACAAGTGAAGAGGTGATCATTAGGCATATCTTATTTCCTTTCAATGTCTCTTTTTGTTTCAGAGGCTTCTGAGATATGGCTATAGTAAAAAGATTTAAATAATAGTTTAGTCAAGCATTTATGAAAAGTTTAAGCTTTAAATATTATTTAACTGGAATATTCCAGAATACTACTGAAATGAAATTATTCTGTTGGTCAGCAGTGTACAGTTGCTTAATTGTATTAATTAAAAGAATTTTTAAAAATAGCTTTCGAATAGCTATTACTAAGCTGTTTTCTCTGACTAGATTTATTCACTAAGACAGTATTTTTTAAAAATGAGATTTTAAAACCCAACCCCACAAAAACACACAAATACAGTAATCATAAGAGCAAAGAATGTGAAGAAATATGTCCACTTCTACTTCTTTCCTTTATTAAGAGTATCTAGGAATGGGGCGCCTGGGTGGCTCAGTCGGTTAAGCATCTGACTTCAGCTCAGGTCGTGATCTCAGGGTCCTGGGATCAAGCCCTACATGGGGCTCCCCTCAGCAGGGAGTCTGTTTGTCCCTCTCCCTCTGCCCCCCCACCAGCTCAGGCGCATGTGGGGGCATGCTCTCTCTCCCCCCCCCCAAAAAAAGAGTATCTAGGGACGCCTGGGTGGCTCACTCAGTTAAGCACTGACTCTTGATTTCAACCCAGGTCATGATCTCAGGGTCATGAGATCCAGCTACATGTTGGGTTCCATGCTCAGCAGGGAGTCCACTTGAGATTCTCTCCCCCACTCTCTCTCTCTGTCTCTAAAATAAAAAAATAAATCTTAAGAAAAAAGAATATCTAAATCTGTGCTGGCCAAATGTGACTAATTTTAAATAAATTAAAATGAAATAAAATTAAAAATTTAGTGCTCAGGTACACTAGCCACATACCAAGTGTTCAGTATCTGTATGTGGCTAGTGGCTGCCACTAGCCACATTTCCATCATTGCAAAAACTTCTATTGGGTAGTGCTGATGTAAATTATTTTTCAAATTTGAACAAAAACATTCCAAAAGAGCTTATAAAAAATAAGGTTTCCCATAAACTTTTTAAAGGAATGGGTGAATAGCACTGTGAAGCCAGAAAGAAGTCACAGAAGAGGAGGTTTAGGACTCAGATAAATCTGAGGATAAGTAAAAATGTACTCTGCCATTGGTCTTTCAGTAATGAGACTGGAATTTTAGTTCTGATTCTATCTTTAACTTAGCGGCATGAATTCTGAAGGGATATATAACATCTTTAGGCTTCTGTGTATAGCTCATAATGGAGGTTAAATCAGGCAATCCAGATAACTGAAATGACCCCAAACAATGGGAAACTGGGCCGTGATTCCTCCTAGTTATCGATAAATGTATGGTTTGGATCTTCATTCTGACAAGAATATATATGGTTTTTTAAAAAAATTATCTTTAAGGTCTAACCTACCATATTAACATTACATAAAGATGTTACTTGTTTTGTTTTATTTTTTTTAAAGACTTTATTTATTTGAGATAGAGAATGAGAGCTAGAGAGAGCATGAGAGGGGGGAGGGTCAGAGGGAGAAGCAGACTCCCTGCTGAGCAGGGAGCCTGATGCGGGACTTGATCCCGGGACTCCAGGATCATGACCTGAGCCGAAGGCAGTCGCTTAACCAACTGAGCCACCCAGGCGCCCTGTTTTATTTTTTTTAAGTAGGCTCCACATCCAGCACAGAGCCCAATAAAGGGCTTGAACTCACAACCCTAGAGATTAACACCGGAGCTGAGACCAAGGGTCGGATGCTTAACTGACTGAGCCACCCAGTGTTCCCCGCCTTTTTATTTTTTTTAAATATTTTATTTATTTATTTGACAGAGAGAGAGGGAGAGAGCATAAGCAGGGGGAGCAGCAGAGGGAGAGGGAGAAGCAGGCTCCCCCCGCTGAGCAGGGAGCCCAATGTGGGGCTTGATCCCAGGACACTGGAATCATGACGTGAGCCAAAAGCAGATGCTTAACTGACTGAGCCACCCAGGCGCCCCCCGCCTTCTTTTTTAAGAACATTTTGTTTTTAAATACTCTCTACACCCAACGTGGGGCTCAAACTCATGACCCCGAGATCAAGAGTTGCATGCTCTTCCAATTGAGCCAGCCGGGCACCCCTAGATGTTCATTATTTCAAAGAGCAAACAATTATATGAAATTCACAACCAATGTCTATTTCTGTAAATAAATAAAATTGTAGAGGGTAAGATCAGCATGACCACTATATTGCTTTCTACAAAATTCTCTAAGTAATCAAGGTGTTAGACAAGTGGCACATTTTCTTCTAATTTTTATTTTTAATTTTCCTGAGTCTATACTAATAAAAGAGCAACACTATTTTTAAAAGCATAACTGTACTACCCCACAATCTGTTTAACTCTAGTGTTGTTGGCCCAAATATTTTCTGAAATTTTCACTTAAAAATTTTCCATGAAAACCATGTGGACGACAGTTAAGGATATTAAAATATCCTGTATTAGGAAGTGACCTGCATGAAATGAACACAATGAAATAAATAATAAATAAACCACACAACCCTATGTTGTACTTCAGTGAACTAGAAATTGTGTCACTAAATACAATTACACAAATTTCATTTGACTATGATTTCTTTGTTATAGAATATTTTAGGTTGCTTTGTAGTTCTTATTTTTTCCTGACTAAACCACAGTACTACTGAACTGCCTTGTACCAATACAAAACCTACTAGTAATACACCCTGTTTCCCTTATCTATTTGGTTTAACCTCAACTGTCTTCACTTTGTTCTTGACCACACCCAGCAACAACAGACACAATATTACCACTTGAAGAAAATTTAAATTATTTTTCAATCCCTTACATCAAGGGTACTGGCTCACACTTAAAATTACTACAAACTAATTAACTCCTAACAGTCATCTTGTTCCATTCACTATGAAATTTAGTAAACTAACAAGTCGATCCACATATCTTCCTCTTTCACCAACAAACTTTTAAGTTATAGTACAGTGGTTTCTGAGATTAGTTCTTAAAATGGTGCAAATGTTCAAATTTGACTTTCTTTTACCTTATATTCTCCATTCCCCACAGCAAGGCAAAAAAGAGTGCATCGCAGAAATGATATGTAGTTTTTATTTTTATTTACTTATTTTTTAAAGATTTTATTTATTTATTTATTTGAGAGAGAGAGAGAGAGAAACAGCACGAGAGGGGAGAGGGTCAGAGGGAGAAGCAGGCTCCCCACTGAGCCGGGAGCCTAATGTGGGACTTGATCCCAGGACTCCGGGACCATGACCTGAGCCGAAGGCAGTCGCTTAACCAACTGAGCCACCCAGGCGCCCAACGATACGTAGTTTTTAAAATACTAAGTAATTTATTGTAATATCTAAAATCATAATTTACTGAGTTTATCTTTCCTCTAAAGACCAGTTTTTGGTTCATCAGGTTTTTCACTTTAGTATTTTAGGATCAACTGTATTCAACATTTCATCTTGAAAATAAGCAATAAAAGTTAGAACATAAGGCACTTCATACCATATACTCAAATTTTACACTGTCACCTATTTGCTTAATCAGAACACTAAGCGTTGGTGAAGCTATAACCATCATGCTATTGTAATAACAGCAACCGTGGAAGTAAATTTGGACTGGAAAGTTAACTTCATGTTCATACTTGTACCAGCACGAATCTTTACAACTGGGAAACACTCATATAACCCATGCAACGATTCTGTTCAAGCATTAGTTACTGTTCAACTTTTAACTTCTATGAAAGCGAATGTAGGCCAACTGAGTTCATTTCTTCATTAAACATGGGACTAAGAGCGAGTTCATTTTGCAAATGTTATTTTTCTTATATTAAAAAAGTCATTGGGCACCTGGGTGGCTCACTTGGTTGGGCGACTGCCTTCGGCTCAGGTCATGATCCTGGAGTCCCAGGATCGAGTCCCGCATCGGGCTCCCTGCTCGGCGGGGAGTCTGCTTCTCCCTCTGACCCTCCCCCCCTCTCATGTGCTCTCTGTCTCTCTCATTCTCTCTGTCTCAAATAAATGAATAAAATCTTAAAAAAAAAAAAAAAAAGTCATTAATTATCAGCTGTATGCCTGGTACAGTTCCAGGTACACTCTAGCAGTTCTACTTTGGATCCCTATAACTCCAAAAAGCAGTCATTTTCATCTCCAGAGATGACAACACTGAGCCTCTGTTGTTAGGGTGGGAATAGGTCTCCTTGATTCTTGCCCTATACTCACTGCCCACTGAGTTGGAAAAAAAAAAAAAAGATGTTTTGTTAAATGGCTTAAAGCAAACAGAATGACCAGAATGACAGAACAACTTTCAGGGTGAAGGTCAGTTAGAGCAAAGCAAATCTCTCAATAAGAAAAAAAAAAAACTTTCTATAGGATAAGCAAGTTTGTTACCATTAATTATATAGATATAGCACATTTTCTACAGATATTTTCTAAAATAAAATGTTTCTAAATAAAATATGAATGAAAAGAAACATTTTAAACCACATACAACTTCTTTCAATAAAGACATTTTGACTGGACAGGGGAATGATTTTATAATTAAAAAAAAATCTGCCACATACTTTCTTTCTTAAACTTTAAGAAACTTTGCATGTCAGGTTTTCTTAACATAGGAAATACGAGCACCTTCTTCTCATCCATGACTTTCTAAACTCACTCATAAATGGATGTAAAGTATGTATCAGTCAATTATATCTCAATAAAGCTGGAAATAAAATTTAAAAAATAAATGCTGGTGATTACAAAGAAAAACTATGTATCAACACAGGCAATTGTGTTATTATATGTTTGTACCACACTTTAAAAATCAAAAAATTCGACAAAGCTTTTCTGACACTGTTGGGAGTTTAAATTGACTCAAAATTTTCTGGAAATGCTCTAAAATTGTGATAAGGGGCATCTGGGTGGTTCAGTCCACTGAGTGTCTGACTCCAGGTTCTGGCTCAGGTCATGATCTCACGGTAACGAGATCAAGCCCTGTGTTGGGCTCTGCGCTCAGCGGTGAGTCGGCTTGGAGATTCTCTCCCTTTGCCCCTCCCCCGGCCCTCTCTCTCTCTCTCTCTCTCATCTCATAAAAATAAATCTTTAAAAAATAATAACATTAAATTAGTTGTGATGGTTGCACAATTCTTAACAAATATACTAAAAAACACTGCATTGTGTACTTTAAAAGGGTTAATTATATGGTACGTGAATTATTTCTCAACAAAACTTATTTTAAAAAAAACCTGGGATGCCTAGGTGGCTCAGTCAGTTAAGCATCAGACTCTTGGTTTCAGCTCAGGTCATGATCTCGGGGTTGTGAGAGCAAGTCCAATATGTACTCTGTGCTCAGTCAGAGTCTGCTTGAGATTCTCTCCCTCTGCCCCTCCCCCCATTCTCATGCACAGAAGCGTGCATACAAACTCGTGCTTTCTCTCTCTCAAAATAAATAAAATCTTTTAAAAAACCTTTGAAATGTTTGTATCTGTTATGTAATTCTACTTCTAGGAATTTATTGTAATGAAATAATGACAGGGGTTTTTTTGTTTTTTTTTTAATGTGTAAGAATGTTCATCAAATCATAATATCCAAAAATTGCAAACTGCCTAAAATACCATCAACAGAAGAATCGTGAGCAGATATGGCACACCTATACAACGAAATTATATGTCAATTTAAAAAAATCACAATATCAAAAAAATTAATTTCACAGTAAAGCATGCTACAAAATAATACTAATGTATAATTCCAGTTTGTTAAAAAAAATACATAGATGTGTAAGAAAAAACACTGGAAAGATATAGAAATGTTAATAGCTACTTCCAGTTGGCAGGCTTTCAAGTGATCTTAATCTTTTTTATATCTCACTGATTTTCAATTTCTCTACAATAAACAATCCTTTCATAACTTAAACACAATAAATGTTATTTTTAAACTAGTAGCCACTTTGAAAAGTACAAATTTTCCATTAAAAAGTAAAAACTAAAATGGCCATCAGCATTTCTTAGGAGTATTATGTGTGTGTGCATGTATGTATATGTGTGCAATGCTTTAATTAATACATTAACTTCAATACCTTAAAACCTTAACTAATTCTATCCCCAATAAAATAAATTCTAATGATCCATGCTTAATTTCACAGGTGATAACACAGAAACCATGAGCTGGCCAAAAGCGTATTTGTAAACCTAATCTAGGTTTACAAAATTATATTAAATCATGTTTGCTTCCACATCTAGGAAAACTAACATGTTCATTTCAAAATCTAAAATAATTATTATCTTTGCTAGGGGAAAAATTAGCCAGAATAAAAAAACAGCATTCTACTGCATTAAAGAAAGGAATTCAAGGGTATGGTAAAGCACAGCAAGAAGTTTCTCATCATAATCAAATATGAAATACTATGTTCTAATGTATTTGGATCCTGCAGAAATCATAAAAGAAACAAACAGCTTAAAGTGTCAAAATTACAATAACCAAATAAAGGCTTTAATTTATGTATGTAAATGTGTTATAAAAATGTCTTTTTTAAATCCACATTGCAGAATTTTATGCAAATAGACTGTATTTGTCACGTAGAAAGGAAAAAAATTCAAGTTTTTCTATTATCAAAGTCCTCAAAAACCAACATTTAACCCTTCCGAACATGTAAGAAAACAGTCTAGTAAGACAGGGAAGCAAAATAAAGTTTCTCCACTTTCAAAAAATTTGATTCACCTAGACAAAATACAGAAAAGGTAAGAATCAAGAGGCATCAAGGATGAAGTGTCAAAATAGATTGTCACTACTGATTACTTCTCAGGCTATTACTTCTTGAATGGTTACATTAATGTGAAAGCGAGAGAGTCTAAGTTTTTATAAAATAAGATACTTAAGTTAGAATATTAATATATAGCAAATTGGATATTTTCTAAGCAAAAGTCATTGCTAGAATCTGCACATCAATCTAAAACCAGTAGTCATTAAATTCTAACAAAAACTGCAACAGACATGAACTCTGAAAAAAAAGCCACTTTGTATAAAATGGCATGATTCTTACAGAATTTAGTGTTATTTTTCGTTTCACATTCATTAATATAGCACTAAGATTTCAAATCACTAAATGACTATACTGCTAGGAAACAGGGTTTTTTTTAATTATCTAGATAACACTTTTTTTTTTTTTAAGATTTTATTTATTTATTTGAGACAGAGAGAATGAGAGACAGAGAGAGCATGAGAGGGAGGAGGGTCAGAGGGAGAAGCAGACTCCCTGCCGAGCAGGGAGCCCGATGCGGGACTCGATCCCGGGACTCCGGGATCATGACCTGAGCCGAAGGCAGTCGCTTAACCAACTGAGCCACCCAGGCGCCCTAGATAACACTTTTGATAATAACAAAAACTGGTGATTCAGCTTTTACATTTCCTGACCCTTCACGGTTATTAATTTTTCAGGTTACTTTCAGGATGTCATTACCCTGAAAGCCCAACCACCACCAAGGTAACACCAGCTAAACCAATGAGGTGGTCTCTATAGATTTCCTTAAAGGGTTTATTACCTTGGTGGTGACTACATGATGTTTACTTTCTAATTATTTGCTTATACTGTACATTTAGGTTTTATGCTTTTTTTCTTTATATGTCATGTTTCACAACTTAAAAGTTTAAAAATGTTTCTTTTTTAAGGTGCTTTGTGTGTGTGTGTGTGTTTTTAAATGTACAGTTTTCTTAAGACTCTACAGCTAAGAGATACTAGTAATACAAGACTCAACAGACATACTATCTTGGCTACAGCCAAAATGCCATTAGATAAAAGCAAGCCTCCATATTAGACTTCTTAACCTCAAATCAATTTGATAAACTAAGTTTTGTTTTACTCGCAAAATCAGAGGAATACATACATTTCTTAAATTTAAAATACCTACTTCTATATTTCAAGATGTACATAAATTATACCAAAATTTAAAAAGCATGTTCTATGGTAGAAAAATACTTTATTGTTATTTAATGTTTACTAAAAAAAAAATAATGCAGGCTATGAAAAGAAGTCAAGAAACACAAATTTTTAAAAAAGGTTAAGTAAGCTCCACCCTTAAAGTGGGGCTTGAACTCATGACCCCAAGATCAAGAGTCACATGCTCTACTGACAGCCTGCCAGGCACCCCTGAAAAAATTCTTTTTAAGTAATCAGACAGAAATCTGAAAACCTTATTCTACTTAACATGTCAATCTATTTAGCCTGAGGATTTCCTGAAATCTCAATTTTCTCATCTTTAAATTTGGGTTAAATAATTCTTGTGCTTTCCAACTTCACATTTTAAAACAAAGTCAAGTTATTGTGTAAGAATTCAATCAAACATCTCAGAAAATGTAGTAAGTGCAAGGTATTAAATTTATCTATGTATTCATATATTTATATATCATATATATAGAATTCATATAAGATACAAAATTTTTTCATTGTCCTATTCACTTTCTCAATATAGCTCTAAATCTACATGGAAAAAAAGGAACCTAGTAAGAAGAGTTATCATTGTAGATCAGTCAATGATGACACAGATCCATATCTTAAAAAATTAAAAAATAAGCCAAGAATCATTTTTCACAGAGCTTTTCAAATTCAAAATCTCATCAATGGGCAGATGTACTTCAGGAGTAACAACACATATCCGTCTAGTAAAAACTGAACATTCTCTAAATTCACAAAATTTTAATTATGCCTTTTACCTTCTTTTTATGCCGCACTGTGCAGGCACAACATAATACAGAAGTGTTTGAAAGTACTTATTAAGTACTTAATAAAGTCAACAATAAAAACCAAAACCAAAACTCTGTAAGCTTTTTAAAAATGCGTTAGGTAGTTGTAGCATAGGTAGTTGTAGTATAATCATTTTCTTAAATTTACCTTTATTAACATTTATAAAAAGATTAGCCTGCAGAAATAAAGGTCACCATTCATTTAAAAACTCAAAAGCTGGGCATGTTGTTTATTTTTTTTTTAAGATTTTTATTTATTTATTTGAGAGAGAGAGAGAATGAGAGAGAGCACATGAGAGGGGGGAGGGTCAGAGGGAGGAGACTCCCCGCCGAGCAGGGAGCCCGATGCGGGACTCGATCCCGGGACTCCAGGATCATGACCTGAGCCGAAGGCAGTCGCTTAACCAACTGAGCCACCCAGGCGCCCTGGGCATGTTGTTTATTAACAAAGGAATAAATCATGTTAATTGCTCTTTCAAAAAATAACAGACACTACTTTTTTTTAAAGTAAAACTAAAAACACCATTGCACCAAGAATCAGATTTTATAGATACCAAATTCTAAATCTTTTTAAGGCTTTTATATTTTCATTTTTTAAGTGTCTAA
Source organism: Leptonychotes weddellii (assembly GCF_054177405.1). Classification (NCBI taxonomy): domain Eukaryota; kingdom Metazoa; phylum Chordata; class Mammalia; order Carnivora; family Phocidae; genus Leptonychotes; species Leptonychotes weddellii. The sequence goes on from NC_138370.1 coordinate 29,176,413, forward strand.
AACAGACTTTGTTTCAAAAGAACCCAAAGAATAAATATCCATGGTAACTTATTTTCTTCTTGATAGACAAAAATAATTAAAAATAATCAGTGGTGCCTGCTAAGATCTTTTAAAAGTTGTTTTCAATGAGCTATTTTTTAGCTCATTTTAAAAAAACTTACCAGTGCCTCAATTTTCTTTCCAAGTTCCTTTCCAGGACCATGATGGACCTCTTATTTTTTCATTTCATTGCTATATTATTTCACTGATAATTTTATTAAAACAGAAAAAATTCTGCCAAAACCACTTCATTACCCAAAACACAAACTTTAAGATACTTGCACAGGCTTCATTTACATATGCAAAAATATTTTGTGCATATGCTATATGTACAATATGGTGAACAAAGTATGAAAAAAGAGAAGCAAGATCCTTTGCCTCACTGCAAATTAATCCCCTTGCACTCATGCTAAACGTGCCTAACCTTGAATGATCCCCCTCACCTTGAGCTTTTACAGAAAGCTCAAATACCTTCATAATAATGAAGTAATGTAGTGTGGTATAAAGAGCCAGATAACAGGTCTGTCACCAAAGCTTTGAACGTAACTTCCTCAGGCCTCTGTTTTCTCTTATAAAATAAAGTAGTTGGACTATATCTCCTCCATTTAAATAGGCTGTTAGGGACTTAATTCAAGACCTGCTATATTACTTAAAATAGCAAAAAATCTGTTAACATCCTAATGTTAATCAATATTCCAAATAACGGAATACTATGTGACCCTTAAAAAAAAAAAAAGCTGTAGATCAATATGTGCTCACTTAAAAGGATGTCCCAGGTAGCCTATTAAAGCACAGAAGCAAAATGCACAGTATGACCAATTTGTATGCATTTGAAGACAGATATGCATATGTATGTACAGATATTTTCTAGGACTCAGAAGAAACTTCAAAATGGTTATCAGGGGGAAACAGGGTGTTAACTTTTTTTTTTTTTTTTTTTTTTTACCTCTTAGCCTTTTATAATATTTGGAAAAAAAAATAATGAACATATATTATCTTTACAAATTTTTAAAAAGAAACTAAAAGTTCTGCTGATCCAGGTTCTGTAATTAGAAAGACCTGGATTCAAAGACGGCTTTGCTAGTTACCATCTGTGTGGTGTTGAGTTACTTAGCCTCAATTTCTCCACCTGTAAAAGGGAGTTAACCAGTAGTAACCTCATACAACTGTTGGGAGGATAAAAGGAAATCATACATGTGAGACACTCAGCATAGCACATTGTAAGAAGATGACTAGTTAGTAGCTTTCCTATGATTATTATTCAGAATCAGATTTGACAATCTACTCAGTGATGACCAGTCTCAAAGGCAACCAATTTCCTTTACCCAAAATTCAATCAATGTGTTACTATAAGAAAGAGCGTACTTATTAAAGTTTTTTAAAAAGCTATCGCAGGTAGGTGTGCTGATAGACACAGTAATCAGAGCAAAGTCTGGGTTTTAATTAATTATCATCTAGCTAGAATAGCCCTCTTCATTATATGGATACCCATCCAAGGAGCCAGAATACTCATTGCAGCTAGGCAGGAGACCCTGATCTTGACCGCTGAATACACAGGAATACACTCTTTTCTTTTTTAAGTAATTCAAGCTTCTAACGTGAGTTTTTTTATTTTAATATAAAACAAATTTCTCGTTTTCCTAAAAATTCGTGGCACTGATAGTTCATGCACACAATTTACCAATTAATTGTCGATAACATGTCCATTGAGTGGAAGACATAAGAATGAAAAATCTCCATAAAAATAAATTCCAAAAAGCATACTGAATGGCATTTTTGAGTGAAACTTTTCCTCACAGAATTTTTAAAAATTCAGACTGCTTATCTTCAAACCAAAATACTCCAAGTTGTAAATCTGACCTTTAAACTAAAAATACTCTCACAAAGTACTACTCTAACAATATTCAATTTCATTTTTCCAACACACCAAGAACACATCCTAAACTTCTTTATAACAACTGAAAGGATGTTGCATTTAGACAGGTTAAATCAATATGTAGTACAACTGGTTTGAGTCCATCATAGCACAATTTTAACAGGCCTTTTTGGTATTAGACAACAGTTTCAAAATCAATATGATGAATTCAAGTTTGGATTACCCCAATTACAATTATAAAACAAAAACAAAGGTCACACACACACTTAATCTCTTTCAATATGAAAATAGGCTACACTTAACAATTTATCTACTCTAAGTTTGGCAGGATTTAAACCTTTAGAACAGTAACCATTTCAAATTGCCCAAGTAGTTATATTTTGATACACTGAAGAGTTACTGTAGCTTTCCTGAGAGTAACCTGAAGTTCCCACCAAAAAAAAAACAAAACAAAACAAAGAAAACAAAAAAAAACAAAAAACTGGCACCTCATTGAGGCTCTAAGAACTGCATGCCTACTTCATAGATCATTGCACTGTGCTGAACTAGCATCTGGAGACTGTACTGAGCTAGACACAGGAAAGCAAAGGGAAGGGATGGAGGAGAGAGAGTGCATTAAAAAAAAGAAAACACTTCTTAACACACCCATCACCTATAAGCGTGAACTACCAGAAACACTATTTTAAAATACATATATTTCTAATTTTCCAACATTCAAAATACAGCAAGCAGATAATCTACCACAAGCAGATCTTTCTACCCCATCTCACCCCCCCCCACAGTGCTTTGCCAAGAGCACAAGCCCAAGAAAAATAACCAATGCAATTTACTTGTTTACGTAAAGAATTTCAGAAAACATGATGACTGCTTCTGAAGCTTCTAAAACAAATGAATTTTCAATATTTAAGACTTTATGATCACATTTGAAATATGATAGTAATGATTCCTTCAGCTAGTAAAAATATAGCTTCAACTTTATAAAAAGGGTTAATTTTACACTGCAGTTCATTAGCATGCCTTGTTTGCAACCAGAAGGAAGAGGGAAAGGGGGTGGGGGGAGCAGCAAAACACACAAGATGGAAAACATCACTACCTCCTTTGGTGGTTATGAATAATAGTAAATTACCACAAGATGTATGGGAAGAGTTCATGAATAGAAAGAACGGGGGCTAACAATCTGAACTGGCCCCTTCCAGATTCACACTGATGTCGGAAAGAAGGAATTTATTTACACTGCAGTGCCTGGCAGCAAACATGGCTGCCCCTACCCCCTTTAAATCTGAACAGTCTTCACTCCCTCAGCAAAACCATCAAATTATGGCCATGTCTCTAGTGTCTTGCTACCATAACACTAACACATCTCCTCCTCCCTCAAAACAGTAAAACCCACACCTCCCCATTTCACAACAATCACAACACCATAACCACTAGCTTCTATATTCTCTAGCCTTGAAAGAAAAGGCCCAGAATATACAGAAATACGGGAACAAAAGGCTTTCTCTCCCTTTAACAACCCCCTTCCCCTTCTTTTCCACCCACTCTGTGATGTTTGGTTGATAGTTCTCATCCTTCTCAACATTTAGTTAATTTCCTTCCCTATACCAATCCTAGGTCTTCCAGTTTCCTGAGTCTATTTCCTATCTTCCTATGCATCCTGTCTCAGTAATTTCTTATCCCTTTTCCTAATCCTTTTCCTCCACTTCCATTCCCGCGTTTCTCTTTTGATGCCCATTTCTCCATCACATTCTACCCCCTCCCCCCAGACTCTTCTAGTTTCCACTCTGCACCCCCAAACCTCCCTATTTCTCAGTCCACCCAGGTCTCTAATCTTCTGCAAACCTAACTCTTCTTCTCTTTCCCTGCCCCTCCCCCGTTCCATCTCTATCCCCGCCCCCATCCCACCTCTACTCCCAATTCCCAGCTCAGCGCCACTCCATCTCTTATCCCAATCCTACCTCCCCTGCCCCACCTCCCTATCTCCTCCACACCCCTCACCTGGCCCTCTGCTTTACCTTCTGGGCTCCCCCTGAACGCTTTCCGGCCACTCGCTTGTCCTCCCATCCCTGCTGGGGTCTCTCTACCCGGGTCCCATCCCTAGGTCGCCCCCTCCTCGTCGTTCCCTCCTCAGCCCTTCCTTCCAAAACACACACGCACGCACGCACACACACACACACACACACACACGCATTCACTTTACCTTCAGTTTGTTCCATTCTAACCCCCCGGCCGTGTCAGTACGATCACAGGAGAGACACGGAGGCCCGGAGTGGGGCTGGGGTGCGGGCAGCCGCCGGGGCTGCGGGGGGAGGAGACGGAACCGAGCTAGGCCGCATGAAATCCCCGGGCTAGATTTCCCTCGCGCCGGACGCCTCTGCCATGGCTGCCGGCACCGAGGAGGGCCGCGGCCGGGCCGGGCCGGGCGTGAAGCTGAGAGGAGGAAGGCTGCGGGAGGTGGGGTGGGCAGGGGCGGTGGAAGGATGGGGGGTCGCCGCGCAGCCTCTGCTGCTAGAGAGAAGGCTGTGGCTGGCGGCCGGGCCGGGGCAGCAAGGTCCTCGGGGGCTCGAGTTGGCTTTCGCACGCCTCTCCGCACCGACCAGTGGACAGTCCCCTTTGGCCTCCGCCTCCGTCCTCGCCGCCGCTGCCGCCGCCGCCCGCTCCCGCCGCCGCCGCCGCGCACAAAGCCCCCCCACCCGGCTCTCGGAGCGCCGCCGCCGCCGCCGCCGCCGCCAAATCCTCAGCCCCTCATTGGCCGCTGGCCGCGGCGCCTGCCGGGAAATGCAGTCCCTGGTTTGCGGCGCAGGGGGGCGAAAGGAGGAAGAGGGTAGTCGGCGGGGCGGAGAGGAGCGGCCCGAGAGAGTCTAGACAAGAAGTGAGACCGCAGGCGATAAAGGCAGAGACAGGAAGGAATGATACGAAGGAGGGTAAAAAAGAAACAAACAAAAAAACAGAAGACAGGTTAAAGGTTGGGCCTGTGAGGTAAAATTGCGTTCGTGCGTATTCTTTGAGACTTGTTCAATAACAGCACATATTAAACACCATATGGTACTCCTCAGAGTGACACTGCTGCACACTCCCTAGATGTTAGAAACAACCTACAAACGAGTGCTGGGTTAAGGTGACCGGGAAAGAGAAGAACAATTTGTGTGCCTCCTTGGGTGCCTTCTGTCCGACAGCTGTCAGAGTCAGGGCTTCCTATCTCACATGGGTCTGCGTAAGGAAACCGTGGCAGCAATTTCAGACCTGAGCCGTGGGGAACAGTCTCTCTTTCAGCCTCGGATGTGAGTCCCAGATGCCCCCCGCCGACCCCCGTCCCGCCCCACGATCGCAAGCCGTGGCGGCATCTCAGTCGCTGTGAGGAAGCGCTGACCTCCCTGGCAGCCACCGGGCCCCGCACGCCTTCTTCCTGCTCGCACTGCGGGCCCGGAGGCTTGTGGGTAAAGAGGAGGACGTCAGCGCCGACTGCGGCCCGGACCCCTAGGGACCCAGAGAGCTCGGTGCCCGTCACGTGCCTGGGCCCTCTGCTGCTCACTGCCAGACCTTCGCTTCGAGGGATGGGAGGGCATCAGTCCTCGAGAGAACTCACGCAAGAATGAGCGGAGGAAACTGGAGTCAAAATTCTCTGTAACCCTCTAAGCCCTCCCCATGCTAGGAAATTTATGTTAAACAATAGAAGGTGTGTGACACAGTAAAGTCGTCTTGCCGGAGTGTACAAAATTTGGTGATATTTCCTGGGGCCTGGTGGTGATGACTTAGAACGTTGCGGCACAGAGACTTGAACGTACAAAGGAAATACAGGCAGCAGCAATCAGATGAGGAAACCTATACTCTACGCTCTGTTCTGAGAATAATAAAGCTGTGTCACTACTAGATGTTATATTCTGCACCGACATTATAGTTCTGGATCTGTTTGGCACGGCCACAACAAATTTCTGATATCTTTATCTTTAAATACCATTTAAACAAGAAATTAAAAGATTCCTACCGATCAATTATTTTAATGACTACTAATTATGTTTCAGGTTTTTAAAAAACATAACCCTTTAATTATACTATAGATGATACTGAGAATTAAGCATTCTCATTACCGTTAATCATTAACTATTTTTTTCTTAAAGATTTATTTACTTATTTGACACAGAGAGAGAGCACTACAAGCAGAGGGAGAGGCAGAGAGAGAGGGAGAAGCAGGCCCCCTGCTGATCCTGGGATCATGACCTGAGGATCATGGGATCCTGAGATCATGGGATCATGCATGACCTGAGCCGAAGGCAGATGCTTAAACAACTGAGCCACCCAGGCGCCCTATTCATTAACTATTTCTTTTTTTTTTAAAGATTTTATTTATTTATTTGACAGAGAAAGACACAGCGAGAGAGGGAACACAAACGGGGAGTGGGAGAGGGAGAAGCAGACTCCCTGCCGAGCAGGGAGCCCGATGCGGGGACTCGATCCCGGGACTCCAGGATCATGACCTGAGCCGAAGGCGGTCGCTCAACCAACTGAGCCACCCAGGCGCCCTCATTAACTATTTCTAAACATATGCTTATGTAGTACCTGTTTTGTGCAGTACCAAAAGTTAAAGGAATCAGTAAAAAGCACATTTTTGTTTTAAATGTCTTTTTAGAACACAGACCTCTTAAAGAGGGCCTCCTGAGCTTATTTCAGTTTGATTGTGTCTCCTGGAAAGAAGTTAAATTGGTCTTTTTTCCCCCTATGATCCTTTCTACCACCATCCTTCCTCTCCATCTTCCTGTATACTCCTTGCTTTGTTGATAAACTGTTGCCTTGACCAGACATCTGGATTATCCCCTTGAGGAGAATCTGGTAAATTGACCTCAGGGATTTTATTTTAATCTGTTTCTAGGCTGACAAGAGTTTAAAATTAAAGTTCTGTGAAGTAGATATATAATCTCTTCCTGCAAAACTTTAGAAAATATACTGTTAATAATATTTGCTCTTGAGCCATATCTAGGGAAATGGCCATTAAAATTAATAATTTACATTTTTAGCATCTAACATCTTCTGAGGTTCAGATAATGCTTTCTCTTCTCCATACAAAATGAGCAAACAGTTCATTAAGACAGCAATCTAACACAATTCCCAGGGCCAGAATTAAGGAGAAAGGAATTTTTTGTTTCTCTTCCGAAGATCATATCCAAAAACTCCTTACATGATAAATCACTTAAATCCTGAAAGTCAAAAAATTGCCAGGCCTGACAGCAGAAGGCAAACATTGCTTTGAACAAAGGGATTTCAATAGGAAGGTTCTTAACCCTTCCCTTTTCAGAATAGGATTGCTGACATATGACTGTAGTAGAAAATCTAGCTCATCTTTCCAATACTGAGCTTGGAATCATTCATCTGGTTTACGAATACTTAATGATTTTACGGTGCCTGTTTGTGAGTGAATACAATGCATGAATAAGAATATTTCCTGGTATAAAATGTCTCCCAGGGAACTGAAAGGAGTATTTTTCATCTTTATGATCTTTTCCAGAAAAGTACATGTTCATGTTAGTACAGTGATTAATTTATAGAATTAATGTGAAAATTGTAACTATCTGGACTTTTAGAGCTCAAAATTTGCCATCGGGAATTTTCAGGAAAGGAAAGGGAAAGAGACCAAAGCTTTGTAGATTTTGTTAATTCTAGTAAACATAGAACATGAAGTGAAACCTTTATGTAGAAACTCGGGCATAGAGCATGCACAAAGGGCCCTCTAGTGGCCAAACTGAAAAGTTCTGCCTATTTAACATGGTTGATCCCTTTGGCTATTAGCTGAAAAATGCTTTGTGGATTAAAAGCAGTCTACATTAAAAACAACAAAACAAAACAAACCTGAAATTAAATACCCGCCATCTTTCATTCTTATAAATGTGCAGCCTAGATGAGAGAGGTCTCTGGTCAACTCACATGTTAAGAGAAGTACTCTCCCTGTGAAAGCGATTCCTTGTTGTCTGGTGTTAGCCCAAGTAGAGCCACTAAAAATTTTGTTTTCCTTCTAGAGCCAGATGAAATGGATGGGTAGAGATAACAGGAGAGCGAGAACATTTCTGTATCTTTCATTTTTCCAAGATGGCTCAGTTACCCAACCTAGGAACTGAAGTGCCCCAAACCTGCAGTGCCTACCTACGTCACTGCACAGTTATTATAATATACATCTTAAGTGTTGATACTTCTCCACAAACTACTGATCATAAACAATACCTGATAAGAGAGCATTTATAAAGCAAATTACTTTAGTGGAATTCAGATTTCCATATGAAGATTTCACAGCATTCCACTCTTAGGCCCCGGAGAAAGGAAAGGGATGTTTTCCTAACCATTCCCGCCCTTTCTGCCACTCCCTCTCCGCAGAGCTCTCCGCGCCATCCCAACCCCGGCAGTTGTTGATTTGGGGGGGGGGGGGGGGTACATCAAAGTGATGTAATTCGTGACTTTAAGATGGTTACCATGGCGACTATCAGGCATATTACGCTATCGGTAGGGTAAAAGGTTCTTTAATCTAGCCTTCCATGAGGATTTTCGGGGAGGTTAGCCCACAGCCCAGAGAGTGTAGACAGGCGGAAAGACGTCACTCTTGCCCCCTCCCGCAGCACAGACTCTGCTTAAACTAAACCCAATAAAGAGGTCATTTCGCCGGTGGGAACCGGACCTCGGCTGCCTCCAGGGCTGCCACAGCAAAGGACGTCCTCCCTCCCCATAATCTGAGAGCTCATTGGTGAGTGGTGTCGTCACTCAGAGTGACGTAACGGGTTAGGAAAGAGGTGGAGCCATAGAAACTTGGCCTGGGCCCTTCTAGCTGGGGAGCTGGGGGAGGGGGGTTTGGGAAGGAACTGGAGGATTGAGGCAGCCGTTCCGGGGAGCCGGCCCGAGGAGGTAGGGGTGGGCGGGCCAAGTCCTCAGGCTGTTATTTGGTGGACCTTGCCTGCCTTTTTTTCCTCCGGAGCCCGTTCACTCCGCATCCTGCTCTTCCCATCAGCGCCCAGGTTTCCCGACAGCTTCCAGTTCCCCACCGCACTTGCCTCAGCCCTTGACCTCGTGCCCCTGCCCGCCCCCCAACTTTGGAGTTCAACCTCCATTTCCCCTCCTTCTGTGCTTCGCTTCCTCCTTTATCTTCCGTACCCTGCGCCCGGCTTCTCCTTGTCTTCCTTCCATAAACCTGGATCGCCAACAAGGTTGTCGTCCCCGTGCCTGCACCATCCCCGCACCCAAACACAAAGAACCGCCCCCCAATCCCCAGACCCCGGTACCGCAAACACAGTCCACCAACACACTACGTGCACAAAAGCCGCCGGCTGCGGAAGCCGACGGCGCGTTTTGCCCCTGTGTCGTCAAGGGCCAGAAGCAAAGGTAACCCGGGGAGCCTGGGGCCCCCGCGTGTGGGCGTGGGCGGCGCGAAGGCGCAGGCGGGGCTCCCGGCCGTCCCCGCCTAGGAAGTGGTTCCCCTGCAGCTTCGGGCGGGAGTGCCCAGGGGTCAGAGAGCAGGTTAACCGCTCGATCGGGTGTGGCATGCCTCCGGCAGGAGACCACCCGCCCTTAGCCTGGGTTTAGATGTTCCGAAGGATTCTTTGAACTCCTGTTCAAAATGTCAGCTCTGTGGTTGAGGTTTCCGTACAGGAGAGCACCCTGGTCTACGCCTTTTCCAGCTGCAGGAAAGTAGTGTTGACGTTAAGAGATATTACCAAAACATCTTGCTGCCCTTGACTGGAAAGGACCACAGGATGGAGAAAGGTTTTGATAAAGCTTGTTTAAAGGTAGCTCAGTTTGATCTCTTTGGAGAATCACCAGTACAGGAAATCGATTTACCTGCACTTGAATCATTAGTAGGTACCATGTGTATCTTCACTGCTACATAAATGTGGTTAGTGAGTACTTTTTTTTTTTTTTTTTTAGGTAGGCTCTGTGCCCAGCGTGGGGCTTGAACTCATGACCCTGAGATCAAAGAATCCAATGCTCTAGTGACTGAGCCAGCTAGGTGCCCCTACTTTCAATCTTCAAAGTTTGGGGCAACTTGGCCAAGTATGGGAAAAAGCTAACTGAAACAAATCCAGGGTATTTTATTCTACCTGTATTTTTAGGCTACAAAAAAGTATGTATTGCTTAGCTTCTTAAATACCTGGCAACCATTCAAGTAGGTTGCTAGGTGTTATTGACCAGAAATAAAAAAGTCTTTGAAGACCATATAACCATCATGAGCACCATGATGTTAGAGATCATTTCTACTTGTTGGGATCTCAAAGTACCATTCTCAAATCCAAGCTGAGAAAACATTCATGATTGTTGGAAATGATCTTGAGAGAGGTTTTACACCTTGAATGGAATATGGAAATTTTCTACTCTTGCAATAGTAAACACTGAAATCCTGGTATCTTTATAATTGGTGTGTCTTTAAAATACTAAATTGTTTACTTAATCCTTCTGTCTAGGTTCCCTTGTTGACTAGTTGAGACAAATATAAGTATGGCCTTCTACAGTTATAAAACAGTCTTAGCTATTGCCCGAACAAGGTAAGCTGTGGAATCCCCTCTTCCCCTGCAATATTTATATGAACTTTCTTCTAGAAAAAGATATATGTAAAAGGATAGGCTTGTTCCACAACAAATGAAAGCTTTGTTGCCTTTAACTATACTGGTTTTTAGGAAGCTGACATTTTATTGTATTTACACTTACCCCAGATTTTCTATATGCCTTAGAACTCAGGCTGAGTAATTTTTAGATGTATGGCACAGGGAAGAGAGAAGATGTAAAGGTGACACCTCTGTAACTAATGAATGTTACATGGGGCCCTTAGATAGAAAAATGAGTAAAAAGGCTGGCAAACAAGCCAGTCCTAGGACATATACCTGCCCTCGGAGGGTCTGTTATCACTTATTTATTCCAAAGAATATTCACTGAGAACTTACTATGGGCCAGATACATTGTACATTTTCCCTTTTGGCCCTTCAAAAAGTGCTTTGTCTTGGTGTGCTTCAAAAACAGTCTGAAAGAATGGAAAAGCCCTCTCTTTGCCAGAAGAAATGTCTTTGCCAGGAACTTTCTTTGCCTAGATGGGTCTTATTTTTATTTTCAAACAATCTCATGTGCTAATTTAACTGAAGATTTTGAGCTGTTGCAAAACTAGAAGGTAGAGATCCCTGGCTAGGGTGCCCAATTCTAATTCTTATTCCTAACATTCTTGAGGAATTGTAGGTGAAGGACATTTGGGCCCTAAATGCCTCTCATTTGAGGGAGTCCACGGGCACCACACAGACAAATCAGTATTATGCGTTTGGTTAATTCCCACAGAGGCCATGAAGTGTTTTGTTCAAGCAATATTCCTACTGTCAGCAGAGTAACCAAAGATGCAAGCGTTCCACCTGTTTTTCAAACACAACCCCTGGTGGAAAAATGTTTGCTGTTAGATTTTTAAATTAATAGTTGCAGACGTTCGTGCTCGCGTCAGCAGAGCTTTTACTAAAGTTGGAACAATACAGAGAAGATTAGCATGGCCCCTGCGCAGGAATAGTTGTAGAGTTTCTAACTTGTAACATAGCAATTATTTTTAGGAATTAACTTATTAATATTTCTCATAGAGTCTATCATTCAACCATAAAGCACACTGTTCTTCAACTGGGGTAAAAAGTTATATTTCATTTGTTTATAAATATCATCTGCTTTTAAAATATTATAAATATTAAAATATTTATTTCTTTAGTTTTTAAGTTTGTAACACTATGTGCTCAACTAAGAGGATGTTGCTCTTTATTCCAGATTCCCTAGCTATTTTGTCCATCCTATGAGCTCTTCTTATTCCGCATCATTTGCATTTCTTCACTTGCCAGATTCCCATTTAAATAAAACATACATGAAGAACTGTGTAAGCAAGAAGTACTCCTATCCTAATCAGTCAGGCAATAAAGTACTTCACTTACGAACTAGAATAATACAAAAGCTACACACGTCAACTTGCTGGTTACAAGAGGTCCCTGGTAAACCTCAGCTGGAGCAAACCCCGAAAAAGCCCCAGGTGACAAGCCCTCAGCCCACAAAAGGACCTGGCATGAAGATTAAGGAAGAAAAGCGATCTTATAGACAAAGAATTATGGGTGAACTTAAACATTATTACAATGGATTCTACTTGCTGTGGATTGACACCAAAGTTGCTGCCAGAATGGTTTGGAGGCTGTTGCATGGGCAGGTGCTGACCAGAAGAGAGAGACGAAGGGTAGGCAAGGATCATATTTGAGAAAGAAAATGTAAAGTGAAAATGAACTATATGGCAACCAAGTTTTAAACTCACCTGAAAATTCATCCTAAAAATCCCAAAGTGGGAATAGTTACTGATGGTGAGAACCAGAGTTTCTTATTCGTCTGAAACGGACTTACTGTGCAATTTTAGGCAAGATCTTGAGATTTGTGCATATTTGCCTCTAAAATGGTTATAATTGTGTTTTCTAATCTCCCCAAGGAATTGAGAAGCTTCAAGTTTGATCTGTGGACCCGCAATAGAAACTGCTGTTAATATATTAAGGATATGCATTTGAAAAATCAGTCTTTAACAGACACTATGCTGTTAAAGTACAGACCCCTGACATAGATGAAAGCTAACAATAGATGATGTCAGCAATATGTTTTGATTGTCATAGATTTCCTTGAAGGTATCCCATAGATGTTACTTCAGAGCGATGGTAAAGAGGAAAACCCGACCTTTCCATTTTATCCAAAGCTGCAGAAAATCCGTCTAGGGTTTTTAACACTTTAAGGACCAAGGCAGGCTTTTTTGGTTTCATATTTTTGTTTGGGGCGTGTCCTAAAATAATGAATACTGCCTATGCATTTAATTCTTTAGCTCTTGAGGACTTGTGCTGATTTCTTCCGCCTGGTTCCATTTATGGTGTTCATAATTGTACCCTTCATGGAATTCTTATTACCGGCATTTCTGAAATTCTTCCCAGAGATGTTGCCATCAACTTTTGAAAGTGAATCCAAAAAGGTATGTAGGATTTTTTAACTTAAAAAAAAAATTAATGGACTCTATTCGTTAGTTTTTAAGTTTATAGAAAAATTGAGCAGAAAGTATAGAGGGTCCCCAGATACTCCCCCCATTTTCCCTGTTATTAATGTCTTGCATTTGTGTGATCTATTTGTTGCAGTTGAAGAACCAATATCGAGATATTATTAGTTAAATCTCATACTTTACATTAGACTCCACTCTTTTTGTTGTACTGTTCTATGGGTTTTGAAAAATGCATAATGTCATGGTATCTACCATCACACCATCATACAGAATAGTTTCACTGCCCTAAAAATGCCCTGTGCATCATCTGTTGTTCCTCCTACCTCCCCCAACCAGTGGCAACCACTGTCTCCATAGATCTGCCTTTTCCAGAATGTCATATAGTTGGAATCATACAGTGTGTAGTCCTTTCATGGATCATTTCTTTTCTATCACTGCATAATATTTCATTGTATGGATGTGTCACAGGTTGTTTATTCACCTGTTGAAGGGTATTGTGGTTGACTCCAGTTTTTGGCAATTATGAATAAAGCTGCTATAAAGATCTGTGTGCAGGTTTTTTTTTATGATCATAAGCTTTCAACTCATTTGGAGTCCTAAATACATAGGAAAGCAATTACTGGATCATATGGTAAGACTATGTTTAGTTTTGTAAAAAATAACTGTCTTCCGAAGTCTCTGTACCATTTTTCATTCCCACCAGCAATGAGAGTTCCTATAGCTCTGTATCTTCATCAGCATTCAGTATTGTCAGTGCTTTGAATATCAGCCATTCTTATAGGTGTGAAGTGATATCTCATTGTTTGGTTTTTTTTTGCATTTTTTTATTCTTATGTTAATCCCCATACATTACAGTGATATCTCATTGTTATTTTAGTTTGCAATTCTCTGATGATGTATGATATTGAGCATCTCTTCATATGTTTATTCGCCACCTGTAGATCTTCTTTGGGGATGTATCTGTTTTTTGCCCACTTTTTAATGGAGTTGTTCATTTTCTAATTGTTAGGAGTTCTTAGTATATTTGGATACAAGTCCTTTAGCAGATATGTGTCTTGCAAATATTTTCTCCCAGCCTGTGGCTTGTCCATTATCTTAACTGTCTTTCACAGAGCTAATGTTTTTTATTTTAATCAAATACAAGTTATCAGTTGTTTTTGTTTTTGCATTGTACTTTTGGTGTTGTATCTAACAATCACTGCCAAGTTCAAAGTCACCTAGGTTTTCTCCTACATTTTCTTTTTTTTTAATTTTAAGTAGGCTCCACACCCAACGTGTGGTTTAAACTCACGACCCTGAGAGCAAGAGTCCCATGCTCTACTGACTCAGCCAGCCAGGCACCCCTCCTACATTTTCTTCTAGAAGTTTTATAGTTCTGAATTTTAAATTTAAGTCTATGATCCATTTTGAGTGAATTTTGGTGAGAGGTGGAACATCAGGGTTAATATTCATTTTTTTCTTTTTTGCATGTGGATACCCAAGTTTCCCTAGCATCATTTGTTGAAAAAACGATCCCCATTTCCATTGAATTTTAACTTGTTTTTAACCATTAAAAAATAAAGAAAACAAAAATCAACTGTTATTGCAGTGACTAGTTGAACAGTGGGCATGATTTAGCCAGACAGACCCTTTCGTGCTTGAGAGTAGTCCTGGAGAAGAGGGGTCCTCACTGGATGGTCACTGTGAAGGTGACGGGCTGGGAAAATTAAGGTGGCCTCTTTGTTCTTTCCATTCTGTGCCACTCCACTGGACAGAGGTCTGAAGGCATGAACACGTGATGGGAGGACGAACAGGACAACTCTTAAATCAGATTGGGAAATGTTTCCTAGAAGAGATAACTCTGCAACCAAGACTAGAAGAGTGGTAGAATTTTGCCACAGCATTTGAAAGGCTTTCTGGATAGAAAGAGTAGCACTTAAAATGGCTTACTTATGTGAAAGAGTATCATATAATCTGAGACACTGAGCGCTTCTTTGTGGTTGGAGCAGGGAATACAAGGGGATCAACTGTGGAAGATGAGACAAAGTGATGTGTTGGGGTCAGGTTGGAAAGTGTCTACCACCCTAAGGAATTTAGACTTTGCCTTTGACTATGGTGAATAATGGAACGTAAATTTAAGCAGAGGGTGGGTAACACGGTTAGATCTGTATTTTAGAAAAAAATGATATTGCTGGCTGGCTGAAAGGATTGACGAAGGCAGAGCCAAAGGAGGGAAATCGGCTGGCATGCTCTTACAGTAGCACAGGAGAGAGAGGATTAAATTATGAAAGTGGCATTAGGAATAAAAATTTGAAGATACATTAGAGACACATGTAAGGGGTAGAATCAAATTGCAATATGTGACTGGCAGTGGTTTAGTTTACTTACATTTAAGGTAATCAGGACCTAGAATTAATACCATGGGATTCCAAGGAATGTGTTCGTGAATGCAGGAAGATGGGGGGAATAAAGGAAGTGATTTATCTAAAGATTCCTCTTTCCTCAACGCTGCTCATTCCCCAGATATAATACATACACACCATGGCCACAGTTTTGGAAAATACGTTCTCTCTCTTTCTTTTCCATGGACTAAAACAAATGAGAAAATGAGAGAGAGAGAAGTGGTGGTGGAGGGGAGGAGGTTGTGGGAGGCAGAGTGGGAGGAAGCAGGACTTTGTATTTACGTCAGATCAGAGCACCCATGCATTTCTCTTTAGTAGTACTTATCTATTATACTTTAATTTGTGGAATTACTGGATTATCATTAGTCACTAATGTTTGTCTTTCCCGTTAGACCAGAAGTCCCATGAGGGCAGGAATTCTTATCTGTTTTTGCTCATTTTATCCCCAGCACCTAGTACAAGGTAGATGCTCAATAAATAAATGAATAGATGGATGGATATGGATGTAGGAAATGGATGACTAAGTGGGTTCTAATGATGGTATTGCCATTGCCGTGTGTGATTTTTTTGGTTGAGTCTTTAAGATTTTTCTAAAAATTCATGATTGCTATGATTGACTAATCATTAGAATCTCTTGGGCAACTTAAAAAAAATATAGAGAATCCCATTCCTCTCCATCCCCCTGAGTCCTGACCATGGTTATTATTTTTTTAAAGATTTATTTATCTATTTTAGAGAGGGAGAGCAAGCAAGCGCGTGAGCCAGAGGGGCAGACGGAGAGGGAGAGAGAATCCCGGGCAGACTCTGCACAGAGCATGGAGCCTGACGCAGGGCTCAATTTCATGACCATGAGATCACGACCTGAGCCGAAACCAAGAGTTGGATGCTTAACTGACTGTGCCACCCAGGCGCCCTTAACTGTGGTTATTTTGAAAATGCTACCACACTGCATGTCTGATAATAAATGAGGATTTAGAAGTACTCGTTAACATCATGTCTTAAGAGTATACATTTAGCCCGCACCTTGCTGGCTCAGTCGGTAGAGCATTCAACTCCTGATCTCCGGGCTGTGAGTTCAAGCCCCACCTTGGGAGTAGAGATTGCTTAAAAAAAAAAAAAAAAGTACATTTAATTCTCTTCTGTGTAGTGCTTTGTTCATATCTGTTATAACACTTAAGTCGGTGTATTATAATTAATTGTATCTGTTTTGTACTGAAGCTATATGCTACTCTAGCATAGAGTTAATGTCCTAGTTTTCTTTGTTTGTGGCCCACACAAAATCTGGGACCGCTCTGGGACCAGGGGCTGGCTCAACTAGCAGCCTAGATGGTTTATACCAGGCTAAGAGATAGTATCTCATTCTAAATAATGACAAAGCTTCCACTGAGGGGATATTTTGGATCTATCAAATAATTATGGTCTATCAAATAATTTGGATCTATCAAATAAAAGGTAAAATCAAGGAGTCAAGTTGCAAATAGAGGCTACTTTTTATTTGTTCTGGTTTTCACAAAACCCATTTAACTAGGTCTGAAAATAATATTAACATGCAAAATAGGGATGAACAAGAACAAAGTGACAATTCTTTTCCTCTCATCTTTATCTATGAAGTTGTAATCATGAAGGATTGATTAACTTTCTCCTCTTCTATTATTAAGGAGGAAAAACAGAAAAAGAAAATGGCTGCAAAGTTGGAACTAGCAAAATTTCTCCAAGAAACGATTACAGAAATGGCCAGGAGGAACAGGGCCAAGCTGGGAGATGCCTCCGTACAGTTCTCCTCCTATGTCAAACAGGTGTCAGTCTTTTGTGTAACACACCAAACAACTGCCAGGCTGGCGGTTATATGAAAAATTCATGTCATTGTGGATCTTCCAGATTGTTCACAGTCTCTGACTTTGCAAATATCTGAGTTATACACATACAATGTTGCAAACATTTATAGTAGTGTGGGGAAAAACCTGCCTTAAAGCAGTCATGTATTGAAGACGTTAATAACTTTTTGGAAAGAACTGTAGATTTAGAGCCAAACTTTTGAACTACTCCTGATTTTGCAGTTGACTCAGGCTGACTTGGACAGACTTCTTTATGCCTCTTGGTACCACAGGGCCCATTTCCAGGCATAAGATAGAGTCTATGAATATGCTTTGATGTGTCTTTCAAATAGTCTACAGGGAAAGTTGAACTAAGAAATACATTTTATAATTTTTTAAAAAGATTTATTGATTTATTTTAGAGAGGGAGAGAGTTTAAGTGAGTGGGAGGGAGGGGCAGAGGGAGAGGGAGAGAGAATCTCAAGCAGACTCCCCTCTGAGCTCAGAGCCCAAAGTGGGGCTCCATCCCTCCACCCATGAGATCATGACCTGAGCCGAATGCTCAACTGACTAAGCCACCCCCGGAGCCCTATGAAATACATTTTAATTAACATCTTTGTCCCACTGCCTAGGTCCAGACAGGCCACAAGCCCAGCACAAAGGAGATAGTTCGCTTTTCCAAACTATTTGAAGATCAGCTAACCTTGGAGCACCTAGATCGACCTCAGCTGGTTGCCCTCTGCAAGCTTCTAGAGTTGCAGTCCTTTGGAACCAACAATTTGCTCCGCTTTCAACTTCTGATGAAACTAAAGTCTATAAAAGCAGATGATGAAGTAAGAGCTGAACTGTAGACACGGGGAATTAGCAAGGCTTGGGAGATCCCTTAGGGTGGCTTTGTGATAAAGTGTAGTATCTTCTCCTAGATCTGCTCGTGGATGGGTTCTGCAAACCATTGAGTGGTTTAAACAATCATTACCATGACAGTCTGAACCCAGATTACTCATTTTAGGAGTTGTTTGTCGTACTCTGATGCATTTTCTGGAGAATGCCCTCATAAGCAGTTAGTGATTTAGTAATCTACATCAGTTAGGACCCACTAGGAAGGAACAGCCCCCAGGAGGTTCCTGAGTCTTCCATTGCTAAGGACAGTGCTCTACTCTCACACCTCAGCTCCCCTTCCTCAGAGCTGGTGCCAAAGTAAATATTCTGCTGGGTGAGTTGGCCTGATAAGGAGGGGTGGCAAGGTGTAATGCAGGGAGGGAGAGCCGAGCCTAGACATCTGATGGAGGAAAGGCATCATAACTACTAATTAGACTCCTTAAAAAATGGAAAGAATGTTTCTTGAATCAGAATCAGCTGCTTTAGAGCATTCTGCCTGAGGGAGCAGGATTCCTGGAACTGAGAAAGCACGATCCCTGTGGCCTCATTTAGATTTCAGCTGTTGCTTTCAGAATTTTGGAATAAACAATACTGGTCCCAGAAGTACCCTAGTTTTGGGTCACACCAAGCAGAAGCCGTGTTATGTATCGAGTGAGTTTTGTGGACCAGAGTTAGGGCCATTCCCGGGTGGAGGTAGGGGGATGGTAGGGGAAGAGCGATTCCGGGACATCCAGCAAATGGTACCCCGCAAGCTTCTCAAGTGGAATATTTTCTAATGAATCCTGAAGGTGCCATGAAGGGGAAATGCACGTCAAGAGGGGAGAGGATTACTCTGGTGACAAAGTGTTGGGGAGGAGTTACGTGACTACTTCTGATATTATTAATACCGGTTGGCAGGATTCCCCTCATTTTCAGCTGCTGCCCCTTTAGTCAGCGAGAGGACAATCCGATGTGAAAGCATCAGATTTGGTGTTGCCCCTGATTTGTTGGAATGTAGGATTCAGTAAAATTGGAACCAAGAGATCCAATGCCATTTCTTACGTTGCTTTCAGGTAATTGCCAGAGAAGGGGTGAGTGCTTTGAGCGTGTCAGAACTGCAAGCCGCCTGCAGGGCCCGGGGGATGAGATCCCTGGGTCTCACTGAGGAACAACTGAGACAGCAGCTCACAGAGGCAAGTTGCAGCTCTCCTGGGCCCTTTTTGCTAGAACTCTGTCCCCTGCGATTTGTAGACCTCACTGTGATTTCTACTTTTCCAGCGAGCCGTCCCACCTAATTTGCCTTCTTTAATTGAGCAGTGGGACGCTGAAGAAGCTAGATTTATTTTTGATGGAGACAGGGTACTCTATTAGTTTTCTTTCTTTTTTAAGTTTAAATTTCACTTACTTGACATACACTGCAATACTGGTTTCTGGCGTAGAATTTAGTGATTCGTGATCACTTACGTACAACACCCAGTGCCCTCCTCATACCCATCACCCATCTAGCCCATCCCCCCTCCCACCTCCCTCCATCAACCCTCAGTTTGTTCTCTATCCTTAAGAGTCCCTTATGGTTTGTTTCCCTCTCTTTCTCCCCCTTCCCGTATGTTAATCTGTTTTCTTTGTTAAATTCCACATATGAGTGAGATCATAGGGTATTTGTCTTTCTCTGACTGACTTATTTCACTTCGTGTAATACACTCTAGCTCCATCCATGTCATTGCAAATGGTAAGATTGCATTCCTTTTGATGGCTGAGTAATATTCCATTGTGTATATATATACCACATCTTCTTTATCCATTCATCAGTTGATGGACATCTGGGCTCTTTCCATAATTTGGTTATTATTGATAATGCTGCTATAAACATCAGGGTGCATGTACCCCTTCGAATCTATTGCTGCTTAAACAATGACAACAAACTTAGCGGTTTATTAGCTTACATGTTCTGTCAGAAGTGCAGGCTGTGTTTTAGCTGGAGGCTCTGGGGGAAGTCTCCATTTCCAGGCTCATTCAGTTTGTTGGCTGAGTTTAGTTTCTTGCAGCTATAGGACTGAGGTCCTATTTCCTCACTGGCTGTCAGCCCCAGGCTCCTCAGCCCTGCAGGCCCCCTGCATTCCTCACCTCTAGGCCCCGTCCATCTGCAAAGCTAGCAAAGGAGAGCTTCTCAACACGAGGCCCCCCAAAGGCTTCACATCTCAGACTTCCCCTTTTTGACCTCTTGCTCCAGATTTAAAGGCTTCACGTGATTAGGTGAGACCTACTCAGATAACTTCCTGCTTTCAGATCTGCTGACTCGCGACCCTAATTATTTCTGCAAAATCCCTCACGGCAGCACCTAGATTCATGTCTGAATAACTGGGAGAAGGTGTGGGTACACTAGGGACTAGGAATCTTGGGACCACCTTAGAATTTTGCATACTCCAGGTATTTTAAGGGCCCCAGACAAAATCTCAAATCCAAGGCCTGTTGTGTATGAATCCATCTGGAGGTCTGAACCTTGCCCTGAGGGCTCAGCTGGGACTACTTCCTAATTAGTACCCCAAGCCAATGTAAAGTGTTAGCTTTGGCAACAGATGTTTAATATTTTCCCACTGACAACATATTTTAACTAAGAGCATCAATGTTTTCTTTTTTTTTCAAGATTTATTTTAGAGAGAGAACATGTGCACACATGAGTTGGGGGAGGGGCAGGGGGAGAGAATCTTTTTTTTTTTTAAATTTTATTATGTTAGTCACCATACAAGAGGGGGAGAGAATCTTAAGCAGACTCCCCGGTGAACACGGAGCTAGATGTGGGGCTCAAGGCGGAGCTCCCACCTTGATCCCACAACCCATGAGATCATGACCCGAGCCAAAACCAAGAGTCGGACGCTTGACCGACAGAGTCACAGGCACCCCAGAGCATCAGTGTTTTCAAACAAGCAGTAACTCCTATTAAAATTCTCATTCTTGCAACTGTAAGAAATGCTATAAAGTATATACAAATTATTTTGGAATCGGAGCCACTGTTGTGACTTTGAAACCATGTCAGGTAGCTATTTCCTTTTACCTGTTGGACCTGCTCTGGCTGGAAGATGAACATATTGTAGAGAAAGGTTCTTAAAATCATTTATTTTTTTGAACATAGAGCATTGAGTGGGTTCATACTGTCCAATAGCTTTCTTGAAAGAGTGTATCATTTTTCCCACCAAGGAGTGAGGATACTAATCCAGCCATATGATATTCGACACTGTGTATTATCCAGAAATTCCTGTGTTAGGATACAGGCAGGCATTTCATAGAAAGGAAACTCTAAGATGATAATCGTATGAAACATCTTAACTTCATAATAAGATAAATTAAAACTATGAGATATCACATTCACCTGTTACATTGGCAAAGATCAGTTTGATAATACACTGTGTTGTTGAGGGTTGGGGAGAGGGGCACTCATGCATTGCTGATAAAAAACCTCCATGGAATCTTTCAAAATTTAAAAATGCATTCACTTTGACCTAGAAATTTCACTTGTGCAATATGACATATCTATAAGATTATCCATTGCAGGGGCACCTGGGTGGCTCAGTCGTTAAGCATCTGCCTTCGGCTCAGGTCATGATCCCGGGATCCTGAGATCGAGTTCCGCATCGGGCTCCCTGCTCCGCGGGAAGCCTGCTTCTCCCTCTCCCACTCCCCCTGCTTGTGTTCCCTCTCTCGCTGTGTCTCTCTCTGTCAAATAAATAAATAAAATTAAAAAAAAAAAAAGATTATCCATTGCAGCACCATTTATAATAGCAAAAGATTGGAAACAGCCTAAAGTTCATAAATAGGAGAATAATCAAATTATGGCCTTTCCGTGCAACAGTGGAATCCTTTACAGACGGTTAAAAAGGAAGCAGCTCTACAGCTATGGGTATGAATCAATGTCCAGGACATTTCAGTGAAGAAAAGCAAAGGACAGAACAGTGTGTATAGATCGCCCTTTATGGGAAGATAAGAAACATACAAGTGTTCGTATGTGCACAGGATATCTCTGAAGATTATATAAGGAACTGGTAACAGTGGTTGCTTCTAGGGAGGGAAACAGGGTAGTTAAAGGATAGGAGTAGAAGGCAGGCTTATTACTGATTATATTTTATTTACTTCTTGAATTTTGTCTCTTGTCCTGTATCTATCTATCTATCTATCTATCTATCTATCTATCTATCTTTTATTTTTTTAAAAGGTTGGCCAGTTTGATACTTGAAAATTATACTCATTCTCATTTTAATGTTTCTTTCTTTGGTTATGAGTCTTATTCTTTCCCCTTATCTGCTCTGTGTCTAAGAGAAGATACTTAGCTCCTTTGATCCACAGTCGATTTGAGAGGTGACTGGAATGCTCCCCCTCCAACTCAGAGGATCCCACTGTCGCGAGGGGGGATGCAGACTACAGCCACTGGTGCTGAAGCCGGGAGACTAGTGTTCCCATCCTTGTCCTGCTGCTGGTTCCCAGCACGTGCCTGGGGAAGCTGTGAAACCAGGGAAGCAGTCGGTGACGGTGGGTCATGTCCAGTTCTAACATGCTGGGGTTCTGTCCTGTTTTATTCTCCTTCAATTCTCCAGTGGCAGGACCTCCACCTGAAGGAGAACGTCCCTCCTTCTCTGTTGCTTCTGTCACGAACCTTCTACCTGATAGATGTGAAGCCAAAGCCGATTGAGATACCACTAAGCGGGGAGGTGAGTGCCTGGGATCTGGATTTCCTTAACTGGGGCCTCTCCACAAATGTCTTATTTCCTCTTGCAGTTAAGGTAGACATTTCTTTTGGAATATCTTTTGGCATTTGGTCCAGTGGGCTTTAAAATCTTTAAAAAATTCCATAAAAAAATTAAAATTGCTAAAACTAACTCTAGCTATAGAGCTCTTACTGTCTTTGTTCCAGCTTGATTTAGGAATCCAGTTTATTCTTTCTCCTTAACTATCTAGTCTTCATTAGCAGACTCTTGCTCTTCTGAAACTGAATGGTTCCTCTTCTTTCATGTCTATTTCATTTGTCCAGATTCCTATTAATTTTGAAGCAGTGAAAGGCCAATCTAGAATGTAAACTTTTTGTCTTCCTTCCACTCATTTCCTTAATCATTTTTTGTTGCCTTTAATTCAACAGCTGTTTTTCCCCCCCTCCTGGCATTTTACCAAAAAGCTCAGGATTAGCCCAATCACTAGAGCATCTTGCTCTGGCAGAAGGGGCCTCTCACCTCTCTACTTTGTGGCTTCATGTCTAAGTCAGAATCTGTATGAATGAGAAAGGAGAGACCATTGTGGAAGATGCTGCACATGTGGTTTAGTAGATGAAACTAAGTTCTCTGAAGTGGGGACCCATCATTTTTAATTTAGTTATGCTAGTGATTCCTTGGACAAGCCAAAGGAAATGATATGAAGTCCAGCATGACAAATGTACTCCAGGGAACACCCTCGTGCTTTGCCTTTCCATATTTCCAGAGACTAATCAGATTTGGGCTTTGTCTGGGAAGGATTTGAGGGAGAGTGGGAGCAATTTTGGAACCCAGACCATCTTCTAAAAGGCAGCCTACCTGGTTCTTACTCTATCTTTGAAGACAGACCAAATTTGTCATTCTTAGACTGTTCTCAGGAGCAAGGAAATCTTGGAATAGCACAATATCTCAGAGCTAATTTTGTGTTCTCAGAATTATTCTAGAGGGGCATAAACACTTCAGCCAGATGTTGCTTTTTGGAATGTTTGAGAAAGACCTAGAAATTAAGGACAAAATGACAAGCTCCTAGGCATTTTATTGGTTGTTTTTTTTTTTAAACCACATTTTTAAACTTCTGTTTTCCATATATACAAAATGAGAATAAGTAGCATGCTAGGTTCAGTAAAGAATTTAGAGACGTCAAGTTAAATATACTTTAATTTTGGATATATGTAGCTCTTTTCCCTCCCAAGTACACAAAGCAATTACTTATTTTCAAAGAGCAGTGACATATTTACTTTTTAACTCTAATTATAATTCTTGAAGATAGGTTAGCTAGCTATTCTCAAAATACCATGTCTTCCATTTTCCTCATGTTGCAGGAGCTTCTATTAAGCAGCACGTACCATTTTAATAAATCAGAAAAACTTATCATTTATTATTAGACACCGAAAATGATAAAGATGTCAATTTTGAGTAAGTTATATCAATGCTGTTTAGAAGCTGATGAGTAATTGAGAAAAGGCAACCTTCTTTTGTCAGACTGAAAACAGGACTAGAATTGGCAAATCAGGAGCTTGTTAATGGCTGAGGACTTTTTTTTTAAATTTATTTTTTAAGTAATCTCTACACCCAACACTGGACTCGAACTCACAACCCTGAGACCAAGAGTTGCATGCTCCACCGACTGAGCTAGCCAAGCGCCCAGACCGAGGAGTTTTAATACTAGAATCTCATTAGAGTGCAACTTTTGTATGTAGGGAGCTCAAAACTCCAAGATAAATAATACTAAGTTGTTCCTTCAGGGACATATTTCATACGTTCTCCTATAGGGCATAGTTGGAAGAAATTAGGGATTTAGTGAGTGGAAAGCAAGTTGTGCTAGAAAGCATTAACTACTGTAAAAATGCTTTCGAGTTTCAGGAATAGCAGAAAGCTGATGTTCTTATAAAATACTTCTCTTCCTAGTCTCCAAAACCAGATATTCCTGTGGAATCACCTACTTCTCCTGAATCTAAAGAGACGCTGGTGGATTTAGCACCTTCACTGAAGGGAACTAAGGTTAGACTATTACTTTTCATTTGATTAATTAGGTTTAAAAATGAAAATAAGTTAATTTATCCATTTTTACCTCTCTTAGTGAAACTGAATTTCAATACAATGGTGTTCTTTAATCAGGACTATTTATTGTACTATCAGATCTGTTTCTTAAAAAGGTCAACATTTGGCTCTATGTAATTAGGTTCCAGATTTAGCCTCTTGAACCTGTGCGGGAAGATGTGGTTGTTTCACGCTCCTGGTGGTCACGGCAGTGTGACTATAGATCGAATACCCATTTTGTTTTAAATCAGTAACCCAACTCTCAGTTCTGCTGTTCAAGGATGAAGAATTTATACAGCTGCCGCCCGTTCCCTCATCCCCCACAACACCATCAACGCCTATCCCATTACCTAAAGGACCCATCACTTCTGCTAAAGAAGCTGTAAGTATCTGAAAAAAGAACACATTTTGTCTCTAGTTATTTTTAAGGGCAGTGAGAATCTAGAGTTGTTACTATTGCAAAACACCTCATGCTTCTTCCTGTTATCCAAACAGGAAGTTGTAGGCTGAACTTTCGTCGTTTTATAACCACTACATTTTAAAAACTCAATTATCCAAAAGCAAAAACCACCCCCCCAAAAAAAACCCCAACTTATCAACCAATGCAGTTGTGGATGAGGCCTAAACATGTGAAGTCTAGAAGCTAATTACAATATAGGCAGATTCTTATTTTCTTTTGTGCCAGATGGAAATAGTCCCCATATGTTGTGTATTTCACACAGGCTTCAAATGTCAGGAAATACTAGCAGGAAAGCAATTTAAATCTTAGGAGAAATGTATGTAAATAAGAAATTACTTATCTATCTGCTTTTCCCGTTTGGATGAAAGAATTTGGGGCGGGGGGGTCATGGGAGAGTTCGACCAGCTCTACTGGCCTCCGAGGGCCGAGGAAGAGAGCCGGCCAACACGCAGACGCCCTGGGGTGGACACCCAGGGTCCTTGCTGGCAGGTCGTCTTAATTTTTATTATCGAGGTGAGTTGCATACTTGGATTTGACTTTGTGGTCTGTCATTATTTGATTAAGAAAATAGAAAAGGGACTCCTGAGGAGCTTCCACATCTCACTGCGGGCAGTGCCTAAAGTCCTTACGTTTTGTACCCAGACGCTCCAGGCCAAATCACAAAAGACAACACAGAACAGCAAGGCGAGTTCAAAAGGAGCATAAGGACCAGCGGAGGATGAAGCTCACTGTCGTCAGCTCCTGCCCGCAGTGGTGGCATCCATATAGGACCGCCCAGCTGAGACGCTCTGTGTCTGGTTTAAGCAGAGGATCAGCCATGTCGTCCTTGGGGTAGGCCTTTGAGGCCTTGTACCTGTTCCAGATGATGTCAGCAGTGAGACCAAGTTCAGACCATTTAGAAATATAATTGCAAAGCCAACTTCCTCTGTACCATGATGGCATCCCACTAAACTGTGTGTAAAGCCCCCTCCCCATGTTATTTTTGAACAGCTTCGTATTCCTGTGCATGTCCTTTAAGGGAGGAATTTTTTTTTTTTCTTTTCATAATGGAATCAGCCTGGCACCTTAGATTCCTCGAGTAAGGACTTGGAAACTCCAAAACCATTGTGAGAACACCTAACTTTTTCAGGAATCCATCAGTAGGAATAGTGCCCTGGAAGCAAAGCACCTTAATGGGATGGAATGGAGGTACTCCCCAGTAAGGCCTTTCTGGATCTGAAGAAGAAAAAGCTTTGTGGAGAAGAAAACGGGGAGCTCGGCAGACTGGCGATCAGCAAGGCCTGGCTGGTGCTTGGCTGTTGGGAGGCCCCCCGCCTTGGGGCCTGCGGGGGCTGCAGGATCTGGGAGGTTGCCACTACTCCAGGATGCGGGGCTTTCGTTAGCCACCATTTTTCCAGGAAACATAATTAAGGGTTTAAGACTTAACCATTTGTCTGTGCTGGGTGTATGTTTTCCTGGTCTGTTTGTCTTTCACCAACAAGACCATTTGTTAGTCATCGGGGTGGTTAAAGTCTGATATAATCCCTTTTGCGACCAAGTAATGAGTATTATGTTCAGATCCTTATGTTCGGTGTTTTCAGGATGGTCAGTCCTGAGAAAACTTAACATAATACCTTGCCATGCAGCTGACCAACAGCTCTCTTCCCTCGGGCAGTGCTTAGAAAGAAGGTATTTTGGCTTGTGGGTGATGAAATTGGTCTTCTCTGCTCGCTGTAAATTGAAAGCAGTTAGAGCGGAGTCATTTAAGCCAAGCGCAACCCCAGTCTCCCTCTCTGGGGTCACCCAAGGGAGGACTGTCGTTGGCACTTCCCAGCAAGGATCTGTACTTGACAATGTTTTTTAGGCCTCCTCTCCACCTTGAGGAAAAGCCTGACTGTGGCCTGCTAACGAACTCCAGTTCCTCGAGAATGATGAATCCCTACTATGCAGCGTTCGGTGGATCTCGCCATTGGCCTAGCAAGGTGATTCACAATAAATTCTCCCATTTTTAAAATGATGGGTGTTTATTTTAATTAGCTCACATTTCAAGTGTTGAATGTGGGCAAGGGCTTAGCTGCTTAACTTGTTCAATCCTGTTTTAGCTGAGTGATTCATAAGTACTACTGGGCTGTTCTACAGTTCTTTCTGGCTTTCCCTACAAGGCGGAGTGGGAATGCTTAGGGCAAGGGGCCCCTGGTCACTTCTGGCCCCAGCTGGCCCTCACCCACTTTTTTCTACATCTAGGCATCTGAGACACTGGACATACCCTTCTTCCCATTCTTAGGACAGTAGCTCAGAGAAGTCTAGGATGTTTCTTTGGTCTCATCACCTAGAGCTCTTGGCTGTTGGGCTCTGTAGGATTGTTACATCTAGGCCCGCGCTGAAACCGAGCTAGTGGTGTTCTGGTAAACGGTTAACCGACTCTGGGTGGGGGACAGGAAGTGCCCTGATTGGTAGCATTTGACTTCAAGCTGCCAACAGGAGGTCACTGAAGAGTCAGGAAGAGGTGTGCACCATCAGCTCCAGCACACCACGGACCCCAGCCCTCCGTGAGTAACAAGAGACGAGGCGATCGTTGGCAGCATGTCCATTAAATGTCACTTTTACACTCCAACACAAACATCTGGGAGGCGGTGTCATATACGTGGCCCTGAATGCTCTTAGGTGCCGGGCTGGAGAGAACTTGCCCCGGACTGACTCTTCCTGAACAGCTGGGTTCTTGCTGACCTTCTGTCTCCCCGGCTCTCCCCAGTGGAGCAGTGGGGTGGGGGGCTAGGCTAGCTTGCTACAGAGCTTTCTCCTGCCTTGCAGATGCCTAGGCCCTCGCTGTGCCAACTGCTCATCTCCTCACTGGGTGTGGTTCTAGGCAGCTTCTAAAATCAGGCCTCGGTGGTGATGTCAGATTTGGCCTGCATCTCACACATAAGTTTTGCTACAACACGGAGGTGTTGGTGGTGCTTGGTATTTATGGACCCCACGCCTGTGCCACGTCTAATTCTGTACTTGTCATTACAATACCAGTCACATTGGTGACATCAAATAAATACACTGTAATGCTAAAGATTTCCCAGTCACCACCAGTTAGTTCACAGTAGGTGAGGTGAGACTAATGGAGCTCCTAAGGAGATTGGCGCATCATCCCCGCCCCCGCCGACGTTGACGGAGACCTTGGCCTGCTGTCGCCCCCCAGTGGCGGCTGACAGGCACAGCGGCTTCGCTGTCCTGGAGACCGATTTCTTGCTTCGTCTGAGGTTCAATCTTTCTTACTTGAGGATCAATACAGTACATTAGTGGTGCCAAGGGACTGATGATCCCCAGTCTATGGCAATTAGAAAAAGGTGGAAAGGCAGTATTGATTAATGGTGTGATGATCCCAGGCCCTAATCTTTTAACCCTCCGAAACCAGACAGATTCAGTGCCTTGACAGCACGACATCTTCATTAGATAAACTGGATTCCTTTCCTCAGGAGACCCAATCTGGTTATCTAAGTAAAATGGCCATTTCATTTTCCCTCAGGTCAATTTTACTATCTTTTATTTGACAGCCAGCTCAGTCTCTGGGGAAATTTGTGGGCGATTGGAGTAGTAACAGCAAGGACATCACAGTTATGGTAACAGTGCCTTGTAGTTCTCCAGCACCTTTACCGAAGGCATGTTAAAAGCCCCTTATAGATCCTCCATCCACTCACACAACATTGTTTCAAGGGAGGGCTGAGGCGGAAGTGATCATCAGTATTTTACAAGGAAAGACACCACTCTACGGTCTCAAACCAAATGATTTTAAGAGCAGAAATTCATCTCCTGGCTCTGTTCACCAAATTACGCCTTCTTTAAACACAAACACAAACTGTAATATGTTGACAGACGCATATTTACAGAGAGACACAAGGATAAGAGAGAAGTTTACAACAGCGGCCAACACTGCAACTGCCCCCCAAATAGCTAGCTCAGAAAGGAAACTTAAAGCAGCAATCCCGTTTGCCCTGCAGAAATGAAAGCGAATCCGACTTTCTTCTGTATTTCGCAGTAATCCCGCAAAGAGTAAGCTTTTGGGGGGGGCGGAGTACTCGCAATTTCAGGGCTGAGGTTCTGAGGAGGAGGGATCCACGTGTTGAGTGCAGTGATCACCAGCAGGTGGCAGAGAAAGAAAATTTCCAAGCAGCCAAACACCAAACATTCAGAGAATTTTTCCCCTTTCCTGGGGGATGGAGTGGAGTTTGTCCTGGAAGAACTATAGGAAGCCAAGATCTGCGAGAGTTCTAGCAAATGAAGTCTGGTCACAGACACAGGAAAAATGGTGGGGTGGGGTGGGGGGGTGGGAGAAGCATGACCAGAGTAAGCTGGGAGACATGAAGCAAGGGGCCCGAATGTCAAACTGATCTTAGGTGACAGGTTTTCCTTCACATAGAAGTACAGACAAAACCGCACCCACATGAAGGGGGAGTTGGGTCTCTGGGTTTGAGTTTCTGCAGGCCCTGGGTCCCGTAATCCGTAGCTTTCCTCTTAAATCCCTCTAGCTCTACCCCTTGGCTATTCCCAGGTAGGCCCCCAGCCCCCCTTCTGACCCTCCCACCCCACCCAACCCCACCAGTTTCCGCTGAGGAAACAATCTGTGGTTGAGGGTGGCGGAGCCTTGGCTCGGGGCCCAGAGCCTCGGGTGCACTGAGGTTCCTGCCCACCACACACGGTCATCTCTTCCTGCCTTTCCAAAAAGCATCGGAGCGGTAGGAGGTTTGTCCCAGAGGAGGTCCCGGTGCAAGACCTGAGGGGAAGCAGTTGTGAGGGAAGTGCAGGCAGCTGGGGCGCCCTCGGGACAGACACAGCCCCAGGGCCCACGAGGCCCACTCCTTTCCAGCTGACATTCTCTCCCTTGTCCCCTGTCACACAGCCCATATAAAAATGAAGCAGCAGCAATTTTTATTGAGGGACCTAAACTGAAAATAGGTTTAGAACATAATTTAAAAAAATAAAACAGCAAAAGTAGCAAAAAATATATGACCTTTTTAAAAACATTTTCCTTTTTTTTTTCTTTTTTCTTTGTTTTTAATATATAGCAACTGATGCCTCCCAGCCACCAGGAGCATCTTACCCAGTGGGTTAATCTCTGGTAACGACCCTTTTAAAAAGACATGTAAATATATACTCAGATTTATACACTTTGTGTTTTCTTCATAGCTATGTACAAAGCCCCCAGTTTGGGGCTGAGCCCCAGGGCCACGACACTGCTCCCAGCCTTTGCCTCCCCAGCCTCTGGTACCAGGTATTTGGTCAGCAAAGCAAATTAGTATCGGAATTAATAAGCCACTGGCACCATCTATCTGGGGCAGAGGCTGCCCTCAGCCAAGGCCCAGAGCACTCGACCTCCCCCGGCTACGGCTGCAGCCCTAAGGACGAGGCCCCCGCCCCCAGAGCTCAGGCTTAGGGGTCCGCGAAGCAGACAAAACCAACACAGGAAAGCTCGGTCAGCTCTCGCCCGCATGCCTGCTCATCTCCCACTCCCCAGCCCTCCAGGCACTGCTCTGAAGTGGCAAGTGGCAGGGAGGGGTCTTGGTCCAACAAGGGGGAGGGGACGAAGTGGCCATGAGCAAGTACCTGCCTCTCTGCTCCTCTCTCACACAAGCAGGTTGTGAGGAGGAGGAGGAGGAAGAGAGGTGAACTCCGTGGGGTAAAGGCCTCAGGTAGGCAGCTAGCTCCTGCCGGCACGAAAGGGGCAAAGGGGCAGGCAGTGAGTCCCGCAGGGAGGGTTGGGGGGTGAGGGACACAGCGGATGATGGAGTCTGGGCAGGGGGGTGGGGGTGCTAGTCAGCGTCGTTTGAGTCCGCCATTGGCAAGCTGGGCTGGGTGTCGGGGCAGACAGGGCTCCTCGGGCAACGGCTCATGAGAGAAGACCGAATCCTCCCCCGAGGAGCAGGTTGAGCTTCGGGTGTCGGGAAAGCTCGGAGAGTACTGGTCCAGGGGCACGGACAGGTCCAGGTACTCCTGTGCAAGGAGAGACAAGCGGTCCGGCATTCTCCGCCCCGCAGCAGCGCTCACTCACAGAGGTGCACCTCGCGGACGGCGACTGGAGGTCTGGGATAGGACAGCCTCACCTGGTTGGAGGTCAAGGCCACAATGCGGTCCAGGTCTTCCACCAGCTGCTTGAAGGTAGGTCTCTGAGAGGGTACTGCATGCCAGCAATCCCGCATCATCATGTATCTGGGAGAGGATTGTCGAGTCAGGGGAGGAAGGACCAGGCAGGGCTGCTTTATCAAGCTAACCCCCGTTCTCCTTCCGTTCTTCCCCCAGGGCCTGGCCCAGGACCTCAGGTGTCTTCCCATGCTTACAGCTCATTGGTGCAGTTACTGGGTTTGTCCATCCGATGACCCTCCTTCAGCAGCTTGAAAAGCTCCTCCACAGGCACGCCGGGATATGGGGAGCCTCCCAGGGTGAAGATTTCCCACAGGAGCACCCCAAAAGACCAGCTGTGGAGGAGCACAGAGCCACCGGGTCTTATGGGCACAGAGCCAGGCCAGCCTAGAGTCCTTTCCACCCCCTCCCCAGCATGTCATCCTGACCCCACCCTCCCCCAGCACAGAGGCTTACGGGGGAAAACAGGGGCTAGTGCTGGAGCTCACACTGGCCTTTCAACCTCTACCAAGTGAACAAAGGAGGGGGACACATCCAATGTTTTGTTTTGTTCTCTCCGAAAGGGAAGGAGACCCCCGTCGATCTCGAGGGACATGCAGGACTCTACTGTGCTGGAATTTTCTATTCCACGTATCCCTGGCAATTGCCTCTTTCAAACTCACACGTCGCTCTGGTGGGTGTAGATCCGGTCAAACAAGGCCTCGGGGGCCATCCACTTCACAGGCAGCCGGCCCTGTAAGCGGCACGAGGGAGATTGGGGGTAGCCCAGGCCCGGGCGATGGGGGGACAAGCGGGGGGCACACACAGGACTGGACATGGGGAGGACACATGCTCGGCTCGTCCCACCGCACCGTCTCTCAAGCAAGGCCAGCGGTGCTGGGTCCCAGCCCGGAGATGGAAGTGGGAGAAAGCCCAACGGAGTCCTGGGCAGAGGACCTGCGGCCGGTTCTGTCCCAGCACTTACGTTGGTTGTCTTTTTATAGTAGTCGATGTGGTGAATGTCCCGCGCGAGGCCGAAGTCTGCGATCTTCATCACGTTGTCCTCTGTCACCAGCACGTTCCTGGCGGCCAGGTCTCGGTGTATGCACTGTGCGCAGAGGAAACGGGACGCAGGTGAGGGGTGGCCCACCGTCAGCCTGCCCCGGGGCTGCTGCTCCAGCACTCGAGCCTCCTCCCGCCACACCACTACCCCTCGACCTTTCCAGACTGCTGCTACAAGGTCCCTCTCTGCCACTTCAAAGCCAGCCGTTCGAGCACCTCCAGCTCCAGGCCCCTGAATCACCGTAGCAAACCCTCTGTGTGGGGCTCCCTTGCCGCTCCTCCCAACTCATAGCTCTGGACCCGCACCCAGGAACACTGAACCTGGATGCTTCTGTCCAGTCGGGGGAGGTGGGTGCTCTCAAGCACTGGCCCCCAGCTGCAGCACATGCGCATCGGGCTGGGGCTCAAACGAAGCCTCTGTTTATCCGAGCACCAACACTGAACTTCACACCGTCACACGGGACTTCATCGTGCCCCATAACCAAGCCACAACATAGGGCTTATCATTCTTTCTTTGTATTTGGAGATCTAGAAGTAGCTGCCTGGGGCTACCCGGAGAGTGGCAATGCACAGTCTGAGCTGGCTTTCCGCACTCTGACGCCCCTGAGAGCCTGAGACAGCACGGGTAGGCGGTGCTCCAGACAATGCAAAGTTGTAAACCGGAGGACAAGGGAGGCTCTGTTCCCACCCCGACCTCACCCAGGGGAACCCTCAGGAGCCATACCTTCTTGGAGGCGAGATACTCCATGCCCCGAGCCACCTGATAGGCGCAGGACACCAGGTCCTTGGAGGAGAGTTGCTCCTCTGGGCTGTGGCTGGGGTTGTAACAGTACTCCAGCCCAGGAGGCCTCCGGGCCTGCAGGTACTCCCGTAGGTTGCCTTTGGAGGCGTACTCCACGATGACGTACAAAGGACCTGGGGGTGCGTGGACAGACGGGCCGTCGGTGGGCAGGCAGGTGCTCAGCTTCGCCCCCAGGAAGCCCCACCCCCAACCACACACCACAGGCCTAACTGCACCTTTAGGGAGCCTGGGAAATTCACTCCACTACCCCAAAAAAGCTAGGGAAAGGATTCTTCCCAGCATACTCCAGGAAGTTCCCGAGCAAACCTGGGGGTGGGGGGGAGCCCTAATTTAGGCCACAGTGACTCACCTGGTTCCACCCCCACACTATGTGTATGAATCTAGATACCTGTCTTCTCAGATGAACGCCAGACCCCGAGAAGTAACTCCAGCTACTGCTAAACTGGCCTCTCCTCTTAACCCCCTTCCCTAAGCGTCACTGAGATGCCTGGTCACTGTTACTATCTTCTCCCCGACAGACACTGTTATCCGAGGGGGAGGCCCAGGTTCTCGGCTGAGGCCCTATGCTGGCAGGGTCGGGAGAGCTGGACTAGCTTAGTGCCTACCGTCCTGTGTGCAGGCCCCCAGCAGGTTGATGATGTTCTTGTGCTTCCCGATCATCTTCATCATCTCCATTTCTGAGATCAGGTCTGACAGGTCTTTCTCTGTCGCGTCCGCTTTACACACAAACCGGGAGGGCATGAGACTCATTTACTTGGAAGGGAGGATGAGAGGAGGAAAGCGAAGGGAGTGGAGGATGCTCGAGGAAGCCCGGTTTTCGGGGACTTGCTTCTCTCTCCTCCCCATTTCACACCCGAATTGGTTTTCCCTTCCCCTTTATGAGAGCTGTTGGCAATGTGTGCTAGTGTGTGGGGTGGAGGACAGGATGGGAAAACCCAGCTAGCAATGGGATCTAGAATACACCTGCCCACAGCCCAGACTGATGCCAAGGAACTAAGGGAGAGCGTGGCCATCTCAGGGTTCAGAATGATGCCCCTCCACGCCCAGGAGATGCTACACAGGCCGTGTGGCAGGTGTGGACCATGACAGGGCACCGGAGAGACTGGTGGCCCAAGGCCCACAGTCTGCTTGGACAACGGCGGGTTTGTTTTTGCAAGGACAGAAACATCACTTACCCTTCAACATCTTCACAGCCACTTTGGTCACACGGTTGGGTTTGTCCTTGTCCAGCCCAATGGCCTCCGCCAACACCACCTGCCCAAAGCAGCCCTCTCCCAGGGGTTTGCCTAAAACCAGCCTTTTGGGAAAAAAGAGGGTGGTGTGAGATGGGGCTGGTAAAATTTCAGCCTGGAAGGGCCATCCTGTCTCCACCTCTCCAAATTCCACCCAGCTGAGAGCAGAAAGTGTCAAACTGTTCTTTCTGGATGTATCTGGTACCCCTTCACTCCCAGCGGGGGACTTCCTCAGAAAGTTGAGAGTTAAAGTATTACCTGTCTCGAGGCAGCTCCCAGCGAGGGTCTTCAGGAAGCTCGTATTCAGAGACCCCGGCCAGCATGGGGGTTCCACTAGAGGAGAGACGTGAGGGCCGAACGAGCAGAACCCCAGAGTTCATGGATGCACTGGAATCCGCCGACACCTACAGGGAAGCGTGGGGTCACCCTTCTAGCGAGGATGGGGTGGGGGAGGGGGCTGGGGGACCGAGCCACAGAGGATTCCTGCAACTCCTCCTCAGGGCTTTCCGCCGATGGCAGAGGTGTGTATCTGTTATCTGATGTTCTTTCTCCAACACAGAGTGGCAGAAAGACCACAAGAGGTCTGAAGACCTAAGTTCGAAAACGGACTTATTTTTGCCGCCAGCTACCCTTTCCATTCATTTAACGGGAGCAGACCAAATCCCCCTCTTCCAGACTTGACATTTTGTAACCTATCATTGCAATCACAACTCTATTGTTGTCCCCATTCTTTGTGAAAACCCTGCCTCAGATTATGCATTCCTTTTTTTTTTTTTAAAGATTTTATTTATTTCAGAGAGAGAGCGAGTGAGAGCGAGCATGAGCAGCGGGGAGGGGCTGAGGGAGAAGCAGATCAGGACCTGTGTGGAAGGCAGACACTTAACCAACTGGAGCCACCCAGGTGCCCCAGATTATGGATTCCTAACTCCCAAAGCACCCTCCAGAATTAGCCCAGCTCCAAATGAACGTTCCCTCCTTTCACACGCCTTCACCCTCTGTTCCATTTCCTTGGATGAGAGGAGGGTGGCATCCTGGCACCTGACTCAGGTCCTCTTCTCTGCTCTGTATCTTTGTACCTCTAACTGACCCTCGGGGACCGTTCAAAAGTACAATATGAGTTGCACATTCAGCCTGGCTAGGGCTTTCTCCCGATCCACATGCCAGGTGAACAGGGGGCTGGCAGTTGGGGTATGGTGGGCATTCCAAATTCATGGGCTAGAACAGCCTGGAACCCAACTCTGGAGCACTTAGGACATTCTACTGCCCCTGGCCCAAAAGCTAGAAAGCAAAGCTGGAAGTGGTAGGCTGGGGACAGAGGAGAGGGCAGGGCATTTGAAGGTCCTGGCGGCGGCCCCGGGGACACAGGGAGAGGAGCTGATGCGGGGCGTGCAAATCCCCTATCTACTTTCTGTTACCTGTCTGCGCAGAGGGATGCTCTTGGCTAGCTTGTGCACGGCCATCTGGCTGTGGAAGTCGCTCTTCTTGGTACCACTCTTCATCTTGTAGATGATGACAGACCCCACCATGCAGGAAATGAGGAAGGCCCCCGTGCAATAGATGATGATCTCCAGGTACAGGGGCGAGGTCATCACTGCTGGCCTCTCTTCCAGGGCTGAGTCAGTGTGAACAGGGTGTTAGCAGGCTCTGGGGGCCCAGACCACTAGGGTCCCAGCTTCATAAGAAAAACAACCCCCATCTCCTTTCCTCTGAGAATTTTCAGGGCAGAGAAGAACCAAGCTGGGTCCCAGCTGGGACTAAGGTCTGTCACTGAGCAGATCAGATAGCATATGATCTCTGAATCTTCCCGATCCTGACTCGAATCCCCCAAGGGGGATGGATTAGAACTATCTTGCCACGTGAGGCCCATCCTCATTCATTCAGGAGCCCGCCTTGCTCAGCGGGACTGCTGGGATCCACGGGTACCAGGTACCCACAAGGGCTTTCTCCGTCTACTCATGGAAACCCGGCCCTTCTCAGCAGAGCCTTAGTCCTGCGTGTATCCACCTATCACATGGGACAGACGAACCACGTAAGCGTCTGTTGTCCCTGACAGCCCATGAACACCTTCTCCATTTCCACATGCCACAGCGCTGGGCAAACAGTGACACATCATGAGTTCAAGGCGGGGGGGGGGGGGGACCCAGTCTGTGTCCTGGGTCATCGCCTTCTGCCTATGCTACCTATGTCAGGTCAGACACGTAAATATTTGTACCTAGCTAACTCCCCAGCAAAACCAGCTTCATTTCCCACCACATCTAGACTGCTTGAGAGGAGAACATCCACTTTGCCACACTTAGGAATCCTACTCAGGCCCTAACTCCTAAAACCGAACAAAGAAACTGGGGAGGGGGCACTGTTTTATTCTCTTCTCCCACCTTCTGTTTAGAATCCAGCCCGCTCCCGCAGAAGCCCACCCAGCTGAACCCACCCTTCGCTTGCACACGCGAGGCGGGGAAGCTTCCCCCCCGGAGTGAACGCCCCTCTACCTTGGATGGCATTCTTCCAAACACCAGCCGGCCACAGAGGCAGGCGTGCCGGGGACCTCCCCGGAGAGACACTATGTGTGACCCCAGATGGAGCCCAAAGGAACCCCTGGAGCCTGACAAGGAGGCAGCAGAGCTAAGAACAGGAGGAAGTGTTTCTGTTTTTCTCTCTCCCCAGTATGGACAAACAAAGACAACCAAGTGGGAGCACACACGGGACAAAGACAGTGATGGGGTAAAAACAGAACGCTTCTCTGCCTCAAGCAGGGGTGCCGTCAGACCCTGCTGGCCAGGCAGGGCAGAGGAAGAGAGAGGGAGGGAGAGGAGGGGGGTGTCAGCAGCGACAGGAATAGCACTGTGCCCAGACCCACGTGCAGGACACTCAAGAGGCAGCGAAGACCAGCCCACCACCTGAGCAGGCTGCAGGCTCCTTCCTTCCCAGCCCAACACACAGACCTCCCCTCTCGGGGGCCAAAGAGGATGCAAGGGCAGCACGGAGTGGCCTCCAGAGTCAGTGCTGACTTAATGCTCCAGTTCCCGCATCTGGGTGGAAGCTCTCCTCCGAGATCAGAGGATGGCAGGGTGGGCGGGCACTGTTCCTTACAAGCAACAAGCCCCTCTTTACAGAATGCCTACATCTGGTTAGAGGAGGCCTGGGCCTCTCTTGAGACCTCTGGAGCCAGCAAAAAAGGATCAGACAAGTCGGGGAAGGCTGCTGGACCCAAGGAGGGAAGGCGCCTGCCCTGCAGGAGAGCCCGGCTGCAGGTTAACTCCAGATTCCACGCATGCATTGCATTGGCCAAGGGGGAGAGCCAGATGCAGGTATATAGGTGGGAGGCCTCCGTGTTCCTGCAAAATGAGGACAGCTCCCATGAGAGCCGAGAGGATTCGACCCTCAAGCTTAGACAAATCGCCAGGGCCACCTGCTGGCCCCTGGAGCCCATTCCTCTACCTCTCCTGGCTCTGTGTCTCCCCCAGCCCCACAATGCATGCTCCCCCCGTGCCCGTGGCGAGGGCAGGACATCGAGAGGAGAAGTACAGTGTATACCTTCCAAAACGGTCAACCATGCAGAGTGATGGGAGAGTCCGATAGAGTTACCCGCCAAGCACGTATACTCCCCCGCGTCCTCAAAGGAGACATTCCTTAAGTGGAGCACTTCCATCTCTTTGTCGGTGGTATTAACTCCGGCAGTCTAGAAGAGACAACGGAAGCAAAATGGACAAGCACAGGACATGAGACCTCTAAGAGACACAGAGAAAGAGGATGGAGGAAGAGAAGGGGGGAAAAACCGGAGGAAGGAATGCTCCGCAGCGTCTCCTTTGCAACAAGGAACACACAAAAACCACCAGGCAGCGAGACCTGTTAGAGGAAGACAGTGAGACCCTGAGGGAGGGGCTCCGCAGACCTGAGCCGCCGCTGGCTGGTTACGACCCTTCACCAGACGCTGGCAGCCCCTGGCCCGTCCAAGCATGCGGGCGGGCGGCGGGCAGCATGGAGAAATGCGGCCCGGCGGCGGGGGGCTGTTTGGTTTCAGGTAAAGTCAGAGGGCACACACAGGAGGGATGGATTGGTGCTGCGTCATGCGCGCACACGGCCTGCCGGTCTGCAAGGGGAACCCCGGCCCCTTCCCGTCTCCGCCACTCAGACTCAGTCTGCACTGTCGTTCAGCACGCGGCCGGTCGGTGGCCACAAGCGCACACACAGCCGAGGGGCACACACGAGGGACGGAGTTTGACACCGACACAGTACCGAACCAAAGCAGCCTCCCAGGCCGGGTATTTTTCCATGGCTCTGGGCTCTAGAAATACAGCAGGATAACAGGGAGAGTTGGGTGCTGGCTTCCCCATCTGCCCCAGCAGCGTGGGGCCTGAATCAAACTCCCAACACAGGGCCCCATCCAGCTCCCCATTACCTTTTGCCACAGGTCTGGTGACAGTGAGCCACGCAGACTGGTTAGCTTCACCAATATAATTGGAAACCTTACACACATACTCCCCGCTCTGGGCCTCTGTCACATTGAACAGGGTCAGCACCTCCGCATCCGAGCTATTAATCCCCGAATGCTAGAACAAACCAACGACAAGCCAGTCAGTGGGGCACACACTGAGACGTGGCCATACTTTGCTCCCACGTAACGTTAAGGCAGGCCCAGGGAGCTAAGGCAAGGGAGACATTAGTGAGACTTATCATCTTTCCCTTTTTAGGAGGACAAACCAAGTTGACTCCGAAGGCCCAAAGCATCTGACTGAAAAATAAACTTAAAAAGAAAATCGCTGCCCCCAGTCACACATTCTGTCTGTGTCAGGCCCACTCCTCCGGGTCTGGGGCAGGCATTGTGAAGGGAGCCGGCGGCCACGGGCCAAGGCCATGGCCTCATTTTCCAACACAGCGGTTTCAGCACCAGTAGCGAAGAGAAGGCGTGGCCAGTAAAACTCTGGGATGGCCAAGCCAGGGGAGGAGGAGGTCTAACTCTGGGACCAGGAGGTAAATCACGCTCCCAGCCTCTGGTTACTTCTTGTTGCAAGATCCACTGGGGGAATTAGGCAATTACCTTCCCCGGATTAGTGGAGCATTTGGGGACAATGAAAGTCTGGGAGTGAGAGGAAAAAGGAAGAGAAGGCCATTACTCCTGACGCTGTTTAGAATTTACCTGTGGCATCTGCTTTTCCAACTCTACCTAAGAGCCGTGCCCTTATCATTCACTCACTTGCCAGAAAGGACGTGACTTGGGAAATAGGGCAGAATCTGGCAAACGCTTGCTGGAAAGGCTTTGGTTCTGGGCAATGGAAAATCAGGAGTCCAAATGCCTTCCCTGAGTAGCTGACCCAAAAGCCTGAGCAAAGTCACTCTCAAGGCTTAGAAACCAGCAGTGGCCACCCCACCCTCCTCACTCCCGGCCTTCGGTTGCCACTGCACTGTCACTCTGTGACCTGTCACTAGCTCTGGGGAATGTGGCTAGGTCCCTATTTAAAACGGAGCAGGTGCCTGAAGGTAAGGGATGCATCCCCGTCACCAGCACCAAGCCTGACCATAGCAACTTGGGCCCAGGGAGATACGGGTCTCCTTCCCGGCACCCAGCCCACGGAGACTGGGGCCAAGATTACCTTCAAGATCTGGACATACGGCAGGTTGTCTGGACCAATCTTACTCCCATTCACCTCGATGTGCTTTAGCCACTGGATATGGGGCTGTGGGTCACTGTACACCTTACACATGAACTCCACATTGCTGCCCAGGGCCACGGTCTTGTTGGCAGGCAACCCTGCCTGCAGGATGGGCCGGTGAGGGGACCGCTCTGTGGAGGAAGAGAGAGGAGAGGCCCGTCAGGCCCCGCCATGGCCCGCTCCTGGCTGGGATGCTGACAGAGAGCGTCTCAAAGACCACCAAGGAGAAGTGTGCTCCCCCTTGGCTTCTCCACTGGGCAGGAGCATTTCCAGGCTCTGCTGAGCCTTAGCCCCTCGACTCTGAGCTGGGAGAGGGAAGAAGGTCCTAAACGATGAGGAACTCCCTCCGTGAGGCAATGCATCCATTTTCACAGGCACCAGAAGTCTCTCTTGCCTTAAATGGAGACCCCTAGAACTTCAGTCACACTCCCAGACCTCCCTAACGAAAATCACACAGAGTCGTTTAGACTTGCTACTCAAAGCGTGGTCCATGAGCACCAGCACCGGCAGCACCAGGAGCTCACTAGCAATGCCAATCTCTGGTCCTATCCGGCTGGCCCAGAAGCTTCTTTTTATACCATATCCTTAAAGCCAAGAAGAATGCTGGCTGTGCAACTCTTTACCTTAAGACCTCTAGAGAATGAGGTCAGAGCCTCCGAGAGGAAGAGGCTGCCGTAGCAGCACCGAGAGGCGTGCTGTGCTTTCTAGTGTTTCCTGCGACGCCCCGCAGTCAGCACGGGTCTGGAGTCTTGCACTAATGAGCCTCAGTCTGCTCTTCCGTAAAGTGGGAAGCCCAGCGCCGACCTCGCGGGGCCCGTGAGAACTGCCGGGCGTCAGGCGCCCAGCAGCAGCCACCAGATGCTCTATGTAACCCCCTCTCCCGTCACCCCTTGCAGGAGACTAGCCACAGCACCTTCCACCTTTCAGGAGTCACAGCAGCGTCCAATCCTCTCAACTAAATGCACAAACCAGGCACGAAACCAGCTTTAGGCGACAGAGTTGATAAACGCCCGCGCCGGCCTGGACCCTATGGCTGTTTTCTCAAAGCCCTGCTCTCTTTCCTCGAAGCTCCTTCGACCCCGTCGCTGGCGCCTTCTTACCCACAACGTCGAGCTGGTAGGTGTGGTTAATGCTGCCATATTCATTCTCCACGATGCAGGTGTAGTTGCCCTTATCCGAAGGCACCACGGAATCCATTATGATGCTCCAGGTGGCATAACGGACCTGAGGGGAAACATGCCAGAGCGCTCCATTGCGGGTCTGGAGGAGAATGGAGGCAAGAAGCCGCATGGAGGCAGGGGTGCCCGGTGGCACTTACCCTCCAGTCCCAGCCCGGAGCGCACGGCCCCCGCGGCACAGCACATGAGCCAGGACAGGGCAGAGACCGCCTCCCCCCCCACCTCCGGTCCACGTGCACTGAAAGAACACATCAGGCAGACGGGCAGATGGGCATGAGGAACTCTGGACGTCTGCCTGCAACAGCCAGGGCCGTCTGCGATCTGACCTATGTGCCTCCTGCATTCTCCCGAATGCACCGGGAGCTTCCCACTCTGCGCCTCTGTTCGCATCCTGGGCTGGAAGGGCTCCCCGCCAAGAGTTCAGCCCGGTCTGCCCCCGACCTCTTCTTGCAAAAACCATCTCCTCCAGCCCAACCTCGGGTCAGAATGGTTCTCACTGTCCCTCTGTGCCCCTGCTGAAGCACTGATCAAAGCCTGCTTCTCGTGACAGTGTTCGAGGACGCCTGCGCTCCTGTCAGACTGGAAATTCTCTGTGGGCAGGAGCACTGCCTCGTACCACCCGTGGTAAGTGTTGGATAAATTAATTTAATATGTTTCCCTGTTTTTCCTCATCTCTGCTTTTCTGTTTAAAGATTTTATTTTTTTTTCTTTAAGCAATCTCTACAGCCAAAGTGGGGCTCGAACTTACAACCCCGTGATCAAGAGTCACACGTTCACCAAGTGAGCCGGCCACCACCCCGATCTCTGCTTTCTCAGTACAAGATTAATGGGAGAAGAGCAGGGAGGTGAGATGGGATAGAAGGATGATCAGAGTCTAAAGAAGGGATTAAGGAGGAAGAAGTTCTTGCTAGAGTCGCAGATGAGCAAAGGACGCAAACAGACAATTCACACAGCAGGAAATGGAAATTGCTTATTAACATACGAAAATTTGAAGTCTGCTAACAAGCAGAACAATGCACAAGAGAAGAGTGAGGTACTTTTGTCATCGAAGTTGTTGGCTCAGGTATGGTAAGCCTGTCATTCTCATACTCTGCTATGGGAAGATGAATTAATTTTTTCTTTTGGAAGTAATTCTTACCACAATAAAATAAAAATAGGAAATAAAATCATACCCCAGCTCATTAAATCATTCCCCATTAAAGCAAATATCACAATAAATAATATAGCACATCTTCCTGATGTACTTGGAATGCTACTGCCCAGTACACTTTCTGGAAAGACATGGGTTCAAGAAACGTTCGTGTTAGAAAAAATAAACGAATGAGTAAAATTACCTAATGACCGGGGGAGAAAAAGGTAATGGGAAGTATGCACTAAGGGCTTAAAGAAATGCTTATACTTTGGTCTAGTAACTTCACTCTAAGCAACCTGTCCTGGGGAAGAACATTTAAAAACACTGACAAAGATTTATGTACAAAGATACTCACCACAATATAATGTAGAATAGTGAAAAACCAGAAAATGACAAATATCACAAAACAGGTCATTACATCATGAGACATTTTAATAATGAAATATTATGCAGTCATGAAAAATTATCTCTCAAACACATGGCAAAAGACTCATAATGTTAACAAGTGACAAGAAAGTATATATACAATGTGATTATATAAAAACCATATACATAAAAAAAAGACTGAAATTTTTTTTTATTTTGAGAGAGCGAGAGCAAGCGCGCGAGGTGAGAGGGGCAGAGGGAGAGGGAGAGTCTCAAGCAGGCTCCACGCCCAGTGTGGAGCCCGACGAGGAGCTCGGGGCTCGATCTCACGACTCTGCGATCATGACCTGAGTGGAGGCACATGCTTAACCGACTGAGCAACCCAGGCGCTCCAGGACTGAAGATTTTAAAGCTTCATTTGCAGTTTTTTGTATTTGAAATTTTTCTAAAGTACACTGCTTTTATAGTTAGAAAGCATTAAACAATTAATGACATATAATAAGGATTTTCCAAGGAGCTTCTCCCATTCCTCTTATACCGACTTTCATACACACACACATACACGTACCTTGTAGCCTCCAATCCTGTGGTCAGGTTTGAATTCTTTGCCATTTTTCAGCCAGCGCAGTGTGGGGTTGGGAGTCCCACTGGAAGGGCATTTGAACTTCACAGTCTTGGCAGCTGGCACTGCGTGCAATTTCTTTTCCATCTTTTCTGGGGATGTCCAGTATGGAGCCACGGCTGCCCAGGGAAAGCCAAGAGAGACAGGCAGGGGGCCAGTCAGGCTCAGGAGCAGGGGCCCAGGCCAGGACCTGGAGGTGCCCCGCCTGCCTGCTCAACACCTGTCAACAGTGCCGGCTCTAATCAGGGCACCCCAGGGACCCCGTGGCTAAACATCGGGACCCCATGTGCCCTCTCCGCCCCTTCTCCAAACAATCATCCCAGCCTCCCCCTTCCCACTCAAACCCAACGCCCGGCCCGAGGGCAGTAAGGTAGGAAACAGTGTCTCACGCATACGGTTTGGTTTGGTGTTATCTGTCTCTTTCTCCTCTGAAGAGGAGTCATCATCATCATCGTCGTCCTCCGAGGAGGGGAGAGCATCTATGGGAAGCAGAAAGGGGCACTGAGGTCCCTTCGAGGGAAAAGTGCTCACTAGATTTCCATCCATATCAACAGCCGGCCATGAACATAAAGGCCAGTCCAGTTACAGATGAATGCAGATGCCCGTCCCCATACTGGACCCCAGTCCCATTCTGCCCTTCGTGATGGTCTCTCTGTGGGACGGAAATGGTTTATTTAAGAACTGCAGGCTCTATGCCTGTCCCCCGCCTTCCCCATCCCAACGCGGTGCCCCTTTCTGTCCAGAAGCCTTGAGACTGGCCATTTCCATCAGGGGCAGTGGGTCCTCTTGAATTTAATTCCACCTTGCGTTCAGAGGTTCTCGCAACTCAGCACCACCCAGATGTGCTGGGTCTCAGGACCAGCAGCCAGGGAATCTGTGTGTATCCTTCTTCAGAAACCCAGACAGATATAGGCACACTACAGCCAGAAGCT
Organism: Leptonychotes weddellii; assembly: GCF_054177405.1. Taxonomy (NCBI): domain Eukaryota; kingdom Metazoa; phylum Chordata; class Mammalia; order Carnivora; family Phocidae; genus Leptonychotes; species Leptonychotes weddellii. The sequence continues at coordinate 29,220,671 of NC_138370.1, forward strand.
ATTTCTACACCATCTGGGAAAGAACGGGCTGAACAATTTCTAGTTGGGATTTTTCTACCATGCACGTGCAAAGGCTTGAAGGCTGCCCCTCATAACCAGAGCAGAGAGGGAGCCCACCACACTAGTCCGCAGTTGCTAACACCTCTCCGCAGGTATCCGCCCCTTTTAAAAGGCTTGACACACATGTGGTCACCAAGCAGCGGTCATGCCAGATCTTTTTCCAGTCCCTCCTAGTGCTTTTGGGGGTCTGGAGGGAAATAAAGGAGGCAAGTCCTGCAAGTGGGGGCAGGTTCTAAACGATACCTGGAGGAGAAGAGATGCCCAGCCCTCACCCTGGGCTTTCCACACACAGTGTAAAGAAAATTTCAGCTCTTCTTTGTTTTACCCTAGAGTTGTGTAAAAGTCGTGTTCTAAAAAGTGGCAGAGTCCCAAAGTCACAGAGCTCTGGGGTTCCCTGGCTGCCCTTAATACAGCTCCAGAAGGTGGAGGACAGATGTTTTCCACAAAGTCTGGGAATATGGTGGTGCACCTGGATCCTTTCCAATCACAGCAGGGACCCACCTCACCACATATTCCGGGGCTCTAACCCCCGAGCCAAGTACCAAGTCCAAATGGCAAGGGAATGACAGAATGGAAGCTGGCCCAGTCCCAGGCAGCACCTGGAGATCTGGGCAAGCTATGGTGGAAAAAGATCAGTGTCTTACTGACCCAAGCGCATGAGCAGTCACTTCTGAGGCTGATCCTGGAAACCCAGATCTCTGACCTGAGGCCCTCACCACCCCCAGTCACCCCTCTGAGAGCGAAGCCACGCGGCGGGCGCGGAGCAATGTTAGTGGGCAGCAGTTTCCGAAGCAGAGTGGGGGCGGGGCAACCCCGCCCCCGAAACTGGCAGAGAGGGTGGGAAAGCTGGATCTGGGGAGAGGGTGAGGGCAGGCTTGGCTACCAACCTGAGACGTTGACGGAGAAGTAGGTGGTGTCGCTGCCCGAGGGGCTGCTGGTCACGCAAGCGTAGAGGCCGGAGTCAGCAGGCACGGAGTCCCGCACCTCCACCTCCTCCCCTGTGATGCGGGTACGGTTGCTTTCCACCAGCTGCACCCCGTCCCGCAGCCAGTTGATGCTCTGGACATCGTCCCGCAGCCGACAGCGAAGCTGCAGCAGGTCACCAGGGTGGACCAGGAAGGACTCCACTTCCACAGGGGCTCCCCAGGGCTGGACTGCAGCCACCCATGGGGGAGGGGGGGAGGGGCCAAGGAACGGGGCAGGAAGAGGGGGAGAGGGAAGAGGGAGAGAGACAAAGGGAGTTAGGCTAGCGAGCCGCACTGAGCCGCGGCATCCCAGGGGCTACAGAGCCAGGAGGCGGAACTGGAATAGGGGTCAGTGGGAGACAGCTGGCTACCCGGAACCCTACCTCTTCTTCTCTACCCCGCTCCCCACTAGGGCAAAAGAAGGAAGAGGCAAAGCCAGGAAGCAGCCACAGCAGCATTAAGCAGTTGACGTTTCATTTCCCTCCATCCAAGGGGAGGGGGGGAAGGCCAGCCACCCACCCCCGGGGCATCTTTGTGTCCAGACTGCCCCTCCCTGCACACTCGGTTCTTTGCCGAGAATGGCCACTTCCCAGGAGAACACCCCATTTCCTTTGGGCTAGGCCAGCCTCAACCCTTTCCCTAGTAACAGCTGAGCAAACCCTTTCCCTCAAAAATCTAGCAGCCCCCACCTAAGTAGAGAGAAGTTAATTTGTCAACAGGGGATCCTGGGGTCAAGTGATTCAGCAGGGAGGGGTCTGGCCCTGCAGTGAGTCAGATGTATAAGATGCATATGGGAGAGAGCCGGCCCAGGGAGAGGTCAGCTCAGGGGAACCTCTAGCTAACAGGTGTCGGGCCAGAGGATGCGGAGCTTTTGACTTTATTAGGAGCGGAGGCCGGCAGCTGCCACCAAGCCCACACTTGCTCTGGCCACAACAGCCCTTGCACACAAAGCTCCTTTCTCCTCGTCCCACTGCTGGGCTCCCCCTTCGAGCCCTCCGCCTCCCCCGCCCCCAACACACTGTCACACGCATTCACTCCCCCTCACCTCTCTTTCCCTGGATGCCGGGTGCTCCCCGGCTCACAGACCCGATGCGACCTGGTCACCCATCCATCCCTCTCACGACCAGCAACTGGGCACTGGCACTGACAAAGAAGGCCACCATCCCAGACGGTTCCCTGCTCTGAGCATCCCCTCTTTACCAGGGGGAAATGCAGCTTCTATTTCCATTCAGGATGCTCACGAGCGCTCCCTCCTGGTGTCGTCTGCCAACTGTCCATCCCCCACCAAAAAGTGCCCTTGTTTCGGCTTGTATCTACCCCCTGACTTAGGTCTCCACAGCCCTGGGAGCCTTCTTTCTTTCTCACCCCCCTCCCCCCACCCCGCAGTTAACCATCAGGGGCTCAGCCAGGACACCCTGCAGGTCCCCAAAGCAGGAATCTCTGAAACACACGCTCCCTCCAGTCCCCGCGCCCCACTACCCCCTTCAGGGCCTGTGTCTGCTGGCTTGCAGCTACCCTCCAGTTCTCTGCCTGGCTGGGGACTCTGCCCCAAAGCCTCTTCCAGCTCCCAGTCTGGGTTGGGTGCCCTCCCACTGCACCTGTCACACTGAAGGAAAGTTCCCTTTCTCGACTGAGTTCCGAGGGTGGGGACGGGTCGTAGTTACCTTTAAATCCTCGGCAACCAGTACGGCAACCAGTAGGGTGCCTGGCACACAAGAATTGCCCAATAAATACTTGTGAACAAGCAAAAAGGACACAGGCACTGTCTCCTCAGCATCTTCCTTTCTAAACTTTCTTTTCTCCTTCTCCAACCCTCACTATAACCAACTCTGACGTTTATCCAGGTTTCTGCCACAAGCCTTACAAATGAAGAAAATGAGTGCCTTGGGCCTCAGCCGGCCCCAGGGACTAAGAGCTGTTTTCCTCAGCGGGGCCAAGGCAGTAGGCCCTGACCCTCTTCAACCCAAGAGCTGTCTTAAATACTGGGTAAATATGAGTCATCAAAAGTGGGGGTGCTGCTTCAAAAGGGTTTGGAAGCCACTAGGCTAACAGTCATTTGTATTTTTGTGAAGGAGTTCAAGAGCAACACCACAAAGGTGAGCAGACCACATAACTGATTAAAAATAAGGCTTTTGGTTCTTAAAAAAAGTTATTCTTTCCAATTTTAATGGTTTGTGGTTTTGCCAAAAGAAGGGAGAAGAAAAGCAGTTTAGACTTGACCCTTAAAGAAAACATCAGACACTCCTATTGATCAAATCTCCACTCCCTCCAATGACCTCACTGATTAAATATTTTGCAGCTCCTGATCTGTACAAGCCGTTGGTCAAACAGTCAACTTGGTAAACTAAAATTCTTAGCCCCTGGCATCACAGCCTATTTTGACAGGTCCTGGGGACAAAGAGGTGGCGAGACGAGAACACAGGCAATTCCCCAAGAGAAAGTAGCAAAGGGACACTGGCCCTGCTGAGACCAGCTCTGGCTGATTCTAGCTTGAATCCCTAACTTCCCACTTGTCCCAACCAGGATGTGCAAACACAACTCGCCTACGGGGTGTATAAGAAGCCTCAGGACCAGCTTTCTTTTCCCTGCCGCTGGAGTTCCAACTCACTCGGATGTTCCAAGCCTCGGTGCGCTCTATCCCTTTATTCCTCTGATCAGGATCCTGCACCATGTGTACGATACAATCAAAACCCTTGCTTGGCATTCAAGGCTCTTTGAAATCTGTTCCCACCTCCCCACGTAGCCTTCTTCCTACCTTCCACTTTAAGGCTGGCTGTTCTGCAGACCAACTGCAATCTCTCCTCATAACAAAACAGACTTCGGCTCAAGGCTGTCAGCGTTGTGATGCTCTATCCTTCCCCCCACTTCACCCCGCCTGACACTGTTCAGAGTGCACCATCAAAGCCAGCCAGGAAGCCTGCTGTTGGTCCCAGCGTTGCTACCCTATCTGTAACACAGTTACTGTGCAAACCACACAAATTCACGCTTGATTACATACCATCTTGTATCGTTTCTTTTAAAAACATCTTTATTGAGATATATTCACATACCATAAAATTCACCCATTTAGAGCATTTAAGTTCAACGGCGTTTTTTTTTTTTTAGTATAAAGTCACAGAGTTATGCAACCATCACCACAATCTTACTGTAGAACATTTTTTATCACCCCCAAAAGAAACCCCACACCGTCACACGCCATCCCCTACCCTTCCCTCAGTCTAGGCATCCACTGTTGCTTTGTCTCTAGAGATTTGCCTGCACTGGATATTTTATATCAATGGAATCATACATTAGATGATTTTTTGAGAGCGCCTTCTTTCATTTAGTATGATGCTTTCAAGGTTCTTCCATGCGGCCGCAATCTCACTACTGCATTCCTTTTGATGGCCAAGTAATATTCCACTGTATGCATGTACCACATTTTATGAATCCGTTTATCGGATGATGGACACCTGGTTCTATTGTCTCCGAAACAGTCCCAAGTGCCCATGTCTTCCTCTCCTAAGAAACAGCAAGCAACTCAGAGCAGAACTGCCTGTTGTAAATTTTCCACAGTGCCTAAGAATGTCAGAAACGGAAAACACCCAATAGGTCTTGAACTAAATTTAGCATCTGGGAAAGGCTAATTTTTAGAGGAACCAAAAATCAGCCCACGGCTCTTGGGTTATAGTGGATTTTTTTCATGGCTAATAGCGCTCTTGGATGTGTGTCAATGTCTCTATTTACAAAGCAGGGATAATGCCACTTTCTTCTAGGAGGTGATGGAAAGGTAACCAAGCACTCGCTGGTTTCCTGGGCCCTGCCTGTCTGCATCGCTGCCCTGAATAGCAGTCCTGACCTGGGGGAGTCCTATGTACAGTGGCTGACGCAAGGGCATCCCTGCTCACCGGCAGCCTCTAACAATTCAGTCCCTACCCTCCATTCTTCTTTTGGTCTTTCTAGCGTCCCCCATTTATGTCCCCACTGGGAAAGGCCCTTGTATCTGTGGCTCCAGTTCCTCTGAGCTGGCCTTTCCCTGGTCAAGACCAATGGGCCAGGGTTATACTTATTGTTGGGTGTCAGGTGGCAAGAAAGGAGCAGACACCTTTATTGGGCTGGCCGTGGAAGATGAAGAAAAGAAAGCCAGTTCACTGCTTGGCCACTTGAAGCCAGGGTTCTTCCAATCTTGGAGAACCTGATTAATTGGAATGGGGATGCTGTGAGGAAAGCGGCAAACCATAACACTTGCTTTGTGCGTCTTTCCTGAGAGATGAGGTGGGACACGGAGGCTGGAGGACATGTTGTATCTGGATTCTGTGATGACCTCGCCTGAGGCTGGAAGTGTTCGGCCGTGAGTCAGATTACAACGTTCGCTCTTACAGGCTCCAGGTGCAATGTGTTCAAAGTGCATTGTGGAAAAAGGTGCATTGTGTTCTGATGCTCACAGCACAGGGTCACTGTTCTCACCACTGGGAGTGGGAAGGTTAGGGTTAGGGTTAGGGCTGGACTTGAATATCCCTAGAAGATTAAGGCTGCCAACACCTTGGCCAACTCCCCAGAAAACAGGAGTGAGCAAAGGCTCCTGCTTAGCTGCGTGAATCTGAGACTGAGGAGGCCTCTGGACCCGAGGCAGGTTCCTGGGACGGGGCAGGTGGCAGGTGCACGTGGAAGGCTGTGTAGGCTGGATCCAGGACCCCCTTTAGTGAGAGTGAAAGGGATTTATATACCAATCACCAATCCCATCTTGTTTCTCTAACAGAGCCTCTCTATCCCCCAGGGAAAACCAGGAGCAGATCAGGGAACCACACTTTTTAGTAATCCTCAGGGAAGCAGCTAGAAAAAGGGGGGGGGGCGAAGGGGCGGAGTTTCCCAGGGTGCTCTCAAGTCCAGGAACAAGATGAATGTTAATGGAGCCTTACTGAATCCCTCTTCCCTTCCTATATTCCTCCAAAATACCAGGGCTTTGTAATCCCCAACAAGCCAAAAGGAGGTAGCATTTTGCTTATGGCACAACCGGCCAGAAGTCTGCCACTGTCCTCTAGCAGGCAGTTCTGCCCTGGGTACATCGGATCAGAGCCAAGTGCTGGATTCTAAATGCCCCAGTCTTCTGCCAGCCGTGGGCACTGTGCAGGGCGGGGGATTGGAGCCTGTGAGGAGGCCCAAATCCATACGAACCTTGTCATTCTGAGAAGGTGAGACCCCAGGTCCCAAAAATCCAAGGAGAAGACAGGGAGCTTTCTTCAAAAGAGCTACCATTGGGTGAGTCTGTGTGCCCTGGTTACTGTGCAAGGAGAAGAAACGGATTAAACAAAGGCGCAGCAGACCCACGCCGTGCTCTAACCAGGGGGATCAGCTTTACACGCTTTACATAACAGCTTGACACGGCTGAAGCACTTTGTGGTGCAACAGGAGACAACTGGAGAAGAGCAGGAGAACCCAGATCCAGCAATCCAACACGGGCTCTGAGTGTTCAGAACTTAAAAGAAAAAAGTATTGGTGGTCAGGGTAGACAGCAGAGGTTGGACATAATGGTAGGGAAAGGGGAGGAAGCAATTAAGAATTTAGATGGGGAGTGATAACTCGGGGGGAGCAGAAAAGGATGGGGGTGCTTTCAAGCAGGGCTATGCCTGGGGATGAGGGAGCATGGGAGGTGAAGCTAGAGGATGTCCTGCTTGGACTAAAGGTTCACAGCAGAAAGAGCAAAAAATAATGGTTTCAGCCCATGGGGTGGGGGGCCAGAGATAACAGAAGCACTAAAGAAGTCCCAAGGGACACATTTCTCTGCAGACTGTGAATGCAGACCTTTCCTGCCACATGGGCAAATACACCTGAAAAGGTACTTTGAAATGCCAGTTCACCAGCCTCGGTCCCATTAACAGCCAATCTGGTTTGGCAGTTACTGTCCCCAAGCCCCACAAACTTAACACGAACCCGGTGAGGAGTCACAACATATTTGCACAGCACTTTGCAATTTACTATGTGTTTTCCCCCCCATATTATCTTGGGACCCTAAACAATGCTGAAAATGGTAATGCTAATACTGGACGATATTTACAGCATGCTTACTACATCCTGTACACTGAAAGCTTCTAACACAGACTATTGTTCAATCCCTTAGGAGGTAGATATTAACTATCATTATCCCTACCTACGGACGTGGAAGCTTCCTATGTGTCAGGTAGAGGTCTCATTTAGTCTACACAACCCTGAGAAGTAGGTACTATTATTATCCTCATTTTACAGGGGGAACCCTGAGGCACAAAGAGGTCCAGTATTTGTCCAAGATGGCCTGGTCAGTTAGTGGCCGGGCTGAGATTCAAACCCAGGTGGCCTGGCTCTTCAGAGTCCACACCCACCCAGAGCCCAGGTCTACTGCTTTGAAAACAAGCCTATTCCTTCACTTTGCCTTTGCAATCCTTGACTTCCAAAAAGTGACTGAGACCCTTTCTGTTCAGCCCCCTGATGCTGTCTAACCGCACCCATGTCCCCCACCTCCATGCATGAGGTTCTCAAGTTGGTCGCTTTGCCCTTCTCTTTCTCCCATTCCCTCAGCCTCACCACCTCTACCTTATCCTTTAGGGCTTTTTAACTTATGAATGTACTTTCCTGTCCTTGCTCATCTACCCTTTGAAGCTGAGCAGGTGCGACTGTGCACATTTGGCAGGTAAGGAAACGGGGCGGGGGGCGACACGAGGATAGTGACAGGCTCGGGACTAAGAATAATGCCCTGTTTTGGTATGGCACTTGATACTTCAAAAGGCATGTTTAGGGCACCTGGGTAGCTCAGTCGGTTAAGTGGCTGCCTTCGGCTCAGATCATGGTCTCCAGGGTCCTGGGATCCAGTCCTGCATCGGGCTCCCTGCTCAGCAGGGAGTCTGCTTCTCTCTCCCTTTCTCTCCCTCTGCCCCTCCCTACTGCTCATTCTCTCTCTAATAAATAAATAAAGGCTTAAAAAAAAAAAGGCATGTTTATTCATGTTCATTCCCATTTAAGTACAAAAACACGGAGACTGAGGGATTTCTCTCCAAGTCACAGAACAGGGGTCAGCTCTGGCTCTGGACGCTGCGTCTGCCAGGGCCTGGGCCCCTCCAGTGTCTCACTTTTCACCCAGCGCTGGGGAGAGGGACAGGTGACCCGCTCGAGGTACTTCATGTGGCCCTGGCCACAGGTAGACAGCACTGTCCTCCCCTCCCCGTGTCCTTGGCTCAATTCTGGATCAGTCACCGGACACCTTCTCTCAATGCTGAGACCCTCACCTTTGAATAGAGTTTCCAGCTGAGCTGATGACCTCTGATGACCCTGCCTGACTGGCTGAGAAGATTAAGAACATCAGGCAAAGGGCTCCCCAACCCTTTCCTTGGGTCAGCTGTCCTGCTCACACATCTGAATGCCGCAGGGCTCAAACCCTGACCTCTCTGCATGGGCACCCTGCATTCCATGCCCTCACGCTCCTGAGGACCTCAGTGTATTTCTTCCTCCTCCAGAATCTGGAGCCCCTCAACCACACCCCCTAACCTCAGCTGTCCAATCTCTCAGCCTCTTCGGCCAAGCCGATGACCACCCTGCCCCTCTTATTTTGCTTTCTCCTTAAGTGCCTTTTTCCTCTGCTCTCTCCATCACTCCTACGGACATGAAAACTCACTCCCCAAACTGCAGTCTTAATGTGCCTTCCCAAGACATACAGATTCTCATTACTTTATCCTGCACTTATTCGTGCTGTTTGGCTGTGGGTTGGTCCATAAATATGCATCTTCTCGATCCTCCGTGGTCAGGAGTGGTGTCATTCACATCCTACACTCCAAAGGATAACCGGCCCCCAACAAAGCCCAGGCCTGTTGTCTCGGGGTCACGATTTCTGTCATCCTTATGAAATCCTTTTGATTTTGGATTTCTGGGTTAAGAAAATTAGGGGAGAATGGCCATTCTCTTTAGGAACGTGGGGGAACTGGTGGTCCAGGAATGTTTACAGTCTTGGCACAAACTCCCCAGGGATAAATGAGGGGGCAATTGTGGGTGGGGGAGGAACTCGAGGTGGCTTTGAAGACAACTTAAAAGGAACACAGAACAGCGCGGCAGGGCTCCGGGAGCCCTCTGCAGAGGTTTTTTATTACGTTATTTTGGCTTTGAAATGGAACTGAAAACTTACTTTAGTCTGGCAAGGCCGGGCCAGAGCGAGGATCTCACGGAAATCCCGGGGAACTATCCTCCCACAAGAGTTGGGGTAGAGAGGAAGCCCTAAAAATAGGGGATTCCCTGAACTCCCGATGTCCCCAGCGTACGGGGAAAGCTGCAGAAATGGGGGAGGCAGGGGCATGTTGTGATAGGGGAGACAGAACACCAAATCAATTAGCAGGGTCCGACACCCTGATCGGGAGCATTCACCAGTCCCCTGACCCAGGGGATTTGGAGTGTAGGTTTTTTTGGTTTTTTTGGTTTTTTTTTTTTTTTTAAGAGAAAAAGGGAAAGAAGTAAGAGGGAACATTTTGCATGCAAATGGGCCACTGCCAGAAGAACCCATTAAAATGTAAAAACTCCACATTCAGCCTGACAAAACGGTGCAAACTGCTGTGTTTGCCAGAGGGGCAGCAATACAGCTCCCGACAAAGGGCCCGAGGAACAATGGCGGGCTGAATGGCCTCTGTCAGCAGGTCCCCTCGTGCGTTGCCATGGGGACCCCACCGGGGCTTACTAAAGGTATTTCCTGAGGAGAAAGGCAGTGCACACATGCCCAGGCAGCCCGGCTAATCCTGACAGGAAGCCATCGCCATTCAGCAGCCCAGGGGCTTGGGGCCGGAGTTTTGTTTTGTTTTTATTAAAAAAAGATTTCGGTCTTTTGTGTGTCCCACCTCATCACTGTAATTTAGTGCAGAGCTGCCTGCACTGGCCAAAGCCTCAGCCAGGGCCCTGCGCCCACCCCCAAGACCCCCCAAAACAGCTCCCCGGTAGCTGGGCCCGAGGAGGCCCAGGCGCACAGAACCCCACTCGGGAGACCCAGGCCAAAAGCGCCCTGGGCCCAGAGAGGTCTATGTAAACTTTCAAATAGATGTTGCGAGGGGTAACACGGTGTCAGGATGGAGCCCAGGGTTGGAGCCGGTGGGCAGGCCTCCTCGTACCTGCAGCTCTCTCCCTCCTGGGGACGGTGCCCCCCTCAGCATCAGCACCCCCCACATCCCCCCTACCTCCCACCACGGGCAGAGCGCTCTCCCGTTGGGGAGAAGGACTGTAATTAAGTGATTAACAAAGGAATGCTCCCAAGAGTTGTTTTAAAAGAAATTTCCCTTCTTCCTCTCTTCCAGCTAAAGCTCTCACGCCAAGTGTTTACTGACATGCTCCGGATGGAGCCGGGGAGAAATCTCTTCCTATACCCATTTCCCAAAGCGATTCTCAGTACCCTTTGCTTCTCTCCCGCCTACCTTACCAGGAAGAAAAGAGCTGCTCTGGAAAGAGGAAAGTTCACTTAAGTCGTGCTAGGAAGCATAGAGCCCACTCACCCCAGAGCAAAGGGAGATGCCCTGCAGCTATGGGGAAGGGCGGTCTATGCTCACAGTTCCTAGAAGTTTGTGTCACCATTTCACATTTGGCACCAGAGGAATCCAGCCTTGGCAGATTCAGGGAAGTAAGCCAACAACACAGCTGGCTGGGGAGACAGAAACTCCTGTGTGACAGCCGCCCCCCTAGGACACAGTTGAGGGTAAATTAACATTTCCTGAGCAAACTTGTATGTGGAAGGAGCCATCCCCCATGAAGGCAGTCCGATGAAGGAGGCTCTGTTCATTCGTTGTGATTTGAAGCCTGGCCAGTGTGTCTGCAAAGCTCATGCCCTTGCGACTAGACCTCCTCCCAAAAGAGGTTCTGAACCTTGCATTTTGATAGAATCATGGAGGAAAAGGGATCATTTCGGAGGTATTAATACTATGCCTACTAACTCCCTTGGACACCTGGGAAGCTTCTAAAGCCATGTTAGATGGGTCCTATTTTGGGAAAAGGAGCTAAAGAGCCTCTGCGCAATGATGGAAAACTCCCCCAAAAGACCCCAAACCCAGTAAGGACCACTCATGTGGGCTGTAAGCCGAGGGGATCTGGACACTCAGGCGCAAGTCTTCTCCTGCCTTTATTAAAGATCACATCCGGGCGCCTGGGTGGCTCAGTTGGTTAAGCGACTGCCTTCGGCTCAGGTCATGATCCTGGAGTCCCTGGATCGAGTCCCGCATCGGGCTCCCTGCTCGGCAGGGAGTCTGCTTTGCCCTCTGACCCTATCCCCTCTCATGTGTTCTCTCTCTCTCAAATAAATAAATAAAATCTTTAAAAAAAAAAAAAAGATCACATCCTGAACTCCAAATTACAACAAGCCACCAACTGTTACAACACAGAACACCTTCCATTGAACTTGCTGGTGTGTGTGTGTGGGTGTGTACGAGTGCGTGTGTGCACGCGCGTGCCCGTGCACGCTCACCCAGAGTCCCACTGCTGGAAGGGGAGCTCAGACCCTCCCACCACTGGCCCGGAGCCCAGGCCTCCCAGCCATGTGTCTGCAGCTGCGACCTGTCATGCACTTCCTGGTCTGGGCTCTGTAATGGAAAGATCATTAAGGGTGGGGGAGGAGGAGAGTGAGATGAATCAACAGGGAAGAGGTAACCCTGTAGCTCCCACTCTGCTAGGCTCTGACCTTAAAGTCCGGTCAGGTTCCTTAAAGAAAAGAATGTACTGCCCTCCCCCCACCCCGCCCCCTACTAGGGCCCCTCATAGGGTTTCCCCTCCCCCATGCTCAGCAGAGCTTGTTTGGGGAAGGAAGCACCAGCAGCTGGGCAGGAAAAAGTTGCAGCTCCCTAAACTTGCTGATGAATTAGTGGAGGACTCAGCTGTTCCAGAATTTGCCTTTTCACTCCCCCCAAAACCTCAATGGATGCTTGAGAGCACACTTCGCCAAAGCTCTCAGCACCCCAGAGTACCTGCCATCTTCCCTCCCTGTCCAATCCAATGGTGGCATGGTGGGTCTGGGTCACCCAGTGTCCGGGGGTCACCACCCGCTGCAGTGGGCAAAGGATGGGCTCTTCATAAGGTTACTTTTTCTTGATGTTAAAGAAATGCCTTTTGGGGTGACTGGGTGGCTCAGTGGGTTAAACGTCTGCCTTCGGCTCAGGTCATGATCCCAGGATCCTGGCATCAAGCCCTACTACTGGCTACCGGCTCCCTGCTCAGCGGGGAGCCTGCTTCTCCCTCTCCCTCTCCCCATCCCACTCGTGCTCTCTCTCTCTTTCAAATAAATCCATAAAATCTTTAAAAAAAAGGAAATGCCTCTTATCTTTACATTATGAGAATAAAGGCAATAAACATCCTTTTAAAATGAAATGGTGTAGAAAGGTGGTTGCCAGGGGCTGGGGGAGGGGAGAATGGGGAGTTCATATCTAATGGGAACAAGAGTTTCAATTGGAGAAGGTGCAAAAGTTCTGAAGACATGGTGGTGAAAGTCGCACAACACGTGAATGTACTTAATGCCACAGAACTATACGCTCAAAACGTGAAAACTGGTCCATTTTTGATGTTATGTATATTTTTACCACAATAAAAAACAGGGGTAATGGTAGTGAACAGTGTTGGATTTTAAAAAATGTTCTGACGTGGCAAAACAAGTTAACCCTATGTAGGTTCCCAAAACCTGGGGGGGAAATTGTACTGGCCCATGAAATCTAAAAATCTGGCACCACTGGTCTGTTCCAGATTTGCAGGACAGTGAGGACCCAAAGGGACACATGGATGGACCATATATTCATTTTCCTCTCTCTCCTTCACACACACCATGAAAGGTGAGCATTTAGTGCTCCTTGTTTTAAGAAATTAAAAGAACATGGTTCAGGGATTTTTCTACCTGAGATGGTATGGCTGTCGGGTAGAGAGCCGGTCGAAAAAACAGGACCAAAGGCTTGGGGGACGGTAAGGGCCAATATCCAAACTGAGGACTCCTCTGCTCAGACAATCTGGGGGATCTTGAACAATTAGAACCTTGGGGGGAGACAGAACTACTCTGGGCAATGTCAACATCCCAGATCTGAAATCCTTGTAAAAACTCCACAGTCCCAAACTCTGCTTGAACCACAGGTGTAACTGGCTGGGTACAGTGGAAAGAACACCTGAGTGAAAATCACTCAGACGACTGGCCCTACCATTCACGGTGTGACCCTGGGCAAGTCATCGCCCCTCGCTGTCTCGGGCCCCAGTTTCCTCACCTGCGAAATGGGAAGGCTGACTGATCTGACAAGCTCTGGGCACCCTCTGTCTCTAAACAACATTCTAATTTTCAACTGGGCCTTACGAGGTGAGCATCACTCACTGCCACCCCCTCGTGCCTCCGTGAGCGCAGAGCTCCCTCTGGTGTGAGGGAAGGCAAGAGACCTCAAATTAATTTGCTTTAAGAAGAGGGGATTCTATTTTGGTCCCAGAGCTCCAGCCACCGGCACCTTCAATAAATGCTTCTCTTCGTGCCTTCTCTCTGACCCATGTTCTCACCAGAAGAAGCCTTAGAATGGAGAATACAGAATAGCCAAGAGGCCGTGACTGGCAGAAAACTGCGAGCCCAGGTATTCTAGAAGGATTTATTTCACTGAACTTTTTGATTCATGACATATTATCCCATGAGAACTGGCTAGGCAAATAAATTTTTAAAAATGGAGCGGGGGCCAGAGGGTAGTGGAGAAGGGCTAACGTTGTAAAAGAAATGCCACTTCCAAATGCACCCTTCAGGCATTTATACAGTCTTGACCGCTCAAATTAACATCCGTAAAAGTTTTGAATGCCACAGGAAGAACTTCATTCAGTAGTTAGTTAAGGAACCTGACTTTTTTAAGGTTCAAGAGCTAATTCCTAAAACCTAAGGAAAATAAACTTTAATTCCAAAAGTAAATTCTAAAGTTTGACAATAAAGGAGCAGAGATTTCTGAATGCAAAAGGACCCTTCTAGGGGGCTGGAGAGCAGATCAGCATTCCAAAGGCGGTGATAATTGACTTAAAGCCCGACTCATCAGAAAGAGAGAGAGAGAGAGGGAAAGAGAGGGAGAGGGAGAGAGAGAGAGAGAGAGAGAGAAGAGAGTCTCCTTCCTTCGGAGGAACGCTTTCAGACCAATCTACCCCCCCCATGCACCCCCCTCCCCAATACCCCCAGGCAAACTGACTCAGCACTCTTCCACCTCTCCCACCTACCTCCCTGCCAATCTTCATCTTTCTCTTTCCAGCCTCCCTGATACTCCACCTTAGGGTTAGGGCTGTAGGCACAGATACCAGCCAGGCTCAAGTCTCAACCCTGCCACTTCCTGGCTGTTTAATCTCTGCAAGTTTTCGTTTGTTTGACCTCTGAGTCAGTTGCCTAAACTGTGAAATGGAAACAACACCTGCCTTATAGACTTTTTTTGAGAAATTAACTGACCTCAGAGGTTCTCAAAGTGTGGTTCCCGGACTGGCAGGAAACGTGTTAGAGCTACCAAGCTTCAGAACCCAGAGCTCTGGGTTTAAACATGCCGGCCAGGAGATGCCATGCCTCCAACACCCAAGAATGCTTGTCCAGCAACTGAAATAAAGTGCTCCATATGTGGTAGCAGTAAGTCTTTCTCACTTATTTTCCTTATCTTTCTGTTGAAAAGGATTTTATTCCCACTGTCTCCTTTTGAAAACTAGAAATTTTAGGTATCTCTTTTTAAAAAAGAAAATGGATTGTTCCTTACTGGTGTTCATGCACGGATTCATTTGTTCAGAAAGTATTAATTGAGCACCTAATATGTAATCAGATGTTCTAAGATGCTGATGTGAACAAAAGGCAAAACCAAACCTCCGCCTTCATGATGTACATACACACCCGTCACAGCCCACGAATGACGGTCAGTCTGTCCCTTCACTTCAGGGAAGGGCCCTGTCCTCTGGTTTCAAATGTCCTCATAACCTGGGTTTTATGTCCTTACTTGATGCAGTCTTTTGATGACATTTCTTAAGTGTGTCATTTACTGTATGTGCATATGTCTGGTAAGAATAACACTGGCTAGGGCTGGGCCTCACCCAAGGCGAGGCTAGGGGCAGGGAAGGCATTTGTCTTTGGCCTCCCATTCAAGAGGGGCCTCCAAGACTTTTGGTGTCTTTTCCCCCAAAAGGTTACACAGAGAGTTACCAACAGAACTGGAAGAAAATATTTACCAAACAACTTTTAATAAATCTGTGTCCTATTCCTGGGGCATACTTCAGATGGTAGACCACAATTAATACATATTTTTAAAATCCTGTAATTATTTTGTGACTAGTTCATCTACATTATAATATAATTTTGTTTAAAACATTAATGTGTTGGGGAGCCTGGGTGGCTCAGTTGTTAAGCGTCTGCCTTCGGCTCAGGTCATGATCCCAGGGTCCTGGGATCGAGCCCTGCATTGGGCTCCCTGCTCAGCGGGAAGCCTGCTTCTCCCTCTCCCACTCCCCCTGCTTGTGTTCCCTCTCTCGCTGTGTCTCTCTGTCAAATAAATAAATAAAATCTTTAAAAACAAAACAAAACAAAAACATTAATGTGTTGAAGGTAAACACTAAGATAACCAAAATTTTCAGGATTCTTCCTCCTCTCTTTGTATTTCTTCATATCTTAAAGATATATATACCGGTAGCCTCAGAACAATGTCAATGCTCTGGCCTCGCTGAACCTTCTGACATGTTTATTTCCACCCATCAGACATTGTTGGACCACAACCACTTGAGAAGCAATCTAGGTGGTTTATGTGTCTGGGCAACACCACTCATTCTAGAATAAGTGTGACCTGCAAAGAAAATTCCGGTGTGGCATCTGACACTTTGGGGACCTCTGATCCTAGACCTTCTCCGAGTAGGAGGGCTTGGCTGCAGTGGAAAATGCAGCCTCAATGGGGTTTTTGTTCTACTGATTATTCTAGGCTAGGGAACCCCTTCCATTAGGGCAGCTCACAGACTTATGACCCATGCATAACCTCTGAGGAGAGAGCAGAATGTCACACAAGAAATGGCATAAGGCAAGCATCCCTAGCTGCCCTTACCCCAATCACACACATGTTCATACCACACCAGAAAGGGCCTGGGTGGCTCAGTTGGTTAAGCATCTGCCTTTGACTCAGGTCATGATCTCAGGGTCCTTGGATAGTCAGGCTCCTTGCTCAGCAGGGAGTCTGCTTCTCCCTCTCCCTCTGCCCCTCCCCCAGGTCATGCTCCCTTTCTCTCTCTCTCAAATAAATAAATAAATAAAATCTTAAAGGAAGAAAGGAAGGAAAGAAGGGAGGGAGGGAGGTGGAGCTTGATTCCTGTGAGATAAAGAAGGGCTGACCCAGCAAATTCAAATGTTTAAATTCAAGTGTTGGCCAGCCTGAATTTTGGGAGGGAAACTCAGTATGACATAGGGACACAGTTTAATACGCTGGAAAAAAATACCAAAGTCAGATCAACTTGAGTCTGAATCCCAGTTCCATCTCTCACCAACTATGACCTCAGACAAGTTACTTAACTCCTTGGATCCCAGCTTCCTCATCTGATTATGGGAATAAAACCTATGGCCATGAGATCGATGTAAAGATGTAAAAATGTAAAGCATTCAGAGTGTGAAGGTGCAATAAATAATATTTATTAACTGTTATTTTATTTTATTATTATTATTTTTAAAGATTTTATTTATTTATTTGAGACAGAGAATGAGATAGAGCATGAGAGGGTCAGAGGGAGAAGCAGACTCCCTGCCGAGCAGGGAGCCCGATGTGGGACTCGATCCTGGGACTCCAGGATCATGACCTGAGCCGAAGGCAGTCGCTTAACCAACTGAGCCACCCAGGCACCCTATTAACTGTTATTTTAAAAGACCTTTACCAGCATAACCTTCCTGGGGGCAGTTTGGCAGTATGTATTAAAAACTTTTAGAAAATAAACATCCTTGGCTAGGTGGACAAATTTTATTTGTCAATGTATGCTCATTTAAGTGGAAACTATTGAAAATAACCTAAATGCTCAACAGTGGAGGACTGGGTAAATAAATTTTGCAAACCCATACAATGGAATACTATGTAGTTATTAGGCACAAAAATTTTTTCTTTGCATGGCAAGTAAATACTATGTGCTTGGGGTACCTGGCTGGCTCAGTTGGTAGAGCATGCGACTCTTGATCTCAGGGTCATGAATTTAAGCCCCAGGTTGGGCACAGAGCTTACTTTAAAAACAACAACAACAACAACAAAAAACCTACTACATGCTTAAGTTAAAAACCAGTATATACCATATAAATCCCATTTTTGAAAAGTCATGTTTGTATAAATGCAAGAAAAAACAGCCTAAAGAAATAGATTCACAGTTAACAGTGATTATTTTTATTTATTTATAGATTTATTTATTAGAGAGAGAAAGAGAGCATACACAGGTGTATGCTCGCCAGCAGGGGGAGGGGCAAAGGGAGAGGGAGAGAGAATCCCAAACAGACTTGGCGCTGAGCGAGGAGCCCCCCAGGCAGGGCTTTATCTCACAACCCTGAGTTCATGACCTAAGCTGAAATCAAGAGTCTGATGCTTACCTGAGACTGACCCACCCACGTGCCCCAAGAGTGATTATTTTTAGATAATGAAAATATAAGTTTTTCTTTTTCTCTTCACATGTCTGTATTTTCTAAATTTCCTACGATGAACCTCGATGACCTATCAAATATCAATGTTTTATTTTTTTAAAAGATTTTATTTATTTGAGAGAGAGAGAGAGAGAGAGAGAGCGCGCGTGCGCGCACACAGGCGGGGGAAGGGTAGAAGGAGAAGGAGAAGCAGGTTCCCCGCTGAGCAGGGAGCTTGACGTGGGGCTCAATTCCAGGACCCTGGGATTATGACCTGAGCTGAAGGCAGACACTCAGCCGACTGGGACACCCAGGCGCCCCGAATATCCATGTTTTAAAAGAGCAATGAAAACATTCTTTCTGATTGCACAGAACTTTGCTCTAAAGGAAGAAATAACTATATGTTAAAAATTCCATATAATGTAAAGCCAAGTACCAGGTTGAAAGTTAAACAGAAAGGGGCGAAAAAAAGAGTGATTAATTTGGAGCCACAGGAAGGCTTCATGGGGTAGGTGGCCCTCAAGCTATGCCTTAGGCTAAACCCAAGCTAAACCCTCAGCGAAGAGTAGGAATTACAAAAAGTGGAAGGAGTAAAAGATAGGGACGAACATTTCCTGCTAAGGGACCCAGATAAACAAGGGTTATGTATGGATGAATATACTGTATAAAACAAGGAAAAACGAAGAGTCTTGTTTGGCCGGATGGATGGATGGATGGATGGAAGAGAGAAAGAAGGGGGGACAACGAAGGAAGTGAGGGAGGGGGAGAGGGAGAGAGTGAGTTCAATCTGTGAAGTCTGTGAATGTATCCTGAAGGGACCACTAGGCTAGTGGTCAATCATAGAGAAAATTTAGGAAGGGATAAGCTCCAAACTCAACTTTCTTTGTTGATTAAGTATCTGAGTGTTGGTGGATTTTAATCTCTCCCCCTACCCAAGCTTGTAACCACGGAGGCCCATCTTCACGGAACTCCTTGACCCTCTCACGCACTTGAGGCTCCATGCGCCTACACATCCAAGGGCAGGGAAACACAGCCGCATTCACTCAAATGGCGGTGCCGGCTGCCCTGGCATTCACCTCCTTCTACACAACCCATCCCAGAAGGCTTGAGCCACACCACTGTATGTGGGATAAGGAAGGAGCATTGCGTTTCAAGCTCTGCCAGAGCCAGTCCTTCTCAGGGCTTGGAACTAACTGGACAGACACCTCACCCCAACAGTGCCCAGTGTGCAAGGAACACGGTCTTTATTGTTATTATTATTTTTAAAGATTTTATTCATTTATTTGACAGAGAGAAAGACACAGTGAGAGAGGGAATACAAGCCGGGAGCCCGACGTGGGGCTCGATCCCAGGACCCTGGGACCACGACCTGAGCCGAAGGCAGACGCTTAACCAACTGAGCCACTCAGGTACCCTGGAACACAGTCTTTAAATGAAGGCGGTGGGCACCTCGTTTGGCAAGGGGGAAGAAAGGTGGGAGTCCAAGCGAAGCGAGAACTGGGAGGGGGAACTCTGAGGATAGCAGCTACCGTGAAGAGGAACAAGCCTACCACGGGGGGCTTCGGGCAACGGTCTCCCCTACTTGGGTGCTGCCAGCTGGAAGTCAGAGCAAACCTCCAAGTTCAGGAGCAGCCCAGACTCCAGAAGGCTTTTCCTGAGAGGAAACAGTCTGGGATTTACTCCAGGCCCTCAAGAGCCCAGGTAGAGAGCACTTAACTTGCAGCTGAACCAGTGGAGGCCTGGGGAGGGGGGGGGCAGGGTGGACAGAAAGAAGAGAATGTTTGCAGTAAGTTGTAAATGAGCCATCTTTCCAGAATTAATAGGGAGGCCTGGGCAGCCAAACTCGGGAGACCGGGAGCGCCAGACCAGCTGGACTTTCCCCGGTCAGCAGGGACACAGTTGTCTCATTTCCAGGCTTCGGGGAAGGAAGGAGGAGGCAAAGGTGGTGTCCACAGGGTGAGCTGGAGCCCCCGGCGGCCCCGGAGGAACAAGGCACTGTGAAAACAGGGCGCAGCTGCTGGTCAGGCTCTTTGACCCTGGACCTCGCCCTCGCGGATAATGACTCCCCAGAACTCACTTCTCCCGAGGCCGTCCATCACCGCCCCAGACACAAGCCATCACTCACTGCTTTTGCCAGACCAGGAGCAAGCACCCTGGCCGAGCTCTGCTGACCCACCTCCAGGCTGGGGCCACAGACTCCAAAGGAATCCCTGGCACTCTCCCTGCGGTTCCTGCCCACCCCAGCCTCCAGGTAGTGCCAGAAACCAGGTGACAAAATCCCGGCCTGATTCTTTGTCTGGGCTCCCTCCCCTCCCCCACCGGCAGCAAGGGCTCTGGGGCCATTTGTTCTTCCCTGAGAAAT
Organism: Leptonychotes weddellii; assembly: GCF_054177405.1. Classification (NCBI taxonomy): domain Eukaryota; kingdom Metazoa; phylum Chordata; class Mammalia; order Carnivora; family Phocidae; genus Leptonychotes; species Leptonychotes weddellii. Next base: position 29,240,613 of record NC_138370.1, read on the forward strand.
TCCTCCTCCCTGACTTCGGGGAGCTGGCTGGCAAAGCCAGAGTGGAAAATCAGTGAAGCTAATAGTGTAGCAATGCAGACACCAGAGCCAAGAACACAGCCCTGGAGTGGCTTTGCCGCACTTGCCCAGTGTGGTCAAGCAGACACGTGAGCGCTCCTCCTTCACATTCTCTCACAAGCCAGCCGAGCCCTGGGTCCTCCCTACCCCCACCCTGCTCAGCTCAGCTCCGCTCCGGGAACACTGGCAAACACACCCTGTCAAAAGCACTCTAGCCTCCAGTCTCTGGGGAAGAGGACATGGGGCCGAGCGGATCCTCTGGGGAAACCTGGTAAGTAAGCACCCTGCAGATTTCTACTGACCTAAAAATCCTCCACCCTTGTCCTCAAGTGGGTCACCCAACATCACCTTTGGCTCCACGTCACTCCACTTGCCTCCTGGCAGGGGGTGAAGAAACTCCTCTTGACCATCCAGTGTGCATTCAAAGTAAACAGCTTCTTTTCACAAGAAGAAATTCTGTTGGGGGCAGATGGGGCAGAGGAGCGCCCCTGGACGTGTGTCCCAGGGCAGCCACCAGCCGCGGGTCCTCTGGCCACACTGATCGCTGCAGCCTATCTGAGGCTGGCAGTGGGAGACCCTCCGCTCCCTATTTGCGGCTCCCCCTGCACCCAGGCTGAAATGCATACCCCTTGGGGCCCAAGACCGCTGTGGGACCCTCGGGGGGCGGCCTGGGTGGCCAGGGCCCTACCACCTGAAGCCGGGGCCATGTCTCTGGCACTGCCTGTAGCTTCTCCGGCCGTGGGCGCAGGTTTCCGTGGAACACGGACAAAGCCTCGCTTTGTGGCTCCCGGCATCAGCACCGAGGGGGCTTGCAGCCAGAAATGGAAACGTGCGGCTTTTCCATTAAGTCTAACCTCTCCCCCCCCCTTCGACCGGCCACCAGACTCCTTCAAATCTGGGTAGGTGGGAGGAGCTGTAAAACCCCAGCCCATTAAATCGCTTATTAGTTGCAGGTTTCTGAGTATGCAGGCAAGTATTTTGAGACTGCAAGCCTCATACTGTCCCCCTTGACCAAGGGGTCTGGGGTGTTTAACCCATGTTCCAGGACTCCCACCCCCAATTGCAAGAAGCAGCCTCACAACCAGTTTTGGATTCAGCCATTTGCTTTTCCCAGTCTTATTCTAAAGGAGAGAAAAAGACACAGACACAACCCTTCTCAAGTTCAAATGTCTTTCAAGTTGGTGCTTATCTTTCTAAAGGGGCTTTCTGCCCCTTGGCCCACGACCCAGGTTCCGTCCATCCATCCAACTCCCTCCCCTTCCTCAAGACTTGATCTGAAACAAGCTTTGCCTCTTTAAGATCCCAAACTAGAGAAAGGAAAGGAGAGGGCGGGACAGAGGGAGGCTGGTTTTCCTGGAACCCTTATTAAATCAACTTTCCAAGGACAGCCAGAAACTCCAGGCCCTCCCCGCTCCCTCAGGAGCATTTGCAGACTGGGGGAGGGGCTCCCAACACACACACACACCCCTCCCCACCACACACACACACACACACACACACACTTACAGCAAGGCCTTTCTAAAGGGGAAAAGGCTCCCAACACACACACTCTCTCTCTCTCTCTCACAGCGCCTTTCTAAAGGGGAAAAGCTCTCCATGGGAGCAGAGTTTTGGGTTTAAACTTTTGGACAAACCCTTTATACACAGATTATAGTCTTTTCTGAGGACAATAGCAGCATTATTATTTAATAATCAGCAGGGCCAAGACTATACGGTGATACTTTACATTTGTGAGGTATCTTATGGTTTACAAAGCACAGAGGCAGATTTTCCCTTGTGACTTCCCAGCAGTTCTCTGAAGACTGTGGGGCATGGGTTTTGCCATCACAAAGCTCAGGAGGGATAAGCTCTGTGAAGGGCCACCCTGCACCAGGGGACTTGTCCTCTGAGTGCAGTGGATTTCCACATCTGCATCCTAAGGCATCGCATGCCATGCAGGGAACGGCAAGGCCCTCCCCATGTGGTGTCTTCAGGACAAAGTACCCACAACTGCCATTTACTGCTCACAGACCATGCACCAGGCACTGTTCTAAGAGCGTTGCATATACTCTTATTTGATAGCCACAAGGATCCTGGGAACGGATGCTCATTAGCATTATATCTTATATACGTTCCATACAGAGGAACGTTCCCAAGGGTCAACAGCAAGAAGTGGTGCCAAAATCAAAACCAAGGCAACTGAGCAAACCTTAGGCCCACACAAGACTTATACACAGATATTCACAGGAGTTTTATTAATAAAAACCAAAACCATTAACCCATCAACAGGTGAATGGCTACACATTTGCCACGTAATGCCATTATATGAAATTCTAGAAGAGGCAAACCTGGTCCATAGTGACCGTAAGTAGATCTGTGCAGCACTTGACTGAGTGCAAAGGGCAAGAGGGAAGTTGTGCAGGTGACGAAAATGTTCCCTCTCTGGACTGGGATAGTACCGACATCGGACGTTACGTTTATCAAAACACACTGAACCGTATCCTTAAAAATCAACGTTTCTTCCAGAACGTAAGTTATACCTCAGTTAAGTTGATTTAAAAAAAAAAATGGTGGTCTAACTTCAGTCTTCACTGCTGCAGAGCCTCCCAATAGCCCCCTCAACCTCCCCTGTTCCCTCCCTGCCGTTCCTGGCCTATGCCTCCTCCACGTCAAGACCTTCAGGCCCCTGGTTCCACCCTCCATCACTGCCTGGCCTTCCTTTCTCAGTCTGGATCCACTACCAGTGGCTTCCATGAACCTCACCCATCCCACACTGAATTCCTAGCCTTGTACGCTCGGCCATCTCCTTCCTGAGTACGGGTACCCAGGCCTGAGACCTGCACCATTCACTCTCTCCACCCTCCATGTCTCAGGTGCAAAAGAGCTTGTTAGAGAAAGTTTAAAAGAAAAAAAAAAAGTACTTTATGGCGCATTGTAAATTCATATTCTCAAACCTCATCCAAGCCCTCCTGGCTTTTTGGACTCTCTTGTTATGGTCTACACTGAGGCTGATCCAAATCTCTACTCCCTACAAACCTCCTGCCCTAACTCATTCCTTTTACTCTGATGTCATTCTGTTTCTGTCTCTAGTCACCCAGAGTTGACAGCCAACCTACTGATTCTATTTCTGATTCTACAACAACCTATCTGATTCTACACCCATAGATTCTATTTCTATAGTGTCTGCTAGTTTTCCTTCCTTTACAATCTCCCGCCCCACATCCTGGTTCCTCCCGCTAGCTGGACATTCAAAACAAACGTCTGTCTGGCAACTGTGGGAGCAGCCGTCCTAACTACCAAAACTTCACCTGTAGGTGCTTTATCTGAATGACCTCATTTCAGGCTTTATTATCGCCCCATTTTAAAGATGAGCAAACTAAGGCTTCGTGTGCTGGGGTAATGTGTCAAAGCAAGTAATGCAGATATGAAATGGCAGAGCAGGATTCAAACATAGATGTCTTCCTCCCATCCATCCAAATCAACTGCCAGGCTGATTTTCTGCAAGCTGGATCACACCACTACCTGCTCAGAATTTTTTGAGATTCCAGCATAGTTTACTTAGCAGGGTGTCCAGGCCTTCCATATGCTAACAGCCCAATTTCTCTAGGTGTTACTTCCCACCACCACCTGCTCACCAGGCAAGTCGTTCTGGATACACCTTATACATGTGGCCTCAGTACCCTCACTCATGCTAGTCCACCTGGAATGCCCTTCATTCCTCTCTTCCAAACAAACCCCCACCTACCCCCTCTAGACCCATGCCAGCCGCTCTCTGCTCTCCTCTTCCTCTGCGCTCCCACTGTGTTGCTATGACTCCACTGTGTGGTCTAAACTCAGTCTACCTTGTACTTAGTTACCTCTGCACCTGTCTCCCTGACAATAAACTCCCTGTGGGTAGAGATGCTCTCTCCCACTTTGGGTCTCTGGCATGTTCTAGCTCAGATCTGACGTTCAGTTCCATTACTGAAGGCAACATTAATCTGCCTGCTCTAGTCAAGTGCACCTTCCAGAAAGTCTCATGTGCCCTCTCTATCACCATGCGAGTGGACAAATATGCTCACTCATGATTTATCATTCAATTGGGTCCTGACAGCTGAGACAGATGGCCCTTTAGGCTCAGCCACTACGTCACGTGCTCACCTGAGTCTCTCACCCACTGCCCGCCAACCTTCTCTATTGATGTGATCAGCCACTGGGCCACAAGCCACACGACCCTTTGGCAGCAGTGAGTTCTCACAGACCCCTGAAAGTGTGTTGTACCTGTAATCTCCATGAAGTATTTTCACAACTCCAGTAAATCCCATGAGCAAGTCCTTCCCATTACTAATAATCTCTGAATTTCCAACAAGCCATAGATCTCCACCAGCGCCCATGCACCATAATGCTCCCTGGCTCTCCACTCTCCATCTACTTGAAATCCCTCCAGTGGTGCAGCTCCAAAGCAAACTGCTCAGCAGGCCTCCAAACAGACATGCTCGGACATGGTCAAGGAAGGAAAAATGGCACGCCCTTGGCCATGACTGTCAGCCCTCATAGAAGATGGGTCTCTGGAACAATTTTCAAGAAGCCAGAGGTCTTTATCAAGCTCCCACATCTTTCAACATCCTCTGATCCAGGTTCTAAACAAACAAATTCATAGGTCACTTGTGCCCCATTTTATACATCATCTAGTTTAGGGAGCCAGCTCTTGGGTCCCAATCAGAAGTTCTTTTTCAGGAAGAGAAAAGCATAAACCCACCCTAAGCATGTCACCTCTGACAGATGGATGTCACCAGCCTTTGTGACCCCAACCTCTGCTGGAGTTGGGTGTGTTTATAGCCAGGCCCAAACCAGACCAGGTATTGTAGAAGCCTCTCAGTCAACACATGACTTCTGTCCTAGTGTGCTATGTTTCTGAGGCCCAGGAGGCCAGACTGGCCCCGCAGCCCACAGCTTACCTTGTTCAGGCAAGGTCGGGGCCGGCCTAGCAGTGCAGAGCGCGGCTGTGACCAGCACAGCCCAGAAGAGGAGACACTTCCAGCTCCACATCCCAGTTCTGCTGTTAGAGGTCGGTGACCAGGCTCCACACCTCCATGGAGACTCCGTCTTGAGCTTGATCTTCCTTTTCAAGCTGACTCTAGGGAAAAGAAACAACCAAACAGTTAGGAAGGTCTGCATGGGAGGTGGGGAGGCAAGGAGGAAAAGAAGTGAAAAAATGGCACATAGTCACCCTGTCCAGAAGGGTGCTGAAAGCAGTAACTGGCTTCTTAAGGCACAAAGAAGAGAACTGTGGTCCTGTCCCGAAATTCAATTCGGGGTTACAGGCCTTCATTAGACCAAACAGTGCTTCAATTCAGCTCTACAACTACTTCCTGAGCGTGGGCTACACGCAAGCCTTGTTGGGAAAATTGTCACGAAGTCCTCCAAGGCATAAGCCCCGAGATCGTGTGTCCTGGGAAAGTGAAGAGGCTCATGAAAGTCCCAAAGAGTTCTGCCACTTTGTGGGCCAGGGCTCCAGAGCATGGGGGCGGGGGGTGGCCGCAGGAGGCCTGAGTGGGCTGGTGACTCTCCCAGGACAGACTGCACTTCCTCTAGGGCAGACCAGCCCTTTGGTGAGGGGTAAAGAAGGTGAAGAATTCTGGAACAAACCAAGGACTAGGAAACAGGAGCCAAGCACCCTGCTGACCCTCTTCGGACCTATGCAGCCAGGGAGCTGAAATAAGTGGTCTCTTGGGTTCTTTCTTTTGGTCTCTAAAACTACATGCATCACAGGGATCTCTGGTCCTATCAACTTCCCGTGCGGCTAGAACACAACTCTCCCCAACTTATAAAGGGCCTCAGAGTATAGAACCATGACGTGGATGCAGCCCTCCTCCCCAACACTGAAAGGTGACAGCTCATGTCCGGCGGAAATGAATCCAGAAGTAGAGCCAAAAAGGTCATACTGAAGAATCAAAGATCCTTGCCAGGGCCCACTCAAAAAAGCACGGACTGCAGCCCTTTACCCTTCTGAGGTCTGGCGTGGTAATAACATTTAAAATAACCCCCGAGGGTCTTAAGGAACAGAATTGTTGCTGCTAAGCACTGACCAAGTGATAAGACTTTTGGGGCCCTGTTTGGGCTAGGTAGGGGTGACATCTCCATCTTCCAGGTGGCTTTTGTCCGAAATGCTCCAGGGAACCATCCAAGTTATTTAGAGAATCCATTTCCCCGGAACATGCCCTAATGTGGTCCTTCAGCCCTGCCTCCCCGGAGCCAGACAGGGCCCCTCGTGAGTCAGTCCCCATGAGTGAGTCAGTCTCGTTTGGCAAAAACCCCCCAGATTCTTGGCTTCGTTCACATGTGCTTGCCAGCGGGAGTATGCATGTGTCCCCGCTAGCTCCCTCCCAAGGCTTTACTACCATTTTTAATGATTTCAAATCACAGGAGAAATAAACATTTCTCTGTCAATTTTCTAAATTTAGGGAAGGGATTTGAAGAGACAGAATATTTACTGAATACCTGCTACGTGTCAAGCAGGTACTAGGTAAAATTTATACCTATAAATCTTCATTTCTTCCTCGCCATAACCTTGTGGGGGTAGGAATTATTAATTCCCCTTTAAGCAGTGGAGAAACCGAGCCTGCAAGCAGTCAAGTACGTTGCTCAAGGCCATGTAGCCGGTAGGCAAAAGCACCAGGACTCTCATCACCCGTTTTGAGGCAAAAGGACAGGGCGCAAGGAAGCAAATCGAGGTGATGGAATCCGGCTCTATCTGGTGCAAGCTCGTTTTCTCCAAAGAACATCCCTGTGCCATAAAGAAACCAAGTAGACACGGACAGATCAAGGTAACTCTGGAGATGGGAGTGCCTCAACTCCTCTGGTTGGGAGTAGACTCTTGGAAGCAGATCACAGATGTGCCAGCTAGGACACAGGAGGGGGCACGATCCGTGGCCCGGGACAGACGCGATGCTTGCTAGAGGACATCTCTAAACCACATTCCACATCTCACTATGTCCCCAAAATACCCCAAACCAAAGATGCAGGCCTGTCACCCAGAAAGGTACACCTAGCTAAAGAACCCAAGTCCCAAAGGAACTGCCAGGGTAATGAATGAATCTTCCGTATCCAGTGGGAAAAGGTGGTATCATCCCGAGGTGATTAGGCTGGCTTTCAATGTAACAGACAGGCAGCCTCCACCACCACTCAGCCACTCTGTCCCCCGAAAAGCCTTCCCACTTGCCCACAGCTGTGGACTGGTTGCAGAATGTGCTCTCTCGGCTCTGCTAGCAGGGTACTTCAAACTAATCTGGCTGCTTCTCTCCAGCTCATCCCCCTCCGAAAGGTGTAGAAGTCTCTTTCTCTCCTTCCCTCTGGGCCTCAAGGCTCACATTTGTAAAACAAAGGATGTCAAGAAAACCCAGCCTCCCAGCACCAGCTCTGGGAATGAGGTCAGTGGGCAGACAGGGCCCCACCCCACAAACAGAAAACAGTGACCCAAACCACCAATCCACATACTGTCTGGGACCCTTGGAACTGCTACCTTCTCCTTCACCACACCTTCTCCTCCTACTACTAATTAATGAATTCTTAAAATCCCAGAGGGACAGTCTCCTTCCTTCACTACTGGACAGATGTGACCTGTAGCCTTGCAGGTGTCCTAGGGAGCTTCCTCAGGGACCCTGCAGCTGGCTCCACGCTGAGCCTCTCCCATACCCAGCAGGTCTCCAGGGACTTGAAGCCCCACTCCACCTGGGCACAGAGGTCCTCACGGGGCACTGGCGGGGGGGAACACAACCTCTCTGCTTTCCCACTTGTCGGAGGAGGATGGCTGCTGAGCCTCCATCACAGGTGGTTATGAGGATCAAATGGGCAGCATGGGTGAAAGTGCCTGCCCTCTCCTCTCTGAGTACTAATCCATGAAAGAATTATAAACATTGCGCTCTGAGTCACTCCTTGACAGCACTCTCAGGAGGTTTTGGTAACTGGTGGCAGGAGGACTCAAACTTCCTACCTTTACAAAGATATTTCTCACTACCCATCTTCAAACCCTGTACTCTAGACCTAGGGGTCCCAGACAGTGGCCACTAGCCACTTGTGGCTACTGAGCTCTTGGAATGTGGCTAATGTGAATCAGGATGTGCTAGACATGGGACATACACACCAGACTTCGAAAACTTGGTGTGAAAAAAAGAAGGTAAAGTAGCTCATCAATATTTTTTATATTGGTTACATGTTCAAATGACAGGATTTTAGATATATGGGGCTAAATCAAATAGATCATTAAAATCTCAACCAATTAATAAATGTGAATTCCACCTGCTTCTTTTTACTTAATTTCAAAAAGTGGCTACTAGAAAATCTAAGATTACATGTGGCTCATGTTCTATTTCTATGGGACAGCATGACTTTAGGCAATCTCCATGTTCTGTCCTCTTCTTTGTCCTTCCTCCATCCTTAATGGGCCAAGCTTTCTTATTCTCCGAGTCCCACCCCAAATAAATAAACAAACAAATAAATTTAATTTAATTTTAAAAAGCTACCTCTTCCACAAGTCTTTGGGCTTTCTCCCCGAGGCTCTCATTCCTCTATATTTCCTAAGCACCATGGGATTGCAAGCTCCTTAAGAAGCAGGGTCTGTGCCTGACTAACTTTCGCTAATACACTTAGCACCCACAATGTACACAGCAGATGCTGACCCATTTGTTAACTGGATGAGTAAGTGAATGAAAGAAAGGCTGATTCAAAAGAAACTGATACAGATACTCTTGCAAATGAGACATCTTCTAAACATTTTGATTCTTCAGAATTGAGGAAGTCAACATCAAAACATTCATTTCTTTGGACAGGAATAAGACTTACTAATTTTTAAATTTTAAATCTTTGTTAAAAAAAAAAAAGAAAAAAGGTATCCAAATGTCCTCAGGAGTGAGGTGTACCAAAAAATAATAAATAAGTGAAACACCAACTGCTCCACCATACTCTGGGAAACATTGCTCTTGAAGACAAAATGGACTGGTAGGCTACCACCCTTTTCGTGGAGTTGTTCACCCATATGACAACTATTTACTTGGGGGGTGGGGAGGACCAAATATATCTTCTTTAATTGCAAGGAGGAGTGGTGGTGAGGAGAGAATCTCTGCTTCAGGTCGATGCAACCTTAGGGGGGAAAGCAAATATCCTAGCCCAAGTTTGGTACTTAATCCTCTCTGGAAACACCAGAGTCTTCTCTAAAGCTCCACATCTGGACTCCCAGGAGTCCCTGGTGCGTTCAGACCTTGGACAAAGCTCTTAGAAAGCAAATGCAAGACAAATTTCCCAAGAGGAAATTAAACTCATCTCAAGGGATGAGGCTTTTTCAGAACAAGACATTGGAATCAATTCTACCTCCTTTGCCTCCAGCAGCAACAGGCTCAAACTTTCCCAGGAAGCTCTTACCTAACAGCCATTTTGATGAAAAGATTTAAAAAATGGAGGCAAAGAAGAGCGTGTTTGGAGAAGCTGGCTGCTAACAGCCCAAGCCCACAGGAGCAAATCTCCTATTTTAGGAGCCCCTTTTCAGGACAACACCCCAAACACAAAGCATACAACTAAAAGCAAAAACCCATGGATTTTCCTTGGGTCACCATGACTGGAGTCTGCCTACTCCATGTTCAACGCGCTCTTCCTGCCCTCTGGAGTCCAACAGGGCTAAAGCCAGCTCAGGCGTAGGGATGCCTGGATGGACTCTAATCTCCCTCAAGACAGGTGGGACAATAATAGCATCTGCCATGCTCCTAACTCCATTTCTTCCTGTGCTTTTGCTTCACTTGCTATTCTTTTGGAACTTTCTAACATCCTTTGTGGCCAGAGGCCAAAGGAAAAGAAGCACCCAAGGCTGTCTACTTTGGAACCAAAATTAGTGGCGCCCACTCTGGCCCAAATCCCACTCGTGAAAATGCCTACAAAATGGGCATTTGGGCAGGCACAGTAAAAGCAGGCAGTGAAAGCACACATGTCCAAGTGGCTCTCCACCCGGATGGCCCTCATTAAAAAGCTGACACTTGATGATGACTAAGACTGAATGCAACAGATATTTCAAGAAGCTCGTCACTGATGCAGTACATAACCATCCCAGCTGGAGCCAGGCCCCAGCAACCTCCCCATCCCCAAACACCCTGTGCTCCTCTAGGGGTCAGCGGCAGCCCTGGAGCCTCTCCCAACCAACTGGAGGGAAATATGTAAACAAGTCATTAGAGAGGCAGGCTGTCAGGACAGACAGTGGGCAATGGCTCTCTCGGTCCCTGAAAGGAAGGGAGATGACCCAGGCTTGGGGGTAATTAGCTAGACCGAGACACGTCCCACGGGGCCCTGCTACTCAGCTTTTAAAGCCTCAGAGAGGAAACCGGGAGCCTGGGCCAACAGGGAAAATGGCCACTTTTTGCTAAACAGTCTCAAGGCTAAGGTTCTACAGGTTAGAGGGGATTCCAAAAAAAGCGCTGGTCCGGAGGTGCAAAGGGCAGGGCACATCTGCGGAGGAAACAGTCACCTTAATTACCATGTCTAGAGAAAGTGCGATTTCATTACAGCCTCCAAAACTACCGCCCAAAGGAGGAAACCAGAGAAGTGTTTTCAATTTGAAAGAGACGGAAAAGAGAGGGTGAGAGCGACCAACTCTCCCCACCCTCCTGCAACTTTGGACCATAGAGTGCTTGCCTACCTCAAAGGATATTACAAAAAAAAAAAAAACCCCCCAAACACAAAACCCACAAAACCCCTCAACAATCCAACGCCCGCTTTCAAACCTATAGCCGTTAAGAAGCAAAATGTCCCACTTTAGTTTCCAGGGGCTGCAGCCCACGTAAATCCTTTAACACGCACAGGGAGAGCCCCTGGCAGCAACAGCATCCGCCCCCCTCACATGCCCCCCGCAGCTGCGCCCCGGGTTCACTCCAGGGAGGGTGGAAAAGGGACGCGTGACGCCACCACCGGGCGGCCAGAGACCCGACGGCGGGCTCCGTACAGGGTCAGACGCTCGGGCTGCTCCAGCTACCACTGAAGGGACGGAAAAGGCAATGCTTTCGTTCCAGAAACTTCCGTCAGGGCCAGTTCTGGGTCAAACCCATGGCCAAAGAGGTCACCTCCAGCAGATGACCCGTTCGCAAGCGCCACCCCCCTAAAACCGTGGCCCCATCTCCTACCATGCCTTTTTCCGGCACAATCTAGAAAGCACCGCCACCATCAGATCCTAAATAACTTGGGATCCAGGGTAACTTTCTTTTCTCCCCAAATCCCAACGCCTCATCTCCAAGTCTCGGAAAATGTGAAAGAGGGAGGTGGGAAGGACAAGTTGAAGAATCCCAGTTTTAATTTGGGTGAGGGGGAAGGGAGGGAAAGGGATGTTAATGTGGCTGCGGTGTGGGGTGAAACGGAACCAGATGCGGCTGCTACATCTGGAAAATGGGGGAAAAAAGTGTTGGGGGAGAAAGACACCGCAGTAATTTTTTTGGTGGGCCAACAGCTTCTGGGCCCAGAAAGGAGAAGCAAGCCTCACCACCGCCACCCCCTCCACCCCCGCCCGAAGGTGTCTGGCTCCCTTCGTGTTAAATGAACTCCATCCACAATGTCAATAAATTCCTCTGCAAACGAGAGTTCCTCTGTTCCCAACCCCAAACATAACGGGAGGCGGGAGCGGGGTGGGCAGAGGGTCTGAGCCAGAGAAGCAACATGCAGCGCTGCCGAGTGAACCGCACCGGGCAAAACCCTCATCCCTTCCCCCACCTCCTAGAACCAGATTGGAACTGAACGTTCCCCTCCCTCCGACCCCATAATGGGGCTTAACATCACCCGCTGGGCGCCCTCCCTTCCACAAACTTCCGACCCTTTCGGAGATCGACTAAGTAGAAGATAACCCCCTTAGGAAAAGGGAATTCCTTTCTCGCTCTCCTGTATAGCAGATTCGGCCATTTGGTGACGACACCTCCTTAAAACCTATTCCAGGAGAAGCTAACCTACCCCTTCACTGCCTTCCCTCTTCATGCCCCTATCCACCCACCCCAACCTCGACCCCAGACTTTCCCGGAGGGGGAAAAGGTCTTAGAAATACCCCGGGTTCTCAAAGCTACCTGCTGAATTGAGGTGAGTCCCCACTAGCGGACTAAAAAGAGATGGACTGGAACGCAACACACACACACACACACACACACACACACACACACCCAACCCCATCTCGCTGCCCACTCCCCCCTCCCTCCCCAGTCCGAGGAAACCGAGGGCCGCCGCCGCCTTCGCCCCGGCCCTATCCCTCCCAGGACTCACCGCGGAGCCGCCGCCTCGCCAGCTCCCCGGCGCGAGTTGGCGGAAAAGTTGGGCGGCAGGAGGAGCGGCGGGACGAGCGCGGGGAGGGGGCGCAGAAGGCGACGCGAGCGGGGAGCTGGGAGGGGAGACAAAAGGGGGGCGCAAAGCGCTGGGGAGGGAATCGGGAGGTGGAGGGGGGCGGGTAACGAGTGGAAGGAGGCGCCGGACCCGACTGGGCTGCGGCGGGGGAAGCACGCAGCCGGGAGGCTCCGGCGCCGGGGGCCGCTCGGGACGCCAAGCCCGCCCCGGATCTGCGGGCGCCGCGGCTCTTACCTCACTCGGCGCTGCGGTTCCGCCTCTGGAGAGTCCGCCGTGGCGTGTGCGGGCGGGCGGGCGCCCGCGTCCCCAGCTCCGGCCCGCCGCCCCCGGGCTCCGCTGGGGTCCTGGCGGGGCCGCGAGAGCCCCGCGGCCGGCGCTCGACTCCCGGTGGCGCTCGGTGCTCAGCGCCTCCAGCCCGGGCGGGAACAATGGAGCCGAAGCTGGTGCCCCGGAGGCGGGGCGGGGGGGGGGAGGGCTCCCGTCCGCCTCCCGGGGTCTCCAGACCCTGTGGCCCCCCTCTCCGGAACCGGGCGGCGGCGCCTCACGCTTCTCGCAGACCGGGCTCCATGGCCCTGCGGGGACCCCGGCGCCACGGCGTGCCCGACTGCAGCACTAGGACGGTGCGCCCTGCGGGGCGCTCCTCGGACCGGCGAAAAGTCCTCGGTCTCCGCGGCTTTTCCAGCTGCGGCGCGCGCTCGCGGCCGGGGAAGGCGAGGTCGCCGCAATGCGCTAAGCGGAGTCTCGGTCCAGTCGGGACGTTGCCGCCCAGCTGCGGGCACAGCCCGGGCTCCTCCGCGCCCTGCGGCTGGACCAGAGTTCGGGCTCCGTCTCGCCGCCGCCCGCTGCCCCGGCCGCCGCACCAGTACCCGCAGGAGCGCTCCGAGCGCTGTGCGCCGGCGAGGCGCGAGGGCTCGCTCTCTCACTCGCACCCGCGCTAGTCCCACCCCCTCCTCCTCCCCCTGCTGCTGCCTGCTGGGCCTTGTAGTTCCCGGCCGCGGCCCCCGAGAAGGGGGAGCGGGCCGAGCGGCGCGGCGCTCTGCCGCTGCTTTCCTGCAGTCTGGTCTCCCTGGGCGCGCGTGCCCCTGCATCTGAGCCCCGCCAGGAGGGCGCCCGAATTTCAGGCGGTGGACACATGAGCGGTTTGGGGGGTGAGGTGGGGAGACGCTGTCGTCCCGAGTTTGTACGTGCTAGCACCGGCCTTGGAGTTGCACTGACTGTGTGCCTTGGAGAAATGATTCTTCTCGCTTTAAGTCTGTTTTCAGGAGGATAATAGTGCTTTTCATATAAAGTTGAGGATGAAGGGAGGGCCTGCCACATAGTTAACACTCAATGAATACAAGCTGTTTTTATTCATGAGACGGTCTACCCCCTCTTCAGATCCTTCCCTTGCATCTCACGGTTCCCCAGCTGCAGAGTTTAGGTTTTGTGGTCTATGGGAAGCGGGGCCCTGTGAATTCGGCAGCACCATTCTGGGCCTCCAGAAGTCTTCAACCTGCAGTGAATTTTAGGAAGCAAAAGAGTGAGTGGTGGGAGTTGGGCATGTTGTCGGTTTGGAAATTAATCAGAACCCACCAGAGAGCACCCGAGGAAAAGGTTCGGTGAAACCTGAGGAAAAGTGGCTAAAATGCCCTTTCCTCTGGATCCTGCCACTATACTCTAGTGGCTCCCTAATCCAAATGCACATGAGTCCTCTGGGGAACTTGTAAAAAATACAAATTCTTGGACCTGTGCAGACCTAAGGTATCAGGCTGTGCCAGGACCGAGCCAAGAGTCTATTTTTTCTGAGGCTCCCAGGGTGCCAGGTTGGCACCATTGGTAGGGTATGAAAGATACCTCCATTCTGGTCCCTTACTTATGAACTGTTTGATTTTGGACAAGTCATACATCTGAAAAAAATCAAGATTTTTTTTTTTAACCTATCCCCCCCCCCCCCCCCCGTTGAGACTCCCTCAAAGGATTGTCAATAAAATAATGGATGTCAGTGCACTAAAGTATTACACAAATAGAAGTCACTATGGAGGGGCCTCTGGGTGGCTTAGTTGGTTAAGCATCTGACTTCCGGCTCACGGTCAATCTCAGGGTTCTGAGATGGAGCCCCAGGTCAGGCTCTGTGGTCAGTGGGGAGTCTGGGATTCTCTCCCTCTGCCCGCCCCCCTTGTGCTCTCTCTCTCACAAATAAGCAAATAAAATCTTTTGTAAAAAGTCACTATGTAAGTGAAGGTAGGGCCTATACCTCATCTACACCCCACAAACCCCTCAAGCTTGTGGAAGCTGGAATACTGAATGAGATTAGCCTCCCCTCTCAAATTTAAGGAAATGGTCTAAGTTATTTCTCTATTTGACCAGCAAGTGAAAGAATAGTGACCATCACAGTGTCATTCACATAGTAGGAGCTCAATAGCTGTTTATTGACTGAGCAGAATAAATACTCAATAAATGTTTGTTGAATGGCTGAGTAAATTAAAAACTAAATAAAAAGCAGGAAGTCACGTATTTGCAGAATATATGAACTTCAGCCATGGTTATAGGGTTATTCCCCCTACAAGCCTAACCCCCTCATCTTTAAACCTTACAGCTCCTGATCAGGATATGTTTATCCTCCCATATAAGCTGCTTCCTCATTGGGCCTTCTTCATTTTTTCTAAGTAGGTTTCATGTCCAGTGTGGAGCCCAAATGGGGGTCTTGAACTCACGACCCTGAGATTAAGACCTGAGCTGAGATCAAGAGTCTGATGCTTAACCAACTGAGCCACCCAGGCACTCCACGCCTTCCTCATTTCATTCCAGACATGTAAGAAGGCCAAACTCATGCACTTCTCCCTTAAAGAGGCCTTTCCTGCCACTCCCAGCCCTGACAGTCGCTGGAACTCTTCCAACCTTCTGGTCTATCCCATTGATCTGATACTTAACTTTGTTAGTCATCATTTTTTTTTTTTTTTAAATTCTTTCTCTCTAATTAGTTTCCAGACTATACCAGGGCAAGGACCCCATCTCTGTGACTAGCTCAGGACACTGCTCAGGAGGTGTTTCGTATATATTTGTTGGTGGTGGGTTTGATGAGAGTAGCAAACCCGGGTTACCAAAGGAGAAATACAATTGGAGGGAACAGAACTGGGAAGTCAAGCCATGGAGAATCCAGTGTTTATGTTAACATCCAACGACTATTTTTCCCACTCTATTACTGAAAGGGAATATATCCACCTTCCTCTCTCTGAGTCTTCTAAACAGGGGTTTTTCAATCCAGCGCTTTTATTCTTTGGATTTGGGAGCATTTTAGGAGTATCTTGAACCCAAAAGAGGAGACTGAAGGATGTGTCCTTGATTGAAACAGAAAGAGAATGATCTAAATGCCTGTCTGCTGCTGACCAAATTTCTCTATAGGTTTAGCAAGAAACCAAAATGAAAGCAAGCGGCCAACTTGATAGTTCTCCTTCCTCCAGTTCTCAAGGAAACAGCCAAAGAAAGCAGAATGGACAAGGCGAGAAACCCAGAAAACGAATGGGCCATCCAGACCATGGACATGGCTCCAGAAAAATTGAGAGCTGGCTGCTTTCATCCTTCCAGTCCAACTCCCCTTCCGTGCTGCTCTCCCTGCA
>NC_138370.1:29256677-29355285 GCF_054177405.1 Leptonychotes weddellii
GATAACAAAGAGCTGGGAGGGTCAGGGAGGATTTGTAGGCCCCTTGCCCGGGCAGCTAGATGTCTGAGGAGGAGACAAAGGCCCTCATGCTCGAGGACCTGATAACCAGTTGGGGGCCTGTTGCCTCCTGGATCTGTGGGAGGAGGGAAACGGTGCTGAATGAAGTGGAGGGAAACGGAGCTCTCCCCAAAGCCCCATCGGTTCTCTTTGTTTTGGAACACTGCAGAAAATCCCTTCCTTCTTCCTCCAGCTCCTTGTGGCCTCAGAGTTCTTCCGCTGGCAAGGGAACTCCTCTTCTCTCCCCAGCTCTCCCCTGCTCCATTCGAGAGAGTTTCGTTATCTTAGGGCTCAGCTGTTTCCACCAGGGATGAGCACCCCGGCTACACTGGGCTGGTGCTGCTGAGCTAACACCTCCCTGTTACAGAAGAAGTTAGGGGAGGCAGGCAACATCTATAGTGGGTGGAGGCTGGGCCAGAGAGCTGCTCTAGCCGGCTTTGGGAGTCCCTCAGACTGGAGGGAGCCAGCAGCGGCTCAGCTCCCAGGACTGGATGCAGGATGGGATCAGGAGGAGCGAAGAACCGTCTGGGTTTCTGCCTACAAAGTGGATGTTCACAGGTCCCTGGGAGCAGGTGGGCGGCCAAGCCTTTTGCCCCAGGCCCCTGGAGTTAGGGAGCAGCCATCAGTTACCATCTGGCTGCCATTTGGTGACCCCTGGCTGTTCTCAGCACAGCTTCAGCATATCAGGGAAGGGAGGGTCTTGTTTGGCTTGGTGTTTTTGTAAATAACATTTCACTCTCTCCTACCAACTGGGAGTGGGAAAGGGAATTTGCAGTAATGGTGGCTCAGCTTGCCTGGCCCTAATGCAACATTTATTCACTGAGCACTGGGGTGGGGAGGGGCATGGCTTATGTGTCAGGCCCTGTGCTAGGCACAGTGCATCCCAAGATGAGAGATGGGGGCACAGTCTCAGGGAGCACCCAGTCTTGTGGTGGAGACCTGACATTACAAGAAGTGCCATACCAGGGGTGCCTACAGGGTGTTTGGGAAGGAGAGATCAGGAAAGGAGACTGAGAACTCAGGGGACGTGATGCCTGAATCTTGAAAGATGACAAACAGCATCTGAAAATACACAAACTCATCTGGGATAATTGAGGAAGGTAAGACTGGGAGAGTTTCGTTATCTTAGGGCTCAGCTGTTTCCACCAGGGATGAGCACCCCCGCTACATGGAGAGTACATGCAGAGGCGTTGAAGCTTCTATATTATCTTGCCCTGGAGGGATGAACTTGGCCTCTGGGATCAAATAGGTCTGGGTTTTGGTCCCAATTCTGCCACTTCTTTCTGGCTGTGTGATCTTGGGCAAGTTCCTTACCTCCATTCTGTTTCCTCAGCGGTGTAATGAGTATAATGAAGAATAGCACCTGTTCTTCGCAGAACTGTTGAAAGGATGAAACGAGATAATGCGTGTAGTGCACTTGGCACAGTGCCTGGCACATAGTATGTGCTCAATAAATGGGAGCCACTGGGGCTATAATTGAGCTCCAGAGCTTTCCTGTGGCTTAAGACACCTCTCTTGGAGCCCATTTTCCAGGTATCTTTGTGGTGTTACTACTACCCTCAGATTCTCTGTCCCCCAAGACCGACTGCAAAAAAGGATATACTTTCCCCCCCTAATCTTCCCCTTCCTTGCTGACCTCATAAGATAAGCAGCCCCTTTTGCTGTAGGTTTTACTGTGAAACAGGAAGAGAACAGCAAGAACACATACGTAAAATCTAACCAAACTTATAAAACCTCAGCGATCCTAAGAGCATTGGTCTCTTGTCTAGCTCTCAGACTCCCTTCAGAATGCTCACTAAGAACCAGCTGGCCTTTTGTCCTCTGCTTTTCTTCTGAGCTCCCTAAAATCTTCCCTCTTTCTGACTCCAACTTACAAACCCTCTTCCAGTAAAAGCCGCTCATCCAAAGCACTGTGCTGGGGGACCCGAGAGGTGACGGGTGGGCAGTAGCAGAACAGTGGACAATTTGCATTTCTGAGGACTCCCCAGGAGTAAGAGGACCCGGTTCCTCAGGCTTCTGCCCTGCCTAGGGACAAAGATCAAAGTTGCAGGGTTAGACAGGGATATTTGAGGATTCAACTTTGAAGTGGATTCCATCCAAGGATATGCTAACAAAGTTGCAGATGACTTCTCCTGGGTTGTTAAGAACTTTTGGTGATATTGGAATGGGTGGGGTCAGAGAGGAAGAGAATTTAAAAATAGACCGTGTTCCCCCAGATAGGTTAAAAAAGATAGATATGCATTTTAAAAGACTAGAAGATAAAGGTGTTGTGAGGGTGTGGGAAAAACAAGCAGCACTGTTGGTAGGAGTGCTGATTGATAGCCTCTTTGGGGGTCATTTGATAATGTTTATCAACATTTAATCAGTATATGTTTTACATACTCTTTGAGGCGGTAATTCTTCTGGGAATTGAGTAGATAGATGTCCTTGCATATGTATACAAAGACTATATATGTATGATATATATATATATCATACATAAAAAGATAATCTTTGCAGTATTATTTGTGATTACAAAATACTGAAAACAATGTACATGTCCACCATGTGACTGTTCCATAAGGGACTTGGTAAAATAAATCAAATGCAAAATTGCACATCTGTTAAAAGGAATAAGATGAAAAAAAAAAGGAAAGATGGATTTATATGTACTTATATGGTGGGGAAAGAGCAAGAAGCTCTGTATTGTGTATATGAGAGATCACTTACCGGGCACCTGGCTGGCTCAGTCGGTAGAGCTTGCAACTCTTGACCTCAGGGTTGTGAGTCCAAGCCCCATGTTGAGTGTGGAGCCTACTTAAAATTAAAAAATAAAATATATTTCTTAAAAAAGAGATCACTTGTGGAAAAAAACATGGGCACACACATGCACTTCCATATGCAGACACTTACACACATATATGCTTATCTATATGTAGATTACATAGAAGGAAACACACACATACACAGCTGGTGAACTGAATGACTAGGAGTTCAAGGGGTAGGAAGTGGACTTTTAGACTAAGCCCTTTGGCACTATTTAAAAATTTCATCATGTACCTAGACTTTTCCTCTCTAACTGAATTTCATTATTCTGTTTTAAACAAAGCAAAGGTCTATTAATTAAACTGTTAATAGTGGTTTTCATAGGGCGCCCGGGTGGCTCGGTCGGTTAGGCGTCTGCCTTCAGGGTCCTGGGATCAAGATCCTCATCGGGCTCCCGGCTTAGCAGGCAGTCTGCTTCTCCCTCTCCCTCTGCCCCTCTCCCTGCTTGTGTGCTCTCTCTCTCTCTCAAATAAATAAAATCTTAAAAAAAAAGGAAAAAAAGTAGTGGTTTTCCTTGGGATGTGATTACAGGAGGCTTACACTTTTTTACATAACTTTGTATCATTTGAATTTTTCGCAAAGAGCATGTTCACAGAGTTATCTGTATCGCTGAGCAGGTCGTGTTCTGGGTGTGAGTAGCTCAGGGGCTAGTATTCCGTGTGCTACTGCAGACTTACATCTGCCCAAAGGAAGTGGTACCTTCTTCCAACTTGCTCAAAGGCATCCTGGTCCTGACCATGTACTACTATGATCAGCAGAATAACAACAACGTATTTAGAACAAGCAAACATACAGTGAGTGATATAATTTTATCTTTGGGCGAAAAGAGAGATCATGGAGAACTGCTCTGCTAGGTGCAAGTCCACTTGGACAACAGCTTTTTTTTTTTTTTTTTAAATATTTATTTAGTTATTTGAGAGAGAGAGAGAGCAAGTGCCGGGGGGTAGGGGCAGAGGGAGAGGGAGAGAGGGTCCCGAGCAGATTCTGTGCTGAGCATGGAACCCAACGTGGGGCTCAGTCTCACAACCCTGAGATCACGACCTGAGCAGAAACCAAGATTTGGATCAGGGTCCTGCATCGAGCCCTGCGTCAGGCTTCCTGCTCAGTGGGGAGTCCGCTTCTCTGTCTCCCTCTGCCCCTCTCCCCTGCTCGTGCTCTCTCTCTCAAATGAATAAATAAGATCTTTAAAAAAAATTATTTTTCTTTTGTCTTTCTTTTTTTTTTAAAGTAATCTCTACACCCAAGGTGGGGCTCAAACTAATGTCCCCATGATCGAGTCATATGCTCTACTGACTGAGCCAGCCAGGCGCCCCCCCATTTGGACAATATTTAAGCGGCCACTCTCGGGCCTTCACAAGACAGAGAGGGAGACAAACCATAAGAGACTCTTAACTCTAGGGAACAAACTGAGGTGAGGTGGGTGGGGGGGATGGGATAACTGGATGATGGGCATTAAGGAGGGCACTTGATGGAATGAGCACTGGGTGTTATATTCAACTGGTGAATCACTAAATTCTACCTCTGAAACTAATAATACACTATATGTTAATTAAATTGAATTTAAAAAAAAATAAATAAATAAAACAAAGAATTGCGAAGGCCGGGAAAAAAAAGATATCCCTATTCCTCACTCATAGTGGCCACAAGCCCAGCCACCCTGCAGAACGGCCCCTCATTTAAGGAGAGAGAGAGACAACATGGAAGCTGA
The DNA here is from genome assembly GCF_054177405.1 of Leptonychotes weddellii. Classification (NCBI taxonomy): domain Eukaryota; kingdom Metazoa; phylum Chordata; class Mammalia; order Carnivora; family Phocidae; genus Leptonychotes; species Leptonychotes weddellii. The sequence goes on from NC_138370.1 coordinate 29,261,248, forward strand.
TCTTCAGAAACCTCAGATGATTGGATAATGCTTTGGGTTCAGGAAGGGCTGGTGATTCCTCTGACCATTAGTCTTTCTGAAACCTGCTTTCCTCCATGCCAGCCAATGCAGAGCCCATGCAAGACACCTGTGTGAGGCCCACGTGAGTCAGGAGCCCAGCCCTCTCCCATAATGCCCTGCAGCCCATATGTGGCTTTGGGCAGCAGCTGAAGCGGGGTGGTCAATAGGCATTTCCTTGCTAAGTCATGTGGGGTGGATTTCTTTTTCTTTTTCTTTTTTTAGGTTTTATTTTTAAGTAACTTCACCAATGTGGGGCTCAAACCCACAACCCCAAGATCAAGAGTAGTATGCTCCATTGACTGAGCCAGCCAGGTGTCCCATTTGGGGTGGATTTCTGAGGTCTATCTAAAAAGCAATTTGGATAGGTGCTGGGTCCTCTTAAGTCCTTCCAGGAAGTTTCTTACTCAGGCTAGAGAGAGGCTAATAATTCACTGTTGTGTTTCTAAAGCCACTTGTTTGACTCCGATAGGTTTCTAAACATGTGAGCTTATTTTCTTTTTTTTTTAAAGATTTTATTTATTTATTTGACAGAGAGAGACACAGCGAGAGAGGGAACACAAGCAGGGGGAGTGGGAGAGGGAGAAGCAGGCTCCCCGCAGAGCAGGGAGCCCGATGCGGGACTCGATCCCAGGACCCTGGGATCATGACCTGAGCTGAAAGCAGTCGCTTAACCAACTGAGCCACCCAGGCGCCCGTGAGCTTATTTTCTAAGAAGCATATAGAAAATACAATTAGCTGTGTTAGATTTGACCTCTCTGCTGGAGGCTTTTTTTTTTTTTTTAATGTTTTGTTTTTAGGTTACAATAGCTAATATTTAATGAATGTTTGCTGTGAGCAGGCACCTTGCTTTTACACAGCTCATCTCATTTAAACCTCACAACAATGAGGTAGACACAATTGTTAGGTCCCATTTCAAGGTGAGCAAACTGAGGCTTAGAGAGAGTCAATAGACCCACGAGTGGTCAGGTAAGGAAGCAAGTCTGCAAATCCAGACAATCTGATTCTAGAGCCTTCATTGCCGGCTATTTCACTTTGGGAGAAGAGGCTGTTCTTGATTAACAGTGTCTCCAGAAGGGGAATTTAAAACCGCTCTTCCTTTAAAACTTCAATCATAAAAAAAAAAAAATCTTTAAACCACACCAAACAGAATTGTAACAGTTTGAGCATGTGTTTTAAAGAGAATTTGTTACTAATCTGCTTGATTCAATAGGGGTGCCATTTTTCTAAAACAGTTCGGCCTTGTAGGATGTTGTGACTGTGTGTGTGTGTGTGTGTGTGTGTGTGTGTGTTTAAGGAGGGGGTGGTAGGAAAAAAGAGCTGCAATCTGACACCTGTGGGCCCAAGTCTCAGTGTCACTTGGGGATGTCACTAGGTTTCAGAATCACTCTGCTCAAGTTCAACTGGTCCTGTGGAGGTGTTGTGCAGGAATTAGGAGTTGAGGCTGAAGCAGGGGCTAGTGAAAAACATGGAAGACATTTTTAAGGAGACTCAACTCAGCCAGTGCTGAGACTGTATTTTAAGTAACCATATCTCTGTTATGAATAGGCCCACAGAGAATTAAGATGGAAAAACTCTTTCACATCAAATGTGCTTTCTGCTAGGTATGTTTCAAGTTTATTTTTCATTTTCATCTTTTTCCATACCCCCCACCCCTGCCCACTTAAAATTCCATCTCCTTCTGCCTTTCAAAGTTTTGAGGAGCAAGGGGCAGTATTCTGATGAGAGGAATGGCTTGATTTTTTACTTCGCTGCCAGCTTAGCCTTACCAAGAAACTTGTTTGGCTGGGGCGTTCCCTCACCTCTATAAAAGGTCTCAGAAGTACCCCCCGGCCCCTGCCTCCTACTTTTCCAGGAGTCTAATTCCGGTCCTTGGCTGTCCAAGTAGAACTGTGCTTCATACTATGACTCCAAACGAAGGTTTTCAATGCAGTAAGCAGGGGGCACCTGGGTGGCTCAGTCAGTTAGGGGTCCGACTCTTGATCTCAGTTCAGGTCTTGATCTCAAGGTCCTGAGTTCAAGCTCTGCCTACTTAAAAAAATAAGTGCAGGAAGCATGATTAAAACAACCAGAGCGAGGGGCACCTGGGTGGCTCAGTCATTAGGGGTCTGCCTTTGGCTCAGGTCGTGATCCCAGGTGGGATCGAGCCCCACATCGGGCTCCCTGCTCAGCAGGAAGCCTGCTTCTCCCTTTCCCACTCCCCCTGCTTGTGTTCCCTCTCTCTCTGTGTCTCTCTCTGTCAAATAAATAAATAAAATCTTTTAAAAAAAAACTTAAAAAAAAGAGAGAATGTTTGTTGTGGCAAAAAGTTGAATATTGGGGGGCAGGGAGGAAGAGAACAATTCAGGAAGACAAGGGCTCAGCTCCTACTTTGTGTCCCTGTCTGTCACTAAGCCTGTCCCTCCACAGCAGCACCCTGGCCGTCAGCACTGGGGCTACAAAGTCCTCTCCTGCCGGCTTAGGGGAGACTCGGACAGACTCGCTGATGTGGCCTCAGGTCTGACTTCTTCCTTCCTGCTTTTATGTTGATGCTCTGGGAAGGGAGCCAGGACATTTGACAGTGTTTGTTTCTGCAGATTCTCCTCCACAACCTTCTCTGCCTTCCAGATCAGATGATCGCGTATTGGTGGCAGCAAGAACCAGAGTATGGATGACAGATAAGGAATTGCTGGGAACCCATGGGGACCACAAATGCATACCCGACTTTGTCCGGATGGTGGGTTGTGTTGCCCCTGGCCCTGATTGAAGGCACTTTGTCCAGGGACTGCTGAGCAGTCATGCCCTCTGCCTGCCCTCCTTTTCCTGTTTCTGCTTCAGGTGGCCTTTTATTTCAGCTCTAAAGCCTGTTGGAGGATCTAAATGAGACTTTCTCTAGCCTTGATAAAAAATACAGAATAAGCAGAGACCTCCTTAGCCTTTTGCTTCAGTGACTTTCCAGTATTTCCTTGGGGCTAGGTAAGCATTGGTCTGTCCAGCCGGTGAATTTTTCCTTTTGTCACCTTGGCAAGGTTAGCAGCCTCTCTGGGCCTCAACTTCCTCAACTGTAAAATGGATGTATAGCGTTGTGAGGACGTAAAAACCAATCCATCTAAAGCCCTGTGCTTGGCGCCCGACGCACAGTAGGTGCTCAGTCAATGTGGACTGTCTTTACCTGAGTTACTGTACAGTGTGCCGGGAGTCACCAAGGGGCAAGAAGGCCTGAACAATGCTCTAGCTTAAAATTCAGGCATTTGGGAGGTGCATAGCAGGCTTGCAACCCCACTGAGCAATTCTAAGGCTATCACTCAGGTTTAACCCAGTTTGGGTTTAAAGATGCGGGGCTTGGGGGTGGGTGGGTGGTTCCTGCTTCCTTTACCCTCCTTATGCTCACTTGCCACCATTGATGGTCATCATCTGCCCCCATACCCACTCAGCATTTCATCCTGAAATACACTCACTGCACCCAGGCAGGTTTATGAAGACAGATATCAAAGAAAGTGATTGAGGCAGAGAAAAAATGGTGAGCAATCAGGGGTAGTGAAACAGATTGGTGATTCTCAAATTCCTTTTTCTCAATAAACTCCTTGGCAGTCTCTCTCTCTCTCTCTGGCTTCAGATTGTCCTCTTTGTGCCTCACAGCCAGGTTTTAAACGAATGATGTAAAGCTAAAGATTTATGGAGTGTCCACAATGCTCCTGCCCTCTCCCTCACCTCTCTCCTCCCGGACAGAACCTGCTGCTCGTCTCCTTTCAGAAGACCCCTTTCAGTCCCTCCTCAACTGCATTATCCTTCTCTAGGGAATCTACTAGTGAACTAAGGAAGACCCTCAGTATTTCCTGACCACGTTTTGTAAAACACAGAGCCCCATAATCCCCATTCATCAGGGCTGATTTTTTCCACAGCTCTGGTTCCTAAGAGGTGGGGTGGGGGTGGGGAGTGCAGGCTAAGGGGTGAATGGTGAAGAAAAGGCAGAGGTGGCAGAGGCTGACCCTCCCCAGCAGTGGGGCTTCTTACAGACCCATTGGCAGCCCCAAGCTGGCCAGCCAGGCTGTAGGTGCCCTCCCCTAGGAGATACCCTAAATGGGACCTCATGCCCATGGCTGAGTCAGACATGACAGCACATGGCCCCTTTTGCTGCAAATCGAGGAAGTGAGAGCAGGAGAGTAAATGTACCCCTCTGTGCAACTTCTGGATCAGACCTCTCCAATTCTTAATGGCAGAGAAAAGCCATCTTGCTGGTGCCTGGGAACTTTAAAATAACTTGGGGGGACCAGCAGTACTTATAATGAACTTACATTATAGGTGTTTTTTATTTTCAATCACTAAAGCTCACTGACTCTCCTACACTCCCAGCTGCAGGGAAAGCATGCTTTAAGAGCAGTCTCCTTGGGGTTTGGGGTGGTAGGGAAGGGGGATGGGGTGCGTGCCTGGAGGAATAGCTGTTCAGCTATGAGATCTAGGAGTAGGGTGGCCACATGTCATAGGGAAGGGTGATTTTGTGTCTAAGAAGGTGTGATAGAAAGGACGGAGTTCCGAGGGGTGCAGAGAAGGAAGGAGTCCAAAGGGAACAGGAGAATTGAAGTAGTTAAAAGATAAAGATGACAAGGAAGAAACGAAGAGAGGGCCGTGGAGTGCCTGGGTGGCTCAGCCAGTTAAGCGTCTGCCTTCAGCTCAGGTCATGATCCCAGGGTCTTAGGATCGAGTCCCGCATCGAGCTCCCTGCTCAGCGGGGAGCCTACTTCTCTCTCTCTCACTCACTTGCTCTCTCTCAAATTAATAAAATAAAATAAAATAAATAATACTATTTAAAAAAAAAAAGGAAGAGAGGGACAAGAAATGCAGGAGGAGAATGAGAGAGGACGTTGCTGCCCAGACACTGCTGAGAAGAGAGAGACCCATTCAGGGAGCCTCTGCCACTTGGCCATTGTGGGATTCCAGAAGGGACTCATTAGGGCCTGTCACATGGGCTGCATTGTCTCCAGACAACAGTTCCGCCAGACGATCCCAGCACGGTCTGTGTAGCCAGGGCATCTGTCCGTCTGCTGGGCTCAGGCTCCTGGGGCTGTGGGGGGAGCTGCTCCCCGAATTGTCTGTTACCGAATGGCAGCCCCAGAGCAGAGCAGCCCCCTTGCCCCTGGCTGATGGGACGCTAAATTCCAGAGCCTGTCGCCTCCTTGGGGTGGTGGGTCTATTAAAACTGTGCACGTAGAACTGATTTCATTTGTGTAGACCCTAGAATCTCTGGACCTCAGAGTATAGAAATTAAATCAGGGGCCTATCAATGGAAAGCCTTTCTGTACACTTGCAGCAACAGGTGTCCAAGATGAGCAAGACACAGCTCTTCCCCTGAGTGACTTACTGCTTCCAGTGGAGGAGAGGAGTCATCTCTCAAATTGCTGCCTCCAGCACCCCACCAGGACCCACCACAGTGACAGAGCCTCCAGGGGAAGCTTCCTTTGCGCCTCAGGAGACAAGGAGAAATTGGTGGCTAAAGGAGAATGAGATCTTGCAGTCCATGTGTCAGGGATCACCGGCTCAGAGAGTGTCCGGCACACTCTCAAGCATCGCTAAGCTTTAGGCTGTGGACACCATCAAGCATGGGTCAAAGGGAGGGTAGGTAATTTGCCCAGTTGGGGTTCTAATCGCGGACTCTTAGAAGCTAGGAAGCTCCTCTGGGGTCACCTATGAGTTCCCAAATTCTGGAATTGGTTTCCCTCAGTGATGAAGCTCTCAACAATCTGCAATGAAATAAGAACAGTAAGATCATGGAGTGGGTTTTTCTGTATTTCTCTAAAGGACTCTCCTTAGTATTCTCAGATTGTGTCTCTACACCTTTTTTAGTACTGAAATGTGCTTTCTTTTTAAGGTGAGAGTAGATGGTGATGTTTAAAAAATATTCTTATTGGGTAATATAGAGTTTTAGTCAACTTTGAGTCAACTGGACTCATCCAAAGTTTTAAGACTCATTTGCTCAGATCCAACCCCTTCCTCAGGTCGGTAAGAAAACGGAGGTCCCGGGCACCTGGGTGGCTCAGTCGGTTAAGCGACTGCCTTCGGCTCAGGTCATGATCCTGGAGTCCCGGGATCGAGTCCCACATCAGGCTCCCTGCTGAGCAGGGAGTCTGCTTCTCCCTCTGACCCTCCCCCCTCTCATGTGCTCTCTCTCATTCTCTCTCTCGAATAAATAAATAAAATCTTAAAAAAAAAAAAAAGAAAAGAAAACAGAGGTCCTACAAGCTCAAAGGACTTCTCCAAGGTCATGTGGCAGGTAAGCAGCCTCTGCCCTGCTGGGCCTGTTTTCCTCATGTTCCCCACTGTAGGGATTTTGTGCAAAAGGGCCCATGGCACGCGGGAGGAACGCTGCGTGGTCCCTGGAAGTGCCATGGCCTCCTTCCGGCAAATCTCCCCCTCTCTCTTTGGGTCTGGTACGGGGAGCCCAGTCCTTCTCTTCTAACCCGCTGCCACAGACCCTGGCTCCCCGCATAGGCTCCTTTGCAGTGTGCACCTTGCCTCCCCTTACAAACAGGACAGCCACCTGGCACTCCCCTTCATGACCACTGAGAGCTGGCCTCCTCCACAAAGTCACCCCTGAGAAGGAGAAACGAAACTTGAACTCAGCAGTGCTCCCAGGTCCGACCTGCATTAGATGTGCTTTGTGCCATGCTCACTGGCTCATAAATTCTGTATTTATGTGGCTTAGCTTTGTGCTCACCTGATCTAAATTAAACTTCCTGAGGGGAAAAAACGTTTCTTCTCTTTGTTCTAGCTTTCCACCCCCTTGGGCCTATTATCTCTAACAATGCAATGCGCTCTGTTCTGAATTCTGTAAAGGTTAGATGGATTGAAGAGTATGGCAGACTGGAACAGGTAGGAGGGAAGTGGATGGTGGAGGGAAGGATGCTTGAAGCAAAGCTGGAGGTGAAAGAGGAAACCCTACTCCTAGCAACCCCCAGAGCTTAGAGAGGCCACATATGCAGTCCCAGGACAGGGTTGCATTGGGAAGGACCTATGTTCTGACACTTCTGAACATGGAGGAGGGAGTTTGAAGCCCCCCCGAAGTCAGAGAAATGCTGGTAGAGGGGGGTAAGGCTCCTTCATATTCTGGAACCTGCCCAGCTTTCTCTCTCTGGCAGGCTACCGAACTGGGGAGTAGATTCATCCAGCCCTCCAGCTCCTAAGCAAAAACAATGATCCCGTTCCTCCCCCTTGGCATTATTCTGTCTGGGGGAACCAGGGCCAGCTTTGTGTTTACCAAAAGGAGGGTGGGGCTCAGACTAAAACAGAAGTTACATTTTGCCTTGGGGCAAAAAAACAAAAGTAAAAAAGAAGAGCATAGAGCCCTCCCCACTCTGAGGCCTCCTTCCCGGCTAGCTTAAAGGGCTCTCAGCCCAGTCTGCAGATCAATGAGGACTGAATAGCTCATTCAGCTTGAAATGGGGCCCATTCAGGCCTTTGTGCTGTGGCCAAAGGTACCGCCCTTCTCTGCTGACAGATTCTGCTAGAAGTGGGCCCATACTATCTTCTGGAATAAAAGCGTTCGGAGAGAGAAGGAGGAGAGAAGAGCACTCACTGCAGAAGGAAGTGTTAACTTCTATTAGTGGAGAATTTCATTATGGAGGAGCTTAGGAGCAGCAACCTGGTCAGAAGCCAGGGCTTGAAGCATGGTACTTTACCTGAAGCTGAGAAAGTATTCATTGTCCAAATTAAATATGAAGGAAGTGCCCCTTCCCCAACACCTCCTGGCCTGTAAGTCCTATTCAGGACAACTTGTTTATCCTGGGTTTTGTACTAAAGGACAGTAGTCTGGATTTATAGAAATAAAAACCAAAAAAACCAAATTTTTTACATTCCAATACCCGTTAGGTAACAAGAGCTGATGGATTTTGGAATCAGGCAGGCGTTGGCTCAGATACCGAGGTTAGGGAATTTGGTCAAGGTCACTGCTATGATTTAGCTTCGTCAGCTTGGACAGTTGCCTGGCCTCTTTGAGACTCAGCTTCCACATCTGTGGAGTGGAGGTGAAGAATAATATTAGAGCTGGAGCTAATGCAAAGCATTACATAACGTTGAGGCGTGTGAAAGAACTGGTGCCTACTAGGTTCTCAAAATTTCTCGCTCCCTCCTGTTTTCTGTTACCTACCTGGCTGTAATCAGACTTCTGAAAGGGGCCCCTAAAGAAGTAGTTAATTCTCTCATTTCAAAAGCTGTATACTCCTTGTCACTGTGTCTTGTCCCCAGGCAGCTGAGTGAATGCTATCGTTGTTACAACCCATTTGTCCAGCCACTCATCTGTTTAGAGGCAGCTTGACATTGTGGAAAGAGAATCAGAATCCAGAAAACAGGCTCTGTTCCTGGCTTCCTACTTACTAGTCACCTGGTCTCAGAGACCGTCACTGACTCTGGATAGGAAGGGCCCTTCAGTGTCATGTCCTCCAAGCACACCTCTGAAGCTTGACCCTCACTCCCTATACCCACACCCCCACCCCCCCCAACACACACACCCACACCATCCCTCATGAAGTGGTTGTCTGGCTTCTACACGGACAACTCAGAACACTCAAACCATCTTCCTGTATCTTTAGACAATTCCAGTGACAAACTGACAAAACCCGCAATGTTTATCTCTCTGTTCAAGTGAAATTTGACTTCCTGATGTTTCTTCCTAGTCATCATAGTTTTATCCCCTAGGACCATAAAGAGACATTGACTCCCTCTTCCCCATGCCAGTCTTCTTATATTAATGATATAATGATCACATCCACCTGAGTTTTCTCATCTTGGGCCCCACACACCATCCTTGGTTTCTTTGCAATTCCTGTTATCCTCCTCTGAACTCCCCTAAATACGAGTTCCCTTAAGTCAGGGATAGTTGTTCCTGACTTAAAAGTTTACAGAGATGGGGCGCCTGGGTGGCTCAGTAGGTTAAGCATCTGACTCTTGGTTTCGGCTTGGGTCGTGATCTCATGGTCGGGAGACTGAGCCCCATGAAGGGCTCCGTGCTCAGCGTGGAGTCTGCTTGTCCCTCTCCCTCCCCCTCTGCTCCTCCCCATGCTCATGCTGCACACATGTGCATGCTCTCTCAAATAAATAAATAAATAGATGAATAAATAAAATCTTTTTAAAAAGTTTGCAGTGAGGATTTAGCAGTAACCTGTGCCCTTAGACTCAGGCTGTGCTCAATTAATATTTGGTGATGAATGAGTAGATGAAATACATATGGGGAAGCACTGTGTAAGCAGTCATGGGCTCACGGTACTCGTCTGCTCGGGCTGCCGTCACAAAGTACCACAGACTGGGTGGCTGAAACAACAGAAATGAATTTGCTCACAATTCTGGGGGCTGGAAGTCCAAGATCAAGGTGTTGGCAGGTCTGGTTTCTTCAGAGGCCTCTCTCCTTGGCTTGCAGATGGCCCTCCTCTTGCCATGTCCTCACATGGTCATCTGTTGGCCTGTGTTGTCTGTGTCCTAATCTCTTCTTAGAAGGACATGAGTCATATCAGATGAGGGCCTACCCTATAGAGTTCATTTTAACTTAATTACTTCCTTAAAGACTTTATCTCCAAATATGGTTGCATTCTGAGGTATTGGGTAGTTAAGGCTTCAACCTACGAGTTTTGGGGAACACAATTCAGCCCATAACACTCACCAATGTATTGTCAGCAATTTTATTTGTTGTGACGCTATTCAGAAATGGTATTTGTGTGCTTTGGGGGAGAGTGGTGGAACCCTTTGCATATGAAAAATGAGATACTGCAGGCCCTTTGTAATAAATCTATGTAATTAAACAAGTAATATATTCACATGTTTCAAAACTCAAAGTCGTAGGAGAGGAAATATGAATGGACGATAAACATAAGAAGATGCTCTTGATGTCACCAGTAACCAGAGAAATGTAGAGTAAGCTCATAATATCACAGTATTTTATACCCACTAGATTGGTAAAAAAGATTCAGTCTATTAATATCAAGTGTTGGTGAGAAGGCAGAGAAACGAAATTCCTTCATGCTGCTCGTGGGAATGTAAATTTGTCCAACTACTTTGGAAAAAATTTGGCAAATGGTCATTGAGTTGAAAGCCTATCCACCCACTGGCCCAGCAATACCACTGTGGGGATCAAACCCTAGGGAACCTTTCACTTGTGCACCCAGAGTTCGTAGCCGCAAAAATCAGAAATAGCCTGATGTCTAATGCCCACAAAATCGATAAATAAGGTGGGTATATTCACTCCATGGAATGTTAAGTAACAATGGAAATGAATTAATGTTGTAAGCATCAGCATGGATGAGCTTTGACCATGGTGAGAGAAATTAGCTAGTCACAGAAAAATACATACAGTGTGACACGATTTTATAAAGTTCAAGACAAGTAAAATGAAATAATGTATTAGTTTGGGATACGTGCATTTGTGATAGTATCTACAGGCCATCAGGACTGAGGTAAGAGGATGGTGGCTACTTCCATGGACTCAGGGAGGAGGTGTAGAAGTCTCGACACTATTGGTAATGTTCCATTTCCTATGATGGATGGTGGATCCACAGGGCAGAATTATTTATTATTCTATCTCAATAGATACATTGATTTCAGATATTTTTTGCATATATGAAGTAATTCATCATAAAAAAAAGTTTTCAAAGTTTAAAAGGTAGAAAAATGTATATAATGAGAACCTTTGTGGGGCACCTGGGTGCCTCAGTTAAGTCTCTGCCTTCAACTCAGGTCATAATCTCAGGGCTCCTGCATCAGGCTCCTTGCCCAGCAGGGAGCCTGCTTTTCACTCTCCCTCTCCCCCTCCCCCTGCTTGTGCTCCCTCTCTCTGTCTGTCAAATAAATAAATAAAATCTTTAAAAAATAATAATGGGAGGGCGCCTGGGTGGCTCAGTTGGTTCAGCGACTGCCTTCGGCTCAGGTCATGATCCTGGAGTCCCGGGATCGAGTCCCGCATCGGGCTCCCTGCTCGGCAGGGAGTCTGCTTCTCCCTCTGACCCTCCCCCCTCTCATGCTCTCTCTCTCTTTCTCTCTCTCAAATAAATAAATAAAATCTTTAAAAAAAAAAAATAATAATAATAATGGGAGGGGCGCCTGGGTGGCTCAGTCGTTAAGCGTCTGCCTTCGGCTCAGGTCATGATCCCAGGGTCCTGGGATCGAGCCCCACATCGGGCTCCCTGCTCCGCGGGAAGCCTGCTTCTCCCTCTCCCACTCCCCCTGCTTGCGTTCCCTCTCTCTCTATGTCTCTCTGTCAAATAAATAAATAAAATTTTTAAAAAGTTTTTTTAAAAATTAAAAAAATAATGAGAACCTTTCTGAGGCAACTAATGTTTTCAGATTTTGATGCATGATTCAGAGATCATGTATACTTATAGAGACGATTTATATTTACAACATTCAGAGATAAGCTACATTTGACAGCAAAACATGCATGCACGTGTGTGTGCATGTGCGCTCTACCTCCCCTCCTTTTTATACGATGGTAACATTTCTGCAAGCTCCCTTTAAATAACACTATCAGGGCGCCTGGGTGGCTCAGTCAGTTAAGCATCTGTCTTCAGCTCAGGTCGTGATCTCAGGGTCCTGAGATGGAGCCCCGCATCGGGCTCCCTGCTTGGCAGGGAGCCTGCTTCTCCCTCTGCCCCTCCCCCCTTTGTGCTCTCTCTTTCTCTCTCTCAAATAAATAAATAAAATCTTTTTTAAAAAAAACAACAACACCATCATTAGATAGTAAAAGGTCAGGGTAAGTAGAAAGTCTGAGGAAGAGAAAGATGGACTTGTCTGTCTGTCCAGGAGTTGGGATTAAAAAAATCAAAGACAGAATTGTCAGTCATGAGTAAGGAGAGTGTCTGGATAGCAGAAGCTCCGCTTTGTAGCCGAGGTGGATGAGACATGGGATTTGAACCTGTTTAAAGCACAGGACATGGAATCCAGTCACCTCCCGACTAAATCAACAGAAGGGCAGGGGCGAGCAATTCTCCCTTCTTGATAATGAGACCCCCTGGGTTATAAGCGTCCCAGACAAACAACACAGATGTGAAGAAATACGGAGAGGGCAGGCTCGTGACCAAATAAAAGCAGGAGGCAAATACATCAAGAGCCAATAAAGTATCAACATCAAATCTATGTCAAGCGCGTGCCTGGAATTAGGGCAGACTGGCACACGGGCAAGAAGGGGACGTGTTCCGCACAGAAGCCAGGAGAGGAGCAGAAGCTTGGCCTGAGGCTGGGAGTGGCCGACGAGGCTGAGTGCCCACTGAGGCGGAAGGTGGGTGAGGAACACCCCGGGAAGTGCTAGGTTCAGGCAGGGCCAACCCACGGAAGCTGCCAGTAGCTTAGTTGATCTGGGAAGACTTCCCAGAGGAGAGGCTTTCAGGAGCAGCTTGAATGAGGAGAGAAACAGGTTGGTGAACAGATTGAGGGCGGGAGTTTCAGGCATACTGCCGATCCACGCTGGCCAAACTCCAGAGGAACACTTGGTTATCATCTTTCTGTTGTGTCTTTCACTCTTTTGTATTTCCTTAAAGATCCCAGAATCTGGCACGGGGGTTTGGTTATATGATAAGCTGTCAAGAGTGGGTGTGCACTAAAATGCAAATGAAGTCTGCTGGGACCTGCTCTTGGTGCTGGAGGTGAGATGTAGTTGTTCAGTGCCCAGACCATGGGCCCTGGGAGAAGCTAGCAGTGTGGCGCGATGCGTGAGCCCTGCGTGGGAGTCAGGAGCCCCGGGCTGCATCCCACGCAGACGCCCGCTTGTGCCGGGACTCTGGGAGGTCGCAGAATCGCACGCTCCAGCTTGGCTCAAGGACAAGGAGGGTACGTTGGACTAAATGAGCTGTAAGACTCTTCCCAATCCAAGCAACGCAGGAACTGACAGCCAGAAGAAGCCAAGTTTCCCAGTTCAGCGGAACTGAATATCTCAACAGTCTCAAAGCTTACAGTGTAAACATCATTTGTAATAGTCAGGCCTGCCAAGCGCTTGACGCAGGGCCTTCCCATATATCATTCTCTCTGCACCTCAGAATGACCCATGAGGCAGGTAGGGCAGGTATACAATTAGCCCCGTTCTGCACCTGGGAAACTGAGAGCAGACTGACCTGTTCACGGTCCCAATGCTAGATACGGCTGGCACTGGCTGAGCTGAGCTAGACCCCCGAGGCCCTCCCCTCCCCGCCACTCCCCCTACTTGGAGTGTGACCTGATGTTCAGAACATGCTTCATACTGGCGCCGGGACCAGGGCCTGAGGCCCTGATGCCAGGTTTACCCTCCCAGCGTCCACTTCAAGGTCACGCTGGGCCACTTTTGAACCTGAGCGCCACCACTGACAGTGTGTCTGCTTCGCCTGGTGCAGCCTCTTTACTTCCGTAAGGCTGTGCCCTGAGTTGGCACTCAGCCCCCAGAGGACCCATCCTTTGGGCTCCTGAGGCAGAGGCAGCAGCCTGCCTGGCAGCCTCAGGGCTCCAGCGTGAGGGGAGTATCCCTGCTTTTCTCTCAGCCTGGCTTCCTGTCTAGACATCTCGAATGGTCCACTGGACTTAGCATGCTGAGTTTGCCTGCCACCTCTATCAAACCCACACAGTTCAGTGCCCAGTGGCCGCCTCCCCCTCACCAGGGCTGAGTCCCAGCAGGGGCGGCTGGAAGCAAAGACCGAGGCTAAGAAATTGTATAATGAAGGCACCCGGGGAGGGGGGGTAAAGATGACGGCAACCTCAGGGGCAGCTCAACATTCCAGAAGTCTGTCCTTTTCGGAACTCACACAGGCCCCCTCCCTCTCTCGCGCACACCTGAGGATAGGTTGCCAAGGCAACTTCTCCCAGGTCCCAGTTATCCACAGTCCCAGTCGTCTTCGCGGCCACCAGAGCTGGCTGTGGAGAAGTAAGGCTGTCGTCCCTCAGACTGGAGACGTGAGCAGAGACTAGTCCTCTGGAATATTCAGTTTCAAGCCAAGACTCTCTCCCTCTTGGGCCCATCCTTGCTGAAGGCTGCCCCTTCCACATGAGGCAAAGCTGAGAGCAGCATCAGTCCCCACTGGTTTCTGAACAGCCCCCGTGTTCCCCCAAATCATGGCTTTACCTGCTTTCTCTGGTTCCTCGGTTGCCCTCCACACAGAGTCTTCAGAATGGAGGGAAGTGCAGGCGCCTCCCCCTTGTGCCTGCCCAGGGGAAAGAGGTGGTTTCCGCTCTATGAGCTCTACTGTGATTCAGTGACTTGAAGTCAAGTCGAGAGAAAAACATGTGAAAAATCCCGATTGAGGGACTTTCTACAAAATACCTGACCAGCTCTCCTCAAATCCCGCAAGGTCATCAAAAAAGAAGGAAAGTCTGAGCAACTGTCACAACCAAGAGGAGCTTGAAGAGACATTAATATGTCCAGGAGCCATGTGATAGGACAGGATGTTCACTGGACTGGAGCCTATTATTAACACTAATAAAATCTAAGATGGGCAGAGTGCTCTTATGGTTTCAGAGCACAATTTTTTTAAATTAAAATTTTCTTTTAGAACAGTTTTAGATTTACAGAAAAAAAAGCAAAGATAGGATAGAGTTTACATACCTGCACACGGTTTCCCCTATTAGTAACATCTTTCATTAGTGTGGTCTATTTGTGACAATTAATGAACCAATGTTGATACATTATTATTAACAAAAGTCCAGACTTTATCCAGGTTTCCCCAAAGTCCTTTTTCCGGTCCGTGATCTCATCCAGGATCCCGTGTTACATTTGGTTGTCATGTCTCCTTAGCCTCTTCTCAGAATTTCCTTGTTTTTTGATGACCTTGGCAGCTTGAGGAATATTGGTCATGTATTGTGTAGAAGGTTCCATCAATTTGTCTGATGTTTCTCTTATGATGAGACTGGGGTTAGGGGTTTGGGGAGGAAGACTTTCACAGAAGAAAGTGCCATTTTTGGCACCTCACACCGAGGGTACATCCTATTGGCATGACTTCCCACTGTCGATGTTGACCTTGAGCCCTTGACTGAGGCAGTACTTATCAGGATTCCCCACTGTCAAGTTACTTCAAAGCACAGTTTTTAATGTATGATTTCCTTTGATCTAATCTAATCAACCTTAGGGACTTTGTAGAGCCACTTCCTATCTCTAGCCTCTGGCTTAAAAAAGAAGATATGGGACAACTCTGAGGTCTTAGTCCTAGGATCTAGACTGCACCCCATGACTACCCTCTGATCTACACAGAAGAGATGGCAGCCTTAGGACTGCCCTGGGTAGCATTCCAATCTTCCGTGGAAAGGCCACCTTCACGTAGCTGGGAGCAGGCTGGATGTGGCTCCTATTTTTCTGAGATTGAAAAAGCATTCTAGAAGCTCCACCAGTGAGCAAGCAAACAAGTAGATGTTGAATGAAAGAACAAGATAAAAAGAGGGGGCGCCTGCGTCGCTCAGTCGTTAAGCGTCTGCCTTCGGCTCAGGTCATGATCCCAGGGTCCTGGGATGGAGTCCTACATCGGGCTCCCTGCTCAGTGGGAAGCCTGCTTCTCCCTCTCCCACTCCCCCTGCTTGTGTTTCCTCTCTCACTGTGTCTCTCTCTCTCTGTCAAATAAATAAAATCTTTAAAAAAAAAAAAAGAACAAGATAAAAAAGTTATTGAGAACTAGCTAATGCATAGTTACTAATGCAAATGCATCCTTACTAATGCATAATTCTGTGCTAGGCATGATAGGGACAAAAGTGCAAGACAAAAACAAAATTTTGTGTGGGAGACAAGATATAAGCTGATGAACGGGGAAAGAACACAGTCCGCTGGCCCTTGGACACCCCTTCCTCTATGAAGCCTTTTGTGACTGTCCCATCTGGATATGCTCATTTCCTCCTCTGAACCCTTATCATCCTGTATTAAGAAAAGGCATTAGTACCACTAACATTGCAAGTGCAGCTCTTAGTTTATATGACAGGCCCTGGTCGATAGGGATCCTTCTCTTTATATCAGGGGTTTATCATCAAGACTCACTAACAATGTGCTGAATTGGTCTAAATCAGAGACCACAAGAAATTGCAGTCTTGTAGGCTGGGCTCTGAGAAGGGAGAGATCTCAGATGGCTTTTTAGAGGAGATAAGCCTGGAAGCATGGCTAGAGGAGAAGCGGAGGCCTTTCTCCTTCCTTAGATGAGGCAAGACTCTCCACCTCAGTGCAACTCAGGGGCCAGACCCTTACCGCTCAGTTTCTCCAGGGTGGCTCCTCACCCCACACCTTCCATCATCTTACCCTTTTTTTTTTTTTTAAGATTTTATTTATTTATTTGAGAGAGAGAGAGCACATGAGAGGGGGGAGGGTCAGAGGGAGAAGCAGACTCCCTGCCAAGCAGGGAGCCCGATGCGGGACTCGATCCAGGGACTCCAGGATCATGACCCGAGCCGAAGGCAGTCGCTCAACCAACTGAACCACCCAGGCGCCCCATCATCTTACCCTTAACTCTTAGCTCACAACAGTCTCTCCACCTGCCATATTCTTTCCCCTCCTTCCCTGATCACTCCAGTCCACAGTGACTCCCCCTCCTGGACTGTCCACACTAGCGCTCTGGTTTGAAAGCCTTGTTTAGTGTAACCCACACTGCCCTGCATTGTGGGTTAGACCGTGAACTGGCTTGATGTCTCTTCCTGGCAAGCCGACTCCTGGTCTCCTGGGGTCCCCAGCTCAGCCCTGGCATAGAGCAGAGGCCTGGTCAAAGTGGCCGAAGGGTTCAGTGGTTTCACAGTCTTCGGGGGCTGAAACCTCTCTCTCCCAACTAGCAATTTATCGTATTTCCAATGCCCAATTGATTCTTCCTGTTTGGTTTCTTGTGCCTCATTACCCTCTGCCCTTCCATTGGTGGGAAGATGGTATGGAAGGGTAACATGACTCTCAGTTCTCCATCATTGCCCCCAAGGAGCCTGGGAACTTGTCTATCAGTGCTTCAATAACACCCACAGAGTCTGTTTCCTAGCGACTCTGGAAAGTTGCATCCCCAAGACTTTCATAAATGAAAGAAAGTTCTCTTCTGTGGCTTTGGAAGTAATACTGGGTTGTGACTATGTGCGTGACTCTGTGTGGATGAGTGTGTGTGTGTGCATCACGTGTGTGGGAGTGGGCGATGGGGATGTGTGTGCGTGTAGATAAGCCGGTGTGTACTGTGGGAGTGTGGTGTGTGTGTTACAGGGTGCACGTATTTGTGTGCGTGTGAGTGGGTGGGGTAAATGGGGAGAGGTGTGATCGCGATGTGTATGAGCACGGTGTGCTGTGAGTATGTTGTATGTATGTGAGTGAGAGTGTGAGCATGCGTGTGTGCTGTGTGTGTGGATGTGAGTGTGGGGCTATGGCTGGGTTGTATGTGTGCATGTGGGGGGGATGTGATTGTGAGGCACAGAAACATGGGTTGGACGTGCCGGTGTGCGCGGGTTGTATGTAAGGGAGGAAAAGTCCTCCAGACTGACCCTATTAGAAGACTCAGGACTTCGGGGCGCCTGGGTGGCTCAGTCGTTAAGTGTCTGCCTTCGGCTCAGGTCATGATTCCAGGTCCTGGGATCGAGCCCCGCATCGGGGTCCCTCCTCTGTGGGAAGCCTGCTTCTCCCTCTCCCACTCCCCCTGCTTGTGTTCCCTCTCTCGTTGTCTCTCTCTCTGTTGAAAAATAAATAAAATCTTTAAAAAAAAAAAAAAAAAAGAAGACTCAGGACTTCACTTACCCCCATGGAGAAAAGGCTGTGTGGCTCTGACCCTCGTTGACTGAAGTCTGGCCCTTGGGCAAGGCCTTCACAACCCCTCTTCCCCTCCCAGGGCAAGCTTCTCCCGTGAATCCCCTGTGCTCCCGGGGTCACTGGGGCATCTTTAAAGAGCTCAGTGCCTTCCTTCCCAGCCTGGCCCTGCCCTCTTCTAGCTGGAGCAGGACAACCTCATAGGATGCCAGGAAGTGGCTTCCCCATCCAGCCAGGCCACGTTCCAAACCTTTGGAGTCCCCCGGGCCCCGCATCGAGGGAGATGAATTTAGCATCAGACCCCGGATGACAAGAAACTGCTGACACAGGCCCGAGGTTGTGCAGGCCCCGCTGGGGTGATGGATGATGAGTTTCCAAGCGAAATCTAATAGAAAGTCCATGCATAATACATCTTTATGGGAGCACGTTCCAATTTGCATCCTATTAGCCTCTAAAGTCTCAGAGGGCCAGCTGTGCAGCCCAAGCCTTCCGTGGGAAGGAACCCAGAGCAGGGGGTATGGATGCCAGCAGAGGCAGGACCCCGCTGGGGGCACGGAGGCCACAACAGGACCTGACGTCCCGGGAGGGCTGTGCTCTCCCACACGTCTCTGGCTGCCTTCCCCCCAGCCTGACTCAGGGTACCTCCGCAGGTTCTTTAAGAACAAGACCAAAAGAGAGCCTGCCTTCCCAGCGCTGCTGTAATTTATACTCACTGCCCCGTTGGTGGTCAAGAACATGGAAGAAAGTAAGATGTGCCCCAGTTTCCGAAGAGGTAAAGGAGGCTTGAAGAAGAGCAGGGTCCCTCCTGGCAAGGGCTGGGGACCCTAGGGGCGTTAAGAGGAGCAGGCAGAGGTCTGATGACGCCGCAGGGAGCTGTGAGCCGGGGACCTATGATCAGGCTCAGTTCCGGCCCTGCCCTTCACCGCTCCAACCACCTCTGTACCTGCCACACTTGCCCCCGCGAAGCCTCAGTTTCCTTGCTTGTGGAAGAGATCATGTTACCTGCTGGGAAGAATTTTTGCGAGCGTGGGCAAGTGCGCTTGCAACTTTTCGGTGCCACAGTATTAGGGGTGCTCTCCGGATCCCGAATGCTGTGGGGCCGGGAGACAGGGCTACTGTGAGCCTGTGTATTGGGGTGGGGAGGGGAGGGGAAGATGGAATATAGAGCCTGGTCCTGGAGCCCAGAAATCTGTCTCTGAGTCCTCCACCTTCTCTAAGCCCTCAAACTTCTTCTGAAGGCTGGGGGGACAGAGGGGCAGGTGAGGCACAAGGCAGCGGTGTCTAAAAGGTGGGGGCTTAATCTGAGAATGCAGTTTGGTTTTCCTTTTGGGGCAGAGGAAGGGGTCAGTGCAGTTAAGCTGGAGCTCTTGATATTTTAAGAGCAGAAAAGAATTCTGGAAAAACTGGGACGGTAGCCAGGCTTGGAGGGGGGGTGGAGTAAAATCTGGCCCAGGAGAGAAAGGCCTAAACTCTGTGGCCATACAGCAGAGTGGCTAATTCTTTCTGACAGTCACTGGGGACTCCCCAGGCCCCTCAAAATACAGCAGAGGCCTAGGATACAGGCCACACCCACTGCCCTCCAAAGAGGTCTCCCCTGGTTCTTCACTGCGACAGGCATGTGCTGTGGGCTGGGGTCTCTGTGCCCTAGGACAGTGTCTTTCTGTGCGCCCTGCCCAGTTCCTGTTTGGCCTCTGCTTGGCTGGCCACTGGCCTTTCCTCTTCTGCTCTGCAGCTCAGTGCTGCCCTGATTGGAGGCCTTAGCTGTTCTGTGGGGCCTTCCCTCCCTGTGGTCAGGTTGAGTGACACTCCAGAGGTCCAAACTCCTAAATTACTCCCTGTAGTTCATCCAGAGGCACAGGGCTGTGATTGGGTGAGTCAGCACCCAGGGCAAGGTCATCCTGGAGGGGTGTGTGCGCCACTGGGGATGTGGCAGGGCAGGGTATGGGGTGGTAGGGAGGGTCTATTCTATTAGCTCTCAGAGCCATATAGATCTCTCTCAGACACCAAGGGACGTGGAGATTTGGCAATTGTCTAGCAACTTAGGGTCCCAAACATTTCTGGTTTTCCCTCTTAATTATTGGTGTAATTCAGGGGAAAGGATGTAAAGTGATGGAGAATATCATTTGGATAATACACCCTGACATGTAGGTACATGTCTGTGAAGGGATGAATGTCCCAGTGTAGCTACAGTGATGGACCAGGTCACAGAGACAGTCCTGGAAGGCCGTGGAAGGCCCCGCTGGGCTTTAGTTTTCTCTCCTGTAGAATGCCACCTCCCCTACTCCCGTAGCTTTCTGGGATAGTAAAAAGGGAAAAACAAAATAGAAATAAAGGGATAGAAACAAAAGTATACATGTGATAAAAGGTCCAATAGTGCTTTAAAAGTACTATGTATATGGTAAACTATACAAGTACAACATTATTGTGTTTATATGACCTATTGGGCCATCCTCTGCTGTATTAGCCAAGCACGTGAAAATGATCTGTTGTTGGGACAGGAATGTCATACTGATGTGGCAATCGTCTGGATGTACTGCCTTTTGAACGGATGCCAAAGCGTGTTGGCCCCAACTGATGGGCAGTGAGTGTCTGGGTACCTCTCCAGTTTCCAGAGGGTAGCAGATTTTACCACACGGGTTTCTCAGGTTCCATAGCCCTTCTACCAGGGACACACATTGTTTTATTTTCCTAAATAGGTTTTGTGGTGTTTCTACCAAGACTTTTGTGCTTCTGTAGATAACTTCCACAGTAATTATTCACTTTCTCCAACAGACAGACCGTTGGCTCAGTTGGACAGGGTTTGTTGATGTGCTGTTAGCTCTCAATCCCAGAACATTTGGTGGTGGTTATTTTCCAAAGCATTCTTCGGGGCGTGCCTTCGGATTGCACTACCCATTTATCAGCCCACATATGAGGGCTGACTGCCTCTGCGTAATCAGTATAGACCTGTTGCACGATCTGTGGCAGACGGGGTGCATGCCCTCCAATTATACCCTCCACCATTTCCTCGGCTGGTTGTTAGGGCGCAAGTTTTCAATTCTTATGTGCCTGTCGTAATGTTTAGAGGTAAATGCACGACCCTGGATCAACTAAACAGAATTTCAATCCAGACCAAACACCTCGCTTTATTTCGGTCACAAGTCAGACATTGCTTTCTCCATATGATTTTTTTTTTAAAGATTTATTTATTTATTTATTTGAGAGAGAGAGCCCAAGAGGGAGGGGTAGCGGGAGAGGGAGAGAGAATCTCAAGCAAATGACGTCTGAGCTTGGAGCCTGATGCGGGGCTCGATCCAACGATCATGACCTGAGCCGAAACCAAGAGTGGGACGCTTACCCGACTGCACCACCCAGGGGCCCCTAACTGTATGATTTTTGCCTAAGCCACTTCTCTATTTACCTGAAGGTTTTTAGTTGCCCTGTTTATATTTGCTAGAGTCTTCTCCCCTTCCCCCATCTTTTTATTGTGGTAAAATACACATAACCTAAAATTTGCCATCCTAACTATTTTTAAGTGTACAAGTCAGTGGTATTAAATACATTTGTAATGTTGTGCAACCGTCACCATCATCCATCTCCAGAACTCTTTTCAGCTAGTAAGACTGAAGAAACTCTAAACCCATTAAACAATGACTTTCCATGTAACTGTTCCCCGCCTCTGGCAAACACCACTCTACGTTCTGTCTCTGTGATTTTGACGATTCTTTGTACTTCCTATCAGTGGAATTACGCAGTATTTGTCTTTTTTGGTGGCTGGCTTATTTCATTTAGCATAATCTCCTCAAGGTTCATCCGTGTTGCTTCATATGTCAGAATTTCCTCTTTATTTTATTTATTTATTTATTTATTTATTTTTAAGATTTTATTTCTTTATTTGACAGAGAGAGAAAGAAAGAGAGCATGAGCGGGGGAAAGGGTAGAGGGAGAGGGAGAAGCAGCCTCCCTGCTGAGCAGGGAGCCTGATGTGGGGCTCGATCCCAGGGCCCTGGGGTCATGACCTGAGCCAAACGCTTAACGACTGAGCCACCCAGGTGTCCCAAATTTCCTCTCTAAGAAACAGGCTTCTTTTACTAACCGATTTGGCTTCGCAGTTTTTAGGCAAAACTGCCATAATTTTCACAGACCAACTAGGTTGCTATGATACTCACTGAAGACTTGCTTCATTTTGTGATCATGAAGCAGTGTCTATTCTCAGTGTGAATTACTTCCTTTCCACCTGAGAAACAGGAAGGCTTTCCATAGGAGCCATTCCACAGATAGTTACTCATTAACACTGGGGTGTTCTATACAATGTCTGCATCAGACTGTCTCATAACACCATGAATATGTTCAAACAGATACACAAATGGCAATAGTTACCTCAGTCTCATGGCTTGTGTTGAGGGACGTTCTTAATCTTGTTTTTCCGTGGGAACTAGAAGCTTCCATCAGCTTTACTTTCTTAGTCATCTAGATGGTATCTACTGCACGCAAGGCAGTGTGCTAAGGACCAGGGGTACAAGGGAAATGAAGGCCCAGCCTCTCCCTACACATCTGCTGGGACAGATGGACAAGACAACGAGTCGGATGCTGCACCCATCTGTTGTAAACACTCCCTCTTACACAACCTTGGAGACTTAACTACCCTCATCGGGGACCCCGGAAAGTTGCAAGTCCTTTTGGGCAGGGACTAAATCTTCACCTTTTCCCCCAATAAAACCTTCCAGTTTATTAGGATGGGTGTTTTAAAATTTCTCCTTAGACTGAATTTTCAGTCATCTGCATGAGTGGTTCTCTTTGGAGTGGGTGTGTGTGTGTGGGGGGGGCAAACATCCAACTGGGACGATGCTGTGTCATTTGAAAAAGCTTTTCTATATTATTCTATAATTTCGTATTTATGAAATTAAAGAAAAGAAGTACTTTCAGAGTACAAGTCAGAGAAGGCACCATGTCTTCTGGGAGGGTGGAGAGCTGTAGATTTGGTATCAGCAGTTCTCAGGCAGCAGGAGGAGCACCTGGTCTTTATCACTAGATGTTCTTTGGTTCCGCTTACATTTCTTCTTGGCATGCTGCGTCTGTGCCTTGGAGCCTGGGGACCTGGCCGACCTGTCAGGTACACCTACTGGATTTGGAAACAAACCATCTTCCGGCAGCCTGGCCAGAACCGTGCCTGTCCGTGCTGCCTTGTCCGACTTCACAAGGTGGAGCCTTTCCCAGCGCCCTCTCTTTAAAGATGGGGAAGCCCCACGGAGAACAGATGCCTATTCTCTTGGCTCTTGAAGGCAAAGGCAGTTTGATTTAGGGAATACGAAATAACCAGGAAAAAAAAAAAGAAAACCCAAAACACAACTTGAATACAGAAAGGATTCCTTTGGTGAGGAGGGGCAGGAGGTGAATTGCAACCTTATCCCCTGGGACTCCGGCTCAAGAGCCAAGCCTCGAGGTTCAGTGAACCCGTTAGTAACATGAACTTGGTTGCCGTATTTCTCAGTCCAAGCTCATGCATTATTTACCTGGCGTAAGTAAATCCACTTCTCCCACTGTTGCTGGGGAAACCACTTTGATTTAGAGAGTTCTGTCTTACTCTCCAACTAAAATACTGCAGAGTGGGAGGGAGAGAGAAGGGGGACATCAGGTCCCAGAGGCTCAGGGTGTGGATGGTTGAAGGGGAGTCCCTGCTTCCCTCCCAGGAGACCCCAGTGGTGAGTGCAGAATTGGGGAGCCCCGTGAGCCACCATGTCCCGCTTTCCTGAGTGCCCCTCTCTCTTTTGCATGCCCTCCAGGAAGAGGGGGAATAAGGAGCCAATCCCACGGAGCCAGGCGTGCCTCTTCTGGGGCCCTGGTGAAGGCCATTTGTGGGTCTCACACTGAGGGCTTTCAGAGATACCCATCAGTTTGTGCTGGGGGGTGGGGAGGGAGGGCATCAAGTTTCCCCAGAGGCTGTTTCCCAGGTGACTCAGCCTTGGGAAGCCAACCCCATAAACACAGGTAAAGTGGTCCTCTCCCCTTCCAAACTCCTTTAGTTCATATTCCACGAGTGTTCTGCCGGACCAGATACCTGCAGTGGCTGAGAATGAGCTTGCGCTGAGGGGTTGGGACCCTGGGTTTTAATCTCGGTGCTTTTATGGATACTAGGAATTGAAGCCAGTTATGTAATCTTTCTGACTCTCCATACCCCATAGGCGGATGGTGGGTATTAGTGACTGCCATGCAAGGGATTTGTGCAGACTGTCCAGTCAGTGATTAGGAGCACTGTCCGTGCCCAGGCTCTGTGACGCGAGGGGGGCACTGCCCCAGGCCACTGCAGGTTTCCCTTTTCTGGCCAGCACGGTGCAGACGGCAGGCCTGGCTCCCTTCCTCCTCTTTACCGCGTATTGATTTTTCCTTTCCTCTCTTTGTTCTATTTGTGACTTCTCTGGCCCCTCACAATTGCATTATTTCTTCAGAAGTCACCGGATGAGGAGGTCTGTTTGTGTGCATCAGCAGCTCAGGGGCCCCCCTCCACACCGGCCTGTGCTGCAATCCTGCTCCCTAACCTTGTTCATTGTCGGGGCTAAAATGGCACCTTGTAGAGCCTCTCCTGGTTCCTTCCAGGTTCTCTCCCTGCTTTCACTGGGAGAAAGCTGCTATTTGTCAGGTGAGTGTGGGGGTGTCTGCTTGGATGACGCAGCCCCAGGGTATGTCAAGAATATACTTATCTATGCATTTACAAATATTTAGACAACAGCCAGAAATCAGTGAACTTGGATTTTTTTGGTAAACTACAATGAGACTTGTTAAAAGAAAAAAAAAAAACCATCCCAATTTCTAGATATCACTAATTTAACTATTTTATTTAATCTTTCTAAATTTTTTTTTGTCCTCCTGGGGCTATTTTGTTTTTCTCAAGCTTATGTTTAAGTCTGTGTTTAGCTGCTACTGAGATTAGAATATAGGTGTTAAGTACCTCCTTAACATTTCTGCTTTTACATCAGGTGCTAAATGTCCCCCAGTGACTTGGTTTCTCTCCACTTAAGCCAGTTCACCTCCTCCAGACCTCTGCGCTTTCTTCTTTCTTTTTCTGAGATGGACAGGAAATCTATGTGTGTCACTGCGCTGGCCCCCCAGTTCTTGTAACTTCATCCATCCAGAACCGTTCACGTGGGATCCCAAACTGGCCTCTTAAAGAGATTTCTAATTTCTCCCAAACAAAATGTTAAGTCAACGAAGAAAACACAGGCCACCTTAAAACCTCTTTTGGCTGCAGGTTCTCTTCTGAGAGAAGTAAGGAAGGATTCCTTCCTGGGGAGGAGGCCAGCTAAAAGAAGAGCAGAGAGAAGAATGTTTTAGGCCAGTGGCTCTTAAAATTTGGCGTGTATCAGCATGCAGATTGCTGGGCTTGCCCCCAGAGTTTCTGATTCAGGAGGGCTGGAGTGGGGCTGGAGAATGTGCCTTTCCAACAAGTTCCCTGAAGATGTTGATGCTTCCAAACCACTGTTGGAGGCAGAAGGGACAGACAGCAAAGGCCCTGAGGCAGGAAAGAGTGTGGTGGCTTCAAAGACTAGAAAGGAGTCCAGCATGGCTGGAGGGTAAAGGATAAGGGATTGGAGAGATTGGCAGGGGCCACATCGGGCAGTGAGTACACACAAACATGAGATTTTGAAGTGAGGTGTGTAGGAAGAGATGATAAACTGATTTGTTTCACTTACCACACTGTGAGCTCTGTGTCTTTCATCTCTAGAACCCCAGCACATTCCAAGCACCAAGAACAAAGTAGATACTGGATAAACTTTATTATGTGCTAGGCACTGTACTAAGCTCTTTATAAGTACTGTATATCTCATTTAATCCTCCTAATGACCATGTGAAGCCACAGTTCTAATGAACTATTATAATCCCATTTTACAGATGAGGAAGACTGAGGCATCAGAGAAGTTATGTAACTTGGTCAGGGTTAGAACATAGACGTAACTAGGAAATAGCAGACTAGTATGTGAATCTAGGCAGCATCTTACAGAAGTTGAGTCCTTAGCCTCCACCCTACAATGCCTCTTCTACTCCATCTTGCCATCCTTATAATGAGCGAACAACCTTGAGAAACACTTAGATCAGACATTATTCTTGCCATTTTAAAGATGGGGAAACAGGCTCAGATAGGATATTGGTCCATTTGGAAGCAGAGTATTGACATAGATTTCTGGATTCCAGCTATCAAGGTCTTGTCACAAAACCAGCTGCTAATAAATACAAAGCCTCACATGGGAGTCTCCCATGTGCCCGGTGCTACTAAGGTGGACAAAGAAATTTACCAAGAAAGAGAAGGCCCCGCCTGGCAGGTGTGAGGGCAAGACTGGTACCCTACAAAGATGGGGCTGATAACTTTGTTCTCATGATGGGCGTCTTGTCAGCAGCCTCCCTCCCTCCTTCCCTGGGCTGGGCTAGGGCAGCAGCTGGGCTCCTGGACCTGGAGGTGCCAACAGGGCCAGACATTCAAAAAGCTACAGTTGGGTTTTGTGGCCATGGAGAAAGATACAGTCCTTCTCTCTGGGGAGGAAAGTTGATACTGTAAACACTTTGGGCTTTATCTTTGATCTGGTGGGTCATAGAGCTGCTTTTCTCCTCAGGTAGAGTTACCAGGAGAGGGCTGACCCAGGGCTCTGGAAAGCTGTGCCCTGCTAAACAGATGGTGCGGATGGGGGTGGGGGCGGCAGTAGACACACGTAGGCGGGGTCTGAGAAGGGAGCCCAACAATTACCCCCAAATCTGGAACCCAGACACTAAATTCCAGGCCTCAGGGAAATTCCCAGGTTTAAAATAAATTCCTGGGGGTCGTAGCTTTTGGTCTTTGGCTTTAAAAACAGTTCCTTTCTAGATAATGGAAAAATAACAACATGCATAATTTAAAAAGCTCCAAACATCCTTAAACTAAAAGTATGTAAAGGCTAGTGCCAGGCCCTGAAGATCTCTAAGTGTGAGATGATTGATGAAGTGCCCAGTTCTGAAGCACTCTTCTGTCTCCCAATTAACTGCTCTTGATTTGGGGTCCTTCCTCTGGCAATGGATCATTGTTCTATTATTTTCAAGCTAACTTTTATTTTTTTTTAATATTTTAAAAGATTTTATTTATTTTTGGAGAGAGAGAGAGAGAGAACAAGTGGGGGGAGGGGCAGAGGGAGAAGCAGGCTCCCTGCTGAGCAGGGAGCCTGATGTGGGACTCGATCCCAGGACCCTGGGATCATGACCTGAGCTGAAGGCAGACGCTTAACCGACTGAGCCACCCAGGTGCCCTCAAGCTAACTTTTAATAGTGAAAGTGGTTTCTTTTAGTCTGTGTCCTCTGCTTGTAACACTTTTGCTGCTTTTTTTTTTTTTTCCTTTTTTGGCTCTGTGAACTCCTATTCATCCTTCAAGAACCTATTCAAACAACACCTTCCAAACTGGCATCTCCAACTCCCCTTCCAACTCCCCAAATCATTAAAACCATCAAATTACCCTTCTGTCGTCCTCCATCCAAGAGTGCCTCATTCACAACTCCATATAACATGTGAGAAATTACAATAAAGGATATTTTTCTGGCGAGATGGACCACAGAACTTAAGGAGAAGAGATTATTTCCCGTGTAGCACTGTATCCCCAACACTCAGCACTATGCCTGGCACTTAACAAATGACCTCAAATTAATATGGTTGAATGAATGCTCTTATTCTTTCTGTATCAGAAGAGGAGCAAAGGGAAAGAAATATGTATAAGCATCTTTCACAGACCAAGTACTGTATAGGCATCATTTACATGTTATTTAATTTCATCTATATGAGAAGTGTTTTCATTTTTTAAGTCTTAACACAGTGACCAAGGGACAACAGTTGACTGTGGGAGATGTAAAAAAAAAAGACAATGTCTGTTCTCTAGGAGTTTCAAATCTTACTGAGGATGGATGCCTACAGACCTGCTCATATACACACATACACCACCCCCACATCCACTCAAAGATTATTAACATTGTAAAACACATTAACTTATGAATACAGAATGCAGCCCTAAATGTAATAGAAATGGAAAAATGAGAGGTTGCTGTGGGTGTGGTTTTTTCAGGCCCCCACGGACATCAGTCTCTCCCAGTGGCCTGTGTTCTCATATGCCACGAGACCAGGAACAGATTAGATAACCTCCAGCCCTCTGTTGGCTGGAGAACTGGAGAACTGTCCATTTAAGGCTTTTCAAAAAGTGCTGTAACATCCATGATCATATTTTTGTCCCCAAAGTTGTACAGCTGGTAATGGCGTGGGACCTGGATATCATTCTGTCTCTGTCACTTATTAGCAGGGTTCCTGCTCGCCCATCTGGTATCTCTGTGCAGATTAGAGAAAGGTGCCCCTCCCTCAAGTAAGATTTGGTTGACTTTAGTATATCACTGCACAGCTTGAGCAAGTGTAGAAGGCAGCCCTGTTCTGGCTGTGCCCAACAGAGAGCTTTCCTAACCTCAGCACACAGCAGTCCTAAGGACACACGTGTGCCCACACCCTCACTCACTCATACTCCCTGCCTTCCCCACACCCCCAAGGTCAGGACACCTGTGCCCCTGGGAGCCATAGCTCTGTATCCACCCTCATCTTCCCACCAGGAAAGGGGCTGTACCAGATTCAAGGTAGGGGTGGTTCGGGAATCAGGTCACCAAGATTGGAGAGCTGGCAAGAGATTTAACCTTAGGGCCACCTGAGGTATGGCTGGGACAGACACAGGATGCATACAAAAGTGTGCCAACGATGTATGTGCATGCCCTTTTGAGTGTGCGCACGTTCCAGTGTATGGCCATGAGTTTTAAGTAAGAGAGGACTCTCTCCTGCAGCTTCAGGACTTGGGGGCTGGTGTCTCCACCTTCCCTTCACCCCCTCATGTTTGCAGTGTGAATACCTTCCTGCTACCAGATCCTTGTACAGGGCTCATTTTGAATAAGGGTATACCATGCCCCCTTGAACTTGAAGAAGCTCCTTCATTGTTTTTTACTTGGAAAGTTACAATAGTGTAGTTGTACTATAATTTATTCAGTCATTTCTTGATTTATGAACATTGAAGTCTTTTCTTTTTCCTTTTCCTTTTTTTTTTTTTTTGGCTACTTCAAACAATGCTATAGGGGCACCTGGGTGGGTCAGTTATGAGTCCAGCTCTTGATCTCAGCTCAGGTTTTTTTTTTTTAAAGACTTTACTTATTTATTTGACAGAGAGAGAGAGAGAGAGAAAGAGAACGCACAAGCAGAGGGAGTGCGAGAAGCAGGCCCCCTGCTGAGCAGGGAGCCCGATGCAGGGCTGGATCCCAGGACCTCGAGATCATGACCTGAACCGAAGACAGACTCTTAACTGTCTGAGCCACCGTTTATGAGTTTGCATAAATATTGCTCATACACATATTACACTTGTGGCCAGAAAACTTAGTTTCACTTAATATACTTTTCTATTTACAGTCTATTTATATATATATATATTTTGAGATTTATTTATTTTAGAGAGAGAGCATAAGCAGGGGGAGGGGCAGAGGGAGAGGGATAGAATCTGAAGCAGACTCCCCACTGAGCGTGAAGCCTGACACCGGGCTCAATCTCACAACACTGAGATCATGACCTGAGCCAAAATCAAGAGTCGGTCACACTGGGGGTGGAGCCTACTTAAACAAACAAGCGACCTATGCTATAGTGAACATTTTTACATATTTCATTATGCACTGGTACTCTTATATCTATAACTTAAAATCCTTAAAGTTGGATTATTAGGTCAATGTGTATGTATATCTTAATTTTAATAGATTTTTCCAGATAATACTCCAAAAATGTTTTAGTAATTCACATTTCTACCAGCCTTGTATATAAATGCTTACTCCCCCACACCCTCACCAGCACAGCAGTCTCCATCTTTCTGCTATGTTGCCCATCTAATGTGTTAAATAATTGTATCTCATCATTGTTTTATATTGCATTTCTCTAGTGGCAGCCAACAAGGCAAGTTGGTTGTGTTTCTTTTTTTTTTAAGATTTTATTTATTTATTTGACAGAGAGATTGACAGCGAGAGAGGGAACACAAGCAGGGGGAGTGGGAGAGGGAGAAGCAGCCTTCCTGATGAGCAAGGAGCCCAATATGGGGCTCCATCCCAGGATCCTGGGATCATGACCTGAGCCAAAGGCAGACGCTTAACGACTGAGCCACCCAGGCACCCCAAGTTGGTTGTGTTTCTATACAATAATTGTACACTTGCATTTCCTGTTTGACAAATTGCCTTTATATCCTTTCTCCTTTTTTTTTTTTTTGATCTAATCAATTGGTGGGCAGTCTTGTATATTAGGGCTGTTAATTCTTGTGTTATAGGTGTAACTATTTTCTTTCAGTCTTTTATCTTTTAATTTTACTGAAGGTATCTTTCACCATATTTTAAATTTTTTTTAAAGGTTTTATTTATTTATTTGAGACAGAGAGAATGAGAGAGAGAGCACATGAGAGGGGGGAGGGTCAGAGGGAGAAGCAGACTCCCTGCTGAGCAGGGAGCCTGATGCGGGACTCGATCCCGGGACTCCAGGATCATGACCTGAGCCGAAGGCAGTGGCTTAACCAACTGAGCCACCCAGGCGCCCATATTTTAAATTTTAATATAATCAAATCTGCTTAAAAAAATTTTTTTTTAAGTTTTATTTAGGTAAGTAACCTCTACCCTCAACATGGGCTCGAACTCATGACCCCAAGATCAAGAATCACATGCTCTTCACAGTGAGGCAGCCAGGCGCCCCTCAAATCTGCCTTTCCCGTGTGTCTTCTCGTACAGAGGCTGGCCTGGGCAGGTCTCCAGTGCCCTGAGGTTATAGGAATAGTCAACATTTCTCATTTTTAAAATACATTTAAATCGCTAATCCACTTGGATTTGACTTTTAAACATAGTAAGTACGGAGAAGTCTTTCAGTCTCTCTGCGCCTTGGCTTCCTCCGTTGTAACATGGGCGTAGTGAGGATCAGAGAAAACCTAAGACTTGGAGCGTGGCTACTCGGTGACTGGTTAGGATTAGAATTAGAGCTAGAACCCCGACCTGTGGCCTAGAATGCCTTCGTCCGTCGGTGCCGTGGCTGGTGGCGCGGCTGCTGCTCGGTCCTCAAGCCCACGTGGAAGGCAGAGAGGGTGAGGCCGCTCCTCTCTCCTCCGGGTCCTGGGGGCTGGTGCGTCTCATCGGGAGAGCAAGCCCCACTGGAGCGGCACGGAGCCAGGGAGGGGGGCGCTGGATGCGAGGGGGAGGGCCTTCCAGAGGGTATGTGTGTCTAAGTGATTGGGCAGTTGAGGGTCCCCTGGGCGGCAGTGGGACTGGAACTCACGCTGCGTCTGGGGGGCTCCGGAGAAGTCAGGTGACCGTCTTCTGGCCCAGGGTGGACTCCCTCTGTTA
Organism: Leptonychotes weddellii; assembly: GCF_054177405.1. Lineage (NCBI taxonomy): Eukaryota > Metazoa > Chordata > Mammalia > Carnivora > Phocidae > Leptonychotes > Leptonychotes weddellii. Next base: position 29,292,323 of record NC_138370.1, read on the forward strand.
AACAGTGGAAGAACTGGAACTGCAGTCAACGGGGGAAGTGAGGGTGCAGGGCTGCTGGGACGCCTTCTGGAGGTTCCTCCCGGCTCCTGCAGCCGCCTATTCCAGGGAACCAATCGGAGAGCTTCAAGAGGGAAAGCAGGACATGAAAGAAATCCTGGGGGCTCCGAAGCATTGGAGGCGGGTGCTACTGCTCCCTGCCGCTCGGGGCTGGGGAGTGAACTCCTTAGCTGGCACTTGGAGGTCTCACTCACTGGTTCGGCTCCAGCCAGGTTGCTGAGCATGCGTGCGTCATCATCCATGTTCAGTTTCATCAATTATCGCAATAAGGCCCTTTGTAACTATTTCTTTCCTGGTTTAGAATCCTATCCAAGACCACGCACTGAATTGCATTTCACTGACATCTCCTCTTTAGTCTCTTTTAAACTGGACACTTCCTTAACCTTTCTATTTCATGACATTGACTTTTTTTTTTTTTTTAAAGGAGTTCAAATTAGACCTTGACATTTTAAAGCAGTATTGGTCAGTTGTGGAGTAAAATATCCCTCAATTTGGTTTTTCTGACGTTTTCTCCTGATTGGATTCAGGTTATGTATTTTGAGTGGAAAGATGCAGAGGGGATGCTGGGACCATCTCTGGGCTCTGTATCAGAAACACATGAGGTTGGTTTCTCCCAGGATAGGGGATGTCACCTTTGATCACTGGGTAGGGTGGTGGATTCTAAGTATCTTCACTGTAAAGTTGCTGTTTTTTCCCTTTGTAATTAATAAGTAATCTATGGAGAGATATCTTGAGACTTTGTAAATATCTTGTTTCTCATCAAACTTTCACCCACTAGTTTTAGCATTCATTGATGGTTTTCCAACTTCATTATTCCTTCTAGCTGACATTTTACTGGAAAGAAGAACTTTTCCTTGTCCTTCTTATGGATGGATGGATGGATGGATGGATGGATATTAGTATGAATTCATGGATTCTTATTTCAGTAATGGGTTATTTTCCATTCTATCATCACTTATTTTGTTGTTCAAATTGTCCCAGATTTGACCAATGGGTGTGGTATGGTTCGTCAGCCTACTATTATCTCACTTATTTATTCACAGGGACACCCATAACCTTTTTCCAGCTTGTAAACTTGCAATTTTTTCTGACCTAGAGTCAAAATTTTAAAGCTAGAGATGTCATTTTGCCTTGCCCTGATCCCTTTATTTTACATATGAGAACTCTGACCTCAGCGAACTTAGGGCATTTGTTCCAGGACAATGGCTTGTTAGAGGCCGAGCTTGAACTGGAACCCAGGTACCTGGCTCTTACTCCAGAGCTTTTCCCAGAACATTTCCGGTCTCTTTGTCATCAAGGATCTTCTGTCATCACAGCTTTTCAGGCCACTGGTATTATCAATATCCTGTGCAGGGAGGACGTCAGGAACTGATGGTTCCAGGGTCACTGACAAGAGTTCTCAGATTTCTTGGGCATTTCCCCAAACCCTTAACCTTGGCCAGGGGAGAAGAGGGTCCTTACAGTCTGTGGAACTTCTATCATTGTGTTGAGCAGTTTCCCAGGGCCTTAGGGTTGCCAAGAGATGACAGTTAGAAGTACCTGTTTCTCAGTTTACAACTTGCTGGTAGGTTTCGGTGTGACAGGTTGGATATCTGTGGTCTGCTTTCTCAGCATCCCTCCCTTCTTCTTTTGGTGCTATCCCTACAATTTTGGAGGGGGAGACTAGTCCCCTATTCCTAGCCCACATGATCTGGGACTGGCCAGTCAGGCCATCATGGTAATTAATTAAGGAATGGGCTCATGACCCCAGCTGGGCCTCCGACAGTCATCCCTGGCACTTTGGCTCAAACTATTAGAAAACAAGGGCTTTCTTTTCATTGCAATAGGTAGCAGCAGAGAACTAAGTAACATAGGGTTTCTGGGACTATTTTTGCTGCTATGTCAAAAGAACCTGCCTGAAAAATGAAGCTAACTCAGAAAACAGGAAAACAGAGCTGAGAAATACAGAGTCAGAATGAGTGCTGATTGACATCAGTTGAATCCTAATCCCACTGAGCCATCTCCTCACAGATATTTTTACTTGAGCTCCAAATAAGTCAGTGTTTTGCCTAAGCTGATTTAAGTTAGGTTTCAGTCACTCGTTGTGAAAGTGAGTGAGTTTCCCTTCGTGCTTAGGACCCCTCCCCCAGAGTTTCAGACCTTCAAGGGAATGAAGTGGACCCAGGCAGCATCTCCTGGCCGAGGTGTCCGAGGGACCCCGGAGACACTACTCTCCTGACTGGATGGGGAGCCTGCCTGGTACCCACTGTAAGGGCCATAAGGATATCACTTCCCTGAGGCTTAGGCTCTCCCTCTGTTATTCTTGTCCTCTTGCTTCGTTCTGTAGTTTCCAGCACATGCTTTTGTGTGCGAGTGTGCATGTCCCCTTTTCTCCTACCTTGCTGGATTACCTTAAGGATCAAATGGGATGCTGTAGGCACAGTGCCCAGCTCAGTGCCTGGCACTTACGGCAAACCCTCTTTCCCTTTCCCATCCCTCCTCTGGATTCAGGATGTGATTTAAGAGTCTGTGATGTATTCCAATTTTCAATGTCCTGGATAAATAATGGGGAGTTGGAGCAGAGTTGCAGAAAGTTGCACTAGTTTTAATTAATTTTATCTGTTTAGAGTGAGATACCTCAAAGTCATTGACTAAATCTATGTCACATATGTTTATGCAAATCGGTATTTTTCTTTGGAGTTGACAGCTGAAGTCCTTGTTTTGTTCCAGGACGCGGCAGCAGAGGCAAAATGTGCCATGTTTTCTCAAGTGATGGCTGACAGTTCTCCAAATGTCACGGTGGGTGAGGCATTTCCCATGGGGGAGAGCTCCAGGGTTGAGTATGGCCAGTAAACATCTACAAGCCTGGTTTTAGTCTCTTCATTTTACAAAACATTTATTTTTCTATATCAAAGTTATAAAATAATTCATACTTACAAGTCAAACAATAGAATATATAAAAAAGTACTGTTCTTAACCCTCAGTCTCTGAAGTAAACAATGCAAGCAGATTCACGTGTATCCTGACACATATTTTCCATACACAGTTTTCTACATATACACATTTCCCCACATTTTCTACGTATAAACATATATAAACATATATATAAAGGCTACCTCTTTTAATTTTTAAATACAAAGATCATACTCTGTAACTTGCTTTTTTTTAACTTAATAATCACAGATCTCTTTTTAAGTTAATGTATGTAGATATAACTCATTGTTCTTCATGGTTGCATTGTTTTCTTTTTAAATTTATTTTCTTTAAAAATTTTTTATTTTATTTAAATTCAATTAATTAACATATAGTGTATTGTTAGTTTCAGAGGTAGAGGTCAGTGATTCATCAGTTGCATATAACACACAGTGCTCATTACAACACATGCCCTCCTTAATGCCGTCACCCAATCATCACTTCCCCCCACCCATCCCCCCTCCAGCAACCCTCAGTTTGTTTCCTAGAGTTAAGAGTCTCTTATGGTATGTCTCCCTCTCTGATTTTGTCTTATTTTATTTTTACCTCCCTTCCCCTATGATCATTTGTTTTGTTTCTTCAATTCTACATATGAGTGAGATCATATAATTATCTTTCTCTGATTGACTTATTTCACTTAGCATAATACCCTCCAGTTCCATCCACGTTGTTGCAAATGGTAAGATTTCTTTTTTTTTTTTTATGGCTGAGTAATATTCCATTGTGTGTGTATATATGTGTGTGTATATATATATATATATATATATATATATACCACATCTTATTTATCCATTCATCTGTTGATGGACGTCTGGGCTCTTTCCATAGTCTGGCTATTGTGGGCATTACTGCTATAAACACTGGGGTGCAGGAGACCCTTCGGATCACTTTGGGGTAAATACCCAGTAGTATGGTTGCATTGTTTTCTATTGTATGGATGTACCATTATTTATTTAACTAATCTGTTTTTTAAAGATTTTATTTATTTATTTATTTGAGAGAGAGAGAGAGCACAAGCAAGGGAGGAGCAGAGGGAGAAGCAGACTCCCCACTGAGCAGGGAGCCCGATGCGGGGCTGGATCCCAGGACCCTGGGATCATGACCTGAGTGGAAGGCAGACGCTTAACTGACTGAGCCACCCAGGTGCCCCTTTAACTAATCTATTAATAGGTTTAACAACAGCTTTTTGCTGTTACATATAATGCTGAAATAAATAGCTTTGGGAATATATTTATTTATATTCAAGGAAACATTTGGCTGTTAACTTTTGGCCCATGAGCTACATGTGAGGGAAACTTACTGTATCAGCATTGACTCAGCGTGTCCGTCTATCCACCGCACAAGACAGCATCCTCACTCACTTTCCCAAGGCAGTGTGCTTAACAGAGCACTGTTTGAAAAACACCGTTCTGTGAGTGCAGAACTTGGACTCCGATGTAAGTCCAGTCTTCCTCCAGACATGACCTGGAGGAGTGATTTCTCTGTTCCTTTCCTTTGCCCTGCCCTCAGCATTCCGGCCACCTCCATAGTCAGTGACAAGATGCTACTGGAGTCAAAGGTCTTTGAAGCCCAGATAAATGAGATAATCAATCTCTGCTCTCCAGGGATGCAGGGCGGAGTCTGTGCCTTCTGAATGGACTTACCAGTGCTGTGTATAGAGTAAGTACTTAATTAATATGAAATAAGAACAATAAATCCAGAGGCAGAAGTGATCCCTTTGAAGTTCAGGTCAACTCTGAGCCATCTGAGAAGAATGAATGGAATGGATAATTGAAATTCATAGATAACCCCAAAGCTCATCCTAATACAGTCAGGCTCTTTACCTATTAAACGCTTCCTCAGAACTGCTAAAATAAATCCCTTCCTGTGTTTATTTTTTCATTTTTGTGAGGCAAGTAAAATTGAGCAGTGAAATGACCATCAGGAATGTGAAAGGAGAAAGAATCAGAGTCGTGAGTGAGACATTCATAGATGTCTCATAGGCAACTTCAGAATCACAAAGTGTCAAGTCTGCCAAAAGGCCTAGCTAGTGATGGACACAGAGACCTAGGCATGGGAGCCCCCTAGGGCTCCTCCAAACCTGGGTGGGGTGAGAGTCAGGCTCTGGGAGAAGAGGTAAGATGACTCTCAGTCTATGGCCACCTAGAGATGCCCCAGCTTTGCTTTTGAGGTTAATCATGGATGTCAGCCTTTAGGATGGACATCAGTGTTTCTTTCCATGGGAGGGTCTAGGTGCATTTTAGTTAGAAGGAGTGATCTCATCACATCCCTAAGGAAAATGGAAAAAGAACGCACTGTGTGGAGGGGGATGGAGGTCTGGGCAGCGAGGGGTGGCGGTGGTTGGTGGTCAGGGCACCCGGCTCTGCACCTGGCTTTGCCACAAGCTAATGGCGTGACTCCAGGACCTTGGCGTTGGTTTTCTCCATCACAGTTCCTCTCTCTTTAAAATGAAGGGGTTGAAATGTAGGATTCTAAGATTGGGCCATCTCTGACTCTGGAAACAGCCCCATAAGCCTGAAGAATTTCACACTGTCACTCCATAGGGGGGTTTCAGCAGGAAGGCGGGACAGATGGCTTTCTCTGGAACGGGTTCAGAAATGTGGTGTGTGATGTACGGTGTGAATGAAGCATGGTGCCCTTTAAACACAGCTTCACCCCGGGAGAGCTCTGCACTCCGCTGCGCTGTCTGGCTTTCATTCACATTCCAGCGTCACTCCGGGCATGCGCAGCCCTCACGGGCGGGCTTGTGCACTGGAACACACAGGCACACACACACCCCAGCTCTGACACACACTCGATGACTCATGAACTGACAGGAGCATGACACGCGGGGGCTGATTCATCAGGGACACTCACACACACAGGCTCACACTCACTGTGACGTGTAGATGTGCCTGAGCCACTGTGACAGTCACTCCCCCAGGAGCCTGAGTTGACTGTCACACCAGCGTCTGCAAATGATTTGCGTTCTTGGCTCCTTGGAACTGCCTGTTCTTTGTCTTACTGTTCACTGTTCAACCCTTTCCTTCCCTTCCACCCCCTACGTGGCTGCTTTTGGTCTCTTGCTCCAATGCTCCAAGGCCAGTTCCCTGGCCTGAACCCCACAATCTCCAAACGTCTCTTCCAAGTCTGAGGCTCTTTGTTTCTGATCACTCCTTGGCTGTGCTGAGTCCTTTTCCCATGGGGTCCCCTCCCCTCCCTGACCTGGGCCTGACTTCCTCAGAGGGTCTTGGCTCAAGGGTCTCCAATATCTGGGCCATTGGAGCCAGCGCCCTTCCCTAGATGAGGGGAACCGAGGGCAGGTTACATGATAGAACACGCTGGCAACTTCTGGAGTGTGGTCTCCAGCATCTCTGAGCGCATGCCTTCTCTTCCCAGCAGTCCAGGCGCAGGGAAGTGTTGGGATGTCCCAAGAACCCAGCTCTAGGAGTTGAGCAGGAGCAGCTGTTTCTGAAGGTGCAGAGAAAAGAAGATGCTGCACATCCAAAAGCAGATGATGGGCTGTAGGCCTTGGCTCTTTCCAGGTGCTTACCCCAGAGTGGGGACAGGCCAGGGGTGGGGAGAGATTGCGGAGGAAGGAGGGGCTCACTGAGCACCAAGGTCTGTGTGGGGTTGTCCCTGACCTGCCTTCACCTGAATGTGGCTGCTGGCCATGGTTCTAACAGGAACACAGGGGAACCAGTCCTGGTGCTTGCAGGAGTAGAGCAGTCTCTCCCCGGTGGGTCCTTCAAAAATGAGAGGGAGTATAGCAGAGTCTGGTGACCAGGCCAGGATCAGGATGCTCAGGCACTTATTCAAGGCTTTAAGCATGTCGCTCGCCACTGTGAGCGTCTGCTTCTTTGGCTGTTAAGTGCCCTAAAAGCACTCCTCTTTCTGCTCCAAAGATGTGGTCCTGGGGAATCCGGTGAGATTCTGGCCATGACTGTGCTTGGACAAATTCCTCTCTCCAGGAGAGAAGACCTTCCTCGAGGATTGCGCCTCCACGGCTATGCTCTGAGAGAGTTCACATCTAAGTGCGTGCTAGTTCAGTGACACTGAGAACCAAGGGGCCCTGTGTGCCTAGAGGCATGGAAACTCTTGACTAGCTGCTTATAGCTGAGGGTTGAAATGCCCCCTTTCAACTCTGAAATTTTAAGGATCTGGTCAGCCTTGAGAGCATTTCTCCCTGTTTCTGTGTGAGAACTTAACTCTGACCACATTCTAGCCATCTGAAGGCCTAGAATCTGGAAGGAACTACCTTGCCTTAGTTGTAGACAGAGTCTACCTCAAGCCTGTACCCCTTGAATATTGTCTGGGCCCCTCCCCATTTCAACACTGGAAAAGGCCTGAGCAAACCTAGTAAGAGAGATTTCCCCGTTAACTACTTCCTTGCAACTGATTTGCTGACTTTGGATTTAAAGTTACTTTGCCTAGAAGAGCTAAGATTATCTTGGAGATACCCTGGCAGGCTAAGCAGGTCCCAGCCTGTTTCTGCCAAGACCCCAAACCCTAAAGGGAAGAAGCTCTAAGATGAAGAAAAAGACAGAATTGATCTGAAGATGCCATGTTGGGCTTTCAATAGAAGTATCTGGAAGTTTCCTCACAAATTCTTTTTTTTTTTTTAAAGATTTTATTTATTTATTTGACAGAGACAGTGAGAGAGGGAACACAAGCAGGGGGAGTGGGAGAAGCAGACTCCCCGCTGAACAGGGAGCCTGATGCGGGGCTGGATCCCAGGTCCCTGGGATCACGACCGAAGGCAGATGCCCAACAACTGAGCCACCCAGGCACCCCTCCTCACAAATTCTTAATCCTCTGGGTATAATCTTCCGGAGGACGGGGGACGTAAGGCAGAGACTAGAAAGACCACCCTGTATTTAAATATGCATTGATGTGAAGGAGGACCAATTTCCTGTAACCCAGCAAATGATCCACAGTATAACATGTTTGCACCTCTGTTCCAGATACATTTGATATATGGAAACCTAACATGATGTTTATTGAACTCTCAGTTAAATATTTAACTTATATAGCACTTACCATGTGCCCGGCACTGCCTCTGTTCTCTTCCCTCGGCTTTACAGAGAGATGCGTCTACAAGAGAGAAGCCGGGGCCCTTTCCCTAACTGCCTTCCCTCGGCTCCAGGGGAGTCCTGCGGAGTCATTGTTCTCCCAGCCCCAGCTCCTGGGCCTCTTTTGGCAAGGGCCCTGCGGCTTCTCTTATTTACCCATTAACAATTAAGCTCTAGGCATTTAACATATAAACACAGAAAACATCAGCATAATTACAGCAAAGTTTCAAAAGCTCTTTGGCAAGGAAGGGCCTGAATATTTACTTAACAAAAGAATTCCTGACTTCAGTCCTTAATAAAGAATTTACAATAAGATTTAACTAGCCAGCTTCTCTAGTAAATTAAAAACATTCTTTTATTCACGAGGAATATGATTTGTGCTTTAACACATTGTGACTCACACACAACTTTTCAAGAGAACACTCACAACTTTTTCTGAGAGTTCTGTTGCCCACGTTATCCTTCCAATAGTTCTCACTTGTTGAGAGGGGCCCTTCCTGAGCAGAGATAGACGGCGTGTGTGAGTGTGAGTGTGTGTGAGTGTGTGTGTGTGTCCACACCTTTGGGCCTGAAATTCTATCACTAGAGACTCTTCCCTTTGTTTTTAAGCTGTCTTTTACACTTGGACTTCTTTTATGACCCATGAAGAGTGTTTATTCAGAGTAATGACTTTTCATTGAGTATTTCTTCTGTGATTAAGCCAGTCTGTGAAAGCCCAGAGCCCTTGGGAAGGGGAGGGAAGAAGGGGAGAAAACACGAGTGGGTTTATTAGAGACAGGAGGGACATTCACTTGTTCATTTGTCTGTTTTTTGAGTCATCCACAATGATTCTTATAGTCTTACTATCGGCAGACATTTGGGATACAAAGATACTTAAGAAAATAGGATAGTCGGGGAGATAGCAAAGCTACACAGCTAAGCAAGGTGAAAAGTCAGGGTGGAGTTCCTGATTTTCCTTGGCTCAGGGCTGATGGATTAGACACGGGGACAGTGTTGGGGAAGTTTTCACAGAGCTGACTGCTGAGTTTCGAAGGTTGAGGAATGATAATAATAGAAAAATATAACACACATTATATTTGTTATGTGCCCAATACTATGCTAAGCATCTCACATTTTAACTCATGTAACCCTCACAAAAATACTATAAGGAAAGTCCTATTACTATTCTTATTTTACAGGTAAGGAGACTGAGGTTCAGAGAAGTGAAGTAATTTCTTCAAGTCCCACAGCTAGAAAGCTGCAGAACAGAGATCAGAGCCCAGGGAAGTGCTCATGGCAAGCGCCCTAACCATTAGGAGGTACTACTGTGTGCAGTGGTAATTATTTTTGTTATGAAATACTTCAAATATCTAGAAAAATTCAAAGAATAACATAACGAGGGGCACCTGAGTGGCTCAGTCAGTTAAGTGTCTGCCTTCAGCTCAGGTCATGATTCCGGGGTCCTTCAATCCAGCCCTACATGGAGCTCCCTGCTTAGTGGGGAGTCTGCTTCTCCCTCTCCCTCTGCCCTTCCCCTCTGCTCCTGCTCACACACACACACTCTCTCTCTCAAATAAATAAATAAATAAAATCTTTTTTTAAAAAAAGAATAACATAACGAAGTCCCATGAATCCACCATCCATATCCATTGAATTCTAATATATTGCCTGGCTTGCTTAATTTTTCTTAAAAAAAAAAAAAGAAGAAGAAAGAAAGAAAGAAAAAGAAATACAAATACAATTGAAGTCCCTTTGGATATTCTACCCTGAACACATTCCTCTCCTTCCCCTGAGGTTGTACCTAAACTGAATTTGTGTTTCTAGTTTCCCAGGCCTGTTTTTTTATGCTATTAAGGCCTGTGTATATATCCGTTAACAATACATAACATTGTTTTGCATGTTTTCAAACTTTATATAAACGGTGTCATTTTACAACTGGCATTTACATTACATTTTTTTAAAGACTTTATTTTTAAGTAATCTCTTTACCCAATGTGGGACTCGAACTCACAATCTCGAGATCAAGAGTCGCACACTCCACTGACTGAACCAGTCAGGCTCCCTGCATTCTTCATTCTGTCTTTGAGATTTTATCTATTTCAATTTCACATAGTTCTAAGTTCATTTATTTAAAGTAGCATATCATGAAATAACACTTAAAACAATGTATAGTATTCCATTGTATAAATAATACATCATCTATTAATTCTCTAGCTTCTGAAAATATTTTACTATTACAGACAATGCTGCAATTAGCTTTCTTGGATATATCCTTTTTCTTTCTTTTTTTCCTCCTATGACAATTTTAGAAGGAGCCTTGCTGGGGGGAAGAGCAGGCCATTTTTAGCTTCATCTTGTGAAATTCCACTCCAAAGAGTGTATTCCTACCAGTAAATGAGAGTCCTACTGCATCCTCCCAATATGATCAAAAATAGTCAAACAAATGACTTTACGGTTATTTTAATTTCATTCTCTGATTACTAGGGAAGGTGAACATCTTTACAGTTTTTGTTTGTTTCTTTTGTGAATTTCCTATTTACTTTTGTCCACTTTGATATTTATTCATCTGGTTTTTTCTTTTTTTTTTTAAAAAAGATTTTATTTATTTATTTGATAGAGAGAGACACAGGGAGAGAGGGAACACAAGCAAGGGGAGTGGGAGAGGGAGAAGCAGTCTCCCCACGGACCCTGGGATCATGACCTGAGCTGAAGGTGGACCCTTAATGACTGAGCCACCCAGGCGCCCCCATTTGGCTTTTTCTGATTGATTTTTTTTTTTTAATTTTAAGAATTAACAGTAAAATTGACTTTTTTGGGAGGGTTTGCAGTTCTGAGTTTTAGCACATATATAAATTGTAACCATCAGAACAATAGGGATAGAGAACAGTTTCATTACCCCAAGAAACTATCAGAATACTTTAAATGATGATTTAATTTCTTTACTAGGTATAGGACTATTTGGTTATCTATCTTTTCTCAGGTAAGCTTTGGTAATTTGTGGCTTTCAAGGAATTGGTTCATTCTATCTAAGTTGTGAAATTTCTTTGTGTTGAGTTGTTCATAGTATTCTCTTATTATTCCTTTAATGTCTGTGGGGTCTATAGTGAGAACCTCTCTTTCATTCCAGATATTGATAATTTGTGTCCTCTCTCCCACCACCCTCCCCGTTTTTTGTTGGTCTAGCCAGAGATTTATCAATTTTATTTGAAATTTTTAAAGAATCAGCTTTTAGTTTCATCATTGATGTTCTCTATTGGTTTTGTTTTTAATTTATTGGTTTCTTTCTGGTCTTTATTCTTTCCTTCCTTTTGATTGTTTTGAGTTCACTTTGCTTTTCTTTTTCTAGTTTCTTAAGGTAAAAGCTTAGAATATTGACTTGAGGTCTTTCTTTGTTTCAAATATAAGCATTTAATAGTACACATTTCCCTCTAAGCACTGCTTTAGCTGCATCCCACAAATGCTGATATGTTGTACTTTTATTCAGGTCTGAGCATTTTCTAATTTCCCTTGAGACTTCCTCTTTGACTCATGGATTATTACGTTGTTTAATTTCCAAGTATTTGGAGGTTTTCCAGTTATCTTTCTGTTACTGATTGCTAGTTTAATTCCATTACATACTTTGTATGATTTCAAGTCTATTAAATTTATTAAGGTTTGTTTTATGACTCTGGATAAAATCTATCATAGTGAATGTTCTATGTGCACTTGCGAAGATTGTATAATTTGTTCCTGTTGTATGGAGTGTTCTATAAATATCAATCGAATCCAGTTGGTAGATGGAATAGTCCAGTTCTTCTGTATATTTACTGATTTTCTGTTGGCTTGTTCTATCAGTTACTGAGAGAGGAATGTTGAAGTCCCCAACTATAATTGTTGATTTGTCTCATTCTTTCAATTCTATCAGTGTTGCTGCACGTATTTTAAAGCTCTTTTGTTAGGGGCAGGCACATTTAAAATTGTTGTCTTCTTGGTGAATTGACTTTTGTTATTATGTATTGCCCTTTTTATTTCCGGAAATTATCCTTGCTGTGCAGTCTCTACATATCCCTTGCTATATGCTATATAGCCACTTTAGCTTTCTTTTGATTAGTGTTTGCATGGTGTATCTTTTTCCATTCTTTTACTTTTAACCTACCTGTCTTATAAAATTATAGATGGCAAATAATTGGATGTTGTTGTTTGTTTTTAAATGTCATCTGACAATCCCTCTCTTTTAGACAATTTTCATTTCATACAAATATTGGTACATTTAAAATTAGGCCTATATTTTTAATTTTGTATCCCATTTTAATTTATCTGTTGAGTTTTAAACTGTATCTCTGCATAGTTTTAAAAAAATGCAGTGGTTGCTCCAGGGATTATAATATATATACTTAATATTTCACAGACTACTAAGAATTAATATTTTATTACTTCATGTAGAATGTAGAAAACTTACCACCATAGAGGTCCCTATACCCTACCACCTTCACTGTGTAGTTATATGCATTATATATACATACACCAAAAATTTAGTGCACCTTGTTATCCTTTTGCTTTCAATTGTCATGCATATTTTGAATAACTTAAGAATAGTCTATTATATTTAACCATACATGTTTTAAAGATTTTATTTATTTATTTATTTGACAGAGAGAGAGAGACACAGTGAGAGAGGGAACACAAGCAGGGGGAGTGGGAGAGGGAGAAGCAGGCTTCCCTTGGAGCAGGGAGCCCGATGCGGGACTCGATCCCAGGACCCTGGGATCATGACCTGAGCCGAAGGCAGACGCTTAACGACTGAGCCACCCAGGCGCCCCTAACCATATTTTTTATCATTTTTGTTTCTCTTTCTTCATTCCTGATGTCTTAAGTTTCTTTTAGGTATCGGTTTTCTTCCATCTGAAGAACTTTCTTTAGCATTTATTGTAGAACAAATCTGCTGATGACAAGTTCTCTTAGTTTTCTTTTATTTGAGAATGTCTTTATTTCACTTATTTTTAAAGAATAATTTCACTGGATATAGAAATCTTTTTTTTTAATTAAGGTAAAATTCACATAATATATAATTCTCCATTTTAATAATTTTATTTATTTATTTATTTTTAAATTTTTATTTATTTGAGCAAGAGAGTGTGCAAGAGAGCACAAGCAGGGAAGAGGAGCCTAGGAAGAGGGACAAGCAGACTCCCCACTGAGCTGGGAGTCTGACGCAGGGCTCGATCCCAGGACCCCAGCCGAAGGCATATGCCCAGCCGACTGAGCAACCCAAGTGCCCCCATTTTAATCACTTTAAAGTGTACAGTTCAGTGGCTTTTAGTACATACACAAAGAGCACAAGCAACAAAATTAAAAATACATGAATTAGATTTTACCAACATTTGAAACTTTTGTACATTAAAGACACTATCAAGGGGCACCTGGCTGGCTCAGTCAGCAGACCATGTGACACTTAATTTCAGGGTCATGAATTCAAGCCCCATGTAGGGTGTAGAGCTTACTTAAAAACAAACAAACAAATAAACAAACAAATAAATAAATAAAAGACACTATCAAGAAAATGAAAAGACAACCTACAGAATGGGAGAAAATATGTGCAACCATCACTACTTATCTAACTGCAGAGTATTTACATCACTCCCAAAAGAAACTTCATACCTATTAAGCAGTTACTCTTATTTCTCCCTCCCCCCAGCCCTTGGCAACCACTAATCTGCTTTCAATCTCTGTGGATTTGCTTATTCTGGACATTTCATATAAATGGAATCATACAATATGTGTTACGTTTGGCTTCCTTCACTTAGCCTCATGTTTTGAAGATTCATCCACATTATACCATGTATCAGTACTTAATTCTTTTCTATGATTGAATAATGTTCCATTGTATGGATATATCACATTTTGTTTATCCATTCATCACGTGACAGACATTTGGGTTGTTTTCACTTTGGGGCTGGCATGAATAATGCTGCTATGAACATTCATGTACAAGTTTTTCTTTGAACACCTGTTTTCAATTTTCTTGGTTATATAACTAGGAATGGAATTGCTAGGTCATATATAATCCTATGTCTAACTTTTTGAAGAACTGCCAAACTGTTTTCCACAGTGGCTGCACCACTTTACATTCCCACTAGCAATGTAGGAGGGTTCCAATTTTTCCATATCCTAACCAACACTTGTTATTTTCTGTTTATTTTATTTTATTTTATTTTGGCCATCCTAATGGGTGTGAAGCAGAATTTCATTGTGTTTTTTTAATTTGCATTTTCCTAATATCTAATGATATTGAGTATTTTTCATGTGTTTTCTGGCCATTTGTAAATCTTCTTTGGAGAAATAATCTATTCAAATCTTTCACCCATTTTGAATTGGGTTGTTTGTCTTTTTGTTGTTGAGTTATAAGGGTTCTTTCTATATTTTAGATACTAGATACGTGATACATAAATATTTTCTCCCATTCTGTAGGTTGTCTTTTCATTTTCTTGATAGCATCTTTTATTTATTTATTTGTTTGTTTGTTTGTTTGTTTAAGTAAGCTCTACACCCTACATGGGGCTTGAATTCATGACCCTGAAATTAAGTGTCACATGGTCTGCTGACTGAGCCAGCCAGGTGCCCCTTGATAATGTCTTTAATGTACAAAAGTTTCAAATGTTGATAAAATCTAATTCATGTATTTTTAATTTTGTTGCTTGTGCTCTTTGTGTCATCTGTAAGACTCCATTACCATATCTAAGATCATAGAGATTTACACTTATGTTTTATTCTAAGAGATTTATTGTTTTAGGTCTTATATTTAGATCTTTGATCCGTTTTGAGTTGATTTTTTCATATGGTATAATGGAAAGGCCCAACTTCATTCTTCAGCATCTGGTTATCTAGTTGTTCCCATAACATTTGTTGAAGACTATTCTTCCCCATTGAATGGTCTTGACACTCTTGTCAAAAGTGAATTGACCTGGTGCACCTGGGTGGCTCAGTCGACTGAGTGTCCGACTCTTGATTTTGGTTGGGGTCATGATCTCAGGGTCCTGAGATCAAGCACCCCCTCCCCCGCTTCCCCTTGGGCTGTGCGCTCAGCATGGAGTCCACTTAGGATTCTCTCTCTCCTCTCCTTCTGCCCCTCCCCCTGCTCGTGTGCTCACCCTGTCTCTCTCTTTCTCTAAAATAAATAAAAGAATAAAATCTAAAAAAAAAAAAGTGAATTGACTCTACATATATGGGTTTATTTCTGGACTCTCGGTTCTATTCCTTTGATCTTATATGTTTATACTTACGCCTACCACACTATTTTGATTACTGTACCTTTATAGTAAGTTTTGAAATCATCAGGTATGAGTCCTCCAACTTTGCTCCTCTTTTTCAAAATTGATTTGGTAATTAGGGCTCCCTTGCAATTCTATATGATATTTAGGATCAGTTTGTCCATTTCTGCCCAAAACAGTTGGTATTTTGATAGGGACTGCATTGAATTAGATGTAGAAGTCTCGGTTCACAGATGTTTTCCTTTTTAGCAATTGAAAAATGTTGTTCCTCCTCCTGGCCTCCATGGTTTCTGATGAGAAATCTGTAGTCATTCAAATTAGAGATCAACAAACAATGGGAATTTGAGCCACATTGTGGAGACCACAGCCTCTCTGTGTTCCTCTGAGTTTTGGCACCTGCCAATATCATGCCTTCGCATTGTTATCGCCTAGGGGCTGGAGTGGGAGAGCACAAAAGAAGAGGAAAAAAAAATAGGGCAGTGCTTCTGACCCTTAGTAGTTTCCTTTCCCCTTTTTAGCCCAGAGAAAGAAAGTTTGTCTTGCAGCTCTTTCTATCCTCATCTAGTATGTACTTGTGGGTTTCAGGCTTCCTTCTGGTCAAGTGATATTGAAGGGAAAAAAAATGGTAACCTCACCACTAGTTGGGTAGAACTTTGAGTTCTAGTATCCTCCAGTTGACTTATTACCAGTTACTTTTCAGTGTCCTCAGATAGCTAGTTGCTCCATAGAGTCTGCGTAGGATTCATTGGTACATTCAATGGGAGAGACAAGATGGGGCATGCTTATTCCATCTTGCTGAAACTGGAGCCTCTCTTAAATTGATTTTTAAGAGGTCCTTATAAAATGTGGATATTCATTTCTTTGTCGTTATGCATGCTGCATGTATCTTCTGCTCCTTAGCTTGTCTTTACATTTTTAGAAGTTATCTCATTTAAACTGCTGTTTTAGATTTTATTGTAGTCAAATTATCAATCTTTCCCCCTATGCATTAGGCTTTATATTTTAATGAAGCATTCTTTTTAAAATTGAGGTCATAAAGGTATCCTCCTAATATTTTCTCTTTTTTCCTCTTACATTTTCTTCTAAAAGTTTTAAAATTTTCCCTTTTCATATTTATATCTTTTGAACACCTGGAATTTATGTTTTTTCTGTGGTGTAAAGTAGTCATCTAATTTTTTTCTAGGTGAATAACAAGTGCCCTAGTACCATTTACCAAATAATCCCTCCTCTTCCTACTTATGTTTAGGGATATCTCCTCTGTCATTTGTCAAATTTCCAAAGATATGTGGCTTTGGAGGCTCCTTATTCTATGGTGTGTTTGTCTATTACTCTTCAATTATCTTATTGAATTAACTATTAAGGATTTAAAAGGGGTCTTGGCGTCCATAGGCAAGTTCTCTCATCTTGCTCTTCAAAATTGTCTTAGCTTTTCTTGACATGTGATCTTTTATGTGAATTTTGGGATAAGCTTGTCAAGTTATAAGAAAAAACTAGTTGGGATTTTGGTTGGAATTGCATTGAATCAATATATTAATATTGGCATAATTGATACCTTTATAAGATTGAACTTTCTGTCTGTAAATACGATATAGCTATCCATTTATTCAAGTCTCTTTCTAGGTTCTTTAAAAATATTTTGTAATTTTCTTCAGAAAGCATATCTTTCATGAGATTTATCTATCCCTGGATACTGGATTATTTTTGTTGTGAATAGTATACTTTTTCTTTTCTTTTTTTTTTTTTAGGATTTTATTTTTAAGTAATCTCTACACCCAATGTGGGGCTTGAACTTACAACCCTGAAATCAAAAGTCATGTGCTCTACCAACTGAACCAGCCAGGCACCCCATTAGTATGTTTTTTCTATCAGATTTCCTTGCTGAGCTTTAATATTAGTTATAATAGTTTATCAGGGTTTTTTTTTAGATTTTCTATATAGTAACATATGATCTGCAAATAAACGGAGTTTTGTCTCCCCAACCTTCAATTCTTATACCTCTTCTTTCTTTCCTTATTTATTGTATAGGTTAGGACCTTCAGTACAGTGTTGAGTAGAAGCACAAGCATCTTTGTCTCATTCTTGACTTTAATGGTAATGCTTTTAAGTTTTACTATAGAAGGGACTTGAACACTAAGATTGATGACTTTTGTCAGGTTCAGGACATTGACTTCTGTCCCTATTTTCTTTTAAAGTTATGAATGAGTTTGAATTTCCTTAACTCTTCATTAAGAAAATTAAAACACACACAAAAGTAGGCAGAGCAGTATAATAAACTTTTGCCTGCCCATTACACAGCCTCAATAGTTGCTAGCTCACGGTCAGTCATGTTTTATCTGTACCTTTGCTAACTTTTCCACATTTGGTACCATTTGAAACAAATGCTAGACATTACATCATGTTATCTGTAAATATTTCAGTCTGAATCCCTAAAAGATAGTAATTCTTAAAAAAAACTATAGTACCATGATCAAACAAATTTAACAATAGTTCTTTCTCATTATTAACTATATTCTCCATGTTTACATATCCAGTTATATGAACATTGAATTTTAGTAAATATCTTTTCTGAATCTATTGTGTTAAGGTTTTTCCTTTAATCTGTTAAAGCAGTGTACTTTTATAGATTTTCTTATGTTGAACCATTCTATTCTTGAATTACCAAGATAAACATAACTAGGTCATGCTTTATTTTATATATATATATATATAATATATATATGTATATATCCCTGAATTTAATTTGCTAGTGTTTTATTTAGAGGCTCTGCATCTATGGTCATAAATGATATTGCTTTATAATATTTTTGTTTATTCTGTGCTTATTGGGTTTTGGTATTAAAGTTTAGATTCTTATAAAGTGAGTTGGCAGCTGTATTTGTTAGGGTAAAAGCTAAATCCCTATAATCAAAACACCATTCAAATCCCGTTGCTTAAATAAGATGAAAGTACATTTCTCATTTATAGTCTGGACGTGAATGGTCGAGGCTGGTGGGGCAGTTCTGCTTCATGTAGTCATTTGGAGGCCCAAGGTTATTCCAATTCATGTCTCTGTTTTCTCCTAAGGTGCTTGTCTTCATCTACATGGCCAAAGGTGTTTCTGCTCTATGTCTATGTTCTATCCATAGAAGGGAAAGGGGAAAATAGAGAAAGTGGAGGGCAAACAATTTCCTTTTAGTAAGTATTATGTTCCCCCAAATTCAAATGTTGAAGTCCTAACCCCTATATTTCAGAATGTGACCTTCATTTGGAAATAGGTTAGTTAAGATGAAGTAATACTGGAGTAGGGTGGGCCTCTAATCTAATATGACAAGTATCCTTATAAAAAGGGGAAATTTAGACATCGACACACCAAAGGGAGAATGCCAGGTGAGCATGAAGACAGAGATTGGCCATGGAATACCACAGATTTCCAGCAAAGTATAGGAAGCTAGGAGAGAGTGATAAAACAGGTATTTTCTCATGTAACTCTCAGAAAGAACCACCCCTGATGACACCTTGATCTTGGACTTCTATTCTCCTTCTACTGTAAGAAAAAACATTTCTGTTCTTCAAGCCACACAGTTTGTGGTACTTTGTTACAGCAGCCCCAGGGAAGTAAGATAGTGAGTGAAGGAGAAGTAGCACACCACTTGTGCTCAAAACGAAAGGTGAGCATTTAGTTACACAGCCACACCTACTTGCAAGAGAGGCTGAGAAATGTAGCCTATGGGTGGGCAATGTTATGCCTTGCAAAAAATCTTATCAGAAGAAGGATTTAGGAGACAACTGCCACAGGGACTGAAAACATTTGTTTAAGAGAGTTTATTTGTGGAGTGTCTGGCTGGCTCAGTTGGTAGAGCACGTGACTCTTGATCTTGGGGTTGTGAGTTTGAGCCCCACTTTGGTTATAGAGATTTTTTTTTTAAGATTTATTTATTTATTTTAGAGAGAGAAAGAGGGGTGGGGCAGAGGGAGAAGGAGGGACAATCCCAAGCAGACTCCATGCTAAGCATGGAGCTTGTTGGCGGCTTGAGGCAGGGCTTGGTCTCATGACCCTGAGATCACGACCCTGAGCTGAAACCAAGAATCAGACACTTAACCAACTGTGCCACCCAGGTGTCCCTAGAGATTACTTTAAAAAAAGAGAGTTTATTTGTGCCTTAAATGTTCAAGAAAATGAGTCTCTAATATCATCTGGACCAGATATCTTTTAGGGTGAGAACCTTTGATTATCAATTCAAAAAATTTTAATAGTTTATTTAGACTCTAGTTGTTTTTGCACCAATTTTGATAATTTATTTATATCTAGAAAAGTGTCCATTTTAACTGAGTTTTCTTTTCTTTTTTTTAAAAGATTTTATTTATTTATCTGAGAGAGAGAGAGAGAGAACGAGCAGGGGGAGTGGCAGGCAGAGGGAGAGGGGAGAAGCAGACTCCCCACTGAGCAGGAAGCCCGATTCAGGGCCTGATCCCAGGACCCTGGGATCATAACCTGTGGCAAAGGCAGAAGCTTAACCGACTGAGCCACCCAGGTGCCCCTGAGTTTTCAAATACATAAAGCTGTTGGCAGTATTTTGAAAATTTTCTGTGTAAGTAGAGACTGCGTCTTTTTTATTCTTCTTATTGTTTGTTAGTGGGTCTTTCCTCTTCTAATGGTCAGGCTTGCTAGAGATTTGTCTGGTTTACTAATTTTCTCTCCAAGGAGCAGCATTTTACAATGATCCTTTCTATTTGTTTCTTTGGTTTTTGTTCCATTAATTTCTACTCTTCTCTTTTTAAAAATTTTATCTTTATTTGAAATCATACATACATATAAATTAAAAAGTTAGTCTCTAAGACTTGTTATGAAAAACAGCAGTCCCCTACTCCCTGCCTCTCATTTCCCCTTCTTCAGAAGCAACGTTTTTCAATTCTTTGAACTGATTCTTTTGGTGTTTACCTCTGTATTACTAATAATATGCTTATATTCCTGCCTCTTTATATTTCAGCTATAGGTATTATTTTCAGGTTTCCCTCTATGGACAATAAGGCTTTAGCTCTCTTTCACTGCCTTCCCCCAACCACATACAGATTTTCTTTTGTCCCTTAATCCTATCAATACCATAGTTATGGTACAACATATTTATATTATAACTATATTAACAGCAAGCCATATTATCATGACTATGTTAGCGCTGAGCTGAGCCAGGCAGTACACTATGATTAATTTTCCTTTTCTGCACAGATTTTTATTTTCTCAGGAACTCATGATTGTCTTTCTTTTTCATTTGCTTAGTGTTCTATATTCATATTATTCATTCAACCCCAGTTATGTAAATCCTCTCTCTTAATGTTCAAACATTAAGCTGTCTATCACATTTAGTTTCCTGAGGAACTCTTTCCTGGAGCATTCTGATCTGCTCCAACCCAGACCGGCTGACTTCTACATTTATTACACATTCTATTATCCTGTTACCTCCTTTCACACCAACCTAGGAATTTTCACCTTTGGGGGGGCGGGGGTAGTGTCTGATTTCTTGTAGTCCATGCTTTCCTCTTTCTTGGTTTGCTTCCTTACTTTTGGTAGAACACATGTCCAGTACCTTCCTGGCAAAGGGTACTTAGGAGATACTTTAAAAATATTTCTTTGTACATCTAAAAATAGTTTTTATCTATCCTTACATTTGATTATTACTTTGGTTGAGGGTGGAGTTTTATGGTAGAAATCATTTTTCTTTAGGATTTTGAGGGCATTGCCTCATTATCTTCTAGATTCCATTTTTGCTTTTGAGACGTTTATTCATTCTGATTCTTGATGCTGTGTGTGCGACTGGTTTCCCCTCTCTCTGGAAGCTTGTAGGAGGTTTTTTTGTTTTTTTTTTTAAGATTTTATTTATCTATTTTAGAGTGCACGAACAGGGGGAGGGGCAGAAGGAGAGAGAGAGGGGAAGCAGACTCCCTGCTGATCAGAGAGCCTGATGCAGGGCTCAATCCCAGGATCCCAAGATCATGACCTGAACCGAAACCAAACGTAGACACTTAACCAACTGAGCCACCTAGGTGCCCCTGTAGGAGTTTTTCTGTATCCCTAATGTTTTAAAATTTTATTATGATGTGCCTTGCTACGGGTCTATTTTCATCGTTTGTGCTGTGCATTAGGTAGGCTCTTTCAGTTTCCAAACTTGTATCCTTCAGCTCTAGGAATCATTGCTTGAATGATGTCTTTGTTGAGTTCCTTTCCTCAGTTTCCCCTGAGTTCTATTTCTAGAACTCCTATTATTTGAATGTTGGACTTTCTGGACTTGTTCTCTAATTCTCTAATCCTTCTCTACTATTTTATAACTTTTTTGGGGGGGTCTACTTTATGGGAAAAAGTAGTGTATCTCCAAGCACAGCCAATATACCTTTATCAGTCAGAAACACAGAAACCCCCCTCTGGGTACTACAGATAGAAAGGGATATCACATAGGGAATTGGGTGCCAACAAACTTTGGCAGGAAAATCAGGGAGTGTGCCTAACTTTCAGATTCACCACCATAGCTGTGGCCCTGAGAGTAAGGAAATTGCTGTTACCGTCCAGATATCCGGGAACTAGAGAAATCTCTGCTATCTCTCTTGTCCTGCAGCCCTGGAACAAGTGTGATGACTGGCAGGGCAGTGGAGTCTAGCCAGACCCTGCAAAAATTATGTCTGACTGTGCCTGGCTACCTGCTGCCTCAGCTGGAGGAAGAAAATGACTTCAGGCTTTAATCTGCCTTCTGAATCTTTGGTACAAAGATTGGTAAGAATACTGATAGAAATGGACAAAAACAGCCCTAGAGCACCTGGGTGGCTCAGTCAGTTAAGCGTCGGCCTTCAGTTCAGGTCATGATCCCACGGTCCTGGGATGGAGCCCCGCGCATTGGCCTCCCTGCTCAGTGGGGAGTCTCCTTCTCCCTCTCCTTCTGCCCTCGCCCGTGCAAGTTTGTGCTCTCTCTCAAATAAATAAATAAATAAATAAATAAAATCTTTAAAAAAAGAAAAGAAAAGAAACAAACAAAATAGCCCTGGGGCTGGCTCAGTCAGTTAAGCAACTGATTCTTGATCTCAGCTCAGGTCTTGATCTCAGGATTTTAAGTTCAAGCCCCATGTTGGCTCCATGCTGGGCATGGAGCCTACTTAAGAAAAACAAAACAAAAACAACCATATGACCATTTTTCCCGTTCTATTTCTTGTAGCTCTCCCTTAGATAGAGTCTTTCAGTCTACTTCATGTCTTAATGTCTTTTATTATTTTTCCCTCTTTGCCTCTCTATACTGCACTTTGGATGATTTTTCTTTTTTATCCTCTAACTCATCATTTTTTCTCTTTGACCATACTCAATCTTGAGTTAACCTGAATATTGAGGCTTAAAAAAATTCAGTGCCTATTTTTTTATATCTAAGATTTCTAATTGGTTCTCTTTTCGCCCCTAATTGGTTCTTTTCTTTCTTTCTTTCTTTCTTTCTTTCTTTCTTTCTTTCTTTCTTTCTTTCTTTCTTTCTCTTTCTTTCTTTCTTTCTTTCTTTTCTTTTCTTTCTTTCTTCTTTCAAGATCTGTTTTATTTATTTTGGGGGGGGGGTAGAGGGGCAGAGGGATAGGATCTCAAGCAGACTCAGCCTACATGAGGCTCTATCTCATGACTCTGAGATCATGACCTGAGCCGAACTCAAGAGTTGGTCACTCAACCGACTGAGCCACCCTGGCGCCCCAAGTTGGTTCTTTTCTATGCCCACTTATTCTTGTTATCTGTTTTCATCTAATACTTCTTGCTTATTTTTAATAGACATTATGCCTTCATGATTTCTTTGAGCAATGTAAAAATACCTGACAGTCCTTTCCATGTTACTCTATAAATTGATAACAATTGGAATGGACTCGTGTTATTGACTGATTTTACCATCTTTCTTCATTTTTTAAAATGTGTTTTGGGATTTTGGTTTGCAGATCCATTTTGAATGCCAGTTTTTCCCCTTCTGATTTGTTTTTTGTCTTTTCTTCCCTCCTCTTCCTGAATGTGCAGTTTATAGTTTTGTAGTTGCCTCCACCAAATCTCCTAAGCCCCACTTCCAGAGCAAAATCTTATTTTTTTAAAGATTCTATTTATTTATTTGACAGAGAGAGAGAGAGATAGAGAGTGAGCATGAGTGGGGGAGGGGCAGAGGTAGGGGGAGAAGCAGACTCCCCACTGAGCGGGGAGCCAGATGTGGGACTCGATCCCGGGACTCCAGGATCATGACCTGAGCCGAAGGCAGATGCTTAACCGACTGAGCTACCCAGGCACCCCCAGAGTGAAATCTTATATGTTGTTTTCTCGGTTCCTGCTCAGTGTTAGAACAAAGCTAATGCAGATGCAGAGCTAGTGGGCAGTTCCTCATTGCAAGACCATCCTCTATTCCCACCCCCGTACCTCCCTACCTGTCCCAGAGTCTCTGGAAGCAGGGACCCCAGTAGCTGACTGGCAGCCCCAGTCTCTATTCAGCCTCTCTTCATACACAGGAAAGCCATAATCAGGCTCTGGGTTTCAAGCCATGGATCTGGATCTGGTCCCCTGTGTCCCAGAAAAACATTTTTAAAATCTCCCGCCCCCAGCCAATGTGGAGCACAATGCGGGCCTTGAACTCACAACCCTGAGATCAAGACCTGAGCAGAGAGCAAGAGTCAGGTGCTTAACCAACTGAGCCACCCAGGTGCCCCAGGAACACATTTTTAAAAGTAAACTTTTTAATTGAAGTATAACATACATACAGAAAAGCACACTAATCACAAGTGAGCAGCTGGATACGTTTTCACAAACGAAGGCCCCTGTATAACAAGGACCCAGATCAAGAAAGAGAACATTAGTGCCCTGGTGCTCTTGCCAGTCACTACCCTTTCCAAGGTAACCACACTCCGGACTTTCATAACAACCAAAGAGAACTTTGAGTCTCCAGGATGCCACAGGAGCCTAGCTTGTGGCGACCACTGGGACGCAGAGCCCAGCAACACCCTCAGTCATCGCACCACCCAGTGACTTCTGTCTCTGTTCTGCTTCTTGGTCACAGTTGTCTTGTTTTTGAACCCAGCTTTGTGTGTTGGGTGATTTTTAAAAATGTTTTATTCATCATGGCTTTGTGGTTGGGGTAGAGAACTCAACACTCCATTTTTAAAAAATGGAGATATAGTTGACAAACATTCCATTAGTTTCAGGCATCCAACATAATGATTCAGTATTTGTATAGATTGTGAAATGGCCATGATGAGCTTAGTTAACATTCATCGCCACCCATAGTTACAAATATTTTTTCTTATGATGAGAACTTGTAAGATTTACTCCCTTAGCAACTTTCACATACACAGTACAGTGTTAGTAAATATTGTCACCATGCTGTACATTACACCCCCGGGACTTATTTGTCTTATAACTGGCATTTTGTACCTTTGGACTTCCTTCATCCATTTCTCTCACCCCTGCCCTGGCAGCCACCAGAGTCTGTTGTCGGTATCGATGAGTTTGGTTTTCGTCAGCATCCACGTGTAAGTGAGACCATACAGCGTTTGTATTTCTCTGTGTGACTTACTTCACGTAACATACTGCCCTCATGGTCCATCCCATGTTGTCACAAATGGCAGGAGTTCCTTCTTTTTTATAGCTGAATCTATTCCATTGAGTATATACCACAACTTCTTTATCCATTCAGCCATTGATGGGACTAGTCGCTTGCATGTCTTGGCTACTGTGAACAATGCTGCAATGAACGTGGGGGTGCAGATATCTTTTCAAGTTAGCGTTTTCGTTTCCTTCAGAGAAGTGCCCAGAAGTGGAGCTGCTGGATCGACTGAATGGTAAGTTCTACTTCGAATTTTTTTGAGGAAACTCTGTGCTGTTTTCCACTCTGGCCAATTTCACCATTCCATTTTGACTGGAGGTCCAGTAGGACCCACTGAGGGAACTCACTACTGGCTGAGGACCAGGGAAATGGTAGACAGGCTGGGTTGAGCGCATAGAAAGCTTTGCACGCTCACTCCTAAAGTCAGACTCTGTCCTCTAAGTAGCAGATGGATGATGGACAACAGCATGCAGGCAAGTGAAGTGATTTTACACCTATGCCACGTAGAAATACTTCTCCGGCTAACCTAGAGAGGATGGGGTGAAGAAGAGCCACACAAAGTCAGGGTGACCAGATAAGAGGGTAATGCCAGTAATCTGGGCGAGACATGGCCAAGGCTCCGTGAAAGCAGTGGTGGCAAATGTGGTGGGATTCCAGAGACACATGTGGGAGAGCAACACGAGAGGGTGAATCAGATGGAAGTCAAAGGTGATTTTCAGGTTCTGGAAAACGGGCGGGAGGTCTTGCAGCTTGTTGAGCTCATGGAATGCAAGGGAAGGAGCGGTTTGTAAGAATTCCCTTTATTTCACAGTTTTGTTAGTGGTTGGCTCTGCATGTCCTCTCTCAAGGTTTTGGTCCCATGGCTCACCTGACAGACACATGTTTTTGAGTCCCTGGCATGGAGGGCTGAAACCTGGGGAGAGAGGGATGAGCTAGAAGACAGTGCTACCCTCAGGCTGGGGCTCATTAGAGAAGGCATTCCTTGGAGTTCAGGAAATGCCCGTCCACAGGAATCTGTGTGGGTGCCCAGATTCCACCAAAGCTTGGGACCCTTTGAGAAAACTAGGGGGTGGGAAGCAGAGAGAGTCAAGCGTATGAGAAATAAATAGAGACACAGAGAAAGACAGACCCGGGGGCAAGGAATTCCACTTTCCTTTCTTTTGGTTAGTCAGAATTCAGTCCTTTACCGCCTGAATAGAAACTTCTGCTCTTAAAGGTTCTTTATTACCTAGAATCCAGCCTCCTACTGTAGATCCCCCCACCAAAGAGAGATCCACAGGAGGGGTGGATAAATGGATAATTCAGTGGCTGGATACAAAGGAGTCTTGGAGTTAGGAGGGTAAATTTTGCCTTCTCTGTGACCCTGCAGAAGATGTTTGGGAGGTCTACAACGTCTCCCCCTCCTGCCCCTTCTCTGTCTCTCTTTACCCTCAACCTCTCTCTGAACTTCAGTCCTCCTCAGCTTTTCCATTAGCCAGGCTGGGTGTGGCCATCCTCCCCGCCTGCGCAGATTGTTATCTGAATCCCTAGCAGTCTGAGTGAGTTCCAGGAACACGTCACTGGAGTCTGGAGCTTCCAGAGTCAGCTGAGACCCTGGAAGTTTATTCTGTGGAGGGTCAACGCACAGAAGGCTGAGTGCGGAATAAGCTGGAACACATCCCCTTATCTCTCTAGGCCTCACGCTAAGCTCCTATGGAAACAGATGGGCCCTGCTGTCATAGTCTTGCTCACACTCTTATCCTCATTATTTATTTTAGACAGAAACAGAATAATAGGATGTTAGGAACTGTGAAATTATAATCCAACCCCTGCATTCCGTACATGAGGCTCAGGAAGGTGAAATCACTTGTTCAAGGTCAAACCAGGAACATTTCACTTTGCTCTCCCCCTCCGCACCCCATCCTTGGCTCCCAGAGGGCTTTAGGGCCAACATAGTGAGCTCTGTGGTGGCTTTACTCTTGCCAGGAGAGATGCTGACAACCTTTGCGGGGTGGGCTGGGAGCTCCTTGGTCCCATGGGGAAGGGCAGTGTAGGATCTGAATTTGAGGTCTCATCAAAATCTGGGGTCCTTGCATTTCTCTGCAGCCATGAACACAGGACAGGCTGCTTATATTCAGTGGGTCTCACCCCTGCAGGCCCCTGCACCTGGGATTGGAGGAATGAATAGGGACCTTGTTTGGTAGGAATTTCTTTCCTCTGCTGTTTGCTTTGGGTTTTTTCCCTCTCCATTCCTGGCTGCTAACCCAATATTTGGCTTTCTATGAGCACTAAATATAATTCTTCATTTAACCCCCAGAATCATGGTTTCCTACCTGCTTCCCACAACCGGATCCACAGCCTGGAATAAAAACAGAACCCAGAGGGCATCAGCAACTCAGGGCTGGGAGGGTGGGGGTGGGGGTTCCGGGGAGGGGGAGGAGGAGCAGAGGGAGGGAGAGAGGGAGGGAGCACTCACCCACACTGGGCATCTCTCAGACATCCTGAGAAGGAGAGGGACAGAGCGAGGGAGGCGACTCATTGGCTTCTGGCCTGCTCCCTGCAACCAGGGCCCTGATCCTTTTCTCCTTACCTAAACAGAAGCCTGGTCCCCACCCGCGGCACCTCGGGGCATCCCAGCATTCCAGGTTCAGGGAATGGAGGGCCTCTGTGCAGGGTGGGGGTGGGGGCCCACCCTCCTGCTCTCCTCACTGTGAGCGGCCAAGACAGCCACACAGCAGGCAAGAGCTAAATCAGACTGGGCAGTGGAAAATTCCCCTCTGGAGCCTCCCGGGAAGAGCTGCAGCAGCTGCTATTGACCAGGGCCGGTGAGGCACCTGGCTTTCAGGTCCCCTACGTAGGCCGAGCCCCCCAGCCAGGGAGAAGGTGGCTGGGCCGGGGGGAGAGTCAGGGGCCCTGCTCCGCCAGCACTGGCCCATGGGAATGCCTGGCGAAAATCTTTTAAATCAGAGGCCGTTTTCCAGATTTGGGAGCCCGGGGCGGTACATTCCGTCTCCCTCTGCTTGAGCAGGAAAACAGGAGACAGAGCTTCCTACCACCTGATTTACAGCCTTGGCCTCTTTTTGACACACAAATCACTCCGGAGAGGGAGGCTCAATTCTGGTTGTGCAGATGCAGTGCCGGCAGGCGCTTCCTGCCTGGGTGGGGAGGGCCGGCGCTCAGCCTCACACTGGCCTCATCCCCTGAGGCGTGGGAGCCTCGGCCCCACCTGAAACCCTGTCCACCGCCGGCTCCCACATGTGCCTGGCACCCCAGTGGACCGTGTTGGGTCCTGGGGTTGGCAGTCGATGGCCAGGCAGGAGGCAGGTGGTTACGCAGGCCATTCTGACCTCCCTCTGTCCCCTTGACCTCTTCCTCGCTTGGACCTGACTTCATTTCTTTGCCAGGCGCTGAGCACTGTGGTAGCTGCTGAGGACACAGAATAACAGCAGCAGCAGCAACAACAACAACAATAATGCCCTGCTCTTAGTGCCATAAGGAAGGTGAGACAGGAACGCATGTGCCTGCAACAAAAGGCAGAATGCAGTTAGGGCCACAAAGCAGGTTCCAGACAAGGGCCCTGGGGATTCAAAGATCTCCCTCCCCAGCTGGGGGCAGAGGAGGCTTCCCTGGGAGGTGACAGCAATGTTTGTGCCTGGGGCAGGAGATTCCCTCGCTACAAAGCTGACGTGGGTCTATGGGGATTTCCTGAGGAAGGCCAGATCTAGAACTTTCCTATTTTCTCTCTCCACCCCACTCCCAACTAAAACCTGCTCAGAGCGCCTGCTCCTTTTTACTCTTAGATTAGTGAAACCCAGGTGTCAGGGTCTGCCCTTCTGTCAGGAGCCATGGGGTTTCTTCAAGGCTGACACCAGGCAGGCATCAGCCCTCTGCCTGCCCCGCTCACAGCACACGTGCGCTCAGCTCTCCCTGTAAAGTAAGGAGTGCTTTGGGCATCCGTTCAACTCTTACCTCTTGTGAGAGGGTCTTCCTGCAAGACTTCAGTGGATTTGGCTGACCTAACTGACTAGCTTTGGTTGTGGGGGAGGGTGTCTCCTTATCTCCTTCCCATTCCCGGAACTGGGTGCTGGTTCTCTGGCCAGGGTGGTCTGCCACTCAGTGCTAGCTTCCCTGCCCCCACTCCTCCCAACCCCGCAGACAAGGGGAAGCCTCCCCTGTGCTCTACACGGGATGTGGTATGGGTGCTGCTTTATCCCACACCAACGTCAGTAATAGAGCCCAGGTCACATCCGGGCTGACCTGGGTGCTGGGGCCACAAAGATAAAGGAGAAGATCTCCCTGGCCTGGAGGAAGTTACAGCCCATTAACATTTGGATGTTGCTCTCCCCATTAGAAAGCACTTAGACTCACGGGCTGCATTTGGCTTCCCTCACAGGGCTGGGAGGTGGCTTGGGAAGGTGCGGTTGCTGCTACTCCCAAGACGGAGACAGCTGATACAAAGCTGAGGTTCTTGGTGTTTTGCCCACATCTTGCCATCAGCTGGGGGGACTGGCTTTCAAGTCCTACTCTTGCTACTGTGATCTTGGGTCGTTTTCCATAAAAGACCAACCTCACCAGGTTGTTGTAAAGATCAAACGTGGGACATAACATTTGTCTGGTGCGTAGAAGGCATACACCGTGAGGTTCATGTTCCATTCTTGGGCACAGGGGCACATTTTATATTTAGGTGAATCTCCCTGAACGTTGATTGAGATGGAAGTCCCTGCTTCCATCTCTCTCCCCTTCCCTTGATTCTTTATAAGGGTGAGGGGGGCTGGGATGAGGCTGGGGCGAGGGAGGACGGTGCTGCCCACAGGGGAGGAGAGAATCTGGGGCTTTATTAACACGGGAACCGCATCCCTGGCTCATCCCAGTGGGCGGAGGCTGGACGTGTGGGTATCCTGCCCCGCCTGCTGGCGGAGGCAACTTATGGATTTGGTGACAGATTCTTCTGAAGACATGAATGAAGCAATTGTGCACTTGGTGTAGAAAAGATTCCAGATAGAGGAGATGTTTTCAATGGCAATAACCCTGAGATGAAGTATTTCACCGAATCAACAGAGTTATCGGCGCCGGCTTCCCTTTGATGGTCCTGTGAGCACCTGTAAGCCTCCGAAGCTGTTCTTGGCACGGATGGACCATGTCTGAAAGCTTTTATTCTCTTCTTCTCTTCTTCACCCCTCCTACCTCCTGGGGGGGGGGGATTCCTAACTCAAATCCTTGGACAACAAAGGCAGCTAACGGAATCCCAGAATCCCGGTAGGTGAGGTCCCAAAGCAGAAAAATCGCTTCCATGTAACTCCACAGATGACCCTCCTGCCTCAGCACTGGCTTCAGAAACATCTGATGACCGGATTAAGAGCGGCCTCTGAGGAGTCTGGGGGGCTGTGTGGGGAGAAGGGCCCCCGTCACCTGTTTATCAGAGTTTAAGAGGATAGGTGAGGGCTGGCTGAGGGCAGAGATGGACTTGCAGAAGGTTTGCTTGGTGAATACTAGATTTTTAAAAATCCTCTTCTGGAAGCTGGCTGTGAGGGTGGCCGGGCCAGAGCGGGGGAGAGCCCCAGGCTTCTCAACCGTGGAGGGCAGGCCCATTTGATGCTGAGGAGAACTGTACAGCACTGAGCATGAAGCAGAAAGAATGGGGTGTGGGTGGGGATGGAGGGTGAGATTTGGGGTTTGGAGGAGGGGACAGTGCTGGTCTGGAGATTTCAGGGGAGGTGATTACCTTCTCTTCTAAAGACTTAGAATCCTCTTCTATCTTGGCCTTAGAATTCTTAAGAAGGTACCCTCAAACCGAATATTCTGGATGTGCCAGGGATTGCCTGGGGATTGCTGAGAAAGGGGAAGGCTTGGCAGTGCAGATGAGCCCCCAGGTGCCAAGCCCCCCTAGGTGGCACCTTGGCCTGTGGTAGTGTCAGCCAGGCCAGTGTCCTTTTACTGACACCACAGCCAGGCCAGGCAACGTGGTGGCCCTGGGGGGGGGGGGGCAGTGAGGTCAGAAACAGAAACTGTAATTAAATCTTTTTTTACCCACCCTCACCCCCAGCAGGAAGTTATTCTTGGTGCTCAGTGAGGGGGAAGAAGGGGCGGAGTGTGAGCAAAAAGGTCGCTTTTGACCTTGTGGCCTTCCTGGTGATGGGGTGGAGAGGTTTTTAGATTGAAGAAGAGATTTCCTAGAGCATTTTCTGGAAATAGTGACCAAGACCTTGAGCTTGCCTCTTGCCAGACTCTACTGCTACTTTGAGGCAGAGGGGAGGCCAGAGCATGGGACACTGGCATTCTCTGGCTAAGCCCAGCTCCCCACTCCTCTTCCCTTGGATGTCAGGGTTGAGTGGGGACAATACCCTGGAGACACAAATGTTGTCACCACTCTTGTGTAGATGGAGGCAGGTGTGACGGTGGGTCAGCCAGGGGCTTGTGTTTTCCAGATCAGGGGCCTGTGTGTTGGCCATGGTCTTGGAAACATGCTCCATCAGCAGCCCCTCCTGCACCTCCTCCTCTTCCCCTGCAGTCAGACGAGGGTGGGGACTCCGGGCCTGAGGATGCTGAGCGAGGAAGCAGAGGCACAAGGTTAGGTGTTTTGCCAGGGCTCCCCTTCCTGTCTCTGCTTGCAGGGGCTGTTGGGAAGAGCTGTCCGTCCCTCCTGTGTGCTCTTCACCCCGCCAGCCCCCAAGCCCTGTCCTCTCCCCGCCTCATATTGAAGCCAGGACCAAGGAACGTGGCCAAGAGTGCAGCTTGCTGTGGTCCCCTGCGGAAAGGATTCTAGCATCTCTCATCTGACAACAGCCAGAGTCGACAAGATATAGAACGTGGGGTTCAAGCTCTTGGAGCAGGGACCGCAAACGCTTCACCTTCAGGAAGAAAAATGACCGGCCACGCAGGGAGTTGCCTCCAAATGAAGACTCAGGATGCTGTTCTGCACCAGCTGCTCCTTGGGGCAAAATTCTCTTCCACTTGCATTTATATATATATATATATATATATATATATATATATATATAAAATATCCAGGGTGCCTGGGTGGCTCAGTTGTTGAGCGTCTGCCTTCAGCTCAGGTCATGATCCCGGGGTCCTGGGATCGAGCCCCACATCGGGCTCCCTGCTCCACGGGAAGCCTGCTTCTCCCTCTCCCGCTCCCCCTGCTTGTGTTCCCTCTCTTGCTGTGTCTGTCTCTCTCTCTCTGTCAAATAAAATAAAATCTTTAAAACAATAATAAAATAAAATCTCCATCTCATGGGGAGCATCTCTCTTCTTTAGTTCCTTCCTCCTGGAGCTCACCCTCTCCGTCGCCCCCGCCCCACCCGTGGGGCCAGCTGGAGCCGGAAGCATTTCCCACACGTGCATGTCCAATTTCCTTTGGGCCAAGAAGCGTTCGTCACCCTGACCGTGGCAGCGTGCTGCCATCAGCAGCATCTCCACCGAGGCTGACCGGGCTGGGGGCGGGAGGAGGGTTCTGGCAGGGCGCCTATCCGAACGGTGGCTGGGGCTGTCCAACTCTGCCCGCACATCCAGGATGCTGCCCCTCCTCACCCTCCACCTCCACCCACTGCCAGTCCTGCTGTGTCTTGTCCGTGTGTGGCGGCCCCTATGCATACACGCACGTTCGTGCACGCACGTGCTATCCAACACCTCTGCGTTGGTTGCCTCCGTTTCCAGGAAGAACTTCCAGAGGGACCCTCATGCCCCCAGCCACTACCATCCCACCTCATTCAAAACACACCCATTCAGTTTAGGTGTCCCTTGATCTCTCTGTTTTTTGCGGCTATTGGCCACTTCCTCCTTCTCGAAAACTCTCATCTGTAATGCTTTCCATTGTGATTGCCCCCCTAACATCTATTCTTTCTATTTTTGGTAATATGGTAATTACCTTGTTTTTAAAAATTATTATTATTATTTTTTTAAGTAATCTCTACACCCAACATGGGGCTCGAATTTACAATCTCGAGATCAAGAGTCACATGCTCTACTTACTGAGCCAGCCAGGTGCCCCTACCCTGTTTTTTATTTAAGGAATCTACTCCTCTGTCTATGTGTTTTGTGGAAAATCAGCTCTGTCCCATGCTCTGAGTCTGGGGAAAATGGTTTTGGCATAAACTGGTCAGAGACACAGAAATTGGTTCAGGGGCGGGGATGTGACCAAATTCGAATCAATGAGCTTGGGAAAAATTGGTGTGTTGGTCTCTTTGCCCTGGACTTGGAGGGGGTGGTATGAAACCTAGGAGCCTGGGCAGTTGGCATTAGAAGAAAGCCAATCCTGCAGAAGGCAGAGCCAACAGCCTGAAAGAAGCTGGGTCCTTGAAGTCCGTTGAGCAGCTGAATCAAACTAAACCTGAAGTCTCTATACATGTACTTTTTTTTTTTTAAGATTTATTTGTTTATTTTAGAGAGAGAGCACAAGCAGGAGGGGCAGAGGGAGAGGGAATCTCAAGCAGACTCTGTGCTGAGCGCAGAGCCCATCACGGGGCTCAATCTCATGACCCTGAGATCATGACCTGCGCCGAAACCAAGAGTCTGACACTTAACCGACTGTGCGACCCAGCTGCCCCTACGTGTACCTTTAAATCGCTTTTATTATCTAGGCCAGTTTGAATTGGCTTTTTGGGTTACATGCAGGAAAGTCCTAATGCATTCACCCTCTTTCTCCCCTGATTTTTCTTATATCTCTTTGTTCACTCCTTTCAACTTTTCCTAGGCTTCTCTTCCTTCCACTTTCTATTATATGAGGATGTTCCTGGGTGGTGGTGGTGGGGTTATCCTCGTTGTTCTTTACAAACTGGATGACCTCAGTTATGTGTATGACTGCATTTGCCATTGTCTTCCAAACCTGTAACACGAGAGGTCCAGGTAGGACTATCTAACAGCCTTCCAGAATCTCTTACTTGTCCCACAAATACTTCAAACTCAATAAGTTCACAACTGAGCTTTTCATCATTCTCCACAACCCTGTTCCTTGCCTGTGTTTCTTACCTTTGTTAATAGCTCAACCACCTCCCTGCTGACCAAGCTGGAAGCTGGGTGTCATCTCCCTTCTTGCATATCCTCCCATCTGCTTAGTCACCGTGTCCTGTCCATTTTCCCCCCTGAGGTCCACCCGATCTGCCCCTTCTGTCCTGTCCTCACCTGCATTGCTGTACTTCAGCTGTCCATCACCTCTCACCAGACACAGGCAGGGTCCTGCACCTCTGGCCACTGTCTAAAATGTTAACCTGACCATGCCTGCACTCTGCCCAAAGCAGAGGCATTCTCCTTTCCCATCTAAGCTCCAGCTCCCAGAACCATCACTGTTCTAGGCCTTCCTATCTTCTGGAAGATTCTGGGTCTTCTGGCCCTTTGCCTATGGCTCTTCCCTTGTCTTTAGCTCTCACCCTCCCCGCTCTCCTTTCCCTAAACTTTTACTGTTCTTCAGGGGGTCTACGCCCCTCACCCCCTGGTTTGTAGCCCCCAGGCTAGCTGTTAACTGCTGTGTCTAGGAGCCTTCCATGCTGACCCCTCAGCCTTGTCACGTTGCCCAGCTTTGAGACTGTAAGCTCCTTGAGGGCTAGAACATGAACTCCCAGCCCTTCCTACAGTGCCTCATATACAACCCATGACCTATATCCCAATACCTGCTCCTTAGCTCCCACCTCTGGCCATGAGCAAAGTGAAGATAAAGCACTTGGCCTTTAGTGAGTGCTCAGTAGCTGTCCAGAAAGCCAATAACTGAACAAATGAATGATTGAGTGGGCCAGGAGCTTGCGCCTTGGAGCTCTGCCCCAGGAGCCCACCACCTGCCACGCTGTCCTTGTTTGTGAGGACAGCAACCCCATTCAGCCCTGAGATGAGTTTCTCCCGTGGCTTCTCCTCCTAAGGTGCTCCCTGAGGCTGAATTGTCCCCCATCCTTAGGTCATCACAGGAGACCATCCCATGCTGGAGCAGGAGGGGGAGGGTGGAGCACCCTGGAGGTCAGCCATCTGACAGGTGGCAGCAGGTGTGAAGGGGAATGGAGATGTTTTAACCTCACCCCCCCCCACCCCCGGGGCCTAGGAGGGAATTCTAGGGACGGTTAAGACCACTTTGATACCCAGAATTTCCAGGAAAGTCCTTTTTGCCACTTTTGGGGCAGACCCAGAGAATCTTCCAGGCTGCTGGGGAGTACCAGGTGGGGGAGCAGAGGCATAGGCTTAAGGGGGACAGAGAGTCTCTGGCTGCTTTGGCTACTCCCCCCCCCACCTCATTCATGTGCCCTGCCCTCATTCTGCCAGACCCAGCTCTGGCCACCTCTCTCCTGAGGCCTTCCTGGACCACCAGCACATGAGCCACCCTTCTGGGGGTGGGGACACTCCGTTCCTCTTTCAGGCAGGTCCTGAGGCCTGAGCACTTGAACCTGCAAGCTTGCAGATTCCAAGTGGGAAGGTAGGTATGGGGGAGCCCGACGCCGGTCAGCGGATCCCAGGGCAGCTGCGGCGGGCGAGAGGGCACCTGTTCTGGACTGCGAGTTCTGAATGATGGTGAACAACCACAGGATGGGAACTCACTATGACGCCTCATCGTCTTTCCAGCAGGCCGTCTTAATGAGGTCGCGTTCTGTGGAGTGGGACGGGACTTCCAGCGAGAGTTGGCGAGCCCCTCCCTCCCTCCAGGCCCGCCCCTGGGTCCCCCTTCTGCAGTAGGGATTCGGCGGAAGACAGCGCAGCCCGGCAGGGTGCTGGGAGGAGAGGCCACAGGGCGCCCTGGCCTCCGACATCTTGCAGCTTCAGCACCGCGTCGTCCCCTCTCACCCACTGTGAATTTTGGTTCGGACCCTCCTTTGGTGGGGTGAGGGGGGGCCTGCTCTTTGCCGGCACTGGCGGTGAGAGGGGGATGCGGGCCGGGAAGCCGTTTAGGACAAGCAGAGCTCAGCAAGCGGCCGTTCAGAAGCCACGCGGAGCAGCGTCCGAGGGCTCTGTAGCCACAGGACCCACGGGGCCCTCCCCACTGCGGCTGCTGCTGTGTTCCCGCTCAGGGCCCCCTCGGCCGCACTGCTCCGCACCCTGCCTCCCTCCTCCCTGCTTTCCTTCTGCCTTTACCAGGCTGCAAGCACCACCCTTTAGCTCCCTGGAAGAAAGCTCCCAGAATTACCATTTCCAGGGACGCTTGAATTTCATTAGAGCTCTTGAAGAAATGAAATAATATTGATGGAATCTGACTGGTTGTTTTGAAGGAGATTAAAAGAGAAGAGGGTCTCTCTCCTCCCTCCCTCCCTCTGTTCCTTCTTTCCTTCTTCCCTCCCTTCCTGCTTCCTTCTAGGGCTTACTTTGGGCTAGGCCCCTGGCTTAACATTGGGATGCAAAGCGGTCTAAGACCTGGTTCTTGCCTTAAAGAAGCCCTCCCTCTCCCTCCATGCCAGACTTCCTGCTTTAATAAAGGGCTGGTTTTCCCAGAGGAGGAGCAGCGCTTCTGCTGGGAATGAGGTTGGCAGGGATTTCTCTGGATCACACAGAGCCTTACATGGGCTCCCTCCGGGGTGGCCTCAGCGCTGGCAAACGGGGGTCCCAGTCCCGGCCTGCTGTGGCTGAAGGCACCCAGCCAGCAGCAGCACTTTCCTGAGAGTTGGCTTTGTGATGGCTCGGGCTGCAGGCCTAGCGCAGGCCGGGTGGATGGACAGAAGCGTGTTAGCCCGGATGTGAGCCACCCCGGCTCTCTGGGTGCACACCCAGAGCTGGGGGGAGGGACACTTTCTGACGTCCTCCCAGGGGCACAGGGAGACTCAGAAGCTCTCAGCTCAGTGCTCTCTGGCTTTGGTGACTTGAAAAAGGCCTCCAGCAGTTTCCCCGAGCTGCTGTGGGCTGTGGCATCTTGTGTTTCATAGTCTGAGCGGAGGCCAGTGAAGCTAGTCTTTTCTCAGGGACAGCCCTGTCAGCCCTGACAGCCCCTTGCTACCTCTACCCCATCGAGAGCCTGTCCTGTC
This sequence comes from Leptonychotes weddellii, assembly GCF_054177405.1. NCBI lineage: Eukaryota > Metazoa > Chordata > Mammalia > Carnivora > Phocidae > Leptonychotes > Leptonychotes weddellii. The sequence continues at coordinate 29,329,078 of NC_138370.1, forward strand.
CTGTATCTTGTTCCTGAAGAATCTTGCTCGCCTCGGATCCCCAGGACAACCTGATTGCAGGGCCCAGCACACAATGAAAACGCAGGGTCTCTCACTCAAAAATTATGAAGAATCTCAATGGCAGAGCATTAAACCAGGCGCGGGGCCCTCCTAAGTGCCAGAAAGCCAGCTCCGGCTGTCCAACAGTTGCTTCTCAAAGGGAGACTTTTGGGCCATCTCAGAAAACAACTCTAAATGAGAAGTTTCAGGCCCTGGTGACAGGTGGCAGAGGAGTTAGTCCTGCCGATACTCCCAAATGGCATCATGGGGACCCGGGACCACCCACCCCAACTCCCTCATGAAAGGTACTCTCCTTGGCTTTTCCTTTCACCTGTGTTCTGAGTTTTCATGTCAGGGGGCCCGGGAAGGAGGGCATGACTATATCTGTAGGGGGTGTGTGTGTATTGGGGAGCTGTTGGAGGCAGGGGAGCGATTTCAACAAGGACTGGCTGTATATAATTGGGGTCTGGGTTTCTATGAACCTCGGCCCAACCCTGTTCCCTGGGGTGGGGAGGTGAGGCTCTAGGGGTGAAGTTCCTGTTGTCGTGGCTCCAGGTGGAGTCTCCTGCTTTCCGAGGGCTGAGGGGGAGCCTCGTCACGCGCGCAGCTGCTAGGTAGGGAAGACAAATACTGCCAAGTGCCCAGGAGCTGGCGCTGAGAGCAGAGATGGAGGTTTAATGGGCTTGTTACCAGGCACCTGCTGTGCTGCACGTCCCTCTCCCAAGAAGACAGGACATCAAGATAAATCACCTGGCAGAGCGGCCTTCCCGGTGGGAGGAGAAATGCCTCAGAGCAGGAAGATGAATTTAGAGCCCGCCCGGGGCATAGGGTACAGGCAAAGAGTCAGTGGCACTGATTGTGGGGGAGAAAAGCATCCCTCCCTGCCAACCATGCAACTCGGAAGGTAATCCAGAGATATTTGCTGTAGGGCTCCCGGGTTGCCGGTGAGGGGTCGGGGGCTGGGGGAGCTATGGAAATGTGTCCTTTAGGTTCCTGCCTCCAATGAGTTCACAATCTAGTTGGAGACACACCAAGGCATCCCCACCTTGAGGACTGGGGCTGGGGATTGGGCGTCTGGCAGGTCCTGGCCCACAGAAGGTGCTGGAAAAAGGCTGGTTGGCTGAATGAATGAATGAATGAATGATATTGAAAAGTAGCTGCGAACTACAGCAAGGACAATAAGCTCTCCAGAGTTCTGACAGTAAGGATTCAGAATGATGTCAGATGACTCGTTTGGTTGAAGGTGGGGAGCTGCCAGAAGAGATGGGATTGGGGCTGCACCTGGGTGGATTCAGAATGTTGGGGGCTGGAGAGAATGGGGGTGGGTGTCAGGCGCAGGGTAGGGATTGAGAGCAGGAGCGCTGGAATGACATGGTTTCCAATCCTGGCTCACCTTTGACCAGCTGTGTGGCTTTGGGTAAATCACTTAACCTTTCTTTTTAAAAAATTTGCTGAGTCACCGGAACACATTTTGGACCATCACCAAGTGGCAGTTGTCGTCTTACCGGGCCCTGACTGAAATGCAGTTCTCTAGATTTGTCCATGATGCCGCGGGCTCCAGCCTCTGTCCTGGGGCTACCAAGTCCTCCCTAGAGCTCTGCCCTTGATTTCACCTTTCTGAGCTTCCTTCTTCCATATGTACGATGGGGAGAAATAGCATCTACCTCACACATGTGCTGTTTAAGGATTGCCCACAATATCCCCCAAAAGCCCTTAGCTGGATGCTTGGCATATAATAGATGCTTAAGAAATGGTGACAACTTTTTTTTTTTTTAAGATTTTATTTATTTGGGCCCCTGGGTGGCTCAGTCGGTTAAGCGTCTGCCTTCGGCTCAGGTCATGATCCCAGAGTCCTGGGATTGAGTCCCACATCGGGCTCCTTGTTCAATGGGGAGTCTGCTTCTCCCTCTCCCACTCCCCACAGCTCGGCTCATGCTCTCTTTCTCTCTCTCTCTTTTTCTTGTTCAAATTTGCATGTGAGAGAGAGAGAGCACAAGCGCTGGAGAGAGCATGAACTGTGAGCTGGAGGGAGCGTGAGGGGGGAGCGAGGTGAGGGGTGGGGAGGGACAGAGGCGGGCGAGGGGCAGAGGGAGAGGGATGAGTAGACTCCTGGCAGAGCAGGACCCTGGGATCAGGACCTGAGACAAAGGCAGCTGCCTGAGCCACCCAGTTGCCCCGACAACTTTTTATATTCACTACAAAGACACAAAGCAGGAAAACACAACATGTTTGAGGGCGAGGCAACTACTTCTGTTTCACTAGAGAAAAATGGGGTTTACTTAGGGGGATATAAGGCTTTACATTTTATGATGGGGCTAGACTATGTGAGGTCTTCAATGCCAGGTTCAGAAAATGAGCTTTTCCTGGAGTCAAAGAAAACAAAAAAATAAGTGACCTTTTGGAATCCTGGAGGGTTATCCCTTTCGCTCTCGCTGGCTCTACCAAGTCATTGTCACGCTGGTACTCACGTGCTGTGCTCTCTGTGAGCACCGTACACATTCACATAATGCAGAAATATTGTTTTCAGACTTTTGCATTTTGTCTAAATATGAAAAGAACCACGAAGTCTTTGGACTGTATCAGCAAAGAGGTTATTAGAAATTGAAAGGGGAAGCCCTTGGAATCTTGGAATTTAAAACATAGTCCTTTGGGGATTTGCCTGGTTTCCACCTGTGCGAAGACACAAGAAGGTGTGCGAAGATGTGACGTTCCCATCTGCCTCCTGGTGGGAAGTGACTGGCCAGCCGAATGGAGCCCTTTGCCATCCCCCTGGCTCTTGATACTCAAACAGGGAAAATGCTTCCTCACCTAGGATCTTCATAATTAGCTTCCTTTCTAGAAGTGATCTAGGAATATACATCAAAATATAAAATGCTCAACTCTGCTGGTCCGGCATTTCTTCTCCTCCTGGGAATTTATCTCAAGGAATGTCCATTGTAGTCTTGTTTCAAATTGCAAAAGCATGAAAACAGCTTAAATATCCATTAAGATGCTGTTGGCTAATAAAACTGGGGAGTTATTTATTCAATAGAATATTAGGCAGTTATTAAAAGTTATGTTGTACATGTATATGTTTGGTCACTGAAAGCTATCTATGATAGAATGTTAAAGAAAAAAGCAGGTTTCAGTAGAACATATTTGGATGATCGCATTGGTACAAATTATATCTATATTTATATATGCATTAAAACTGAGAAAGTTATAAACCAACCTATTATAGCGGTAATCTTTGGGAAAGGGATTATGAGTAGATAGATGTTCGGTATTTGCCGTAATATTTCTGCATTTTATGAATTTTTAACCATGATTCACTTTTATCATAAGAAAAACATTTTTTCAGATTTGAAGAAAAAAATCTTTGTGCCTTTTTTTGTGGGCTTGAAAGGGGAAGAAATTAGTAAATGCCTTGAAGTAGTTGATTTGAGAGTAAACAATGTGACAAAGAGTTATAGTAGAAGAGATGTCTCAAGGGTTGGCATAATTCAAATCAATCTCAATTATATATATATATTTTAAGATTTTATTTATTTATTTGGCAGAGAGAGGGGTTGAATGGGATCTGGGACTTGGGTGGTGCTCAGTGGCCCTTTCTGCTGGTGACACATTTCAAGAGGACAGGATTTTACAGGGAACTAAGGAGGTTCATGAGAAATGTGATTACTTCCGGTCCTTTGCCAGTCCTTGTCTTGGCCATATATCATATGTATTTAGTTGGGAACTTAGTTCATGTCCCACTGAGCTGAGGAGTTACATCTGAAGAGAAAAAAGAGTTCTTGCTCTCAAGGAGCCTGTAACTACCCCCTTCTAGGGCATCAGCAAGAGTGGGCAGTATTAGAGTAGGGATTCACCTGGCAGGTTTTTGACTAACTGGTACATTAAGGGATCAAGGAGAGGGAATGGTCAAGTGAGTAAGGATGTCTATGCTGGAGGCAATGAAGATTGGGAGGTGTAGACTCCCTGCCCGAGAGGCAGTTGCTGTGATTTCTGAGGTGAGGCATGGTCCCCTGAGAGTGAGAGCACTGTGTGGTGGCTCATCAAAAGGAGGGCTAACTTGGGTTTGGATCCTGGGTCTGCTGTTTACTAACCGTGTGACTTTGGGCAAGTGACTTAATTTTTAAACTCAAATTTTTCACTTGTTGAGAAAAAAAAAAAAGGAATAATAATGTGGGAACATGTAAGTAAAACACTACACATAAAGTTAGTTTTTTAATAGCTTTTCTGGTTAGGTATGATCATACCCATTTTACAGAAAGGGAAACTGAAGCTAAGGGGGAAAAGTGAGGTCTAACTCCAAAGCTTAAGCTCTTCCCTCCCTATCAGCCTCCCTCCCAGCCTCCTTGTTACACCTACCCTGATTCGTCCAGATCCTCCTTACTGTCCCGTCTACCCCACTGACCTCTGCGTGTAACCACACACGGTCTTGGCTCATTCCCCCTCCTTCACGTTTTGTGTGAGAGACAAGACTGAACTCTAACGTCCTTGAACGGGCATAATTACAAGCCCAGAGAGAAGGGTTAGGAGGAGTCAGGCAGGAGAAGTGGGAAGGGAGAGGGGACTCAGCAGGGGCAGCGTCTGAAAAGCAGAGGAACAATGGCGTCTCTGGGATGGAAGGTTCGGGAGAAATGGGGCAGGAGTCTGGAGGACCAGTCTGAAGAGCTCCCTGTTGCCTCGGCTTGGGAGAGACTGGGTGGGCCAGAATTAGAGAAGGAAAAGCAGGCGCCTTGTCGAACCCTGGGCCGGGGGATCCAGGCACAGAGAAGGGGCCTACTCAACAGACCAACGGATAGTTAGAGGCTCTGAAGTGGGGACAAGGCCGGAGTGCCATGACGTCATGTCCCTATCATTGGGGGACCCCACACCCTAGGGTTACATGGGATATTTGTGTGTGGAATGAGGCCTCGGGAATGTATTATTTTCACTTCTTAAACTTGTGAGGATTTAATGTCCAAACCTGATTTTTTTTTCTTTTCTTCTGTCACATATTCCTTTTCTCTGATGTCACGCGGGCAAGGACCTCTCTAGGAAAACAACACACAAAAGCGCTGCCTGTTCCGGGATCCATATATTATCTTCCCTGAAGGAAGAGTGTTCAGGAAGTGCGCGGACGCCTGCTCCGAGGCTGGCCTGCCCCCACTGGTGCTGACGACTCCCTGCTGGAGTGGTTGTGCGGAAGGGAAAGATCTGGGCCGGGCCACACCCCGCGGCCGGGGTGAGGGCGGGGTGGCCAGGCGAGGAGCAGCGCGAGCCCTTGTTTTGGCTGGAGGAGGGTGGGCTGCCTCCAGGAAGGTGCCGGGAGGGCGGGTGTGTGCAGGCAGGTGTGGGCACGGGGTTGCTGTCGGCTTCGGACCTGTGAGCCTCAGTTTCCTCTGTAAATGGAACATTCTCGAAGCAACGGACCCATGGTCTCTGATACTCTGGACACACTTGCTTCCCTCCCCTTTTGAGGATTCTCTGAGACCAGTGTCTTTATGTGGCAAAACTCTCGTGCCTGCTGATACGCTTGGAAACCAGGGGATAGTTACGCAAACCGCAAAGCTGCCAAAGGCCTCCTCCGCCAGTTCCTGCTTTCTGACCCGGCCCACCTGGCTAACTTCGGTCTGGGCAGGTGAGACGGCTGGCAGCAGATGGGTAGGTTATTTTTAGCATTCTGCATAGGATGACGTACGGGACATTCAAGGCCACCCGAGCTGCTCGGCGCTTACCAGACATAGGCGCACAGAGGCCGTGTGCAGTCAGGAGCCTCTGGGAGCATCCTGCTGGGAAAGGGGTCTCCTTCTGGACCAGGCACAGCACAAGCCTTCTCTGCTTTGCCCAGCTGGACATGCAGGTGGAGGTCCCAGCCTGTGGAGTTTCTTCTTTTTTAAAAATTTTTAATTTTATTTACTTGTTTTTTCAAGATTTTATTTATTTCTTTCGGACAGAGAGCGAGCACGAGCACAGGTGGGGAAGAAGGGGCAGAGGCAGAAGCAGGCTCCCCGCTGAGCAGGGAGCCCAACGACGTGGGGCTCGATCCCAGGACCCTGGGGTTACAACCTGAGCCGAAGGCAGACGCTTAACCGTCTGAGCCACCCAGGCGCCCCAGTGTGGGAGTTCATTCTTGAAGGTGCCACCTTTTTACACAGCTCTGCAGCTTTGCACACACCATCAATTCCTACACTTCTTGTTCTTAGGTCCTGGTGAATTCCTACCGATCTTCCCACAGCTTTCCCCCGGAGGACAGCCATAGCCGCTCTGTTACGGCCCCTCACACACATACACTATAGTCACACACTGGAACAATCCTCTGCCTCTTAAACCAAACAGAGACCTTGCCGAGGCCAGGGCCCTGCCTGATTCTTACTTGTACCTCCCAGACATAGGACAGCACTTGGCACTTGGTGGGTGTTTGCTGAATGAATGAATGATATGAATTTGTCAATTTTGTGACATTTTCCCTTTTTCTTCGTTCCCCAAAATATTCTATAAATTTGCATTAATTCTTTTAATGAAAATGAATTCAAATTGTTTTTGTTTTGGGTGCCTGGGTGGCTCAGTCGTTAAGCGTCTGCCTTCGGCTCAGGTCATGATCCCAGGGTCCTGGGATTGAGCCCCGCATCGGGCTCCCTGCTCAGAGGGGAGTCTGCTTCTCCCTCTCCCTCTCCCCACTCTTGCTCTCAATCTCTCTCTCTCTCTCCCTCTTGCTCACTCTCTCTCAAATAAAAAAAAATAAAATCTTTTAAAAAATTGCTTTTGTTGTGAGAGTTCCATAGCCACCCATGGAAGCCATTGGAGATCTGGAGAATCCAAAATATGAAGATGAGAATCCTTGTTCCTCATCCTTGAGTTAGAAGATGCTTCTCTCTCTCTCTTTTTAAAAGATTTTATTTATTTATTTGTCAGTGAGAGAGAGAGAGAGCACAAGCAGGGGGAGCAGCAGACAGAGGGAGAAGCAGGCTCCCCACGGAGCAGGGAGCCTGATGTGGGACTTGATATAAGACCGTGGGATCATGACCTGAGCCAAAGGCAGACACTTAACCAACTGGGCCACCCAGGCATCCCTAGAAGATGCTTCTCAGTGTTACCTGCTGTCCATAGGGTGGAGTAAGGCAAGTACCACGGCAAAGGAACACAGACCCAGGTGGCTGTGTGCCTGGGCCTGAGCTGCTCCCGGCAGAAGCTCCTGCCCTGGGTCACTGGTGGGCTGGCTGGGCGGGCTTCCACAAAAGAGCTGCCATCATAATGGGAAAAGCTTCACCCCTAGGATTCAGGGCCAACCTGGGGTCTCCCCTTGGGGTTTGGGTTTTTGTTTGGTGTGTTGGGCTTCCCAACTTAGGCTTGATGAACATTGGTTGGATTTGAATGTACAAATGGCTGGGACAGGTATATACCCTTTTTCCCCCCAAAAAGGCTGAGACTGGTGTACACTTCAACTTCCCCCAGGGCTGTCGTGGGGAGACCCTGCCCATATCTAGAATGGAGTGGCTGATGGGGTCCCTGCTATGCTTGCAGGCCCCCACTCTGGACAAGTGTGGCACTTCTGCTCTGGTTGCTGGAGCTAGACTCATGGATAAACTGAGTTTTCATTGCCTCTGAGGGGTCAGGATTCACTGGGTTTGAGTTTCAAGGATGCTCCGAGGAGGGTGCCCATAGAAACAATGAGCACTTTAAGGGGAGGGTGTGCAGATTACAAATATGCCAAGAAAAAGAATAATTAAGCCCTAACTTGGGCTCCAAAGTATCTTCCTTATAAAATCTTGGAGCTTGATTTTGAAGAGCTTGGTAATCACTAGGGCACCAACATCTGCGGGGTGAGAACTTGCCTTAAGTCCTGTCCCTGGATTTTCCTCATTGCATCAACAAAAAGAGATACCAGAAGCTCTGGGAACATGTTACTTCAGAAGTTGAAATTACAGACCCGTAGCAGCCAAAACGGCTATTTGCGGTAATAACTATTCTTGTGCAGGTTGGAAAAGCCTAGTAAATGTTGCCCTTGTTTGAAATCTTCCCCTGATCCCCGCCCCGCCACCTCCCCAGTGCTGAACAGGTTGGGAGGCAGAGGGACTATTTTCTGTTTGTTTGTGTTTCAGAGTCAAGCTGTCTGGAACTACTGTCTGGAAGATTCTCTTCCCCATCCCAGCAAGTGAACCCAGCAATCAGGAGCCACTGTTGGACCCGGGGCTGCCGGGATAAACATTTATAAGATCTGGAGGGATCATTAGCAGGGGGCAGAGGATGTCTCTGTTTGAACCTCTAACAGTCACCCAGAGCCCCAAACTGAACTCGGTTGTTGCCCTTTAACTCATAGGAGTTCAAGTGATGCATTGGGAAGGAAAGAGAACAATTTAAACCAGAGATTCAAGACCTTGTCTGCACCTTGGCACCTTACCCAGGCTGCACTGCAGAGGGTTAAATCAGAACCTGGGGGAGCTGGGGGGACGGCACAGGTGTCTGTTGTCTCTCCCCCAGGTGATTCTGTTAGGTTGAGAACCTCTGACTTAAATGGTGCTTGGCGTTTCTGCCCTCCATTCTACCTCCAGCTGAAATTTCGCCCTGGAATGAGGACGAGACGGAGGGCAGGACTCTTTGACTCCTGCAGGGGGCCTGGTTCCTTGTGTTTCTCAGGCAGGGAGCAGATGTCCGTGCTGAGTGTGATTCTGGTTGTGTGTGTGTGTGTGTGTGTGAGTGTGTTCCGGCTGACCGCCAAGGCTGTTGTTTATTGCATGGGAAGGGGTGTGGGGTTAGGGGGCTTGAGGAGCATGGTGGGGGGCTCGCCAGTACATTCCTCACTGCTGTGCCCCGCCCCTCCATCCCAGCCCAGGCCCCAGCCAGAACTGCAGCCCCTGGGGGCGTGGTGCTGGAGGGAGCTGGGTGAGCCGGCTCCGGGGAGGTCACCGCGGGCCGCCCGCATGGACAGGGGCAGCCAGTTATGGCTCGATGGGACTAGCAGGAAGCCAGCAGGCCAAGTATTGCCTTTAAAAAACAGAATTCTCATCAGGTGGTTCTGGGGTTGAAAGATCATGTATAACAGGGCCCTGGAACTTCCTCTAATTCAACCAAAGCAACTGGACTTTATGGGCAATCCAAAGGATTTTCAAATAGAACGTTGACCAAAGGAGATTTTACTTACCTGCAATCTTTGAAGCCTAAGCCCTGCAGGGCTCCCCGGCATTCCCTTTATCAGTAGATAGTTAACCATTCACCAGTGGCCCTGCGGGAAATCCAGGCATTGTCTTCATCCCCTTACATTCACTCAGCTCCTACCTCATCGTGGTCATCAGTCCTCAGGTCTCATGGATGCCGCTTCCCAGTCTTTCTCTGTGCCCTCTGCCCCTGCTTTGGGCCAGTCCTTCCTCTCTCATCTATTACCGTCACCTCCTCACTGGCCTCCCCATGTCTGATCTCATTGCCTCTGCTCCATCATCTGCTGCCTTCAGAGCAAAGGATCCAGATACACACTGCCACGTAGTCCCCTGCTTAAAACCCATCAGTAGCTCCTCGTTGCTCTCCTAAGAAAGCTTAAATGTCGGGGCATGACCTTCAGCATCCGATTGCCAGATTCCAGCCTCATCTCCCAACATATCACCTTAAGGACCCTATACTCCAGCTACGGAGAACTTTGCTTTCTCATGAGCCTTAGCATAGGCTGGTCCCTTTCCCTGGCCTGCTAGAGTCCTTACTTGTCTCTTAATTAATTAGCCTGTGTGACCAATCCTTCCCCTCCCCCAGGCTGCATCAGGTCCCCACCGTTCACTGTGCCCCTCTTCTGTGTGAAGCACTGTATCATGAACACTGATATACTTGCATTTTTGCCAACTAGACGGTGAGCTCCTTGAGGGCAGGGGGCTGGGTCTTTGCCTTGGTGCCTACATTGTCTGTGGACTCAAGGAGGCCCTTGAGTTCAAGGCCTGAACTTGCTCTAGTAGATCTCTCCCCTTTCCCCTCTTGCTAATTTGAGACCTGGCTCAGATTCACTCGGCCTGTGTAAAACTCTGGGACAGGGGAAATGTGGCTTGAGCTCTGGTCCCTCTTTCTATTCTGCAGTTGTCTCTCCTTCTTTGAGGATTCTCTTAAGTACTCCCAACTCCCTTACTCTCAGATTATTTCTCTTCAATTCTTTCTCTATCAAAGTGTGTTCTCAGAGTAAGCACGTTTGTCCTGAAACACAAATTCCTGCTGTTACCTTCTCCCTGCCTATTAGCATTTTAATAGAAAAAAGGGCCAACAAGCTAATTTCTTTTCTTTTTTTTTATTAATATTTTGTTTATTTATCTGACACAGAGAGAGAGAGTACAAGCAAGGGGAACAGGCAGAGGGAGAGAGAGAAGCAGGCTCCCTACCGAGTAAGGAGCCTGATGTGGGACTCGATCCCAGGACCCCAGGATCATGACCTGAGCCGAAGGGAGATGCTTAACCGACTGAGCCACCCAGGCGCCTGCAAGTTAATTTCTAATAATGGAACTATCTGGCCATAGGAGGAGAAACCAGAGAAAGAATTGAAGGTAAGACAGCTTTCTGTGGTGATTTTCTCCAAAGACCGTCATGCATTCTGTCGTACCAGGGTATGGATTGGAAAAGGTTGAATTCCACTCTGGTGGAAAGAAGCACAAAGAAAGGAGATATTTTCCTTGGTTGCTCTTCTGGCTCACCCCACACACCTCCCTGTGGGGACTCTACACAGGGACAACATGTCCTAGGGCTTGTAAAAGGTGCAGGTCATGGCAATTAGATCTTTCCACAGAATTAGCACAGTAATAGGCAAGGAACACGAAAGCCAAGAGGATGGAATCACAACATTAGAACAAGAAGGCACCAGTTGGGCCCTCTCTGGGTGCTGGAGGTGTAGAAGCGAGACAACTATCATCAGGGAGCAAGCAGAGTGAGAAGAAGTGAGCACAGGGGAGGTGGGCTGCTCATGCTCTAGACCGCCAACCTTGGGCAGCGTGTGGTGTGCCTTTAAGTCAGTGGGTCCTGGCGAGACTCACCTGCTGGGTGAGACTGTGGTCTGGGCAGGGTTCAGGAGCCACGTTCTACAGATGGGCCATAGCAGACCTCTGCTTCCATGGTCTTGGGCTGAGATGTGACCCAAGGCCCCAGAAGCTGTGACTCCTGTGACCTGGAGACCATTACCAGTGGGTAGACCATTACTGAGTACTTCTGATACCAGCCACTGTGCAGTTTTCAGATTCACCTTTGGACTTGCAGCCAGTGCCCAGTGGTCTTTGGGCCAGGTCATCAGGGTGGCGTGCAGCTGTCCCACTTTGGCCATTATTGAAAGATGCTCATACCTGCTTGATCCCAATTATCCCCTTCGACTGTGGCAACTGCAGTTTTCTCCCCCCACCCCACCCCCAATTCAGAGGCGGAAGGCCTCCAGCAGAAGGCAGATAGGGGCCACTCAGCTTCATTCTCCTTTCCCCATATTCTCTTACGGTTTGCTAAACCCACCAGTTCCTTATTAGGATTTGACCCTAATGTGAAAATGCAAATAGCCTGACATGGTCTTCAGCCATTTAGCTTCTGGGTGTGCTCGCCAGGTCCTAACTGGGGGTTTTCATCAAAGGGGAGGCAGAGAGAGGATGGAGGGGGGTGGGCAGCGAGCGGCAGCAAATTGCTGAAAATGGGCAGGGGGACATTATGAAGACCGAACACGCCTTCTTTCCAGTCAGCCTCTAGCTCCAATAATCAGAGCTTCTGAAACTCAGCCGGGACATTTGGGCTGATAAACACTTTTGTACCAATTCCAAGTGTGAGGAGGCAGTTTGGAAACTGAGGTCTGGACGTTGAAATATTACCATTTCCAGGCTGTTTGGATTGTTTATGGGGTTAACATGGCGTTTGAACTGGAGCTGTCCTAGAACCTGTCTGGTGGCCGCAATGGTGGTAGTGAGGAATGACAGGTCCCCCTGGTCCAACCTTTGTCTAAGCCTTTGTTTAGTAAGCCTTTAGAGGGTCAGGGGCGGACGTGTCTGCCTGGGGTCCTGTCCTGGTAGGTCGGACCCTCCTCCCTGCACAGGCTCTGGCTCAGCCCTAACATGAGCCCTTGTTGCCCCCAGAGTTCAGTGAAATGCGTGAGAATCCAGGCGCTTCTCTGCTCCCGTCTTGACGTCTAATCATAAGTTTCCCTTCTGCGGGAAGGAAGAAAAAGAAAAGAGGGGTTGGAAAAAGTGCTGGGTGGGAAGAGAAACCAGCAAAACACAAACAGAATGGGGACACATTAACCAGAATCTCTCTGAACTTCTTGGAGGAGGCCGCAAGTGTCTGGTTTTTAGCAAACAGCTTGGAGGCCAGCCGTAAGCTTACTTTGCTTTTCATGGGGCCGGGGCGGGGGCAAGGAATTCTCTAGTTCTCAGATCGAGAAAGAAGTTGGTTAGAATATGGGGTGTCCTGACACATTGTGCAATGCTCCGTGTTTTTATCTAAGTCCCTCTTACCCTTGGGGACCCCCAGAATATGGGGTGTCCTGACACATCGTGCAATGCTCCGTGTTTTTATCTAAATCCCTCTTACCCTTGGAGACCCAGGGGAAGATCTATAGACGACCTCGCACCCTCGCTGACAGATGTCGTCTCTACAGAGTCTTGTGAGTTAGTCTCATGCTTGTTGGTAGACCTGGGTCTTATCCACCCTCTTCCTCCCTGCCGATGCCTTACGGTGCTGTGCATACAGCAGGAGCTCCGTAAACTCAACCGTAGCCTCACTGGCTTATCTTTAGCCACAGAGTCTGTGATCTTGAAGCTCTGAGGGACCTCCCACAGCACGACTCTCTTCAGAGCAGAGAGGCTGCGTGATTGTAATCAGGTGGGAGCGGCTCTCTCAAATCCACCTGTTTTCCATGTGACCTTGGCGGAGGCACCTTTTCTCTCTACCGTGCCCTTCCTGGCCCCCAGAGCTCCCTGTGCACACACGGGCTCTCTCATCTGGGCACAAAATGCTCCAGATTCTGGGATGAAACATAGGCTGCCCAGGTGCAAATGACTGCTACTTTACTACTTCAGACATCCTCCCTTTTTCCTGTTATCTTTGAAATTAAATTAAAAGAGAAATATTTGCACAGAGATTTCCCCCAAGGCCATTTTTAATACACCTGGTAATCAGCACTGGCTTTCAAAAGTATGGTTATTATTGCCTTAAAACTATTGCATCATTTGACTAAGATCCTTTTGTGAATGTTTCTGATAACATTTTTTTTAAATTGAAAAAAAAATTTTTTTTTTAAGATTTTATTTATTTTTGACTGAGAGAGAGAGAGAGTGTACAAGCAGGGGAAGCAGCAGGCAGAGGGAGAGGGAGAAGCAGGCTTCCCGCTGAGCAGGGAGCCCGATGCGGGGCTGAGCAGGGAGCCCGATGCGGGGCTCGATGCGGGGCTCGATCCCAGGACTCTGGGATCGTGACCTGAGCTGAAGGCAGACGCTTAACCGTCTGATCCACCCAGGCGCCCCCCAAAAATGTTTCCTAATGAGGCAATTTTCTACCCTTTTCATCCGCAGGGCAATTACCTCACTGCTGCCGCTTATTTAAATGGCAGAAGGCTTCATTGACCATATCCTACACTTTTTCTACTGAGGACCTTCCTAAGATGATTTCTGTATCCAGGAGAAACTTTGAGTTTTGCATCTGGGATGAAATCCAGGCTGTGAGGAGGTTGCTGGAAAGGGCTTTGCCTCACATCGTGCAGTGGTCAGTCCTGGAGCAGGGGAAAGGACCCACGCCTCCAGAATCTCCCCTGGCTTTTCTTAGGAAAGTGCCTTTGGGGAAATGATGTTGCAAGAGAGATTCATCTTTGTCCTTGTTCTAAACCCTTCTTCTCACCCACCCCATGCCGTCCTTCAGACCTTTGGGAATTGGTAGACCTTGTTAGCTGTCCATTTAGGGGTAGTTTCCATTTTATCTTTTTCTTTCTGAAAATTTGAGTAACACCGCAATGTCCTTTTGGAAAATTAACTCTCCTGCACTGGATCCCTTGCGATGGTTAATCAGATGCCTTCCTGCTCCTGACCAAGGGGCAGGTGCACGAGCTTTGCTGGGCCAGCTGGATGCTTGTACTTCTGGGTAATATTTTAATATTCTCACAGAACTCTTATTTAACCGGACTATTTGATATCTTCTTAGTTTTGCCAAGTTTAGTAAATAAAGCACAGTACACTCAATAACATGTGAATTTCAGGGGCGCCTGGGTGGCTCAGTCAGTTAAGCATCTGCCTTCGGCTCAAGTCATGATCCCAGGGTCCTGAGATCGAGCCCTGCATCGAGCTCCTTGCCTGGCATTGTAGTCAGGCTCCTTGCTCAGCCGAGGAGTCTATTTCTCCCTCTGCCCCTCCCCCCGCTCGTGCGCGCAAGCACTCTTTCTCTCTCTCCCCCCTCACTCTTTCTCTCTCAAATAAATAAACAAAATCTTAAAAAAAATAAAATGTGAATTTCCAATAAACAACCAGTACTTTAAAAGTATAAGTAGGTTTTCAGTATTGCATGGGATTGACTTATACTAAAAATGTGTTCATTGTTTCTGTGAAATTCATCCTGTATTTGAATCTGCCAACCCTCTCAGTATGCTGAGGGACACCCTCTCCTGAAAACATTTAGCTGTTGGGCCAGCAGTCAAATGGAGCCCAAGCAACCAAATGTTGCTATTACAGTTTTCTTGTAAGCAGATACTAGGTAAGAACAGGGTCTGTGTGGAAATGCAGCCCCTTTCAAAGTCCAGACAGCAAATTCATACAAAATAGTGCCCCTTCTGTTAGTAAAGAAGAGGCAGGCCAAGGACTCTGTTTATTTGGTCAAGTTTCACAACCAGAGGTGGAAATAATGTAGAGGCTTAGGGATGTGTTCCTGGATTCGAGGCAAGGGATCTTTAGAAACAAAAGAACCATTAGATGCCAGTGAAAATACTGGGCCAGAACATCATGACTTTTCAGTTTTAGGGCAGTCGTGCATGGGGTTGGAAGAAGTACAGTGGGGATTGGAAGGGAGAAGGTCTGGAGAAGACAGGTGCCAGACCAAAGGTTCTGGGGCACGCTGCTCAGGGCTGTGGGAGAAAGTGGGGATGAAGCCCTTCTGCAGCTGGGGCCTCGGCCAGCGTCTCAAGGGAGCTGGGACCTCCAGCAAGGCCTATCACAGAAGGGAGGGACGGTCGTCTGAACCAGAGGCAGGGCCCCAGCATTGGATTGATGGATGTTCTCTGCCGATGAGGTTTCACACACAGGCACCGAGCCACCAGACAGGCGTGGCACTCAACCCTCACGTGGCAGACCGTTAGCCACGCACTCAGCGGGAGCACCGAATTCACTGGAGTTTCTTTTCTTTTTCTTTTTTAATATTTTAAAAAATATTTTATTTATTTGAGAGAGACAGAGATAGTGAGAGAGAGCATGAACGGGAAGGAGGGGGAGAAGCAGACTCCCTGCTGAGCAGGGAGCCTGACACGGGGCTCGATCCCAGGACCTTGGGATCATGACCTGAGCCGAAGTCAGATGCTTAACCGACTGAGCCGCCCAGGCGCGTTTCAATAAATCCTATAATCTATCATCCTGTGAATTTCACAATGATATTGAACTGTATGTTTATTTGGGCATTAAATGTGTCTGCTTGCTTAATGTCAACATTTATGATAAGCTCCTCTTTTGGAGATATCTTCAAAACCTCAAAGCTGCCCAGACCTACCCCGACTTCCAGAAAGGCCTACCATCTAGGAGACAGCCCTTGAGAACCCTGTGTTCCTAGCTTTCCCACCTCAGCTATTGAAAAACAGTCAAGAAGTCAAGACCTCAGTTAAAGTCGGGTATATGTTCATGGTCAGCTGGATCTGCCTGGAATGGTCATAGGCCCTCCACACTGACTGCCCCAAATCTCTGTGCTTCTGAAGGCTGAAATTATGTTTCTAGGCAAGGCAACACGTCTCAAGGTGAATGGGGGTGATGAGGAGGAAGCAGAAGACCTGAAAATTGGCACCCAACTGGGAGAAAAAGTTTCAGGAAAAAAAGGAGGTTGAACCCAGAACACTGATTCAGAGTCTGTGCAAGTCACCCCACGGCATGCAGTGCAGTAGGGAGTGCAAACTTTGGGGCCCCACCCTAGGGGTCGATCCAGGCTCTGTCACATTCTAGCTGTGTCACCTAAAGTAAGTTACCTGACCTTTCTGTGCCTCGGTTTTCTCATCAGTGAAATGAGGATAATAATATCTTCCTTATAGGTTTGTTATAAGGGATGAAATAATAAATATATGCAAAATGCTTATGACACAGCCTGGCAGAAGATAAGTGTTATGTTAGTTATTAATATTTGGCCTCTACTGTTTACCTTCAGCTGTTTGCTCAGGTACTCCTGTATAAGGCCACCAGCTGATTCTCACCCAATTCAGGAAGATTTGGGGGAGTTAGTTTTAACATGCTCACTTTCAAGTAACCAACACCATTCCCAAAGGATTGATTGATTGATTTAAAGATTTTATTTATTTGAAAGAGAGAGAGAGTGAGAGAGAGCATGAGCAGGGGGGAGGGGCAGAGGGAGAGGGAGAAGCAGGCTCCCAGCTGAGCACGGAGCCGGAGGCGGAGGCGGCCTGGATCCCAGGACCCTGGGATCATGACCTGAGCCGAAGACGCTTAACCAACTGAGCCACTCTGGTGTCTCCAGTATTTATTAATTAATTATCTCTACAAAACTGTGGCAAAATACCTTCTGAAGCATTTGCATTATAATAGATCAAGAAAGCCTGAAGTTCTGGAATGCAATGCTAGGGAATTTTAGGCCTCCCTCTGTTGTCACCACTGGTACTGGAGGGATGGCTGGGGCCCCAGTAGCTTAGGAGACAGAACTAGGATTTCCTGAGTTAGACTGGAGTTCTTGCAGAGGGGAGAGCTGTGATACACCTAGAGCAATGTGGTTCCTGGGCCAGCCGCAGCAATGTCACCTGGGAACTTGATAGCAATGCAAATCCTTGGACCCCACCCCAGACCTATTTAATTCGAAATGCTGGGGATGGAGACCAGCAATCTGTTTTAACGAGTCCTCTTGGTGATTCTGATGCTTGCTAAGGTTTGCAAACCTCTCTGGTCTTTGGGAAAAGTAAAGCCAAGGTTCAAATAACTGAGGTGAAGTCAGAGCCAAGAGATTGGAGGAGGGTGGGATGGAATCTGAGCCAAGTCAGAGAATGGAGATTCTGAGGACTGACTGGGAACACCCGTGGCTATTTCCAGCTGGCCTTTATCTCCTGCAGGTACAGCCTGGGGGTGGGTTGGGCTAACTTAAAGGGCCAGATGAGAAGTGGGGAGGTAGAGAAGGCTTTGCAGGTGTTTTTGTGGGTCATTCTGATGGCTTTGGAGTGACAGGTTATGGTCTGTCACCTTTCCTGCATTCAAAAGGATTAGGTCTTGTCAGTGCTTTTCTGAGAGAATTGGCCTGTCTTGAAAATAGTATTATAGAACCAGAATTTTCAGATAGGGCCTTACAGGTCAGAGTCTGTACCCTTCCTCAGTGCAGGAATCAACTCTGTTGTATTCCGGATAAGAGGTCAGGGATCCCCCTCCAACACTACAACCCGATGGAATTATTTGTATTTGTTGGAAAGTCTTTCCTTGGGATGGCCCAAGGCAACTCTCCCTTTGTTGATAAGTGCTTATACACATGAATTGAAACACTGATGCCTTGTACTGAACAGACATCTGATCCTTGCGACTCTCTGCTCAGTTCTTTTTTTAAAAGATTTTATTTATTTATTTGACAGAGAAAGACACAGCGAGAGAGGGAACACAAACGGGGAGTGGGAGAGGGAGAAGCAGACTCCCTGCCGAGCAGGGAGCCCGATGCGGGACTCGATCCCGGGACTCCAGGATCATGACCTGAGCCGAAGGCAGTCGCTTAACCAACTGAGCCACCCAGGCGCCCTCTCTGCTCAGTTCTAATACAGCTGCCTGGAGCAACACAGGACACGGGGGCTCCCTCTTTCATTTGGAGATGCCCATTACGCTTCCATAGGCTCTTCTCTAGGAGGAAATGTTTCCTTCGTTCCTCCCGAAGTTCCTAGCATGAAGTGGTTTTCGGAGACCCAAAAGATTACAAGTGAAATGACTAAGGAGCAGAGATGTGAAGGGATGGTCCAGGCAACCAAGTTGTGCATAAAATGAGAGGGGTTAGGTTGGGGTCTAGAAGAGAATGGGCAGAGGTCAGAGTAAATGTGGGGCTGATGAGGCAAAGTTATTTAGGATGGAGCCCATGGGTGCGAGACCACTGGGGAGTTCTTTTTCTCTGGGCCCTGTGTGTCTCCTCAAAGCCAGGAGGGTGTGGGTAGGAATTGAGCAGGACCAGCTGGGGTTAGGTTGAAATTACGGTCACTAAAACCCCCAGGTTCTTTGTCCATGGATTGCTGCCAAGCCTGGGCACAGTGATCCTCTGCTTCACAATTGGTATTTTGGACCTAACTTCAGGGCTTTACCTAATCCTTATTAAATTTAATCTTGTTTATTCTAATCAGTTGAAACCATTTGAACCTCGTTTCTGGAATGTGTTATCTGTCTCTTTCAACTTTGTGTCATGCATCGAATTTATAAGCTGACTTTGATCTCTATTTCTAAAATGCTGACAAAAATGTTGACCAGCAGCCCATTAGAGACAGCCTTGCAAATTGAACTTATATTAACCATCACAGTCGGCCATGAGGTCTGCAACTAGCTATTTGTCTATTTATTCATTTGTTCCTGGGTAAAATGCTATTCAGTGATGATGGTATCTTGTTCTGGATGTACTGGAAGGAGGTGTGTTAGAAACATCTGTGGCCCGCTGTATCCACAGGCCCTTCTAAGGAAATTATCCTCCTTGAGGCAGCAGAAAGCAATAGTATTTTATACCATGAGACCCCACTCCTCCTCCAGTGGTATCCAATTGGACCTGGCTCGGAAGCAACCAAGTCATGGGCTGCCCATAGTCTGTGTGAGTCTTGGAGTGAAGAGAGCTGCCTACACCGGTTGAGTTGGTTCAGTCAAAGACCAATTCCCAGGGTTTGAATAAAGAACAGTAGAGAGGTCAGGTATTTAGGAGGAGGAGCTGAGGTTGACATATTGCCCAGAGAGACAATAAAAGTATTGAAATGGAAGTTATAAAGTATCTGAATAAGCAAACAATGGGGAGGATTAGAACTAGTATGATTTGGGAAAGCTTTTGCTACAAAACACCCTTTTAAACACAAAACTGAGCTTATAAAAAAGTGAAAGAAACCCACAGAGCAAAATCCGAAGAGCAAACTGAAAACCAGACTGGTAAGTATATGTTCGAGGACCGTGGCAACCTCGGGAGGAGGATGGCCTATTGGCAGACCTGGAAATGGCTCCAGGTTGGATCTGAACCTTCGAGGAGACAAAGCCTGGAGGCTGCATCACACAGAGGGCTTGCAACTGGGGCTGGTGCCCAAAGCTGGGATCATTTATAGGCTAAATGTTTAGTGAAATAACGGATTAAGAGATGTCCACCCATTATCAGAAGGAGCCAGTAAAGACACTTGTCTGCTTTGGCTTGGGTCTGGATGGGAAAAATACCCCTTGAGAATTTGTAGTCACAGCCTGTACCTTGCCTGAATTTGGTTCTAATTTATACTATCTGGGTGGTCCAGGAATCCTCAAGTTATGACATTAACACTCAAGTGGCCCAAGGCTGATGATACCTCTGGGGAGACTGGTAAAAGTAAACACAAAATCCCACTGGAAGGACACACCCCAATCCCAAGCTTTACAGGACTTCCACAGATGGAGTTCTGCTGAATATGGGCTCAAAATTAAAAACTCACAAGGAAACAATCCATCATCAATGTGTCAGTGGACATGACTAAGAATTTTGGAAAATGTAACTATTAGATAGAAATTCTTAAAAATGTGTGCTTAAAATGATTAAAGACATAAGTAAAATAATAAAAAATGCAAGAAAAGAAAAAGATATGACAAAAATATAGGCATATGAAATGAAAAATATAGGCACTGAAATTAAAACCTGATAATTATACAAAACAACAAATTTATACAAAAGAATAAATACATTAAAAGCTAGAGATGAAAAAATTGTCCAGAATTCATTGCAAAGTGTGAAAGAGATATAAAATATTAAAAAGATGTTAAGAGACATGGAGGGTAGGCTAAAAAATTTCAATATATATTGAACAGAAGTTCTAGGAAAAAAAATAAATAAAAGAATGAAAGAGACTCAATGTTTAAGGGGGGCAATGACTGATAATTTTCCAGAGTTGATGAGAGACATGAATCATAGATTCTTAAACCACATGAGCTCCAGGCAGAATAAAATAAACTAACTTCACAACTGGACACATTATGGTAAAAATGCAGAACTTTGGAGACTAAAAGGAAGTATTAAAAGCGACCAGAGCAATTCACAAAGGAAGAACAATTAGACTGTCACCCGATTTCACAACAGTAATGACAAAAGCCTGCAAATCATGCAGTGAAATTTCAGAATACTGGTAAAAAATTTTTATACCTGCCTAAACTATCATTCAGGAATGAGGGCAAAATAACATTTTCAGAACAAAGACCGAGAGACACTAACACACTCTCATTGAAAGACTTAGATGTACCTCAAGAAGAGTAAAACTGAAAAGGAAGGAAGGAAGAATTAATGTTCAAGAAGAAAAAGTGATGGACAATGACATTATTAAATGTGTACAAAAAATCTAAACAAGCATTGACAATATAAAACAATCACAGTGATTCATTTGGGGGGGTGTAATAAAGGATAATTACTGGACACTTACATAAAAGGTGGGTGGAAATTACTGGTGTTAGAATGCTAAAATCCTAATATTATTTAGGAAGGGGATAGAGATATTGAGGAAGGCAAATATGCCTGCCATGGCAGACATGGAAATGTACAGCCTAACACTTCCTTCTAGAAAAGACTTGCTGCCCAGCTGCTAGGATACCTGACAGCCTTCATCCTAGCTCCCTTAGGATCTACCTCAGCTGTCAATACAGACTCCAGCTACTCTCAGAGCAGCCTCTGGCCAATGACTGAGCAAAGTGATAGGAGCTAAGGTGGGTGGAACAAGAGCACGTCTATTTCTGCCCGTTCTGGGACTCCCCAGCTCCACGTGGGACTGGTAGAGACTTTGTCAAAACTGCTTCACAGTCCAAAGGCTCCTCCTTGCCCATTCTGCTTCTTGCTCTTCTCTTTTGCTGTGTTACATCCCCCACATCCTGTTGCATATCTAATTCCATCTCAGCATTTCCTGGAGAACCCAAGCTTGTGACACACTACAAATTTTAGAGAACCACTCAAAAAGTAGAAATATACAATATAACTTCTAAAACAGTGGAGAGGAAGAACATTAAATTGATAGGGAGTAAAAAAATTCAGTGAACTAGAAACATAATTAACATGGTAGAGACAAATCTAAATACAGCAGTAATCATATTAACTATAATTGGATCACTTGCCAATTAAAAAACAGATTGTTTTAAGGGGAAAAAAGCAAAATCCACTGATATGCTCATAATGAGCACACCTAAAATACTAATCTGCAGGAAAAGTTGAATGTAAAGGACAATACCATCTAAAGAGAGCTGGTGAAGCTATATTGATGACTAACAAAATGGGATTCAAGGCAAAAAGAAAAATGATCAGGGTAAAGATACATCACAATAAGGTACAAATCCTTGGGAAAACAGCAATTCTGAACATGTATGCATCAATAATCTAGCCTCAAAATATATAAAGAAGAATGGACTGACTCAAGAAAATGGTAATTTTATAATAATAGTGGTAGCTTTTTACATTTCTCTTTTGATAATAGATTAATCAGACCAAGAAATTAGTAACAGTATAGAAGATTTGGATAATACAATTTTAAAGCTTGATCTCATGGACACTTTCTTTTTGGGCACACATAAAATCCTTACAAAAATTGACATGGACTTGCATAGAAGGCAAGGTAATCAGCCAGTATCAGGAGGAGGATCATGTATACTCAGGGAGAAATAGGCATGTGAAGAGTAACTGAGTTTCATTATTAACACAAATCTTCAGGGGAGATCCAGGAACCCTTGCTGGATTTTTTTAAAAGATCTTATCTCCCTTATGTGACTCCTCTAAACTTACAATAACCCTTCATTACTCGATGTAGTCAGAATTAAGTTTCCGTTCCTTCCAGCCTAAAGAGACCAGCTAAATCAGGATGTTCCAAAGGGAGTCACGAACATCTTCCAGGAGGGCTGAGAAGTCATTGTCTCACCCATGGAAACCAAGTGACAGAATGCATGTTGGAACTTATCAAGGAGAAACTCCAGTTTCTGAGATACATTCCTCCAGATTCCATACTATGTTTTCCACTGCTAACTAGCTGTCTGACAGAGAGTCCTGGAGTCTATTTTCTCCCTGGGCTGTTATAATCATATCACTTGTTTCTTTAGTTACTATCACTTCTATCACTTTGCTTTTATCTCAGAATCATGGATTTCCAAAATAGGTATAGCCTTTCTTGACACAAAAATAGTGAACTGCTCTTTGATTTAGAAAAAGATCTATTTCTTTTGAACAGGTGTATGTTCTTCTTTTGCCATGCTGCAAATCTGGGTCCTACCTCATTGTCTTCTTGACTTAAACTGCTGATTCCCTTCTGATGGACTATATTCCATCCACAGACATGTGGGCATCTCAGGCCTTTAATTAGCCTATTTCTTCTGATCGTGTGATTCAATTTACTTTTCCAGTCTCACCTTCCACTGCTGTACTTCCTCACCTGCTTTATGTTTACGTCTCATTCTTGATAGTGCCTCATTCTTTCCTACTTCCACGTCTTCATTTTTTTGTGTGTTTTTTCCTGGACCACTCTCCCTACCCCTTCTTCACCTGTCAATTATAATAGTCATTTACTGGGAAAGACCATTCTAAGCATGATACAAAGTCTGGAAGACAGAAAAGATTGAAAAATGCAGTTACATGCAGGCTAACACTTTCTAGCAGCCCAAACTACCACCCACCAAGTCAAAATACAAACAGCAAACAGGGAAAGATATTTATATCATAAACAACAGACAAAAAGCTAGTTTCCTCAATATATATGAAGCTTCTACAAATCAGGAGACCACGACACAAGGTAAAAGAAATGCACAGAAAAATCACAGAAAAGGACATTTAAATAGCTTTTTAAATCATATGAGAAGATACTCAATGGCACTTGTAAAAGAAATGTAAAGTCCATTGAGATATTATTTCTCACATGTGAGACTGGCAAAGATCCAAAAGTTTGACTTTTGGTTTTAGAACAGGTTTAAAGAAGTAGGCACTCGAATCTAATGTTGGTATGTCAGTGAGAGTATAAACTGGTATGAATTGTGTTCTATGGAACACATATCTATCAAAATAACACATACCTTTTGACCCAGCAATATTTTTTCTTTGGAACATATCCTATAGAGATACTAGCTCACACATGCAAAGGTGTATGTGCAAGAATATTAATTGCAGCATTGTTTGTAATGACAAAATATGAAACAACAAATGTAACAAACCATTCCAAACTCAGTGCCTTTCAATAATCATTAATTGTTGCTCTTTGGCCGAAGGATCAGCTGGGTAATTCTTTTGTGTCACCTGGGTTCTCTTGAACAACTATGGTCAGCCGCCGGTCAGGAACCTCTGCTTCTGGGCATTGGCTGGCTGCTTGCTGGGGTGCCAAGGATGACTGGGCATCTATCTCTCACCACCTAACAGGCTGGTCCAGTTTTGGTCACATGGTGATAGCAGGGTTCCAAAAGAATAAGTTCAAATGTGGACAGCCTCTTGAGCCCTAGTCTTAAAACTAGCACAGTGGCATTTTTACTGTGGCCAACTGGCCAAAATAAGCCACAGGGCCATCCCAGAATCAAGACATGGGGTAAAGTTGATACCTCTGAAATTGAGGAACTCAAATCATGTTGCCAAGGGGCCTGGATGTAGGGAGGAGTGAAGAATTATGGCCATTTTTGCATCAAAAACAAACACAAACATCCATCAAATAGAGTCTAGTTAAAACAAGGAAATAGCCATACAGTGGAATCTATGCAATCTTTTAAAAGGATAAGGCTACTCTGTATGTATTGAGATAAAAAGTTCTTCAAGATTTACTGTTAAATGAAAAAAGGAGAAGTGCCTTGATAGTACTCTACTTTTTGTAGGTATTTCAAAATGGACATACACAGTTTTGTTTGTAATATGCATAGATCTGTGGAAGGATACACAAGTGGTGCCCTCTGGCAATGGTCATTTGGAGGTTGGGGTCATGGGTGGGAGGAAGTTACATTTCACCCTGTATTCCTTCGTATTACATTTTTTTTCTTTAATTTTCAAAGTTATTATCCTATAAAGTATACTTACTTTTTTCTTTTTGGGGTACAGGACTATACACTGTAAGCACATGTAAACTGTGTATAACTACCACTGTAATTAAGATATAGAACAGTTGCAGCACCCCCCAAAAACTCCTTTGTGCTATTCATTCACATTCCCATCCTACTCCCAACCCCTAACCCCTAACCCACTATTTTGTTCTTGGTCACTACACTTTTTTTTTTTAAGATTTTATTTATTTATTTATTTATTTATTTATTTATTTATTTGTTAGAGCGAGAGAGCACAGGAAAGGGGAGCGGCAGGCAACGGGAGAAGCAGGCTCCCCGCTGAGCAAGGAGCCCGATGCAGGACTCAATCCCAGGACCCTGGGATCATGACCTGAGCTGAAGGCAGACGCTTAACCAGCTGAGCCACCCAGACGTCCCATCAGTCACTACATTTTTATCTTTTCCCCTTTGACCTTTGTTCTTCTGAATTTTTAAAAAGATTTAGTTTTTTTAAGAGCAGTTTTAGGTTCACAGCAAAATCGAGGGAAGTTACAGAGATTTCTTTTTTTTTTTTTTCAGAGATTTCTATATACCTCCTGTCTCCACACATTCATAGCCTCCCCATTATCAACACCCCCACCAGAGTAGAACATTTTGTTACTATTGATGAAACTACATGGATGCATCATGTCCATGGTTTACCTTATGGTTCATTCTTGATGTTGTATGTTCTTTGAGTTTAGACAAATGTATAATGATGTGTATCCATCTTTATTTTTATTTATTTTATTTTTTAAAGATTTTATTTATTTATTTGAGAGAGAGAGAGAGATCGTGAGTAGGGGGAAGGGAGCTCGATGCAGGACTCAATCCCAGGACCCTGGGATCATGACCTGAGCTGAAGGCAGATGCTTAACCAACTGAGCCACCCAGCTGCCCTGTATCCATCCTTATAGTATCATACAGAGTATTTTCACTGCCCCCAAAATCCTCTGTGCTCTGCCTATTCATCCCCCTGCTCCCAATCCCTGGCAACCACTGATTTTTTTTATTGTTTCCATAGTTTTTACCTTTCCCAGAATGTCAGAATGTTCCATATAGCTGGACTGATATGGTATGTAGCCTTTCCAGATTGGCTCCTTCCACTTAGTAATAAGGTTCCACCTTATTTCTTTTTTGTGCTGAATATTATTCCATTGTCTGAATGTACCACAGTTTATCCACTTACCTACTAAGGGACATCTTGGTTGCTTCCAAGTTCTTTCAATTATGAATAAGGATGCTATAAACATCCGTATGAGAGTTTTTGTGTGGACATAAATTTTCAACTCCTTTGGGTAAATACCAAGGAGTGTGATTGCTAGATTGTATGGTAAGAGTATGTTTAGTTTTGTAAGAAACTGCCAAATTGTCTTCCAAAGTGGTTGTACCATTTTGCATTCCCACCAACAAAGATGTATGAGAGTTCCTGTTGCTCCACATCTTTGTCAGCGTTCCAGATTTTGGCCTTTCTAATCGATGTGCGGTGGTATCTGATTGTTGTCATTTATCTCATTGCTTTTTAATTTGCATTTCCTCGATGACATACAATGTGGAACATCTTTCCAAATGCTTATTTGCCATCTGTATGTCTTCTTTGGTGAGGTGTCTCTTAAGGTCTTTGGCTCAAAATTTTTTTTTAAATTTTTTTATTGTTATGTTAATCACCATACATTATTCATTAGTTTTTGATGTAGTGTTCCATGATTCATTGTGCATAACATCCAGTGCTCCATGCAGAACGTGCCCTCTCTAATACCCATCACCAGGCTAACCCATTCTCCACGCCCCCCAGAACCCTCAGTTTGTTTTTCAGAGTCCATCATCTCTCATGGTTCGTCTCCCC